>NC_090451.1:395130693-395759749 GCF_031143425.1 Pleurodeles waltl
TCCTTCCACATACGGACCCTTTTGATCAACTTCCAAGGATGCTGCAAGCATACAATTTCCCTCCTTATCTGAACTTTCACTCTCCCATGCATCGTTTATTCCATTCCCACTGTGTAGCGGGAATTGGTGTACTGTGTCACTTTGGTTCATCCCTTGACCCGCGACCTGTTGAGGAAGCATTACTTGTTGCTGATTCATTGGTGCTAAGGGTATTTGCATTTGCTGATTAGGTACCATAGGAAACTGCTGTTGCATTGGCTGCAACTGCGCCATTTGTGCACAAGGCATTTGCACCTGCTGCGATTGTATGGGTTGTAAACCCTGCATGTGATTTACATTATTTTGAAAATTTGGATTTGGACCTCTCAATTTCGGTCCTCTCATATTCTGAAATGCATTGCCATCATTGTTTTGCTGACCTACACCTTCCTGCACCATCATTGGGCACTCCCGTTTCCAATGCCCGACGATTCCGCACGTGTGACATGGCATCACCTTCTTCATTGCCTGTATACCATTCGGAATCATAACAGTATTTAAATCAGGACCATTATTCACAAAACCTCCTCGGCCTCTGCCTCTCATTTGTGGCTAAAACATAGCATTTCCATGTTGTTGCTGCTGCGGCAACTGTTGTTGAAAACCTTGTAAACCTTACAAACCTGTCTGAGCAGCTCTAAGCTGCATCACCATCACCTTTTCTTTCAACCTTTTCTGTTTTGTTTCAATCTCATCACTGCAGTATTTGGCGTAATTCAACACCTCATCAATCGACTTTGACTGCCAACGGATCAAATGCATCCTAATCATCTGGCTGATTTCGGGTCTCAATCCTTCCACAAATCTGAACACAAAATGGAGCATGTCCTTTGCCTCGATCGTTTCCGTGCCTCTGTAATTTTCAAACGCTTTCAACAATCTCTCATAGTATGCATGTATTGACTCTTTAACTTCTTGTGCCGTTCTGTCAATCCTCTGCCAATCCACATTTTTCAACGCAACCTTTGTTTTCAAGTGCTCAATCACCTTATGGTATAAACTCATTACCGTAGGTTATGGTGCACCTGTGTCCCTGTCCCTTTCTGGTTCACTTGTTGGCCAACCTACAGCTCTCTTAGAATCTTCCCACAAATCCGCCGGAACCACAATTTCGAATAGGGTGTTCAGGTCTTCCCAAAGGCATTTTGCGAGTTTCACAAATCTATCTGCTTGTTGATACCATTCAATCGGTTTCTCGTCTTAATTTAGGGAAATCATCCGTAAAGGATTGAATATCGCACCTGTGTCACGGTACATGTACAAGTTTTCCCCCTGCTGTTTCTCTCATCGGCAACATGGTTATCAGGTCGTCATTCTGTTGTGCCTTTTCATTCCGATCTGGGGTACTTTCTTTCTTTTTGTCCTTTTTCTTAACCCATCTACTTTCCCACTTGTCTAAACATCTCCAGACATGCGCGCTCTGCAGTATCTCCTTAAGGTGTGTTTTCATCCCTGCAGATCTCATGTGTTCAAAGTCTTTTGTCTCAAAGTCTAGCCTGTAACTTCTGCTCAAGTGTTTAGTCTTACCTATATTGATCTCGTTTCTGTCTGCAATTTCTTGTAACTTTTTATGTATGCTGCTAACTTCTCTTGTAATCCTAGGGCACATGTATCTCAGCTCTTCTTCTGTGTATGATTCTAACCTGTTCAGACCCATCGTTCCCTCTACTAGTTCATCTGCTTCCATGCCCAATCTTATTTTATTCAGGTATTCTTCTCCCTTCCCGCTGGATGTACTCTGTGGGGAGTTCAGACTGTTGAACCATTGTGTTAGCTGCTGTGCGTTCAATCCCATCAGTGTAGCACTTACATCAACTGCAACTGAAGGTTGCTGCAACGTTTCAGTTTTTGAAGTCAACGGTACTAATAGTGGTGGATTTGACCTTACCACAGTCGACGGAGCACAAATTGGAATTGGACTAAATCCCGACAAGGACCCAGATCCATTTGGCAGTGTTGCTATCGGAGTCGTTTCTGGAGTGTTTTCTATGGATCTTCTCCCTGTCTCACTTTGTGTCATTACCCCCTGATCGCATACGTTTGGGTTTGCCTGTATATACAATGGTACTGGCGGACCTACAGTGATAGGCAGAGATATTGCATCTGGATTCTGTCTGTTCCCCGAATTCTATGGCATGTTAATCCTCACATTATGGTTCATCATTGCTGGCATACCAACTGGCTCTCTGTTACTCAAGTGTACCTCGGCACTTCTTTTATCTGCTTTTGAGGCATCAAAATTTGTGTTGATTCGGCTTGAATCAATGTCGGTCTTTGACAATTCTGTCCTCCCTGCGCCATTAAATCAGAAGTCATTCCCAGATTATGCTCATCACAGCAGCGCCTTTGAACCAGCGGCTGATAATTATCGACAGGATTCAATTTAGGCACATCAGGATATATTCTCTGAATTTGTGGTATTTGTGGTGCAAAGGGCATATCGGAACTGCTCTGCCTCTGTGATATTCTCAAATTCGGTGTCACATTACCTTGCATTGGTTCTGGAGGGGCAGTACTAATGCTTGAGCCTTTTTCGCTTTCCACATATGGTGGCGGGCGATCATTTAGCAATTGTATAATGAACTCCTCATCGTCTGATTCGTCTGATCTTTTCGAATTTCTGTTGTTTTCTCTATCTCTGGACTGACTCCTGTTTGTTTTATAGGTAGCTTTCCTTCCTTCCGTTTCTGCTTCATCAGAAATTGCTGGAAATAATTTAATTCCCTGCAGTACGTCTGATCTCCAAACCTTTTGTGCGCTATCCCATCTAGCATCCGCTAGTGTCTTTTCTACTTTTCTTATTCTTGTCTCAAATTTCTTTTGTTGTTGGTTTCTAGCTATTAGCTCCCAAGTTGCTAATGCCTCAAACTGTGCTGGTCTTGGAGGTACTTTCATGTCGTATAGCGCAAATCTTAAATTCTCCAAAACTCTTAGATTAAACGACCCATGGATAGGGAACGCTACCCTTCCATACTTTTCTGTCAATTTGCACCATTGCTTTAGCCAAAGACATGGTGCGACACCCTTTTCTTCAATCACGATGTAAGCTGGTGTACCCTCAGGCGGTGTTTCTTCTCCTACATTTGCTTTAATATATACGTCTCCCCTCATGGCACTCTTAAATGCTTTGAAAAATTTCATCTTTCCGTCTTTTATTTTTCTAAAATATGTAATCAATAAGTGACTTAAATTACCGGAATACTCTTCGCTTGCCTTTCCCCACCAATTGCGCTTCACGGACTGCGTCCAATACGTGCGCGACCCTTCTCACCAACCAACCTATCCCAGCGCGGCTCCTAGTGACATCACACTCACACACTGAGGCTGACAAAGTCCTGCGGCTTGTCCTCTTTCATTCAACTTCACTAAAAACTAATTTCCGCAATATATCGCGAGCACTGACCAAAAAGAAGAAAACAAATCTGTCGGTTTACTACAGGAAGGGTAATACAATCGCTTCAGAAACCTTAGGGATTTTTCACTAGCCCCAGCAGTTATTCCATCTTTCTCAGTTTCCCGCTCTCGCAAGCAAAATTTGACCCGCAAACTTTACTCTCAACTGATCAATGAACTATTCTAGTGCACCTTAGAATTCGTCAAATCTCAAAGTCGAAAATTTTCTTTCATTCCTCAATATTCATACTGACTCGTTAACCACGCCCGATCAACCTATTAAACCGAACGGATTACAACATCAATCAAGTGTCTCATACACTTTTCAACATACTCCGGAGTCTCTAGACCTCGCAGGGCCCGTCTCAACATCAACAACCATGTGGACAATTTTCCTGCACAAAGCGCTACACATATGTGAAGTTCGATGACTTCCCTACTCTCACACTTTAGAGTAACACTCCTCTAAAATCTTTTTAATTGGGATTCGTAACCCCCTAAAATCCTCACAAAACTTCTCAATTAATCTGCGGCAATAAGCTGTGCAAGCGCAAAACCGTAACTTCTCTCATACCGTCACTAGAAACGCCGGAAACATTTTCACACCTCCATTTCCTCCATTCGGAAGCTCCGAGATTCTGGGAAAGTCATTGGGGATTTAGGGCATCATCATCTCTCCAACTTGTTTTATCAAAGAAAATTCTAACTTAACTCCGTCTATTGTTCGGATGGGGTCCCAAAGGGCGAAACCATCAATCTCTGCTACCATCTACTGATAACGCGTCCAGCCCTTATAAATTACCTGTATCTGGACACGTTGGAGGTCGGTGAACCTTTTAGCCGAGTTGGGCTCTCCTCATCCTAGAATAGTCGGATTGCTTAAACCAATAATCAATAATTATTGTAATCGATACCCTGTACTCTATTACTAGATCAAAACAACACATTAGGAATCAATAACAGTTGGTATTTCGACGCAACATGACCTTTCAGTCATGAATAACCACACCAGTTTATTAAAGTTAATGAATTTATTTCCCTATATTAACAAAGCTAGCACAATGTATATAAGTCTCAAAACCAAATGACATATGTATACGAACATTACTAGCTGTCCATAGCGGCGGAAGAAACATAGGGCCTGATTCTAACTTTGGAGGACGGTGTTAAACCGTCCCAAAAGTGGCGGATATACCACCTACCGTATTACGAGTTCCATAGGATTGAATGGACTCGTAATACAGTAGGTGGTATATCCGCCACTTTTGGGACGGTTTAACACCGTCCTCCAAAGTTAGAATCAGGCCCATAATCTACGCAAAAACTGAATTATAATGCATTCAGTTATAGCAATACAAATCACTAATATGAGTAATTGAATTTGACTAATTGCATACATCGGTCAGCATAACAAGATTTCAATTCATCATGGTGCGTCAAGTGAATACCTCGACTAACCTCTAATTAGCATTGGCATGTGGGACTTCATGCAAACGAATTTAGTCAACACAAATTTGGAAAACTTCTAGCTTGGGCCCTACCAAAATAGCAGTTGGTACCTAAAAGGAAAAACACAATGCATAATACAATTTTCCTTTCATAATTACTAAATACAATCAGCATTCAAGAAAGTCTTCGTCCTTCAGATACCAGTTTGATCAGCATGGGGCAGATATCAAAGGGGCAGAATTAAGGGCAAGTTTCCTTGCAGCAGCAAGGAGAATGGGGCAAAGTCACTGCATGGACAAGATGGGGCAATTTAAAGTTAAAGGGGCTGATTCTAATTCTGGCGGGCGGCGGAGGCCGCCCGCCAGAATTCCGCCCCCATAATACCGCTCCGCGGACAGAAGACCGCGGAGGGTATTATGAGTTTTTCCCTGGGCTGGCGGGCGGTCTCCAAAAGACCGCCCGCCAGCCCAGGGAAAAACTCCCTTCCCACGAGGATGCCGGCTCGTAATCGAGCCGGCGGAGTGGGAAGGTGCGACGGGTGCAGTAGCACCCGTCGCGTATTTCAGTGTCTGCAAGGCAGACACTGAAATACCTTGCGGGGCCCTCTTACGGGGGCCCCGCGACCCCCCCTACCGCCATCCTGTTCATGGCGGCTTTCCCGCCATGAACAGGATGGCGGTAGGGGGGGTCAGAATCCTCATGGCTGCGGAGCGCGCTCCGCAGCCATGGAGGATTCAAACGAGCAGCGGAAAGTCGGCGGGAGACCGCTGACTTTCCGCTTCTGACCGCGGCTGAACTGCCGCGGTCAGAATGCTCGTTGGAGCACCGCCAGCCTGTTGGCGGTGCTCCCGTGGTCGGTGGCCCTGGCGGCCGGTGGCCGCCAGGGTCAGAATGACCCCCAAAGTCTCTAGGTTGAGAATTCTCAAAGTCTCTTTCTCTGGAATAGAGAAAAGGGCACCAAGATGTTGTCTAAGATGGCGTCTGGCATTTGGCTTCAAAGATGGCATCAAGGAAAAATGGCTGACTTCTCTTTGTCCAGTGGGTTTAAGTAAGAAACATTCCAAAGTCTGCAGGGTCTTCCATTGGAGGGTTCATAGGGTGGGTTCAATTTGACCAATGAATAGTGTCTTTCTCCTAGTACTCATTTATGCATACATTGTCCTTGGAGCCTTGGAACACAAGTTGCAACAAGGTTTGCCAAGTATTTCTGTATCTGTGCTTTTATTGTCCGCACCTGCAGAGACTGACCTTGTATCAAAGGGATGCAACCAGCCTAGCACGAAACCTTGAGATAAGTGTATTAGTCATTTCTACTGGAAAAATACAACCTTTAAAGTGAAATAATATATTTTGTTAGTGCAAGTGAAAACCAAGTAGTTGAATTTGAGACCAGGCAACTAGGCCAAAGCCTCTACTAAATTTAAGCTAAGCATAAAACAGTTTCAACAAGAAATCATAGCACATATTTGCAATTATGACGGATTACTACGTTTTTCAATTCTTCATGATTAATAAAGCTTGTTTATAATGATGGCGAACTACTCCAAGGGCACAATTTCCCTCGTACATTATTTTCTTTGCTGAAATCACACTACATTATACGATTTTGGTTACATGATATATGAATATATGTTGGTCCTTCTTTTTCTGCGTCATCAAGGGTGAAAGACCAAAAATGCGTACAGAATACTTTGCTTTTTTAGCTACACAGTTGACACCCCACCCCCACGCTCACTAACCTTACCTCCATTGCATGCAGCATCACAGTTCCCATACAATTTGTAATGCACTTCGATCGCTGGTAAGTTTACATATGGCAATGCTTAATTTGTGGAGGTGGTGAACACCAGCATTAATATTTGGGGTCTTGAACCTACTTTATTTTACCAGACCTTGTGCAAGAGTAAGAAATGCAGAAAGCTGAGAGAAAAGGACAAAGAACTACATAAGAAAACAGGAACAAAGGTAAAAAATGGGTGAAGGGCAAGTGGAAGAAGAGAAATAATGAGAAAGGAAGTACAGGGCGGATGAAGAAAAAAGCCTGAGGTGGAATCGAGGTGAGACATCCTTTGCAATCCCTGGCATTAAGCAGCGCCAGCAGTGAGCACCTAAAAAAAGCTTTGCAATGTATGCTTTTTTTTCTTTTTTTTTTAAACAAATTAAGCAATCCCGAGCGTTCAGTCGATTTCTCACATATGCAGTGGTAGAATCTAAGGTGCAAGCCAACAGTGATACACGATTCTTGCTGCAGACAACCAGTCTAATGCAGTGCCTCAGATAAAGGTGGGCGAACCAACAAATTAACAGGGACAGACGAGCCAGGGACGAGCCAAATGTCTGCCAGCTGGCCTACTATCAGGATTACGTTTTTTTTTATTGCTATTTTCATGCTCGCATTCACTTGCCTTTGTTCCCTTTTTGTAAGTGCGGAAAGAGCTGACTGAATTGAATTCGAGTGTTTTCCCGCGAAAACGCCATGACTCTCTGGTCAAAAGGTTCTTGTCGCATATGGGACATCATCAGTTAATATGATACACCGCCACAGTAACTTATCATGTAATCTTTTGTAAATAATTAGAAGAAACTGCTCTCGGCCCTCACACCCGGTTCTGTTAAGGAACCCCTTCCTTCAACACTTCCACCCTCGGACGGACGGGCGTTATTGATGAGGGTGTGTAATCTTTCTCCTCGAGGCAGCTGAACATTGCAGGTCTGGTGACCCTGCTCAGGCACGTGCTCTGGCTATTGCCTTCCAATTGTTTCATCCGTTGCGTGTCTGTCGGCTCAAACCTGACAAGTGACACATCTCAGGCGCCCGCTGACTAGATAATCAAAGTCTTGTCAGAGCTGTCAATACCCTGCAGATCGCATAGGACAAAGAGAAAAGGTTTCTGCGCGAGCAACCCCCGCCTCTCTCACAGAAATCACCTGTTTGTTTCTGCACATTATTTATAACTGATGCCACCGGCTGCAAGGAACGAGTCTAGAAATTAAATAATGGGTAACCTGCTGATTTAATAACAGAGCCGCGCACATATTTAGTTCGCTTAACGATATTCGGCAATTGTTTTGAATAATGTTATTTATGTGGAAACAACAAGCCATTCTGCTGTGGTATGACGACCAATATACATTGTACAGCGACTAAAGTTAACAAAAATAGTCTTTCAATTTATTTGAACATTTTTAGGACCTAGATGTGAAATATCCCGAAGTTTTTTGCTGTTTTGTTTTTAATTTTATTTATTTCTATTATTCCTTTCAACAGTATATATTATCTACACAAAGTCTTACAGAAAACCCAAATCTATATTTCCAGTTGTCGGCCAGTTTATTGGTCGGACAAAATTTATATGGATATACTAAGTTAGTTAGCTGAATTAATAATCACAGAAGGGATTTAAAATAATGTTGAATCAATGTTGGAAATTGTCCCTTTCAGAAGGGTCACGCCAAACTTGAGTGAGCGCAGGTTAACCTAGGGTGCTTTGTGATTTACCCTGACTAGAAATGTGGCACCTGCTTGGATAGGATGCATACCTCTGCCAACCAGAATCCCAGTTTCTAACACTGGTGATCAGCGGTGAGGGTAGGACTTGTGTTTGTGCAGTGTCACACAATACTTGGTGTACACTACCCATCTACATCCAAGACCATTTTAAACTTTACATTCTCTCTGATTGGCATTTTCATTTTTTCTTAAATCATGTCTCTAAGTGGAAGATCTGGACCTGCAAAAATGTAATTTGAGCTGGCCAACCTGGAAGGTTATACTGTGGTCCAGCTCAAGGATTTTTGCAAATGAGTTGGGCTTAATGCAATGAGCACCACCAGGAGAATGGAGGTGCAAAAGGCGCTGTGGGTTTGGGCAGAAGCCTGTGCTCCTTTGGATGTGACCCGAGGACAGGTTGAGCAGATGGATGGCCCTGAGAGTGTCCCTTTAGAGGAAACGCCTGTAGCAGTGGGGGAAGAAATTACCCCAGAATTGGAGCTTCCTGCAAGGGCAGGGAGCAGTGTCTCCCCTGCAGCCTCTCCTCAGAGGAACTGGCAGAGAGGAGGGAAGAGAGAAATAATGCTGCATATGGCAAAATTGGAAATGGAGAAGAAAGCTGATTTGGAAAAATTGGCTCATAAGAGGAGCCTGAAATAGCTGGACATGAGGGCAAGGCAATCAGAGTCCGGCAATGGTGGCAGCATACATGTTGTACATGATGGAAACAAATTGTTCCTGTACCCAAGGACTTGGGGCCCAATTATGTGGTGGGAGATGACATTGGTAAATACATTTCTGCTCATGAAGTTACACTGAAGGCTCCCAGGGTTCCTGAAGAGCACTGGGGGGGAGGGTGTCCTGTGGAAACACATGCCCACACTTGGGCGGGACACACTTCTGACATTAGAGGTTGGGGACCAAAACAAGTACCCCCCGAAAGAAAACCATTTTACTTGCTAAATTTGTCCCGACTCTTGTGAAGTATCGCCAAAGATTCAGGGACAGCCATAAGCTCCCCAACCAATCCTGGGTAGACTTGGTTCATTACTTCAGTAAGACACTGAATGGCTGGAGAGGTGCAGCAAACTAAATGATTGCATTGGGTTATAGAATCTGGTGGAGAGAAAGCACATGCTGAGTTTTTGATTTTCAGAGCTGAGCCAGCACCTACTTGACAGCAAGCTGACTTGACCCAGGAAACCTGCTGAGGGAGCAGACATCTGGCCCAGTACTTGAGTGTCCAAAGAGATACCTGGGAGTCATCCCAAGAAGTGTGGTTCAGGTTCCCCCAGCACAGTGAGGGGAAGGTTAAAACCCAGGGGGAGGAAAGGGTTCCCATGCTCCATCTGAGAAACAGGGTGATGGCTCTGGTTCTCAGTTGGGAGATAGACTCAGAGGGTGAGATGGTGATCCCTGAGGGTTGCAGTTGTCACTTCTACCAGGTCGAAGTGAATGGGGTCCCACTCATTGGTCTGAGGGACACCGGAGCTAGCCATACCATGATAGTGGAAAGGCTTGTTTACCCAGAGCAGTACACCAGACAAGTGTGTAAGGTGATCCAGCCCCATAGGCAGGACTTATTCTCCCCCAGACCCTGGGTTGAATAGCCAGTGTCAGGATAACACCCCTGAACTGGTGTGAGGTAGAGTGGAAAAGGGATGCAAGTCACCTGGGGCTACTACCCCCAAATCTGAAAAACGTAAGAGGTCAGAGAGCCCTGGATGACCTGGACCTGGCTCTTGACACTGACAGCTGTAAGTGCCATCTTTTCATTGTTGTCCCTGTGGACAGAGTTTTCCCTGGGTTGGGGACAGAATTCAGATCCAAGGGGTAGAGTGGGCTACATCACTTTGTTGGATATGGTAGTACTACTTGCCTAATAGGATACATCAGTGAGCAAGTCAAAGTTACGTGGTCTATAGATGGGGTCCACAGGTGAGGAGAAGAGTTCCACATGGTCAGTTCAGTGGCCCAAGAAAGTATAGATAGATGGATGCACCTGGGTTTAGAGAGGCAGATAACTGGAAAGTGCCCCTGATTTAGTTGGCCATTGTCCATGTTCTATCACCTGAGCAGGGAAGTCCATCAATATATTGATTAGCATACTCTGGCTTTAGGCTGATGGGGGTGGGATCAGAATCAGAAAATGGCCTTCTTTGAAAGGACACCCCCAAACGTTTTGCTTTCCTCCTCCTCTTTTTCTGTCCTTGCTTTGTTGGCGTTAGGACTAGGAACACTTCACCACTGCTAACCAGTGCTAAAGTGCATGTGCTCTCTCTTGTAAAAATGGTAACATTGTCTCATACCCACATGGCATATTTAATTTAGCTTTAAGCACCCTAGTAAAGTGTACTACATGTGTACAGGGACTGTACAGTCAATGCTACTAGTGGGTCTAGAGCACTGATTGTGCCACCAAATTAAATAGCCCCTTAACCATACCACATGCCTGCCACTGCAGAGCCTGTTTGTGTAGTTTTAAAGTGCCACGTTGACCTGGCAAGTTGCCAGGTCTAAACCTTCCTTTTTAACACATATAAGTCACCCCTAAGGTAGGCCCTGGACATCTAATGGGAAAGGTGCATTGTAATTCAAAAACAGTACATGTACCTTTAAGTTTTACATATACTGGTTGTGAAAAAGTCCCAAACTCATTTTCACTACTGCAAAGCCCATGCCTCTGATAGAATAATATTGTGACTACTATAATACACCTTTTAAATTTAATTCCAATCATGAAGAAATAGGCTTTTCACATTTGGTGTCTCTGGACTCACAATTTAAAATCACAATTTATGATGAAGTTGGATTTTAAATTGCAGTCCTGAAAACGCTTTTAGAAAGTAGGCATTTTCTTACTTTGGCCATGTGATGCCTATTGCCTGTTTCCAATATATGTCTGGGTGGGTGCCAGCTAAAGGTTTGTGCATTCCCTCCAGATAGCCACACACAAAGGAAGCTTAGGTGTGACTGATGGGCCATCCTGGGCAGCATGGAAGGGAGAAGCTGACACGTACATCTGAATGGGCTATGTCCTGATGCCACACAAAAGATTGCATACCCCCCTGTAGTGAGTCTGGAGCCAGGGCAGGTAGGGCATGGACTCTGTGCACTTCAAAGTCCTCTCTTTGAAGTCTCCCCCACTTCAAAGGCACCGCTGGGGTTGGAAATGGTCCTCTTTGCAAGTCACCCCTAAACCTTTTGCCATTTTCCCTCCACTATTTGGTGAATCTGTGTTTTGGCTTTAGGACTCTAACAAACTTTACAACTGATGACCAGTGCTAAAGTGATGGTGCTTCTCCTCTAAACTTGGTAACATTGGTGTATCCACAATTGGAATATTTAATTTACTTGTAGGTCCATTGTAAAGTAGTATACCAAATACCCAGGGCCTGTGAATTAAATACTACTAGCGGATCTGAGCACTGATTTTACCACCCACCTAAGAAGCCCTTTAAGCATGTGACATGCCTGCCACTCCAGAGCTTTGTGTGCAGTTTCACTGCCACTTTGACTTGGCATTTAGAACCCCTTGCAAAGCCTTAAACATATCTTTAATTACATATATGTCATCCCTACGGTAGGCCCTAGTAGTCCATAGGCTAGGGTGCCATGTAACTAAAAGGTAGGACATGTTCTTTTAAGTTTTATGTGTCCAGGTAGTGAAAAACTCCCAAAGTAATTTTCACTATTATGAGGCCTACCTCTCTCTTAGGCCAGAATTGGGAATTTCCTAACATACTTTTAAACTGTAATTCCTGATCAGAAAGGAGTAGCTGCAGCGTGTTGCATACAATTGGAATAGTAATGATAAATCTTCTTTAATGGTAATGTCGGATTTAAAAATTACTATTTTAGAAATGCCACTTTTAGAAAGTGAGCATTTCTCTGCTCTTACAGCTCTGTGTGCCTACAACCAGTCTTCAGTACACATCTGGGTGGGAGACAGCTTCACTTTGTGTATTTCCTCTACACAGTCACAAATGCAGGAAGGTTAGGTATTCTGTATTCATCTGCATTCTTATGGCTCCTCCTGGTCAGGCAGGGTAGAAGGGAGCTGACACACCTGAAGAGGCAGTTCCTGTCCGCACACAAAGAGCTGATTAACCCCTACTGATAGTTTAGAGCCAGGGCTGAGGACGTAAGGACCTCTGTACAAAAGACCCTTCTTTGAAGTCACCCACACTTCAAAGTCAGATTTGGGTATAAAAATGGGGCCTCTGACCCTTACCAGACCAATACACTTCTGGGCCTGGAAATAATTGTGACTGGAGCAAGGACTGCTGTACTACAAGGAGTGCCACTCTGCTGAACTGCTTTCCAAAATGACTATCCTCTGCCTTGATGAGCTACCCTGCTGCCTGCTGATCTTTGCCCAACTGAGGAAGGACTGGATCGTATTGTCTGACCCAGAGTGACTCCAAGGGCTTGCTCGCTTGCTCCCATGTTCTCCTGCATTCTCAGGGACATGACTGCCTGCAACTCTGCTTTTGCTGCTGGAGTCTGCCATTTGTGAATCCTATCCTTGTCTGAGGTGCCAATCCAGTCCTGGGGATTGGAAGTGGGTTTTCAGCTGCCGTTTCTTCAAGAATTAATGCTTCCAAGCCTTTGTGCTGCACAGAACCTAAGCAGTTCCCTCTTACGCTGATGCATTTCAGATTCAACAGCGACAGGGGACCCGACTGCGAGGTTCAGTGGTGACGCTTTGCATTCATCTCAGTGGAGTTTGACGCCAACATATTGTCTCAACTGCTTAGATCAGAACCAATACATAAACCCCACATTGCTCCTTAATGCTTGATCCATCAAGGTACTCTTTGCAGCTCCTTCAGTGGGCTCTGCACAAGTCCTGTAGCTGGCCTGCCCTCCATCTCAGTCAGCCTTAACTTTGGATATATGCTGGTCTATCGCGAACTCAAGGGCTCCTTTTAGTGATATTGACTTCTAAGCACATATCTTGGTTTATTCTTTAAAATTAAAATTTCAACATCTACTGATTTTTTGTTTTGTCATTTTGGTTTCATTTTACTCAGATAAATATTCTCTATTTTTCTAAACCTGTGTGGAGTCTTTTTGTGGTGTGTTCATTGTATAACTGTGTGTGTTGCACAAATATGTTACACATTGCCTCTTTAGATAAGCCTTTCTGCCCTGTGCAAAGCTACCAGAGGATGAGCACAGATTACCTCTAAGTGTATATCTAGCTTACCCTGTCTAGAGTTGGTGGCTCCTGCTTTTAAAAGGTGCATAATCTCACAACCAGAAACCACAGTTCTAACAACTGGGTATAAGAAACTAGATCACAGACACCACCAAATCAGTACATTTCTGGCCCTGTGGATCGTCTGCAGGAAGAAGGACTGCTATGCTGCTGAAAGGACTGTCACTCTGGAAGCTTTGTTGGACTCCTGCTCTGCTGACCTGTTGCCCTCCTTGCTGGTAGTGAGAAGGGCTGGACATGCACCTCTACATCAAGGAACCAATGTGACTCTGAGGGCTTTCTGGCTTGCCTATTGTTTTCTGAAATCTTAGGGACACAAAAGACTTCCAACTCACCTGTTACAGCTCCTGGACCTGTCCTCCAAGAGGTGCCTCTCAGGTCCTGGGTCCTTGGAAGTGTTTTCTTTGCTCCTGAAAACAAGATTGTGGGCTCTCTGCAAACTAGCTCACTCCCTCTAGAACTGATCCAGTCACCTGAAGAATCAGCACAAGCCACCGCAAGTTCATCTCTTCACACAGCAAGCACTGCTGCTCGTGACCTCAAGACTCCAGCCCACCCCTCTGTGACACCTGGCCAACTGTTTGTGCCCGTGAACCACCGTCAGCAACACTCTCCTTGCTCCCAACAAACTTCTTTCTCATGAATGGGACTCTTGACCCAAGTCTGGATGGCGGTTACTGTCAGGGTCCAAATCCCATTTTTTTTACCACCGCCTGTTGTCAGTATTAATGCCGCTTTAACACCGACTGACAGGGTTGTAATGAGGGCCTATGTTTCTAACTTGGTGTGGATTAGTTATGCTTGCCATTTTCACTGTTTTACAGTTTGAAGTGTTGACCAAGTTCTTAACACATTGCCTCTTAAGTTAAGCCTGACTGCTCTGTACCAAGCTAGAAGAGGGTGAGCACAGGTTATCCTAGGGTGTGTTTGTGACTTACCCTGACTAGGATTGTGGTTCCTGCTAGGATAGGGTATATACCTCAGCCAACCAGAAACCCAGTTTCTAACAATCAAGCTATATATTTGCAGACTTGTCTTTCTACTTTGTTATTTCTATTTTCTTTCTTACACTTTTATTTTGAGTTTTTCAGAAAGTTTGATGGAGTCATATTAATTAGGAATTGTGTTACGCTGTAGAGTAATCGTGGCAAAACCACAATCTTCCTTTCAATAGTGCTTAACATTCAGAAGTATTGTTTCAGCAAGTTTTCCACAATTAGTTGTGGAATTAGAGACAGCCTTTTTCTGGCACTGGTGGGCAGAGTTTTCCTGTGCTATAATGTGGTTTTGCCACATTAATAATTTGATATTACCCCATTTTTTAAATAGCAAAAATATCTTAATCGTGTGGTAAAATGCTTACCACACATTTAAAAGTACTTGTGTATAGATCCGACCTGCTCTATATGATGTTTCCCCAAAAAATATTTTAAAACAAGTACTTTATAATAAAAGAAACATTTACATAAAGATCAATGTACTCAAGTTTGCAAAGCCAACGTTTGTGTTTAGTTTGCATCAATTTTAGTAGTCTTGTTTACTTTGCTTTTCTGATCACTGCAGAAAAGGACACATTGCTAAAAGCAAATTGATGACTTCTTACATATGCGTGAGAGAACATTACATATATTTATTTTGAATATAGTATGTTTCGGCCTACAGAAGTTGCAATATCTACACGATTAAGGTGTACAGTTTTGACTCAAATAAATGGAATTAAAAAACTGAAATAAATTTCAACAAACCAAGTGTTAGGCTGGTCTTCCCCCAAATGTTTTGCATTTCTCCTCCATTTTAGCTGATCTTCTTTTTGCTGGTCTTAGGACTCTGCACACTTTATCAACCAGTGCTAAAGTCCATGTGTGGTAGCATTGGATTAGCTGCCATTTTGACCTGGCAAAATAAACCTTTTACCAGGCCCAAACCTTCCTTTTTAATACATATGGTACTAGGGTAGGCTCTAACAGCCCAGCAGGCAGGGTGCTGTGTACTCGAAAAGTAGGAAATGTGTTTTAAATGTTACATGTCCAGGTAAAGGAAAACTCTTAAATTCATTTTCACTATTGCAAGGCCTAAATCTCCCCTTAGGATAACATTGGAGATCCCTTATTGCAATTTATAAGTATCATTTCTAAATGGGAATAGGTAATAGATCATGTTGGGTATCTCTGGAATCAAAATTTAAAATTCTAACTTATGGTGAAGTCAGATTTTAAATTGCACTTCTGAAAATGCCACTTTTAGAAAGTTGGTATTTTTATACCTTGGCCATTTAATGCATGTAGCCTGCCTTTGGTCACATGATGGGCAGTAGCTGACAGTTGGGCTTTTTGTATTCCTCCTAGACAGCCACACATAATAGGGGGCTTAGCTGTGCCTAGATGGACCATCACTGGCAGGATGAGAGGGGGGAGCTGGGGGCAGCACTACTTACACCTGAATATTCTGAGTCCTGCCTCCAGACAAAGAGCTGCATACCCCCTGGAGTTAGTCTGGGGCCAGTACAGGGAAGGCAGGCTGCCTGGGAACTTATAAGGGAAACCTCTAGAAGCTTCCCTAATTTAAAAAGGTACAAATAGGTATAATTACTGGACCTCAGACACGAGCACTTCAGTACACTTCTTGACCTGTGGATACTCTGCTAGGAAGAAGGGCTACTGTGCTGCTGAAGGACTGCCACTCTGCTGGACTGCACTCTGCTGGACTACTGCCTTCCTGTGCTGCTGCTTTGTGTGCCAAACTTCTGCCTGCTGCCCTCCTGCTCTCCTGCCTGAGTGAGAAGGATGGGACCTTCAGCTCTTGAACTCAGAACCCAGAGTAACTCCAAAGGCTAGTTGGTTGGCCTCCTGATCTGAAGCCTCACGGACATATAAGGCTTCCAACAACCTTACACCTGGACTCTGCTAACTGTGAGTCTATTCTACTAAGTGGTGCCACCTCAGTTCTGGACCCTTGGAAGTGGGCTTAAGTTTCTTTGCCAGCCTCTGTGGAACCAGGGGAAATGATGCATCACCTCCGCTGCACAGCACATCCCAAAGCTGAGCCAACATATCTCTGCTGCTGCAGGGATTGGACTTGTTGCAAAGACCCACATCACTGGTTCAGCCCACTTCACGTTTAGAACCACCACTGCTCAATGCATTCTCAGTGCAGGTCCTCGCATATCTCATCGACACCAGCCTCGACGATGATGCTGGACTCTGCATCATAGCCTTGCAGCTCCTCAGAACTGATGCATCACCCTGACCGCACGGCGCCTCCCTGACTCTGGACCTTGCATCGCAAATCCTCAGGATCTTCAATGATGAAGCAACAGGACCTCGCACTGCAGCTTCATTTCATCTCACAACCGAAAAATCAATTCAGCTGCATAACGCTTCATCGTTGTGGATCCACTTAACGCTCCACAACTCAGGGTTGAAAATACTTTGTTCAGCAGGCTCAACTGGTTCCCTGTAGTCGGCCGGCACTGCACCATGGTTGACTTGAACTTGCAACTTTATCCCTGTCTGGCATGACCAGATATCTACGATTGCCCCTTTAAGTCTTTTGGTGCTATTTTCACTGAGATCTTTAAAATTGAATATCTCTGGTTCTACAGATTGTATTTCTGTCATTTTGGTCTTGTTTCATGTTGTGTGTTCCTATTGTGGTGTATTTTCACTGTGTTACTATTTGAAGTATTGCATAAATACTTTACACATTGTCTCAGAGTGAAGACTGACTGCTCTGTGCCAGGCTACCTGAGCATTGAGCACAGTTTAATTTAGCGTTTGCTTGTGACTACATCCTGAGAAGAATTGTGGTTGCTACTTGGGTAGGGTTTCACCCCCCAATCAGTAACCAAATTTCCTGTACAAAGTATAAAGGGATTATATTTCTACTGGTGCTGTTCTCTATACTCCACTTAGAAATAATTGTTATAGATGTTTGATTTGGGCCTCCGCAAATGAGGAGCAAACAAACAGTGCCTGCATCATGTTCTACTCCCAGCTCAGTTTAATTTGGATGCAGGTACTCATCCTGCATGATTTATTGCCAAAGGACCAAATTAAATTCTAACATGTGATCTACCAGTGCACAAGTTAATTATGAATTTACTTACATCAGACAAATCTGAATGGAAATTGTATTGTCTTGTAGTTGTATGCTATTGGGACGGAAAAGTCTCTTGCACAGTGACAGATGTGCACCCCTACCCTGAATGGAGCAACTGTAATGGTTTCTCGATCCCTGGTGCTGATTTTTGTTGAGCGAACATAGATCATGTGTCTGTGCAATGACATAGGCCTGTCTCATGAAGTGTGGTCTTGTTGTACTAGGAAGCTTGCTCAAAGCACTGCCATTATAGTGCCATACTGCCTTTGCCAGGACTTAATTAGCACAAGTGCAGTGGTGGCATCATACTGTGTAGTGATGAGTAGAAGTTAACAGGACTTTTTACCTCTGTCCCTGGAGTGAGCCCTACATGTTTACTCATGTAAAGTTAAGCTGCTGTGTGCTTAACTCACCCTTGGCCTATATCAAGTTAGTATGTAGTTGTGTGTAGCATGTGTGTTGTATGTATGTGATGGGTGTATGTATGCCTGGAAATGGTACAATACATGGAAGATTCTGGTTTCCATTTTTGAAGACCCTGGCTGCGTGGAGGAGCATGAGGAGGTAGAGGAACCCCCTAGACAGATTTGTGGATTGCTGAATTCCTGAGAGCTTGGTGGGACACACACATTAGAGGAAGAGCAAGGCTATTATGTATACGTCAAAGGGTGTTCTTCGCTTCAGGGAAAGGCTACTGGAAAGAGGCCTGGGAACATATCAGAAAAATATGTGACTGATAAGAACATCAGAAAGAGTAGGGCTAGTGCCCTGAAGTAACATTTTGATGCACATATCATTATGGCTGATGTCAAGGTGTGAAACTCTAGTCACTCTCATGGCCTGTGTTGTAGGGCTATAGGATTTGAAGTTACTCCTGCTGTCCCAGACTGCTCTCTGGAGGATGAGCAAAGTAGAGGAGTGGGAACTTCAAAAGGAAGCAGACCCCAAACACAAATGTCAAATACTCAGATCCTAAATCACATTTGATGTCTGGAAATGGACTATAAAAAGGGGACCTCAAGGTCCTCAAAATTGTCAACTTTCAAGCAGTCAGTTGGGCTGTTTGAGGAAAAGAATCTAAGCAAGACGTCTGCCTGTGACTAGTGCTGGAGACTAAGGCCCGCTGGTGCCTCAGCTAGGTGAAAGGACATCTCTCAAGGAAATTCAGGACCATCTGTCACTGGAGCCTGGACAGTGCCTGCCTGTAAGGGAAAGGAGAGTGGTGGAGTGAGGGAGGTTCAGTAGAGAATCTGGTGAACGGATCCCTGTAGCGAGATGTGAGGAGGCGGTGGCAACACCGATCAGTTAATTGCACGTGTGCAGGTTCAATTTGGCCACACCATATGCCAGAGGGGCGTGCTGTGCTATTTTTTGCTTTTGCTCCATTTTGGCTCCATTTTGTTGCTTGAAGAGTGTATAAGAAAGACTGTGACACATTTAACGTTGTTTTGAATAAAAATGCTTTATTTAAATGTTTATCAACACACAGTTGCAATGAAAGTTATTCCTGATGAACATTTTTTAATAAGGTTTTAAAATCTATTGGTTTGAGTGTTGATACATAATATGTCAAAGTTGTTTTGGTAGGGGTGTGATCTATTGATAAAGCCAATAGGCTTGCCTTTATATATTGATGTCTTGACTCCTTGACAAAACCCATATGCTTGCATTTAAATATTGATGTGGTGGTCCCTTGAAAAAGGCAATAGATCTGCCTTTTATATATTGATTTAACTTCACATTAAAATCCCTATTTGTTCACTGAAAAAACAAAGGCTAGAGTGAAAGGTATAATTTGGTATAATACAAAAACATTAAAAATTCTCTGAAAAAAAACAAATGTCAATGTCACGCTCATTCCACAAGGCCTTACTTGGCTTTGAGGTTCTTTGTGGTCAAGGTATCCCGTGATCCCTCTCCCTTGCAAATTTCTGCGTATTGCACATTTACCGTAACCTAGAATCCAACACTGTCCTGGGTAAGTCTGTAGGCTTCATTTGGCTTTCTCTTTGCTCTTGACACATCCATTATTTCCATGATCTGCAAAACAGAAGCACAGAACATTAATCAATGGAAAATAGGTCAGTGCACTGTACCTTGAAATGTTGTGGCACTTGGAAGAGGATACACTCTGAAATTGTTTCTCGTGAAAGACAGTTGCAAATTAATATATTTTGACTTCTGAGAAAGACAGTTTTTACAGAATATACTTTGGGTTCCTTCTTGAAAGACGTTATATGTAAACAAGATTACTCAATACTGAAAGTGCTCCAAGATATCAATGAAGTCGTTGAGCCAGAATTATGTTCAGCACTGCAAACCTTGGACATTTACTGTAATAAAGATAAAGTCACTGTAAAGACATTAGTGGTGAGTAAACACAGGTTGTAGGAGTTTGGGTGGGAGTTGAACTAGAGGACAATACTGTTGTTGTTATTAGTAACTGACAATATTCTGTCTCCATAATAGAAGAGTGACAAAAACTCAAGACAGAATCGAAAATCTTAAGAAGCCAGAGGGCTGAGAATCCAGTAACCCCAGCTTTGGCCAAGACCTCTCTGTTTCCTCATTCCTTTTTACCATGACCACCTTCCTCCTCCCACCTTCAGGACTTACTGCAAGCACCTGTTATCGTTCATGTGTTAAAGGTGAGTTACAGAGATCTTGGGTGGGCTATCTTTGTTCCTGCAGACCCATGGTTCTTCAGTTGAGTGGAGTGTTGTCAGTTAAATTGACATTACCATTAGGTGAAAATGACAGTTAAAATGGGTAACATTTTAAAATAAAAAAATGAAAATCACTAGTCATAGTTTATTGAGCTAACTATGACTTACGCACCGCCATACACAACTTATAACATCACCTATTATGTCACTTATGATATGCTCAGTGACATAATTGCTCACATCATTCATGACATCTCAAATGGTATTACTAATCACATCACTGATGACATCACTTATTACATCATCCACCCTCCTGCTGTTAAATGTATTCTTCAAAATTGTACAGTGTTTGAAACATATAGGTACAGACTAAGGGGGTGATTCTGATTCTGGCGGGCGGCGGAGGCCGCCCGCCAGAATTCCGCCCCCATTATACCGCTCCGCGGTCAGAAGACCGCGGAGGGTATTATGAGTTTTTCCCTGGGCTGGCGGGCGGTCTCCAAAAGACCGCCCGCCAGCCCAGGGAAAAACTCCCTTCCCACGAGGATGCCGGCTCGTAATCGAGCCGGCGGAGTGGGAAGGTGCGACGGGTGCAGTGGCACTCGTCGCGTATTTCAGTGTCTGCAAGGCAGACACTGAAATACTTTGCGGGGCCCTCTTACGGGGGCCCCTGCCGTGCCCATGCCATTGGCATGGGCACGGCAGGGGCCCCCAGGGGCCCCGCGACCCCCCTACCGCCATCCTGTTCATGGCGGCTTTCCCGCCATGAACAGGATGGCGATAGGGGGGGTCAGAATGCGCTCCGCCGCCATGAAGGATTCCCCCGAGCAGCTGTAAGTCGGCGGGAGCCCGCCGACTTGCCGCTTCTGACCGCGGCTGAACCGCCGCGGTCAGAATGCTCGTGGGAGCACCGCCAGCCTGTTGGCGGTGCTCCCGTGGTCGGTGGCCCTGGCGGCCACCGGCCGCCAGGGTCAGAATGACCCCCTAAATGACCAAGAATCATGTAAAGTAAAACATATTTCAGCATATGTGCTTAAATAAAATTATTATACTGTAGCACACTCTCTCTAGACACAGTAGGCTCTTTAGGTGGCCAGATCCCTACTATGCTCAACCTTTGCCATGTGCACAACTTTTCAAATACAATCCACCACCTCCAGACACCCAAGCCTCATTATGTGACAGTAGTCCTACCATATGCAGCCTTCACCCTGTGCAAATCTCTTCATGAAAAGCACACTTATTAAAGACAGCCGAGCCCCATTAGGGGAGCAAACCTTTACTATGTACATCCTTCAAACCTTTACACATCACTTCACAAAGGGCCACTCCCTCCACTCACCCAAGCTCAATTAGGTGGGAAAGCCAATGTTATGTACAGCCCTTGTCCTGTGCAAATTTTTTCACAAAGAGCTTCCTCCCTAAAAGCACCCTTGCCTCATTTGATGGGGAGGCATCTACTACAGACAGATTTGAGCATGTACTCAGCTTATGATGGAGAGCCCACTACCTACCTAATCTCAAACCCTATTAGACGGTGAACCTTGTACTTTGTGCTGCCTTTGTCCTGTGGACAAGTCTTCATGGACAGTACACAACTGCCACACATGCAAGACTCATTAAGAGGCCAACCATATTGAAAATGATTACAATCATTACCAGTTCAAAAGCTATAGAAAATTTTCTTTAGATGTACCTCAGTAAACACCTTTCGGTGAAGCGCTGAGCAAACTGTCACACTCACTGGATGATGTCATCAGTGATGTCTTCAATGATGCCATTTAACATATGAGTGATGTAATGTGAGGTCATAAGCAGTGCATGGTGCGGGTGCAGGTTAATATATATACTATAACTGGTGAATTTCAGTGTTTGAGTCTAAAATGCCACATTGTAACTGACATTTTCACCTAACTATAAAGTTACTTTACCCTTGTTTCTTTTAGTGAAAAACAATACACACATACATGCATGTATATTCATTGAAAAAACCAAGGTTACATCTTATTTACAAATAGGGAAACTTTATTTATTATTTCTATACAAACCAAACTCAAACTACACAAACATTAGAAATTCAAAAATTATTGTTAAACATTAAATTAATAATGTACACATCATCTTCAAATAATTATAATATGATACATAATACACAACACATACACAGTGTAGTGAACTCAGTAGCCACAATACATTAACTATAACTCAGCACTCTACCATGCCTTGTGTTCTCACAAATGATGTGATTTGCAATGTTATAAGTGTGGTTATAAATGCTATGATAACAGATGGTATAAGTGATGTATTATTAAACGGTGTAAGCATTGCATGGATAAGGCGCATACATTGGAGTAAGTTGTTATCGAGTGGAGTGGCTTGTTGTACAGTTTCCAACACTGGAAACTGTCATAGCATGGAGTAGAATGCTATAGAGTGGAGAGAAGGGGCATAGGCCATATGTACGGATGTTTGAAATTGCGAGTTCCTAATTGCTATTCTATGCGAAGTGCAATTAGGAAATCACAATTTCAAATGTTTGAAACTCCTTTGAGTTTCATTTCTGATTCCCAGTGGGTTGCAAGAACACCTACATCATTAATGTTCATGAGGTAGGTATTGCTTTGTGACCCATAGCGAATCGCACAAATCACAGGGATGGTGTCCTGCTGGAGTCAGCAGAGCACATCTCTGTGATTGTTTTTAATTGCAGCCTGTTTCGCTAAAGGAAAAAGGGATGCATTTAAAAAAAGAAATGAAATGTTTTTATTCAATTAATTAGAGTAGGCATTGGTCTGTGGGTCCATCATTTTTAAATTGGTGGCAAACTGCAAATGTTTTGCAAGCGCGTTATGCTCACAAAACATTCATACATACCACTGTGATTCGGTATTAAGAAGGTACGCCCTAAGTACACCTCTTTCTAACACCGAATCGCAAAGCGAAATTGCGATTCAAAAACAGGTTACCAAATCACAATTTGGCGTAAGTACATACAAAAATACTTTTTAGTGATCACAAATGACCCCATTCTGTGAATTGGACTGCTTGCGACCACTACAAAGCTTTGTTCATCTGGCCCATAGAGTGGATTAGAGGGTTGTACAGTGTAGTATTGAGGCATAGAGTACAGTACAGTGTGGTATAGTGGCACAGAGTGTAGGACAGTCTTGTAGAGTTGAGTAGAGTGTGGGAGAGTGGAGCAGTGTAAAGTGTAGGGTTATACAGTGACATAGAGTGGGGTCACATGCCATGGAGTGCAGTAGAGTGGTGTGAAGTGGTGCAGTTTACATTGGAGTAAAGTGTTGTTGAGTGAAGTGGTGTGTAGTACAGTGGAGTTGATTGGTGTGTTGGAAATTGTCAGAACGTGTCACAGAGTGGAGTGCAACAGAGTGGAATACAGTGTTATACAGTGGAGTGAAGTGGAGGGGATTAGATTGCAGTACTGTATGGTAGAGTGGATTGACATAGACTGTTGCAGAGACGAGTGACATATTGTAGCATACAGAGGAGTGTCATAGACTGCAGTAGTGCCTCATAGTGTAGACTATAATAAAGTGGGATGGAGCGGCGCAGTGGGAGTTGCATAGGGTGTCATAGTGTGTTGTACAGTGGCATAGAGTAAAGTGCTGTGGACCTACATTAACAGGAGTATATTGTTGTACACTGGAGTGCTATTGAGTGGTGTATAGTGTGGTAGAGTGAAGCATAGACTGTTGTTGAGTGGGTACAGTGTTGTTGAACAGAGTACAGTGGAGTGACATAAAGTGGAGTTTGGTAGAGTGAGTCACATACACTGTAATATCGTAGAGTGGAGTGGCATGCCATGGCATGGAGTAGCATAGGGTGGAATGTCATAGAGTAGAATAGTGTAGAGTGATGTACAATGGTGAGTACACAGGTGTAGAGTGGATTAGTATAGAGTGGAGTGTCATTGACTAGAATGGTGAACTGTGGAGGGGTGTAGAGTGGAATAGTGTACAGGGGAATGGGAGTGATGTATAGTGGAGTGGAGTAGATTGGAGTGGGGTAGAGTGAAGTGGCACAGTGGAATAGCACACAGTTAGAGTCGAGTGGCATACAGCAGAGTGAAGTACAGCGGAGTGGCATACAGTAGAATAGCATACACTAGAGTGGCCTACGATGGAATAGTATAGAGTGGAGTAACATAGAGTGGAGTGGTGTACAGTGGAGTGACTTAGGTGGTCATTATGAACATGGTGGGATACACCGTTGCCCGCCATGGTGACGATGAACAGAA
Organism: Pleurodeles waltl; assembly: GCF_031143425.1. Taxonomy (NCBI): domain Eukaryota; kingdom Metazoa; phylum Chordata; class Amphibia; order Caudata; family Salamandridae; genus Pleurodeles; species Pleurodeles waltl. Next base: position 395,155,311 of record NC_090451.1, read on the forward strand.
TACCGCCATTGGTGGTGAACAGAAACCAGCCAAATAATGTTGCCAAAAACAGAAACCTCCAAACATTCTGCTACCTCCCGCAACTGCCAGGGCCCTTGATGGCCGAAATGTTGCACACCCCACTGCACAACCGCCAAACACTCAAATCCCCTGCCCTCCAAATAATGATGCACAAATCACCGCAGCAGTTAGTGGATGTCGAACGACCATTGGCATTAAGGGCCACCACGGCCAGCAATGGGACCTTTCAGCAAGAAATGCACACATTGGCAAGTTTGAAACTCACACACCTGACACATGTCCACAACACTATAAAACACCCACATACACACCCCCACAATCCTTTGCATCGCCAATAGGACAACTGAGACTGACAACACAACATGCAGACACTGAACCCAACATCACACAAGTCACACACCCAAAAACACAACAGCACCTCATCAATATCCACTCAACACAGCACCCACAACACCCACCATGGCACCCCCTACGCACCCACGCTTCACACGTAGGGAGCTAAGAACAATGGTGGATGAAATACATAAGGTCGAGCCACAAATCTTCGGGGCGCAGGTCCAGCACACACCCATTGCCAGGAAGAAGGTGTTATGGCAGACGATTGTCAACAAGGTCAACACAGTGGGAAAACATCCATGCACGAGGGACGACATCCGCAAGAGATGGAATGACCTGAGCGGGAAGGTGAGGTCCATGGCATTGAGGCACAACTTTGCAGTCCAGAAGACTGGGGGAGGACCCCCACCTACACCCCCTGACTACACTGACTGAGAGCAAAAGGTACTGGCCATCCTGCACCCTGAGGGCCTCACTGGACTCACTGGAAAAATGGATTCGGGTAAGTCATCTACAATTACTCCATATCCACCACACCTGTAATGCATGCACCACCTCACCCCTCCAGCTACCACCAGGACCACATCCCCACCCAGGCCACAATCACCACATCCAGTCACCCTGAATGCCCACAAACCCACCAACAGGCCCACATCCCTCCCCCTGTACACAGCCACCCACCCCTGCAAGGAAGCACAATGGCACTACACCACCCACAATACACCCCCACGTCCCATGCAAAATACAAAATGCAATGGCAACCCCACAATGGGTCCCTGCATGGCCCAACAGGGGAACAAACAGCACAAAATAAGGCAGAGCTGTGCATCCTTATTCGAATTAGTACAAGTAACAAGCATGTCCATTCCCCCCACAGGCACCACCACCCATGCCACCCTGACAGGAAGGCCAAGGAGTGCCAGCGCCCCACATGGAGACAGAGGCCTCACTCAGGACACTGAAGAGGGAATTGTTGACATTGAGGTTTACCCTGCCCGTCCACTGTCCTGGACTGTCACCCTCCAGCAGCCCCACCCAGGCCACCACTGACACCCCTACCACCAAGCCACCAACCACAGCTCTGGCCAAACGACCCCACACCAGTGTTTCCAGGCCACAGACTGGTGAAACACATGTACAGAGGCCAGAGTCAACACCTTCTAACAGGCAGGATGATGATGGCCCCAGTGCAAGTGTGACTGCCAGACCTGTGCAGTGGACACAAGCACAGGGGGCTAGGCCTAGTAGGAGGCTATCAGTGGCCCACGGGGAGGCCAAAGGATGGATGCTGCAGCCCACGAGGTATTCTCTGAGGTCCTGGGAGCATACGCAAGACAGAATGGGCCAGATCCTGGCACCCTGGTACAGATTCAAAGGCTGCAGATAGCCCAACATCAAGAGAACATGGAGCAGTGGAAACAACTTAATGTCACCATGGCCACTATTGCAGGGGTGCTGCAGCACCACTACCTAACTCAGCCTGAGACCCCCACAAACCTGGAAGCCCCTACCACTGCCCAGGACACAGACCAGTCCTCAACATCATCAGCAGCAACTGGACTGGTGGCACTGGCAGGGGACACACAGAAGACCAGAACCCCTACTCGCGCAGCCCAGCACCAGACAACCAAACGGTCCTTCAGACCCAGATATAGTACAGGAACACCTGCCAAGACCAAGCCCCTCACTAAGAAGTGACTCTGACAGGAACTATCTCCCAAGTGTGCCATTGTGATACCATCCGCACCCGCCAATAGCAAGATAACAAATTGTAAGGGACATACGGACCTATACCCACTGCCACCAATCACTGAGCCCATGTACCTAGTTTGGACATCCACCATTATCCCACTCCCTATCTCTGTAAAGCACACCAAATAAAACACATGTCCCCTGTCATTATGTTGAATCAATTGTAAATGTGAATGCATATGCTAGTCAATTCCATAATTAGACCCTTATTGCAGGAATGGTACCCCATGCACAACAATGTCTAAAGTAAAACAAAATGTACACCATATTTGAATACATGCCACATGCCACCTTATGATCCAGGTAACAGTGTCAATGACTACAGACCCCACATCCCCATAATGAATTGGTCAAACAGAAATTATGCAGTGCAGACAAGGTCATCAGTGAACACTACCTCATAGTCACTGGAAGTATAGTTGGATTAGCTAGTTCCTGGAGTGGACATCTTCCCCCTCATCATCCTCAACATCGATGTTGTGCAGCATGCAGCAGGCCACCACTACTCTACACACCTTTTCAGGGCCATAGCACAGAGATCCCCCAGAGAGATGGAGGCAACAAAATCTAGCTTTCAAGAGACCAATAGTGCGCTCTATCACCCTCCTAGTACGTCCATGGGCTTCATTGTAATTCCTCTCTGCTTCTGTCCTGGGATTCCTCACAGGTGTCAGGAGCCATTGCATGTTAGGGTAGCCAGAATCACCTGCAAAAGTGGTTGAAACAGGACTGTAACAAACTGCAATAACTTGCAGACAGCCTGGCTGTCTGCTGTGTACAGTTCCAGTGTCATACACACTCACCTATGAGCCATCCTGTGTCCCCTTGTAGTTGTTCCATCATGTGTGGTACACTGCTGCTCCTCAGCACAAATGAATCATGGACTGTCCTGGAAACATGGCATTCACATGTGAAATTTACTGGTCTGCAGTACACACCAATTGCATGTTCATTGAGTTCGTCCTGTTTCTGTACACCTGTTCATTCACTCTTGGGTGGATGAAAGCTACGTGGGTGCCATTGATGGCACCTATCACATGGGGAATGTTAGCAAAGGCATAAATGTCTGACTTGATGGCAAGTGGTTCAACCCTTTGGGGAAACTTGACATATGTCTGCAGGTGTTGTAAAAATGCATCCAGGAATTTGGACAGGATGAGGCTAAACATTGGCTGTGAGAACCCTGCACCCATGCCCACTGTCACCTGAAATGGAGTACAGAGAGCACTTGCACTGTGGTAGGGATGGCATGCTGATTCCGATTAGCCAGTCTCAGTACAGGATCCAGTAATGCACTTAACTCATGGATTGTTGTACGATTGAGTCTGTAGGTGGCAATGATGCGACATTCCACATCTAAGAGGTCTGTACACAGTAGGGGCCTTCCCTCACCACATGGGTCTGTACCTAGGGGGAGGAGATAACACATATGAGGGACACACATACACCTGCAAAACATGTTGTGTATGAATAACTGCTGTACAATATGTAGTTTACACACACAAGTGACAAATGATCTACAACTGTGGGGACATGTATGCATTGATACGTCTGGACTGATATGGGAGACAAACACTCATGAGGGCATGAGACTAAGGACTGGGGTTCATAGGGCCCGAATGGGGCCCATAAACAGGAAACATCTATGTTGTGCTAGCATAATGGCAGCCTCCTGCCATCCAGATATGTAGAAGTGGAAGTGACCTCATTCCGCTGGAGGTTGTCATAGCGTAAGGCGGTGTCCACCGCCGTGCACCTATTAATTGGTTAACATGGTTGTCAATGGGTAGCCTGGGTCTATCAAGATAGCTGCCGGCGGTGACGGTGCACACTGCGGCGGAGCATACGCCATGTCGTCACCCCAATTTCACTTGTCTCCCGGATCCTGTGCATGGAAGTACTTCACTGAGTGTGCTGCTGTGTCCTTGCTCTGGTTACTCAAATGGCATGAGTCCCAGAGGGAAGGGTCCGGGCCTTCACCACGGAGGAGCTGGAGAAGCTAGTGGACGGGATCCTACCCCTGTATGCCAAATTATATGGGCGACCAGAGGTGCAGGTGAGTAGGCGGATGATGTGCATGGATGTGTGTGATGGTGGCAGATGCCTGTATGCATGTGGTCGGTATGTACCTGCACAGGTGTAGATTGTGTGGCATGTACAGTCAGTGAGGTGGTGAATTGATCTTGTGAAGTGTCTGTCCCACAGGGGACGTATAGTCAGCGGTATCACTTAGCCTTATCCTGACGTCTGTTTTCTTCTCTGTGTGTCCCATACAGGTCAGTGCCCATCAGAAGAGGGCACTCTGGCAGGCCATCGCCAGGAAGGTGCGGGCCCTGGGGGTCTACAACCGGTGAAGCACCCACTGCAGGAAGCGGTGGGAGGACCTGCGGCGCTGGCCTAGGAAGTCCTGCGAGGCCCAGCTAGGGAAATCCTCCCAACGAGGAAGGGGTGCCCGTTGGACCCTGGCCCCCCTCATGTGCCACATTCTGGCAGTGGCATATCCCGATTTGGATGGGCGCTTGAAGGCTGCACAGCAGCCACAAGAGGGTGAGTACCAACTCCATTTCATGCCTCTTTGATGGATTTCTGAGGGTCCTGTAGTATGTTTGCTGTCTAGTGCCAGGAACTCTGACAGGTGTCTACCAGCGGTCCTGCCCCCATGGGCACTGAGATGATTTGGGGCAGCTCTGGCAGTTCATCAGGTCCTTGTGTCATGTGGGAGAAGAGTTGTATGCTAGGGATGTGGCCACTAGTCAGGGGCAGAGGCATGGCTATAGTTGTAGGTACTGCGTGTAGGTATGTGAGCTGAGTGGGAGTATGTGTGCACCAAGTATGTACATCCATTCAGGTATTTACAGATATTCCTCCTGGTTTTGTCTCCCCACCCCTGTACTTTTGTGTTGTCTTTCTACATCAGCATCATCTGGCGAGGGAGAAGTGGCACTGGTGAGTGGAGATGCAGCAGCCCACGGTTCCAAGGAAGCAGAGTCTACCAACGCCAAAGGGGACCAGTGGGTTGGAGGGCGAGGGTGGTACCATGGGGGAGGCAACTACCACTGGCGGTATTGACTCTAATACCTCCTCTGATGGGAGCTCTGTGGTGGTGGTGGACCCTAGTGGGCACACCCATTCTGTGTCATCTTCCGCCACCCCCATACCATCACTGTCCTCCCAGTTGCTTTCCACGCAGTTGCCCATGCCCACTCACCCAGAAGGGTGGGCATCTCCTTCACCAAAGGCACCTCATCCCCTGCCCCAGTCAGTCCTGCTGCCCTCACGGAAGAGGCTATTGAACTCCTGAGGACCATCTCTGTAGGGCAGAGAACCATAGTGAATGCCATCCAGGAGCTAGCAACCCAGATGCCACAATTGAATGCCTACCTGGAAGGCATTCATGGTGTCATGTCTGGCCTAAAGAAATATTTTCAGACTCTGGCCTCCTCTTTGACGGCAGCCAGTGTCCCTGGTCTTTCAGTCCCCCCCTCCAACCACCTCTGCCCCTTCCAGCACCCCACTCCCTTACCCATCCCAACCACATTTTCCGACAGCCATGCACCCATCTCAACACCCAAGAAGAACACAGAGAAACACAGGCATACACACAGCCAACATACAAAAGCACACACAACAGCATCCACTTCCCCAGTGTGTCCACCTCCCCCGCCTCCCTGTCTGTCACCTAGACATGCACACCCACAAGCACTGCACTCTCAGTCACAGTTGCTGGCCCCATTCTTGCAGTCACCACAACATCAGACATCCAGTCATCCACCCCAGACACTAGACCTGCACTCACCACAACAACATTGACTGACACATGCAGCACACTCCCTAGACCTGCAGATACCTAAACAACATCCATTTACACAGGCAGCCTGTCTTGTCCCACTGTGTCCACTCCCCCTACTCCCAAAACACTCACACGTTCCCAGACACCCACCCAACACACATCCACCACACCTTAGCATACTGTACAGGTACCTGCATCCACATCAAGCACACCTACACCAGTTACTAGCGCTACCTCTACCTCTATTCCCACACCTTTCTCCATGTCCACCCCAACTGCCCATAAAAAACGTTTCCTGTTCCATGTTGACCTTTTCGAACCCACTGGCCCACCCCGTCTCGTCCCTAAATGTGCCCACCTCCTTGCCCTGTCCACTCCTTCCACATCTAAGTCCGCCCCAGTCTGCCCTTCCCATTCCCGTGCCCCTTCCCCAGAGAGGAAGAAGCCCCGTGCTGGCCCCGGTCTATCTGCCACCCCCGGTCCAAGCCCACTGCCTCACCTTCCAAAACCAAACCCAAGCCCCCTCCACCTCCCAAATGTAAGCTCAAGCTCCCCCTTCCAAGGCGTAAGTCCTCACCCCCGCCACCCCCTGCCTCTGTTCCCTGAGGTACCTGGCTGCCCCATTGATGTCCCTTCATGGTGGAGTACCATGTGCACATGTGGGAGTCAAGTTCGGGCCATTTGGGCCCTTCAGCCTGTTACAGTTGGACTGCCCAATGGACTTATTTGGACATTGCAGTTTTCGTTTCTTCATTAAATTTTTTGTGCCAGGTGTTGCTATTGGCACACTCTGGAGACGTGGTTCATCGTTTCATTGTGGGGGGGGGTGCACATGTGTGTGCTTAGGTCAGGTTATCTTGGCCTTGTGTTGGGTAAGTACCTCTTGTTCTGGTGTGTATGGCTTGTGATGGTGTGAGGGGTTGGGAAAGCGTTGCAGGGTGGGTGTGCCTTTTCTTTCCTTGTTTAGTAGGTTGTGGTACTTACTGTCGTCGTCTTCGTCGGCGGTCACGATCGTGGAGGAATATGCACTGGCATGATTTCCAATTCTCTCTCCATGTCTGCGTTGGGGTGTGTTGTGTACCTCCGGTGAGTGTTTCCTTTTATTTGGTTAGTTTCTGCCACGGTTCCCGCCCCAGAACTGATGGCGGTCTAGTGTTTCATTTTTTTGTGGGCGGGTGGGGCCTTTCCGGTGGTCTGTGGGCGGCCTCTTCCGTCGCTCTCGACACTCCTATGCTGGCGGTGTGTGGATTTCACCCTGGCTGTTTCTCATGTGCTTCATTATTTGGCGGTCCGGAAAGCCAGCCTGTTGGCGGTAGTGTAGGAGGCTGGCCTGGCTTGTAGAGGGTACCAAGGGGTACTTACACACTGTACCAGGTCCAGTTATCCCTTATTAGTGTAGAAGAGGTGTCTAGCAGCTTAGGCTGATAGAAAAGGTAGCTAGCAGAGCAGCTTAGGCTGAACTAGGAGACATGCAAAGCTCCTACTATACCACTGGTGTCATATGTACAATATCATAAGAAAACACAATACACAGATATACTAAAAATAAAGGTACTTTATTTTTATGACAATATGCCAAAAGTATCTCAGTGAGTACCCTCAGTATGAGGATAGCAAATATACACAAGATATATGTACATAATACCAAAAATATGCAGTAATAACAAAAGGAAGTCATGCAAGCAATGTAAAGTTACAGTAGATTGCAATAGGAGCACATAGGTATAGGGGCAACACAAACCATATACTCCAAAAGTGGAATGCGAATAAAGTATGGACCCCAAACCTATGTGAGCTTGTAGAGGGTCACTGGGACTGTAAGAAAACAGTGAGGGTTAGAAAAATAGCCCACCCAAGACCCTGAAAAGTAGGTGTAAAGTGCACCTATATTCCCCAGAGAGCACAGAAGTCGTGATAGGGGAATTCTGCAAGAAAGAACAACACCAGCAATGCAACGAAAGTGGATTTCCGGACGAGAGTACCTGTGGAGCAAGGGGACCAAATCCAAGAGTCGCGACAAAGTCGAGATTGGGCAGGTGCCCAGGAAATGCCAGCTGAGGGTGCAAAGAAGCTGCCACCGGATGGTAGAAGCTGTGGATTCTGCAAGAACGAAGAGGACTAGGAACTTCCCATTTGGAGGATGGATGTCCCACGTCGTGAAGAAGCTTGCAGAGGTATTCCCATGCAGAAAGACTGCAAACAAGCCTTGCTAGCTGCAAGGGTCGCAGTTGGGGTTTTTGGATGCTGCTGTGGCCCAGGAGGGACCAGGATGTCGCCAATTGTGTGAGGAGACAGAGGGGGCGCCCAGCAAGATAAGGAGCCCTCTCAGAAGCAGGCAGCACCCGCAGAAGTGCCAGAACAGGCACTATGAAGAGGAGTGAACCGGAGCTCACCCGAAGTCACAAAAGGAGATCCCACGGTGCCGGAGGAAAACTCAGGAGGTTGTGCACTGCAGGTTAGAGTGTCGGGGACCCAGGCTTGGCTGTGCACAAAGGAAATCCTGGAAGAGTGCACAGGAGCCGGAGCAGCTGCAAATCATGTTGTACCCAGCAATGAAGGCTAGCGTGGGGAGGCAAGGACTTACCTCCACCAAACTTGGACTGAAGAGTCACTGGACTGTGGGAGTCACTTGGACAGAGTTGTTGAGTTCCAGGGACCACGCTCGTCGTGCTGAGAGGGGACCCAGAGGACCGGTGATGCAGTCTTTTGTTGCCCGAGGTTGCAGGGGGAAGATTCCGTCGGCCCACGGACATTTCTTCGGAGCTTCTAGTGCAGAGAAGAGGCAGACTACCCCCACAGCATGCACCACCAGGAAAACAGTCGAGAAGGCGGCAGGATCAGCGATACAAGGTTGCAATAGTCGTCTTTGCTACTTTGTTGCGGTTTTGCAGGAGTCCTGAGCAGTCAGCGGTCGATTCCTTGGCAGAAGGTGAAGAGAGAGATGCAGAGGAACTCTGATGAGCTCTTGCATTCGTTATCTAAAGAATTCCCCAAAGCAGAGACCCTAAATAGCCAGAAAAAGAGGTTTGGCTACCTAGGAAGGAGGATAGGCTAGCAACACAGGTAAGAGCCTATCAGGAGGAGTCTCTGATGTCACCTGCTGGCACTGGCCACTCAGAGCAGTCCAGTGTGCCAGCAGCACCTCTGTTTCCAAGATGGCAGAGGTCTGGAGCACACTTCAGGAGCTCTGGGCACCTCCCCTGGGAGGTGCAGGTCAGGGGAGTGGTCACTCCCCTTTCCTTTGTCCAGTTTCACGCCAGAGCAGGGCTGGGGGATCCCTGAACCGGTGCAGACTGGCTTATGCAGAGATGGGCACCATCTGTGCACATCAAAGCATTTCCAGAGGCTGGGGGAGGCTACTCCTCCCCAGCCCTGACACCTTTTTCCAAAGGGAGAGGGTGTAACACCCTCTCTCTGAGGAAGTCCTTTGTTCTGCCTTCCTGGGCCAGGCCTGGCTGGACCCCAGGAGGGCAGAAACCTGTCTGAGGGGTTGGCAGCAGCAGCAGCTGCAGTGAAACCCCAGGAAAGGCAGTTTGGCAGTACCCGAGTCTGTGCTAGAGACTCGGGGGATCATGGAATTGTCTCCCCAATGCCAGGATGGCATTGGGGTGACAATTCCATGATCTTAGACATGTTACATGGCCATGTTCGGAGTTACCATTGTGACGCTATACATAGGTAGTGACCTATGTATAGTGCACGCGTGTAATGGTGTCCCCGCACTCACAAAGTCTGGGGAGCTTGCCCTGAACAATGTGGGGGCACCTTGGCTAGTGCCAGGGTGCCCACACACTAAGGGGGTCATTCTGACCCTGGCGGTCACCGACCGCCAGGGCCAACGACCGCGGAAGCACCGCCAACAGGCTGGCGGTGCTTCCTGGGCCATTCTGAGAAAAGGGGAACCGGCGGTTTCCCGCCGGTTTTCCCCTGGCCCAGGGAATACTCCATGGCGGCGCTGCTTGCAGTGCCGCCATGGGGATTCCGACCCCCTTCCCGCCACCCTGTTCCGGCGGTTGTTACCGCCAGGAACAGGATGGTGGGAACGGGTGTCGTGGGGCCCCTGGGGGCCCCTGCACTGCCCATGCCACTGGCATGGGCATTGCAGGGGCCCCCTAACAGGGCCCCACAATGATTTTCAGTGTCTGCTTTGCAGACACTGAAAATCGCGACGGATGCCACTGCACCCGTCGCCATGCACCCATCTCAACACCCAAGAAGAACACAGAGAAACACAGGCATACACACAGCCAACATACAAAAGCACACACAACAGCATCCACTTCCCCAGTGTGTCCACCTCCCCCGCCTCCCTGTCTGTCACCTAGACATGCACACCCACAAGCACTGCACTCTCAGTCACAGTTGCTGGCCCCATTCTTGCAGTCACCACAACATCAGACATCCAGTCATCCACCCCAGACACCAGACCTGCACTCACCACAACAACATTGACTGACACATGCACCACACTCCCTAGACCTGCAGATACCTAAACAACATCCATTTACACAGGCAGCCTGTCTTGTCCCACTGTGTCCACTCCCCCTACTCCCAAAACACTCACACGTTCCCAGACACCCACCCAACACACATCCACCACACCTTAGCATACTGTACAGGTACCTGCATCCACATCAAGCACACCTACACCAGTTACTAGCGCTCCCTCTACCTCTATTCCCACACCTTTCTCCATGTCCACCCCAACTGCCCATAAAAAACGTTTCCTGTTCCATGTTGACCTTTTCGAACCCACTGGCCCACCCCGTCTCGTCCCTAAATGTGCCCACCTCCTTGCCCTGTCCACTCCTTCCACATCTAAGTCCGCCCCAGTCTGCCCTTCCCATTCCCGTGCCCCTTCCCCAGAGAGGAAGAAGCCCCGTGCTGGCCCCGGTCTATCTGCCACCCCCGGTCCAAGCCCACTGCCTCACCTTCCAAAACCAAACCCAAGCCCCCTCCACCTCCCAAACGTAAGCTCAAGCTCCCCCTTCCAAGGCGTAAGTCCTCACCCCCGCCACCCCCTGCCTCTGTTCCCTGAGGTACCTGGCTGCCCCATTGATGTCCCTTCATGGTGGAGTACCATGTGCACATGTGGGAGTCAAGTTCGGGCCATTTGGGCCCTTCAGCCTGTTACAGTTGGACTGCCCAATGGACTTATTTGGACATTGCAGTTTTCGTTTCTTCATTAAATCTTTTGTGCCAGGTGTTGCTATTGGCACACTCTGGAGACGTGGTTCATCGTTTCATTGTGGGGGGGGGTGCACATGTGTGTGCTTAGGTCAGGTTATCTTGGCCTTGTGTTGGGTAAGTACCTCTTGTTCTGGTGTGTATGGCTTGTGATGGTGTGAGGGGTTGGGAAAGCGTTGCAGGGTGGGTGTGCCTTTTCTTTCCTTGTTTAGTAGGTTGTGGTACTTACTGTCGTCGTCTTCGTCGGCGGTCACGATCGTGGAGGTATAGGCACTGGCATGATTTCCAATTCTCTCTCCATGTCTGCGTTGGGGTGTGCTGTGTACCTCCGGTGAGTGTTTCCTTTTATTTGGTTCGTTTCTGCCACGGTTCCCGCCCCAGAACTGATGGCGGTCTAGTGTTTCATTTTTTTGTGGGCGGGTGGGGCCTTTCCGGTGGTCTCTGGGCGGCCTCTTCCGTCGCTCTCGACACTCCTATGCTGGCGGTGTGTGGATTTCACCCTGGCTGTTTCTCATGTGCTTCATTATTTGGCGGTCCGGAAAGCCAGCCTGTTGGCGGTAGTGTAGGAGGCTGGCCTGGCTTGTAGAGGGTACCAAGGGGTACTTACACACTGTACCAGGTCCAGTTATCCCTTATTAGTGTAGAAGAGGTGTCTAGCAGCTTAGGCTGATAGAAAAGGTAGCTAGCAGAGCAGCTTAGGCTGAACTAGGAGACATGCAAAGCTCCTACTATACCACTGGTGTCATATGTACAATATCATAAGAAAACACAATACACAGATATACTAAAAATAAAGGTACTTTATTTTTATGACAATATGCCAAAAGTATCTCAGTGAGTACCCTCAGTATGAGGATAGCAAATATACACAAGATATATGTACATAATACCAAAAATATGCAGTAATAACAAAAGGAAGTCATGCAAGCAATGTAAAGTTACAGTAGATTGCAATAGGAGCACATAGGTATAGGGGCAACACAAACCATATAGTCCAAAAGTGGAATGCGAATAAAGTATGGACCCCAAACCTATGTGAGCTTGTAGAGGGTCACTGGGACTGTAAGAAAACAGTGAGGGTTAGAAAAATAGCCCACCCAAGACCCTGAAAAGTAGGTGTAAAGTGCACCTATATTCCCCAGAGAGCACAGAAGTCGTGATAGGGGAATTCTGCAAGAAAGAACAACACCAGCAATGCAACGAAAGTGGATTTCCGGACGAGAGTACCTGTGGAGCAAGGGGACCAAATCCAAGAGTCGCGACAAAGTCGAGATTGGGCAGGTGCCCAGGAAATGCCAGCTGAGGGTGCAAAGAAGCTGCCACCGGATGGTAGAAGCTGTGGATTCTGCAAGAACGAAGAGGACTAGGAACTTCCCATTTGGAGGATGGATGTCCCACGTCGTGAAGAAGCTTTCAGAGGTGTTCCCATGCAGAAAGACTGCAAACAAGCCTTGCTAGCTGCAAGGGTCGCAGTTGGGGTTTTTGGATGCTGCTGTTGCCCAGGAGGGACCAGGATGTCGCCAATTGCGTGAGGAGACAGAGGGGGCGCCCAGCAAGATAAGGAGCCCTCTCAGAAGCAGGCAGCACCCACAGAAGTACCAGAACAGGCACTATGAAGAGGAGTGAACCGGAGCTCACCCGAAGTCACAAAAGGAGATCCCACGGTGCCGGAGGAAAACTCAGGAGGTTGTGCACTGCAGGTTAGAGTGTTGGGGACCCAGGCTTGGCTGTGCACAAAGGAAATCCTGGAAGAGTGCACAGGAGCCGGAGCAGCTGCAAATCATGTTGTACCCAGCAATGAAGGCTAGCGTGGGGAGGCAAGGACTTACCTCCACCAAACTTGGACTGAAGAGTCACTGGACTGTGGGAGTCACTTGGACAGAGTTGTTGAGTTCCAGGGACCACGCTCGTCGTGCTGAGAGGGGACCCAGAGGACCGGTGATGCAGTCTTTTGTTGCCTGAGGTTGCAGGGGGAACATTCCGTCGGCCCACGGACATTTCTTCGGAGCATCTAGTGCAGAGAAGAGGCAGACTACCCCCACAGCATGCACCACCAGGAAAACAGTCGAGAAGGCGGCAGGATCAGCGATACAAGGTTGCAATAGTCGTCTTTGCTACTTTGTTGCGGTTTTGCAGGAGTCCTGAGCAGTCAGCGGTCGATTCCTTGGCAGAAGGTGAAGAGAGAGATGCAGAGGAACTCTGATGAGCTCTTGCATTCGTTATCTAAAGAATTCCCCAAAGCAGAGACCCTAAATAGCCAGAAAAAGAGGTTTGGCTACCTAGGAAGGAGGATAGGCTAGCAACACAGGTAAGAGCCTATCAGGAGGAGTCTCTGATGTCACCTGCTGGCACTGGCCACTCAGAGCAGTCCAGTGTGCCAGCAGCACCTCTGTTTCCAAGATGGCAGAGGTCTGGAGCACACTGCAGGAGCTCTGGGCACCTCCCCTGGGAGGTGCAGGTCAGGGGAGTGGTCACTCCCCTTTCCTTTGTCCAGTTTCACGCCAGAGCAGGGCTGGGGGATCCCTGAACTGGTGCAGACTGGCTTATGCAGAGATGGGCACCATCTGTGCACATCAAAGCATTTCCAGAGGCTGGGGGAGGCTACTCCTCCCCAGCCCTGACACCTTTTTCCAAAGGGAGAGGGTGTAACACCCTCTCTCTGAGGAAGTCCTTTGTTCTGCCTTCCTGGGCCAGGCCTGGCTGGACCCCAGGAGGGCAGAAACCTGTCTGAGGGGTTGGCAGCAGCAGCAGCTGCAGTGAAACCCCAGGAAAGGCAGTTTGGCAGTACCCGAGTCTGTGCTAGAGACTCGGGGGATCATGGAATTGTCTCCCCAATGCCAGGATGGCATTGGGGTGACAATTCCATGATCTTAGACATGTTACATGGCCATGTTCGGAGTTACCATTGTGACGCTATACATAGGTAGTGACCTATGTATAGTGCACGCGTGTAATGGTGTCCCCGCACTCACAAAGTCTGGGGAGTTTGCCCTGAACAATGTGGGGGCACCTTGGCTAGTGCCAGGGTGCCCACACACTAAGGGGGTCATTCTGACCCTGGCGGTCACCGACCGCCAGGGCCAACGACCGCGGAAGCACCGCCAACAGGCTGGCGGTGATTCCTGGGCCATTCTGAGAAAAGGGGAACCGGCGGTTTCCCGCCGGTTTTCCCCTGGCCCAGGGAATACTCCATGGCGGCGCTGCTTGCAGCGCCGCCATGGGGATTCCGACCCCCTTCCCGCCACCCTGTTCCGGCGGTTGTTACCGCCAGGAACAGGATGGCGGGAACGGGTGTCGTGGGGCCCCTGGGGGCCCCTGCACTGCCCATGCCACTGGCATGGGCATTGCAGGGGCCCCCTAACAGGGCCCCACAATGATTTTCAGTGTCTGCTTTGCAGGCACTGAAAATCGCGACGGATGCCACTGCACCCGTCGTACCCCAGCAACTCCACCGGCTCCATTCGGAGCCGGCTTCATCGTTGCTGGGTCTTTCTCGATGGGCCGGCGGGCGGCCTTTTGGCGGTCGCCCGCCGGCCCAGCTGGAAAGCCAGAATGGCCGCCGCGGCCTTTTGACCGCGGTGCGGTCATTCGGCGGTGCCCGCCGCGGTTGGAATGACCGCCTAAGTAACTTAGCACCCAACCTTTACCAGGTAAAGGTTAGACATATAGGTGACTTATAAGTTACTTATGTACAGTGGTAAATGGCTGTGAAATAACGTGGATGTCATTTCACTCAGGCTGCAGTGGCAGGCCTGTGTAAGAATTGTCAGAGCTCCCTATGGGTGGCAAAAGAAATGCTGCAGCCCATAGGGATCTCCTGGAACCCCAATACCCTGGGTACCTCAGTACCATATACTAGGGAATTATAAGGGTGTTCCAGTATGCCAATGTGAATTGGTAAAATTGGTCACTAGCCTGTTAGTGACAATTTGGAAAGCAAAGAGAGAGCATAACCACTGAGGTTCTGGTTAGCAGAGCCTCAGTGAGACAGTCAGTCATCACACAGGGAACACATACAGGGCACACTTATGAGCACTGGGGCCCTGGCTGGCAGGGTCCCAGTGACACATACAACTAAAACAACATATATACAATGAAATATGGGGGTAACATGCCAGGCAAGATGGTACTTTCCTACAGGTAGTTACTGCCACCGCTGGCGGTGCAGTGTTTATTGTCATGTTCATAATGAGGGCCTTAGTCTGGACTGGTATAGAGTGAAGTGGTATACAGTGAAACAGCATACAGTGGAATGGTGAAAAGTGGAGTGGCATAGAGTGGAGTAGCATAGAATGGAGTGCATGGAATGGAGTTTTATACAGTGCAATAGCATAGACTATAAAGGCGTACAGTGGAGTGCCACAGTGTGGAGTGACATTGACTAATGTAGAGCACGGTGGAGTGGAGCAGAGTGTAATATCACACAATGTAGTGGGACAGAGTGGAGTGGCATACAGTGGAATGACAAACAGTTAAGTGGCATACAGAGGAGAGGTGTAGACTAGAGTGGCATACAGTGGGATAGCGTACAGTAGAGTAGTGTAAAGTGAAATACCATAGAATGGAGTAGTCTGGAGTGATGCACAGTGGAGTGGCATAGACTGGAGTGGTATAGAGTGGAGTGAGGTGCAGAGTAGTGGTGTATAGTGGAATAGCCTAGAGTGGAATGGGGCAAAGTGGATTAGCGTACAGTAGAGTGGAGAGTAAGATAGAGTGGAGAGAGATCCTGTGAAATAGTGTGCAGAGGAGTGGCATACAGGTTTACATAAGGGGCATAGAGTGTAGTGGCATACTGTGGAATAGTGTACAATACAGAGGTGTACAGACAAATAGCATAGAGTGCAGTAGCATAGAGTGTAGTGGCATATAGTGCGGGGGCATGCAGTGGATTAGTGTACGTGGAGTGGCGTAGAGGGAATTAGGTGGAGTTTAGTAGCACACAGTGAAATAGCATAGAGTGGAATTAAAATAAAATTGTCATAGAGTGCATTGTCGTAAAATGGAGCGAGGTACAGTGGAGTGGCATATGGGGAATAGAATAGAGTGGTGTACAGTGGAGTGGCATAGACTGGAGTGGTCTAGAGTGGAGTGGCATACAATGGAATAGCATACAGTGGAATGGTGTACAGTGGAATGGCATAGAGTGGAATAGCATGCAGTAAAGTAGCATAGAGTGGAGTCCAGAAGAGTAGCATTAAATGGAGTGTCGTAGAATGTTATGGTCTAGAGTGGAGTAGAGTGGTGTATAGTGGAATAACATAGAGTGGAGTGGAGTTGAATGACATAGAGGGGAGGGGCATAGAGAGAAGGGCATAGAGTGGAATAGCAGAGAGTGAAGTGACGTTGAGTGGAGTTATGTACATTGGAATAGTATAGAGTAGAATTGCGTAGAGTGGTGCAGTGTGGCGTATAATTGACTCGAGTGGCATACAGTGGAGTGTTTTAGAGTCAAATAGTGTACAGTGGAGTGGTGTAGAGTAGAGTGGCGTAAAGTGGAGTGTGATAGAGTGGAGTGACATACAGTGGAATAGCGTACAGTTGAGTGATATAAAGTGAAATAGCATGGTATAGAGTGGAGTAGATTAGAGTGGAGTGACATACAGTAGAGCGGCATAGAGTGGAGTGGTATAGAATGGAGTGGGGTACTGTGAAGTGGTGTAGGCAGGAGTGAGGTAAAATATATTGGCGTATAGTGGAATAGTGTAGACTGGAATGGCATAGGGTGGAATAGCGTACAGTAGAGTGGCATACAGTAGAGTACTATAGAGTGTAGTGGGTAGAGTGGAATAGCATATTGTGAAGTAGTGTAGAGTGGAGTTGCGTATAGTGGATTAGCATAGAGTGGAGTGACATAGAAGGGAATAGCATATGTTGCAGTGGTGTACAGTGGAGTTAGGTACAGTGTAGTGGCATACGATAGAATAGCTTAGAGTCGAATGGTGTAGAGTAGAATAGAGTATAGTAGAATAGCATAGAGTGGAGTAGCATAGAATAGATTGCTGTAGAATGGAGTAGCATAAAGGATTGTAGTACAAAGTAGACTGGCATATAGTGGAATAGCATACAGTGGAGTGGCATAGAGTGGAGTGCCACAGAGTGGAATAGCATAGAGTGAAGTGGTGTAGAGTGGAGTTATGTACAGTGGCATAGGTTAGAATAGAGTGGCATAGAGTTGAAGGCATTGACTAGAGATGCATACAGTAAAGTGGTGTCGCGTGGAATAGTGTACAGTGCAGTGGTGTAGAGTGAGTGCCTCAGAGTGGAGTGGGATAGAGTGGAGTGGCATACAGTGGAATAGCATACAGTGGAGTGGTGTTCAGGGGAGTGGCGAAGAGTGGAGTGGCATACAATAGAATAGCACACAATAGAGTAGCGTACAGTAAAATAGCATAAAATAGAGTGAGGTATTGTAGAGTGGAGTTGAATGGAGTGGAGTGGCATAGAATTGAGTAGAATGGAGCACCTTAGAGTGAAGTGGTATACAGTGGAGTGAGATAGGGTTTAGGAATGTATAGTGGAATAGCATAAAGTTGAATGGCAGAGAGTGGAATAGTGTACAGTAGACTGTGTAGAGTGGAGTGGCGTAAAGTGGAGTGAGGTACAGTGAAGTGGAATACAGTGGGATAGCTACAGTGGAGTGGTGTGCAGTGGAGTGGCGTGCAGTGGAGTGGCGTACAGTGGAGTGATGTAAAGTGGACTGGCATAGAGTGGAATAGCCTGGAGTGGAGTGGTGTAGAGTAGAGTTGCATACAGTGGAATAGCATAGAGTTCATTGGCACAGAGTGGAGTAGCCTAGAGAGGAATGGCATAAACTGGAGTGGCAAAGACGGAAATATTGCAGAGTAGAGTGGGGTGAATTGGAGTGGGATAGAGTGTAGTTGTGTACAGTGTTATAGAGTAGATTGAAGAGACGTAGAATGGAGAGTCATAGAGTGGAATATCATAAAGTGTAGTGGTTGGAGTAGAGTGAGGTAGAGTGTATTGTCATACAGTGGAATAGTGAAGAGTGGAGTAGCCTAGAGGGGAGTGGTATAGAGTGGAATATTGTACACTGGAGTGGCATAGAGTGGAGTTGCCTACAGTGGCATAGCATAGAGTGAAATAGCACAGAGTGGAATGGTGTAGAGTAGAGTTGCATACAGTACAATAGTGTGTAGTGGAGTAGCATAGTAAGAAGTGACATACAGTGGAGTGGCATAGACTGGAGTGGTGCAGAGTAGAGTGATATAGATTGGAATAGTGTAGATGGATCGACATAGAATGGAGTAGAGTGGAGCAGCGTAGAGTGGAGTGGTATAAAATGGAGTGATGTACAGTGGAATAGCACACAGTGAAGTAGAGTATAGTGTAATTGCATAGAGTGGAATTATGTTAAGTGGAGTGGTGCCAAGCATAGTGGCATACTGTGAGCTGCATAGGCTGGATTGGTGTACAGTCGAGTAACCTAGAGTTGGATAGCATACAGTGGAGTTGACTATGGTTGAGTGGCGTAGAGTGGAGAATGGTAGAGTGGAGTGGTGTACAGTGGAATAGCATAGATTGGAGTGGCCTAGAGTGGAGTAGCATGGACTGGAATAGCACTGAGTACAGTTACATAAAGTGGAGTGGTGCAGAGTGGTGTGGCATAGAATGGTGGGAGGTACAGTGTGGTGGCGTATAGTGGAGTGGTATAGACTGGAGGGGCATAGAATGGAATAGTATACAGTTGAGTGGTGTAGAGTAGAGTAGCATAGAGTGAAGTGTGGTAGAGTGGAGTGGTGTACAGTGGAATAGCATACAGGGGAGTGGTTTAGAGTGGAGTGGCATAGAGTGGAATTGCATAGAGTGGGATAGCATACAGTAGAATGAGGTGCAGAGTGGCATAGAGTGGAGTGAGGTACAGTTTAGTGGTGTACCGTGGAATAACATAGAGTGGAGTGGCATACAGTGGAGTGGCACAGAGTAGAATAGCAGACAGTGGATTGGCGTAGATTCGAGTGGCATAGAGTAGAATACTGTAGACTGGAGTGGCATAGAGTGGAGTGGCACTGACCAGAGTGGCATGCAATGGTGTGTCTTAGAGTGAAATAGGGTACAGTGGAGTTGTTTAGAGTGGAGTGGTATAGAGTGGATTGTGATAGAGCTCAGTGGCATAGCATGAAATAGCATACAGTGGAACAACGTACAGTAGAGTGGCATACAGTGGAATAGCATACAGTGGAGTGCCGTTGATTGGAGTGGCTTACAGTTGAGTGACATAGACTGAAGTGACAAAGACTGGAGAGGCATAGAGTAAAATAGCATAGAGTAGAGTGCTATAGAGTGGAGTGGGGTAGCGTATAGTGCTGTACTGTGTAATAGCATAGAGTAGAGTGGCATAGAATGTAGTGGCTTAGAGTGCGGTAGAGTGTAGTGACATACATTGGAGTGATGTACAGTGGAGGGGCATATAGTGGAATAGTGAAGATTGGAGTGGCCTAGAGTGGAAAGGTGTAAAGTGGAATACAACAGAATGAAGTGGTATAGAGTGGAGTGGAGCTGTGTACATTGCAGTTACGTACACCACAGTGGCATAGAGTGGAGTAGTGTAGTGTGTAATAACTTAAAGTGGAGCGTGGTAGAGCGGAGTGGCATGTAGTAGAGTGGTATAGAATGGAGTGGCATACAGTGGAAAGGCATACAGGGTAGTAGCGTAAACTAGAGTGGTGTACAGTGGAGGGGCATAACGTGGAATAATGTAGAATGTAGTAGCATTGAGCATCATTGCGTACAGTGGAATATCATGGACTGGAGTTGCATTGAGAGGAATGAGGTATAAAGGAATAGTGGAGAGTGGATGTGAGAAAGTAGCCTCTTTCTAGCCTTGTTACCCCCACTTTGGGCCTGTTTGTGAGTGTATGTCAGGGTGTTTTCACTGTCTCACTGGTATCCTGCTTGCCAGGGCCCAGTGCTCATAGTGAAAACCCTATGTTTTCAGTATGTTTGTTATGTGTCACTGGGACCCTGCTAGTCAGGACCCCAGTGCTCATAAGTTTGTGACCTATAGGTATGTGTTCCCTGTGTGATGCCTAACTGTCTCACTGAGGCTCTGCTAACCAGAACCTCAGTGGTTATGCTCTCTCTTTACAAATTGTCACTAACAGGCTAGTGACCAATTTTACCAATTTACATTGGCTTACTGGAACACCCTTATAATTCCCTAGTATATGGTACTGAGGTACCCAGGGTATTGGGCTTCCAGGAGATCCCTATGGGCTGCAGCATTTCTTTTGCCACCCATAGGGAGCTCTGACAATTCTTACACAGGCCTGCCACTGCAGCCTGAGTGAAATAACGTCCACGTTATTTCACAGCCATTTTACACTGCACTTAAGTAACTTATAAGTCACCTATATGTCTAACCTTTACCTGGTAAAGGTTGGGTGCTAAGTTACTTAGTGTGAGGGCACCCTGGCACTAGCCAAGGTGCCCCCACATTGTTCAGGGCCAATTCCCCGGACTTTGTGAGTGCGGGGACACCATTACACGGGTGCACTACATATAGGTCACTACCTATATGTAGCTTCACAATGGTAACTCCGAATATGGCCATGTAATATGTCTATGATCATGGAATTGCCCCCTCTATACCATCCTGGCATAGTTGGCACAATCCCATGATCCCAGTGGTCTGTAGCACAGACCCTGGTACTGCCAAACTGCCTTTCCCGGGGTTTCACTGCAGCTGCTACTGCTGCCAACCCCTCAGACAGGCATCTGCCCTCCTGGGGTCCAGCCAGGCCTGGCCCAGGATGGCAGAACAAAGGACTTCCTCTGAGAGAGGGTGTTACACCCTCTCCCTTTGGAAAATGGTGTGAAGGCAGGGGAGGAGTAGCCTCCCCCAGCCTCTGGAAATGCTTTCATGGGCACTTTTGGTGCCCATTTCTGCATAAGCCAGTCTACACCGGTTCAGGGACCCCTTAGGCCTGCTCTGGCGCGAAACTGGACAAAGGAAAGGGGAGTGACCACTCCCCTGACCTGTACCTCCCCTGGGAGGTGCCCAGAGCTCCTCCAGTGTGCTCCAGACCTCTGCCATCTTGGAAACAGAGGTGCTTCTGGCACACTGGACTGCTCTGAGTGGCCAGTGCCACCAGGTGACGTCAGAGACTCCTTGTGATAGGCTCCTTCAGGTGTTGCTAGCCTATCCTCTCTCCTAGGTAGCCAAACCCTCTTTTCTGGCTATTTAGGGTCTCTGTCTCTTGGGATTCCTTAGATAACGAATGCAAGTGCTCATCCGAGTTCCTCTGCATCTCTCTCTTCACCTTCTGCCAAGGAATCGACTGCTGACCGCGCTGGAAGCCTGCAAAACTGCAACATAGTAGCAAAGACGACTACTGCAACTCTGTAACGCTGATCCTGCCGCCTTCTCGACTGTTTTCCTGGTGGTGCATGCTGTGGGGGTATTCTGCCTCCTCTCTGCACTAGAAGCTCTGAAGAAATCTCCTGTGGGTCGACGGAATCGTCCCCCTGCAACCGCAGGCACCAAAGAACTGCATCACCGGTACCTTGGGTCTCCTCTCAGCACAACGAGCGAGGTCCCTTGAATCCAGCAACTCTGTCCAAGTGACTCCCACAGTCCAGTGACTCTTCAGTCCGAGCTTGGTGGAGGTAAGTCCTTGCCTCCCCACGCCAGACTGCATTGTTGGAAACCGCGACTTTTGCAGCTACTCCGGCCTCCGTGCACTTCCGGCGGAAATCCTTTGTGCACAGTCCAGCCTGGGTCCACGGCACTCTAACCTGCATTGCACGACCTCCTAAGTTGTTCTCTGGCGATGTGGGACTTCTTTGTGCGACTTCGGGTGAGCACCGTTTCACGCATCATCGTAGTGCCTGTTTATGGCACTTCTCTGGGTGCTACCTGCTGCTGAGAGGGCTCTTTGTCTTGCTCGACGTCCCCTCTCTCTCCTGACGCAATTTGCGACATCCTGGTCCTTCCTGGGCCAAAGCAGCATCCAAAAACGCTTACCGCATGATTTGCAGCTAGCAAGGCTTGTTGGCATTCTTTTGGCGGGAAAACACTTTTGCACGACTCTCCAAGGCAAGAGGGATCCGTCCTCCAAAGGGGAAGTCTCTAGCCTTTGCTTTCCTCCAAAAACCTCAGCTTTTTCTGTCCAGTAGAAGCTTCTTTGCACCCACAGCTGGCATTTCCTGGGCATCTGCCCATCTCCGACTTGCTTGTGACTTTTGGACTTGGTCCCCTTGTTCCACAGGTACCCTAGATTGGAAATCCATCGTTGTTGCATTGTTGGTTTGTGTCTTTCCTGCATTATTCCCCTATCACGACTTCTTTGTCCTTTGGGGAACTTTAGTGCACTTTGCACTCACTTTTCAGGGTCTTGGGGTGGGCTATTTTTCTAACCCTCACTATTTTCTAATAGTCCCAGCAACCCTCTACAAGGTCACATAGGTTTGGGGTCCATTCGTGGTTCGCATTCCACTTTTGGAGTATATGGTTTGTGTTGCCCCTATCCCTATGTGTCCCCATTGCATCCTATTGTAACTATACATTGTTTGCACTGTTTTCTAAGACTATACTGCATATTTCTGGTATTGTGTATATATATCTTGTGTATATTTCCTATCCTCTCACTGAGGGTATACTCTGAGATACTTTGGCATATTGTCATAAAAATAAAGTACCTTTATTTTTAGTATAACTGTGTATTGTGTTTTCTTATGATATTGTGCATATGACACTAAGTTGTACTGTAGGAGCTTCACTCGTCTCCTAGTTCAGCCTAAGCTGCTCTGCTAAGCTACCATTATCTATCAGCCTATGCTGCTAGACACCCTATACACTAATAAGGGATAACTGGGCCTGGTGCAAGGTGCAAGTACCCCCAGGTACTCACTACAAGCCAGTCCAGCCTCCTACATTGGTTGTGCAGCGGTGGGATAAGTGCTTTGAGACTACTTACCACTCTTGTCATTGTACTTTTCATAAGAGAAAAATATACAAAACAAGTTCAGTGTATATACACATAACCAAAAAGTTTTGCATTTCCTCTTTTCACTCTTTTCTAAGTGCTGAAAAGTACTTCTAACTTTCTAAAAAGTTCTAAAAAGTTAAAAAAGTTTTTTTTCTCTGTCTTTCTAAAAAGCTCTGACAAACTTTTTATCCTTTTTCTATCACTTTAACTCTTTCTAAAAATGTCTGGCACAGGCCAAAATGTTGATCTGTCCAAACTTGCATATGACCACCTTAGCTGAAAAGGAGCAAGGAGTCTCTGTGTAGAGAGAGGTTTGAGTGTAGGGAAGAATCCTTCCTTGGAATTGTTACTTAACATGCTTAGAGAACAAGATAAGGCTACAAGTGCCCCATCTGTTGAAAAAGTAGCTAATGGTTCCCAATCTGATCCAGGGACTCCCCCAGGAAAAGATTCAGGAAAGAAACTTCCAAGCCTGCCCATTACTAGACAGTCTAGCATAGTTGGTACTGATGTTGAGTCACACCATACAGATAGTGTTGTCTCACATCATAGCAAGATAATTCATTCTCATCACAGTAGAAATGATGTTTCTGTTAGCCAAGCTGTTAGGGTGCCCTCTGTACGGGACAGGTCTCCTTCTGTCCATTCTCATTATACTTCTGTTTCAAGACATGTCCCTCCCACCCACCCTGATGACAGATTGTTAGAAAGGGAGCTCAATAGATTGAGAGTGGAACAAACCAGACTGAAGCTCAAGAGGCAACAGCTGGATTTGGAGAGACAGACTTTAGAAGTAGAGAAGGAGAGACAGAAACTGGGTTTAGAAACCCATGGTGGCAGCAGCAGTATTACCCATAGTCATCCTGCAAAAGAGCATGATTCCAGGAATCTGCACAAGATAGTTCCCCCTTATAAGGAGGGGGATGACATTAACAAGTGGTTTGCTGCACTTGAGAGGGCCTGTGTTGTACAGGATGTCCCTCAAAGGCAGTGGGCTGCTATCCTATGGCTATCATTTAGTGGAAAAGGTAGGGATAGGCTCCTTACTGTGAAAGAAAATGAAGCTAATGATTACAACGTTCTTAAGAATGCACTCCTGGATGGTTATGGCTTAACCACTGAACAATACAGGATAAAGTTCAGAGAGACCAAAAAGGAGTCTTCACAAGACTGGGTTGATTTCATTGACCATTCAGTGAAGGCCTTGGAGGGGTGGTTACATGGCAGTAAAGTTACTGATTATGACAGCCTGTATAACTTGATCCTGAGAGAGCATATTCTTAATAATTGTGTGTCTGATTTGTTGCACCAGTACTTGGTGGACTCTGATCTGACCTCTCCCCAAGAATTGGGAAAGAAGACAGACAAATGGGTCAGAACAAGGGTGGACAGAAAAGTTCATACAGGGGGTGACAAAGATGGCAATAAGAAGAAAGATGGTGAAAAATCTCAAGATAAGCATGGGGATAAGGGTAAAACCAAAGATCCCACTTCAAATCTTAAACACTCTTCAGAGGGTGGGGATAAAACAAATTCTTCCTCTTCTTCTCAACCCACACACATTAAAAAGCCAAGGTGCTTTGTGTGTAAAAACAGAGGCCATAGGCCAGGGGATAAGTCCTGTCCAGGTAAACCCCCTGAGCCTACCACCACTAATACATCAAGCTCTAGTGCCCCTAGCAGTAGTGGTACTAGGGGTGGGACTGCTGGCAACAGTCAAGTTAAGGGTGTAGTTGGGTTCACTTATGGGTCCATAATAGAAACTGGGGTAGTCAGTCCCAAGACAGTTTCTGTCACACCTAGTGGCATTGGCCTTGCCACACTGGCTGCTTGTCCCCTTACAATGGATAAGTACAGTCAGACAGTTTCAATAAATGGTGTTGAGGCCTTGGCCTACAGGGACACAGGTGCCAGTATCACTTTGGTGACTGAAAACCTAGTGGCTCCTGAACAACACATCATTGGACAACAGTATAAAATTATTGATGTCCATAACTCCACTAAGTTTCTTCCCTTAGCTATAATTCAGTTTAGTTGGGGTGGAGTTACTGGCCCTAAGCAGGTGGTGGTATCACCTAGCTTACCTGTAGACTGTCTCTTAGGTAATGACCTAGAGGACTCAGGTTGGGCTGATGTAGAGTTTTATGCCCATGCAGCCATGCTGGGCATCCCAGAGGAATTGTTCCCTCTCAATTCTACTGAAATGAAAAAGCAAAGGAGAGAAGGCCTGAAAACTCAGGATCCCTCTCCATCAACAGGTAAAAAGGGTATCACAGTATCCCTTAACCACCCTGCCATTCAGGATACCATTCCTGTGGTGGGAGAAACCTCTCCTGGGGTGGCACCTGTTCCAAGGGAATCATCAGCTGGCAAAGCTGTACTCCCTGAGGTAGAAGTACCTCTCTGTGGGATAACTAACATTGGTGACAAAAAGAGCACCATTTTAGTTAACATGGAGCATCCCTCCAACCCTCCCAGAGAAACGTTAGTGCAGAAACCCTGCACTGCCTCACAACACTTAGGACAGCATCCCTGCCCTAGTGTGGAGCTCATAGGACAGCATCCCTGCCCTGCTCCAACCCAAGAGAAACAGCATCCCTGTTCTCTCTTCCAGCCATATGGACAAAGTTTTTGCCCAGCTATGGCTTTTCTGAGACAGCATCCCTGTCTGGCATTCCCATCACTACAAATAGGTTCAGTGGACAATTCCCACTGCTCTAAACTAAAACTTACTGAGAGAAACTCTGAAAATACATCTTCACATTGTTGCTTAGCTAAAAAACTTCAAACAGGGTGGTTTACATCCCCACAGGGAAGTAACCATATAGTGGATGATAAAGGGAGTAACCAGTCTATTGCAGAGCTACTCTCTACTCATCACCACTTAGACAATAAAGTCTCAACTGGCCAAGGTTAGCCTTATTGTCCTTCGTTTGGGGGGGGGGTTGTGTGAGAAAGTAGCCTCTTTCTAGCCTTGTTACCCCCACTTTGGGCCTGTTTGTGAGTGTATGTCAGGGTGTTTTCACTGTCTCACTGGTATCCTGCTTGCCAGGGCCCAGTGCTCATAGTGAAAACCCTATGTTTTCAGTATGCTTGTTATGTGTCACTGGGACCCTGCTAGTCAGGACCCCAGTGCTCATAAGTTTGTGACCTATAGGTATGTGTTCCCTGTGTGATGCCTAACTGTCTCACTGAGGCTCTGCTAACCAGAACCTGAGTGGTTATGCTCTCTCTTTACAAATTGTCACTAACAGGCTAGTGACCAATTTTACCAATTTACATTGGCTTACTGGAACACCCTTATAATTCCCTAGTATATGGTACTGAGGTACCCAGGGAATTGGGGTTCCAGGAGATCCCTATGGGCTGCAGCATTTATTTTGCCACCCATAGGGAGCTCTGACAATTCTTACACAGGCCTGCCACTGTAGCCTGAGTGAAATAACGTCCACGTTATTTCTCAGCCATTTTACACTGCACTTAAGTAACTTATAAGTCACCTATATGTCTAACCTTTACCTGGTAAAGGTTGGGTGCTAAGGTACTTAGTGTGAGGGCACCCTGGCACTAGCCAAGGTGCCCCCACATTGTTCAGGGCCAATTCCCCGGACTTTGTGAGTGCGGGGACACCATTACACGGGTGCACTACATATAGGTCACTACCTATATGTAGCTTCACAATGGTAACTCCGAATATGGCCATGTAATATGTCTATGATCATGGAATTGCCCCCTCTATACCATCCTGGCATAGTTGGCACAATCCCATGATCCCAGTGGTCTGTAGCACAGACCCTGGTACTGCCAAACTGCCTTTCTCGGGGTTTCACTGCAGTTGCTGCTGCTGCCAACCCCTCAGACAGGCATCTGCCCTCCTGGGGTCCAGCCAGGCCTGGCCCAGGATGGCAGAACAAAGGACTTCCTCTGAGAGAGGGTGTTACACCCTCTCCCTTTGGAAAATGGTGTGAAGGCAGGGGAGGAGTAGCCTCCCCCAGCCTCTGGAAATGCTTTCATGGGCACTTTTGGTGCCCATTTCTGCATAAGCCAGTCTACACCGGTTCAGGGACCCCTTAGCCCTGCTCTGGCGCGAAACTGGACAAAGGAAAGGGGAGTGACCACTCCCCTGACCTGTACCTCCCCTGGGAGGTGCCCAGAGCTCCTCCAGTGTGCACCAGACCTCTGCCATCTTGGAAACAGAGGTGCTGCTGGCACACTGGACTGCTCTGAGTGGCCAGTGCCACCAGGTGACGTCAGAGACTCCTTGTGATAGGCTCGTTCAGGTGTTGCTAGCCTATCCTATCTCCTAGGTAGCCAAACCCTCTTTTCTGGCTATTTAGGGTCTCTGTCTCTTGGGATTCCTTAGATAACGAATGCAAGAGCTCATCCGAGTTCCTCTGCATCTCTCTCTTCACCTTCTGCCAAGGAATTGACTGCTGACCGCGCTGGAAGCCTGCAAAACTGCAACATAGTAGCAAAGACGACTACTGCAACTCTGTAACGCTGATCCTGCCGCCTTCTCGAATGTTTTCCTGGTGTGCATGCTGTGGGGGTAGTCTGCCTCCTCTCTGCACTAGAAGCTCCGAAGAAATCTCCAGTGGGTCGACGGAATCGTCCCCCTGCAACCGCAGGCACCAAAGAACTGCATCACCAGTACCTTGGGTCTCCTCTCAGCACGACGAGCGAGGTCCCTTGAATCCAGCAACTCTGTCCAAGTGACTCCCACAGTCCAGTGACTCTTCAGTCCAAGTTTGGTGGAGGTAAGTCCTTGCCTCCCCACGCCAGACTGCATTGTTGGAAACCGCGACTTTTGCAGCTACTCCGGCCTCCATGCACTTCCGGCGGAAATCCTTTGTCCACAGTCCAGCCTGGGTCCACGGCACTCTAACCTGCATTGCACGACCTCCTAAGTTGTTCTCCGGCGACGTGGGACTTCTTTGTGCGACTTCGGGTGAGCACCGTTTCACGCATCCTCTTAGTGCCTGTTTCTGGCACTTCTCTGGATGCTACCTGCTGCTGAGAGGGCTCTTTGTCTTGCTCGACGTCCCCTCTCTCTCCTGACGCAATTTGCGACATCCTGGTTCTTCCTGGGCCACAGCAGCATCCAAAAATGCTTACTGCACGATTTGCAACTAGCAAGGCTTGTTGGCGTTCTTTCGGCGGGAAAACACTTCTGCACGACTCTCCAATGCGAGATGTGTCCGTCCTCCAAAGGGGAAGTCTCTAGCCCTTTGAGTTCCTGCAGAAACCTCAGCTTCTTCTGTCCAGTAGAAGCTTCTTTGCACGAACAGCTGGCATTTCCTGGGCATCTGCCCATCTCCGACTTGCTTGTGACTTTTGGACTTGGTCCCCTTGTTCCACAGGTACCCTAGATTGGAAATCCATCGTTGTTGCATTGTTGGTTTGTGTCTTTCCTGCATTATTCCCCTATCACGACTTCTTTGTCCTTTGGGGAACTTTAGTGCACTTTGCACTCACTTTTCAGGGTCTTGGGGTAGGCTATTTTTCTAACCCTCACTATTTTCTAATAGTCCCAGCAACCCTCTACAAGGTCACATAGGTTTGGGGTCCATTCGTGGTTCGCATTCCACTTTTGGAGTATATGGTTTGTGTTGCCCCTAACCCTATGTGTCCCCATTGCATCCTATTGTAACTATACATTGTTTGCACTGTTTTCTAAGACTATACTGCATATTTCTGGTATTGTGTATATATATCTTGTGTATATTTCCTATCCTCTCACTGAGGGTACACTCTGAGATACTTTGGCATATTGTCATAAAAATAAAGTACCTTTATTTTTAGTTTAACTGTGTATTGTGTTTTCTTATGATATTGTGCATATGACACTAAGTGGTACTGTAGGAGCTTCACTCGTCTCCTAGTTCAGCCTAAGCTGCTCTGCTAAGCTACCATTATCTATCAGCCTATGCTGCTAGACACCCTATACACTAATAAGGGATAACTGGGCCTGGTGCAAGGTGCAAGTACCCCCAGGTACTCACTACAAGCCAGTACAGCCTCCTACAGTGGAGTAATGTGGAGTGGAGTGGCGTACATTGCAGTTATGTGCACCAAAATTACACAGAGTGGAGTTTGTGTATTCATTAGAGTGTAGTAGAGTGGAATGACATAGCTTGAAATGGCATAGAATAGAATAGCATACAGTAGAGAGACATAGAGTGGATTGGCATAGAGTACAGTGGCATAGAGTGGAGTGAGATACAGTGCTGTGGTGTACAGTAGAATAACAGACAATGAAGTGGCATAGACTTGAATGGCATGTAGCGGAGTGGAATAGAGTGGAATAGCATACAGTGGAATGGTGCACACTGGAGTGGCATAGAGTGGAGTGACGTTGACTGGAGTGAGTACAGTGAAGTGTCATAGAGTGAAATAGCCTATAGTGAAGTGGTGTACAGTGGAGTGGCGTAGAGTGATTGTGGTGGAGCTGAGTGGCCTATAGTGGAATAGCGTTTGGTCTAGTAATGTACAGGGCAGTGCCATAGAGGAGTGGCATACAGTGGAATAGCATACAGTAGAGTGGCATACCGTGGAAGAGCATACAATGGATTGGCGTAGATTGGAGAGGCTTGCAGTGGAGTGGCGTAGAAAGACTGGAGTGGCATACACTGCAGTGACTTGGAGTGAAAAAACTTAGAGTGGAAGGTTGTAGAGTGGATTGGAGTAGAGTGTAGTGACATATTGTATAATAGCATAGAGTAGTGTGGTGTAGAATGGAGTGGCATTGAGTGGAGTAGCATAGAGTGAAGTGAGATACAGGGCGGTGGTGTACAGTATAATAACAGTGGAGTGGCATAGACTTTAGTGGCATACAGTGAAAGTGCGTAGAGTGTAATAGCATTGAGCAGATTTGCATAAAGTGGAATAGCGTATTGTGGAGTAGCATAGAGTGGAGTGGCATACATTGTAGTTATGTACACCAAAGTGGCATAGAGTGGAGTAGTGTAGACTATAATTGCTTCCAGCAAGAGTGGAGTGCGGTACAGTGGTGTGGCATACAGTAGAACACCATACAGTGAAGTTGCATACAGTGGAAGGCCGTAGAGTGGAGTGGAGTATCATAGAGTGTGGTAGAGTGGAGTGGTGTAGAGTGGAATATCATACAGTAAACTTGTACACAGTGGAGTACTGTAGAGTGGAACAGGATAGAGTGGAGGTAATTAGAGTGTTAGGGGCATACAGTGGTGTGGTGTGGACTGAAGTGTCATAGAGTGAAATAGTATACAGTGGAGCAGCGTTCAGGGGAGTGGTGTAGAGCAGAGTGACAGACATTGGAATAGCATACAGTAGAGTGGTGAAAAGTGAAATAGCATGAAATAGAGCAGAGTGGCGTGGAGTGGAGTAAGGTGTAGTGTAGTGGCGTATAGTGGAACAGCATAGAATGGAATGGTATAAAGTGGAATAGCATAGTCTGTTGTAGAGTGGAATGGCGAAGAGTGGAGTGCGGTACACTGGTGTGGCATACAGTGGAACACCATACAGTGAAGTGGCATACAGTGGAAGGCTGTAGAGTTTAGTGGCATACAGTGGAATAGTGTAGAGTGGACTGGTATAGAGCAGAGTTGTGTACAGTGGAATTGCATTGTTTGGAGTATCATAGAGTGGTGTTGCATACAGTGAAGTGGAATAAACTGGTGTGGCAATGATTGGAGTGGTGTACAGTGGAATATCGTAGAGTGGAATACAATACAGTGGTCTGTTGTAGAGTGGGTTGGGTAGAGAGGAAGAGGTAAAGTGTAGTGGGAAGCAGAGTGGAGTGGTGTTGAGTAGAGTAGCATAGAGTAAAATAGTATAGTGTGAATTGGCATAGAGTGGAGTGAGATAGAGTATATTGGCATAAAGTGGAATAGCATACAGTGGAGTAGCGTAGAGTAGAGTGGTTTAGAATTTCACAGCTTACACTGGATTGGTAACTGGAGTGGCATACAGTGGGGTGACATAGAGAGGAATAGCATAGAGCGGAAAGGTGTAGAGTGGAGTAGAATAAAGTACAATAGCAAAGATTGGAGTATCATACAGTGCAGTGGCATACAGTGGAATGGCGTAGACTGGAGTGGCATACAGTGAAGCGGCAAAGACTAGAATAGTGTGGAGTGGACTGGTGTAGAGTACAGTGGGTAGAGTGGTGTGTGTAGAGTGGAGTGGCATAGAGTGGTGTGGCATAGAGCAAAATAGCATTGAGTGGAGTTGCATAGAGAGGTGTTGGGTACAGTGTAGTAGAGTAGAGTGGAGAACCATAGAAGGTTACAGTGGAGTGGCATGGACTGAATTGGCATAGACTGGAGTGGCATAGAGTGGAACAGCATAGAGTGGAGTGATGTATAGTGGAGTGGAGTAGAGTGGAGTGTGGTACAGTTGAGTGGCATAGAGTGGAATAGTATACAGTAGACTGAAGTAGAGTGGAGTCATGTAGAGCAGTGTAGAGGTAGGTACAGTGTGGTGGGGTACAGTGGAGTGGCATAGACTACAGTGGAGTGGTGTGGTGTGGCGAAGAGTGGAAAAGCATACAGTGGAGTGGTGTAGAGTAGCATAGAGCAGAGTGTGATAGAGTGAAGTTGCGTATGTTGGAAGAGTGATGGAGAGTAGTTTGGCATAGAGTAGAGTGGTGTAGAGTGGCGTGAGGTACAGTGTAGTGGCATACAAAGAAATAAAATAGAGTGAATTAGCATTGACTAGAGTGGCATACAGTGGAGTGGCATGGAGTGGAATAACATACAGTAGAATGGCATAGAGTGGAGTGACAGTGTGTAGTGGCATAGAGTGGAATAACAAAGAGTGGAGTAGCAAAGAGTGTGAGTGGTTTGCAGTGGAATATCGTAGAGTGAAGTGGGGTTGATTGGAGTGTGGTGGAGTAGAGTAACGTAGAGGGGAATAGTGTAAAGTGGAGTGGTATAAGTGGAGCTGCATGCAATGGGATAGCACAGAATGGAGTGTCATTGAGTGGAGTGTCGTACAGTGAAGTGGCATAAACTGGAGTGGCAAAGACTGAAGTGTACAAAGCTTACAGTGGAATATTGGCAGTAGAATGTTGAAGAGTGGAGGGCCATGGAGTGGAAAAACATAGAGTGAAGTAGCATACAGTGAAGTGGCGTATAGTAGATTTGAATAGAGTGAAGTGGTGTAGATTGGAGTGGCAAAGAGTGGAGGAGCACATAATGCAGTGGTGTAGATTTTAGTTGCATGGAGTGGAGTGGCTTAGATTGGAGTGGCTTTAAGAGGAGTGGCATAGACTGGAGTGGTGAAGACCAGAGTGGTGCAGATTGGAGTGGCATAGAGAGGAATAGCGTAGAGTGGAGTAGCGTAGAGTAAAGTGGTGACCTAGTAAAGTGGTGTACAGTGTAGTGGTGTAGTTTGGAATAGTATGTGGATTGGTGTACAGTGGGGTGGCATAGAGTAGAGTGTTGTAGACTGTAATACTATACAGTGGACTGGAGTAGAATGGAGTGGCATAGAGTGAAGTGGCAGAAAGTGGAATAGCATAGCGTGTAGTACCATGAAGCAAAGTTGCATCCTTTGAATAGCATAGAGTAGAGTCACATAGACTGTAGAGGCATACTGTGGGGTGGTGTAGACCACTGTGAGATAGAATGAAGTGGAGTAGAGTGGAGTGGCATAGAGTGCAGTGGGGTAGAATGGAGTGGCATACAGTGGATTAGTATATTGCAGAGGGGTGTATGATAGAGTGTTATGGAGTGAAGTGGCCTAGAGTGGACTAGCGTACAGTTGAATGGTGTAGAGTGGAGTGAATTAGAGCAGAGTGTGGTGTAGAGTGGAATAGAGCACAGCGGTGTGGTATACAGTGGAAAAGCATACAGTGTAGTGGCATAGAGTGAAGTGGTGTTGAGTGGAGCAAGGTACAGTGAAAAGTCTTAGAGTAGAGTGGCAGATATTCGAGTGTCGTACAGTGAAATGGCATAGAGTGTAATAGCATACAGTGGAGTGGCTTACAATGGGGTGGGGTAGAATGGAGTGCTAAGAGTGGAATATCATAGAGTGGAGTTGTGTACAGTGGAGTGTGGTAGAGTGGAAAAACATAGAGTGGGGTGGCACACTGTTGAATGGTGTACAGTGGTCTAGCAAAGAGTGGAGTGGAGTAGAGTGAACTGGCGTACAATAGAGTGGCATGGAGCTGAGTGGCTAAGACTGGAGCAGCCTAGAGTTGAGTAGTATAGAGTAGAATAGCATGGAATGGAGTGTTGCATATTGGAGTGGGTAGAGTGTAGTGGGGTAGAGTGTAGTAGGGTAGAGTGTAGTGACATAGAGCGTAATAGATCAGAGTGGAGTGGTGTAGAGTACACAACCATATGTAGTGTAGTTGCATTGAGTTGAGTGTCATAGAGTGGAGTGGCATACATTGAAGGAGCATTAAGTGGAGTAGAGTGGAACAAAGTTGAGTGTACTGCTGTATAGAGGAGTGTCAGACAGTGCAGATGTGAACAGTGGAATAGCATAGAGTGGAGTAGCATAAAATGGAGTGAGCTTACATTGCAGTGGCATAGACTGGAGTGGCATAGAGTGAAGAGGTGTAGAGCGTAATAGCGAAGAGTAGAGTGGCATAGACTGGAGTGGTGCAGAGTGGAGTGGCATATAATGGATTAACATTGCATGTAGTGGCACCATTTGGAGTTGCGTACAGTGGGATATCATAGAGTGGAGTTGCATAAAATGTAGGGGTGTACAGTGGAGTAGCATAGACTGGAGTGACGTACAATGGAGTCGCGCAGGGTGTAATAGCAATTAGTGGAGTGGTGTAGAATACAGTGGCATATGTGAAGTGGGGTGGAGGGGAGTGGTATATTTTGGATTTGTATACAGTGGAGTGGTATATACTTGAGTGACGTAGAGTGGAGTTGCCTAGAGTGGACTGGCATAGAGTGGAATTGCATAGAGTGGATTGTTGTAGAGTGGAGTGGGATAGAGTGGAGTAGGGTAGAGTGGAGTGGCATACAGTGTAATAGTATACAGTGGAGTGACATAGAGTGAAGTAGAATTAAGTGGAGTGCAATTGAATGGAGTGGCATACAGTGAAGTACCCTTAAGTGGAACGTTTTAGAGTAGAATACCATTGAGTGTAGTGGCATACAGTGAGTAAAGTGGCATAGAATAAAGTGGCATACAATGTAGAGGTGTAGAGTGGAGTGGTGTAGGGCATATTAGCATAAAGTGAAGTAGCATAGACTTGAGTGGCATAGAGTTAGTGGCATAGAGTAGAATATAGTAGAGTGTAGTAGCATTGCGTAGAGTTGTGTACAGTAGAAAAGCATAGAGTGGAGGTGCGTAGAATGTAGGTGAGTGCAGTTGAGTGGCATAGACTGCAGTATTGTATAATGCAGTTTCATGGAGTCTAATAGCGTACAGTGGAGAGTTGTAAAATAAAGTGGCATATAGAAGAGTGCCGTAGAGTGGAGTAACATACAGTGGATTCGCATAGAGTGGAGTTGCATATTCTGGAGTGACATTGGTTAGAGTGGAATAGTATATAGTGAAGTGGCATAGAGAGGAGTGGCATAGAGTGAAGTGGTGTGGAGTGGAGTGTGGTACTTTAAACCAATGTAGCGTTAAAGTGGG
This sequence comes from Pleurodeles waltl, assembly GCF_031143425.1. Classification (NCBI taxonomy): domain Eukaryota; kingdom Metazoa; phylum Chordata; class Amphibia; order Caudata; family Salamandridae; genus Pleurodeles; species Pleurodeles waltl. Next base: position 395,189,934 of record NC_090451.1, read on the forward strand.
GGAACAGATGGTATGGGAATATAGATTATGGGGTTTAAATGGTAATTTTTGGTATTAAGTGTACATAGTTTAAGTAGTATTAATGTTATAAGTGCCAAAATACTTATTGGTATATTGTGCTGTGATACATCACGGTAACTTCTTGAAATACCATAGTACATGTCAATGTCACGGAAGGAACTGGCTAATGCTGTCTCCAAAAACGTAAAAGGCAGCCACGTATTTTCCAGCACACTTTGGTTGCATTCTGGGTTCGGGCCTTAGATGTAGCTAAGTACTAGGTTTTATAGTTGTTCCCTATCTATTACCACATATTAAAATGGATTTTAATTCTGTAAGTAATGTGGAACTGTGTAGGTAATAAGGTGGTACTCCATAAGATTTTTTTAAAATATATAGACATTTACAAATAATTTTCCATTTCTATTATCACTTTAATAATAGGTAATAGGTAGGAAAAAATATAAAACCTAACACTTAACTATCTCTAAGGCCCTAATCTACAACACGGATATAGTGTAGTTAAAGCAACATGGCTGCCTTTAACTTAAGAAAAGGCAATCATTAGTCAATCACATAATGCCTTGCATTGGCATACACCTCTGAACACTCATGACATTTTGCAAAACTACCATGACAACAGATATCACTAAGTTAAAGTGACTTTAAAAACCTTTAAAAATCCAACCCTATTTCCCTGTACTACTAAAAAGTATAATCTGCTCATCGTAATTTATAATGCTGCCAAATTTCATGTAAATTCGTCTGGGCATTTACATGTGAGTACAAAGTCTATGGGTTTGATACACAAAGGTGAACTTAGACCAAAGGTCTAAATTTAGACCAAAAATCTGAGTTGAGACCTAAGTCTAACTTTACTAGCAGTAAAGTTAGACTTTTTGTCTAACTTTAGACTTTTGGTTTAAGTTTAGACCACAAGTCTAAACTTATGCCAAAAGTCTAACTTTGCTAGTAGTAAAGTTAGACTTTTGGTCTAAATTAGACTAGTAGTAAAGTTAGACTCTTGGTCTAAGTTTAGACTTTTGGTCTAAGGTTACCTTTGTGATTCAGGTCCTATGTGTTTTGGGACCCCACCCCCTTTATCCCAGTGCCAAAATCCCCCAAGGGAGGGGACCACATGGCCCCCTCCCCCCCAAAAAAAATGTATATTAAAAGGCCGGCCCACTGGAGGATGTGGTCCCCGGGGATGAAATCGGCCAGAGGATGGAGGGCCACAAAGTTCCCTCCTCCATTAATCGAAAGCTGGCCCCCAGGGGATGGGGTATCTGGGTCTGAGAATGCCCCAGGGAGGGGGTCCATGTGGCCCTCTTCCCCACAGTGGACATTTACCCAGCAAGGTAGCACTAAATAACCGTAGAAAGTGCTCCAGTTGGATAGACATTTTGTGCAAACTGGGGACTCTTGTAGGATAAACAAGTAAGTGAGCTTCCCTTCTGGCCATGCCCACAGTGCTGGGTTGGGTGGTTATGGGGGTTTGCTGTAGGGTTAGGTCACTGGCCAGGCCCTGGTTTCAACCCCAATCAAGCACTACCAAAGGCTGAGTGCAGCAGTGGTTGAATTAACGTATATTAATGTTAAAAAGCCTTAGAAATTCACTGAAAAAAACAAAGGTTACTGGGATAATATAGTTACGAAATAGAATGAACAAAAATAGAAATTCACTTAAAAAAACAGAGGTTCTAGTTGAGATCTGAATTTACCCGCACCAAACCAGAGAACTTCAGCAGTTATAGTTAGTTATTTCAAGTAACTATAACTTGCGGCTTAAGGGAAATATAACTCATGCCCTCGCCATGTACTGCTAATTACCCCAGATATTTCAGGGGACCTCCACCGCTGTAATATTATTGCAGACCCACATGTGATAGAAGCAACCAGTTGTCCTTGCATATTGCCTCTTTCCAAGCAACTGCCCTGCTCACATTATTTTCCCTCAAATCGCCCCAAAATTCCATCATGACATCAAAGACTTTCTGCAACTCTGTCCTTAGAATGTTGTCTATGTAGAAACACTACTAGAATATTCACCAACAGAACACCATCAAAATAGACATGGAGACATAACAGTCGACCTTCTGATTTATATCTGATGATCACCTGATGGCCAAATACTTCCTCAAACTCAGCACCAAAAGCCCAAATTATTTCTATTCTCATCAAAACATAAAAAAGCCTTGACATAGTATTTCTGAAGGAACGTGAAGCCTCTGATTTCCCTTCTTCTTGTTTACCTATATTAACTCACATAGGGCCTGATTTAGAGTTCAGCGGATGGGTTTATCCGTCACAAACATAATGGATATCCTATCCTCCATATCACAAGTGCATTATATCCAATGGCAATTGTAATATGGCAGAAAGAATATCTGTTACATTTGTGATGGAGTAACCAATCTGCCGAACTCTAAATAAGGCCCTTCGTTTTATACAGGACACTCCTCTCTCCAGAATTCCAAGTAGTAAGTAAAGTCACTAAAGCATCCAATTTACATCTGCTGACTCGCAAAATGTTTGAACCATTCCTTTCCCCCACTCATCTTAAGTCTACAGTCATGCACTGATATTGTAAATCGTAGGCTGTGGAAATTCTGTTCTAACATGATTACGATACTTGGCTCTCGATCCTCTCAAAGCCACAATCCATTCTAAAGCCAGACCTCAATCATTCTTTTGAACATATAACCACATCACCTCTATTCCCATTAAGTAACATTGGCTTTCAGCTGAAGCTAGAGTTAGATTTAAACTCGGCAAAATAGGCCACAAAGTACTGCATAACAGTGCTTCCTCTTAACTCTCCAGACTCCACACAGATCGGACATTGCACTAATCATCCACTATTTTCTGGAACTTTTTATCAATGGAGTTAAGAACAAAGGGACACATGTAAAAAAAAGCTAAGGGCCATATTTATACTTTTTGACGCAAAACTGTGCTAACGCAGTTTTGCGTCAAAAAAATTAGTGCCGGCTAACGCCATTCTGAAGCACCATGCGGGCGCCGTATTTATTCAATGACGTTAGCCGGCGTTAGCCGCCGGCGCTGCCTGGTGTGCGTGAAAAAAAACGACGTACACCAGGCAGCGCCGGCTTAGGGGAATATGGAGCTTGGGCGCCAAAAAATGGGGCAAGTCAGGCTGAGGCAAATTTTTCGCCTCAACCCGATTTGCGCCATTTTTTTCGTCTCCCAACCCCCATTGAAATGACTCCTGTCTTAGCAAAGACAGGAGTCATGCCCCCTTGCCCAATGGCCATGCCCAGGGGACTTCTGTCCCCTGGGCATGGTCATTGGGCATAGTGGCATGTAGGTGGGCACAAATCAGGCCCCCCTATGCCACACAAAAAAAAAAAATGTATTACTTACCTGAACTTACCTTATGTTCCCTGGGATGGGTCCCTCCATCCTTAGGCGTCCTCCTGGGGTGGGCAAGGGTGACAGGGGGTGTCCCTGGGGGCATGGGAGGGCACCTCTGGCCTCCTTTCGAGCCCACAGGTCCCTTAACGCCTGCCCTGACCAGGCGCTAAAAAACGACGCAAAAGCGGCTGGACGTCATTTTTTTTTACCCGCCCACTCCCAGGCGTGAGTTTTGCCCGGGAGTGTAAATACGGCGCACATGCCTCGGAGTCAATTTTTTAGACGGGAACGCCTACCTTGCATATCATTAATGCAAAGTAGGTGTCCACGCTAAAAAATGACGCAAACTCCATGGACTTTGGCGCTAGACGCGTCTAACGCCAAAGTATAAATGTGGAGTTAGTTTTGCGTCGGAATTGCGTAAAAAAAAACGACGCAATTCCGGCGCAAACAGAGTATAAATATGGCCCTAAGTGTTTGCGATTACCAAATAGTAAATTTTTGCAATTTGCAATTTGGTAATCACAAAGACCCATGTGCAAATGTGTGTTTTACACATTTTGCAAGTCTCAGTAAGTTGCAAATAGACCTACCTCATGAATATTAATGAGGTAGGTATCGGTTTGTGACCCATTGGGAATTGCAAAAATCACAGGGATGGTGGCCTGCTGGGGTCCGCAGACCACCTTGTCTGTGATTGCTTTTCAATAAAGCATTTTTTAAAAAATGCAGCTCATGTTACTTAAAGGAAAAAGGGATGCATTTCAAAAAGAAAAATTAAAAGTTGTCTTTTCATTTTTTAAGAGTAGGCAGTCATCTGTGGGACAACTGTCTGCTTTTAATTTTTTTTTTACAAACATTCACAAAGGGGAAGGGGTCCCGGGGACCCCCTCCCATTTGCAAATTGGTTACCACCTACTTAAAGTAGGTGGTTAAATGTGAATGTTTTGCTTCCGCATTTTGGTCACAAAACATTCTTGCAAACCCAATTTGTGATTCTGTAATAGGTTACTGAATCCCAATAGGGCTTTGTACATTGGGTTCACAACCAAGACGATTCTGAGAAATGGCCTGTTTGCAAACACAAAAATGCTTTCAACATGTGGCACAAAACTCTTACCGCTTCAGAATTTTCTGAAAACGTACCATTTCAGGCTATGTATAACTTTGAACCATTAGCCCTTTCATTCGTCATATTTCTTTTTACTCAGTAGTCATCAATCCTGCTCATTAACTCGCTATATTCTTCACTTTTCTGAGCGTGGTTTTGTTCTCACATTACACAATTGTTTTTCTAACACATCTCTAGTTGTCTGAATCTGGAGAACCAGTATGTCTCAGACACACTGTTGACATGGTCCGACTGGCATATAGGGCAATCAGACTGTGCCAGAAGGGCTCGTCAGTCTGGTTAGTGTGTGAGCAGGTGTTTTTTTAGCAGTTTGTCAGCCTGCTTAACAATCTGTTGGGCTGGTTTTTATTGTTGATTTCCCTGATATTTTCACAAACATTGCCTGCAGCAAGGACAAATACAGTTTTTCACACCCAATGCCTATACAGAGGGCCCCATTTATCAAACTTTCATGCAGCACAACACAGCAAGCCACCTTGCTGCTCTGCACTGCATGAAAGGGAAAGGGCAGGAATGCACTGTATTTACCATTATATGGCGCATTCCTGTCCTTTCCTTGAACTGGCTTCCTTTTGGCTGCCAAGCGCCAATGGAGCACCCTTGCGCTGTGGTGCAAGGGTGCCTGCATTGCAAGTAGGATTGTTTTTGAGCAGGAAGGGACACCTTTCTGCACATAAACAATACTCAGAGGCATTTTTCACATTCTAAGTGTGCTTCAGAATGCAGCACACATACAAAGTGGAACAAACAAGGAGAAATAAAACTATTTCTCCTTGTTATGCCTCCCCTAGGGAGGCGTAGCATCTTGAAGCATTCCCAGGTCTACCACTAAATATAAATCTGGGAATGCACCAAAATCCATTGGTTGATGCATGATAACACCCACGCTCCACCCTTGGAACGCCTCCCTGTGGCAGGTTAATGTAATGTACCAATTTGCGCTGGATTGAGTTACTGCAGATTTGTAAAGCCCCCTTGTGTGGTGAAACAGCGATGCAACTCATTCATAAATATGCCCCAGAAGGGCTTCAAAAGTTGAAAACTGACCACGTTGCAAATATGGACCACATTTTTAGCTATCTGATTCACTAATCAGGACCACTTTTGTTTTGTCCTGGCCTTTTTTCTGTTGCAGTACTACCCTGACTGTTGAATAGAAGAATATTGCTGATTCTCCAATTTTCATGGTCAGTGCCTCTGTCTGATATTACCAAAATACGAAAATGTTCCCCTCTTTCAGTTCAAGTCCAGAATGTATCTCATTACAAGACTTAAATGTGACCACTGTCTAGTTAATCTACAACGTATGGACAACAGCCTGAGGTCACAATCCCTGTTATCTCTTTCAACAGCTCAACAGCAATAGTTTTGATGTCTTTTATTCAATGCTCCGGTTTTTCAGTTTTATTGTACTACATTCTGAAATCTAAAGCGCTTGCATACTTTTTGAAGTGGCGCTAGAAGGGTCTAGCACCAAAGTATAAATATGGAGAGTAAAAAAAATGACGCTAATTCGGTGCAAACAGAGTATAAATATGCCCCAAAGTATAACTATGTCCCTAAATATGGCAGTAAGGCCATAGAGTCATTTTTGCATGGGAATGCCTACCTTGCATCTCATTAAGGCAAAGTAGATTTCCACTTCCAAAAAATGACTTTAACTCCATAAATTTTGCGCTAGACGGGTCTAGCACCAAAGCATAAATATGGAGTTAGTTTTGCACCAAATTAAAGTTTAAAAAAATTACGCTAATTCGGTGCAAGCAGAGTATAAGTATGCCCCTTGGAGGTATTTAAATCGTGGCAGAATAGACCATTATGACGTTAATACAGTCAGCCTGCTATTTATTTACATTAAATATTTTGGGTGCCACTAGCTACTAAAGGGTAGAAGCGACAACTACCAGCACTAACAATATTAATGATTACTGTTCATTTTTCACCAGGAATTCTCTAAATAATTCGGAAATTGCTGCCGGTTATGATGACGATGCCATCAACGACATTTTTGATTTGTGTACTGGGATTTGTTTTTAGTTTTCAGCACGGAAGATTGGAAAACCGTTACATTTACCTTTCTAGTCTACATATCGTGAGACCGACAGCTGTTCAATCATATTATAAGATTGCTCTTTATATTACAAGATAAGTGTAATATACGGTCTTTGTGTGAAATTTGGGTAACACTACTGTCTCATATTAAACCTGTTTTTGGTTACTGATTCTCAAATCACCTGAGAGACTAAGGAGAAGCCTGGAGATGAGCGACTGGGCACATGTGCAGAGCACCACTGATAAGTGTTTCTTGCAAAATAGTTTAATTATAATCCTATTCCTACTGCAGATTAATGTAAATCTAAAACTTCCATTAAAACTGACCTCCATCAATTTTACGTTGATCATTAACTTGGAAAATATCACACAAGAGATTTGTCAAATTAAGGAGAAGCGAAATCACTTATATCAATTAAACGTATTATACCTACAGTAATATCTTTGCAGATTACTTAAATTCATTTGCTATGCTAATGTGGAAATATAAACTTAAAATGAAAAAGTATTTTTAAATCTGATTACCACAATTTGACCTGTAGTGTTGTTACTGGATTTGCAGATTCTGTTCAATTTTTATTTTTTAATGACGATTGCTAGGATATTTATAGATAAAAAGAAATACAAATTATAGGTATTGCACTGCTTTCAGTAGCAGAAAGGCCCATTCGAGTTAGGACTGGTGTAATTTAAATGTGTCTACTTAACGCAATTAATCCGAATATGCCTTCGTAGTCAATTTTCTCTTTCGTTAAAAACAATGCAAAAACACTCTCTCACTAGCTGCTGACCCTCCCTTGAGGCAAACTCAGTGGACCTGACTTACAAAGTGAAAGGTACTTCCAGAAAAAATAGGCACTCTTTGAAGTCCAAATACGACTGTGTGTACGTTCCTGAACATGCGATCTTTTAAAAAAATAGACAGATTTAGATCAAAGTGAATGTATTTACACGTCCTCCTGCAACCATGCAAAACAGGAACACTGTTTGCCTGAAACAAACATCATAATGCTATAACTTGTATTCGCAGATTGTGAGTCCCAACAACATACACATTTCAGGGAAAATATTACACCTACTTTGTTTAAACCTCAGAAGGATGTAATAGGAAATCAGCCACACCTGCCCATATTCAAGAACACGTGCATACATGGCAGCAATGAAAACCTCAATTATCCTATGCCTTTCTTGGGTTACGTAGTATGGTGGTTAACATGGGTGAGCTGAAGGATTGCCCTTCTATTAAGAATCTCTGTCTCGTGCCTCAGGGACTATAGAGAAGTGTGTTTTGCCTCAGTTCTTGGAGAAGGTTAAGTCAATCACCCTGAAGACATCACTGGTAAAATCTTTGAGACATTTTTTTCATTATTGATTGTTTGTGTTAGAACAATGAGAATTTCATCAGTAATGCCTGAGCCTTTTCATCTGTTCTGCTCCTCTTGGGGCCAATCATGGGAGCCGGTTTGATGCAGAACACATCAAACCATTTTAGATACAAAACTTGTAGGAAGATGAGAGTTAAGAAATCTATTATATCACCCCCATCAGTTTCCTTCCTAATGTTTTGTATCCTTATATTTTCTATCCATTTCCTGCTCTTCGGGGTATCAAACTTCAAATTAGGCAAGTCAATCTGTGCCTCAGCCGCTGCCATGAAGGACTCAATTATTTTGCTTAGTTCCCTCGGGTCCAGCAGATTCTCCTATGTCTCTATTGCTCTTACAACACTTTGCTTAGCATCTGAGTGGAGAGTTGAAATGAACTCTGTAAAGCATTTTTGTACACCTGTAATTTTCTTCTTCATATCTATTTGAAATTTCCTTTTACAAATCAATCAAACAAGATTTTCCATTTCCTTTGGAGAGGGGTCTCTTCCCGCTTGGAAGCCATATCACCATGACCCAGCAATGTCATCCATCCCTCCCTAATCCCTTAGGTAAATAGCTCAGACAGTCCTCAGTTTCTCTTAGGATTTGGAGTGGCACTCCAAGTGAGATGGAAGTGTGGTGAGGCCTTAGCTAGCCTGTTTGTTTGGACTACATTGTGACCAAAAGTAGACACTGACATAGCAAGGGATGAATTTTTTTTGGGATACACAATTCTATTGGTTTTAAACTGCTCAGAGACAATATAATTAGCATGTCACAGTTCTACCAAACTGACATAGAACAAGTACAACAGCCCAGGTGTTCCTCAAGGAAACAGCTACAGGCCCCCCAACTACGTACCCTTTCATCGTTTATGAAATCACCAAACCACATCAGCTTTCCCCCACCATTTGCCCCACACTCTATCATACTTTGCTGGTGATCCTTGTGCTTCATAGTCTGTTTTTTTCTTGCATTGTGCACCATCCACCCTGCAGTACCGTTGAGCTATTGTAGGAGGCTCAGGAATTTTCCAACAAGTTGCTATATCTCCTTTCACCACCATACTCACCATTCCTAACAAGGGTCTAACCACTTGTATGCCACCTACACTGTCAAGCGCTCCAAAAAGAAGTAGTAATGGAGACAGATCCACCATCCAGCCTAGGACCATAGACAGTTCAGCAGTCACTGCTTTCCACTAGTTCTGTATAATTGAGCAGGACCATACCATGTGAACGAAGGCAGCTGTGAGGTGAGATCAGCTGGAGCATGCAGGGTGTGCAAGGAGGCCAGCTTTAAACAGCTGGAGTGGAGTGAGGTATGCACCATTCAGGTAGTAGATTAGTATTAGTCTGAGTTTGGAGGATATAGTGACAGTTCTGGGTGCCATCAGAGCGCCTCTCTAGTTGTCATTCTCCATCGAACCCAGCCAGCCCTCCCATTGAAGCCTGAGGTGGTGCATTGTTTCTGGGGCATTAATGATGAGCGTACAATAAATCTGGGACACTCCCCCTTTCCCAAGTGCATCTAGCATAAATTTTGCCCCAAGATGACTAAACTGTGAGAGGGAGTTGCCCCACGACACATGAGCACCTAGTGCATGGCCTGTTTGCGGGCATTTATGGAATTGGGATGTCGCTAGTGCCTATTGGTTACGAAGCTCGTGAAAGGAATACCTTTGGGCACCATTCCATATATTGCTGAGCTGGTTGATGCCAATAATGTCCAATATGATGAATGCCTCCAATGATGCCACTTTCCGCTGCCACCCACCTTGCCATAATGGAGTTTGCTGGGTCAAATTCCCATTCCATCTAGTGTGATGCAGTGCTGCTCTCCATGCCATAATGACAATCTGTGTCCCTTCTGGAAGGACCATCAAGATTGTTCCCCCATAAAACACATTCAGCAGTCGGGGAAATCCCATCTTGGTTATTCAGACCAGTTCCCATTAAGCCAATCTTTTAATTCAAGGACCTTGGTCACCAGAAAATATGGGTAAGTATTGGGTAAATATTGGTCAACCCAAGGCTGCCATCACAGGAGGGTTGGTTGACACTTAGCATCTGCCAGGCATGGCCAGGAGTTCTGCCACAGGAAAGCAGCAGCGATGGAGTCTAGTTCATGAAATAGGTGATGGTTAGCATCAGGGGACTATTCTGGAAGAGATACAGGAACTGTGGTAGTATCATCATCTTATAAAGGGCTGTCTGTTCCATAACATTAAGTGGGAAAAACTGCCATCTCTTGAGGTCCAATTTGACTCGATGAATGAGAGGGTTAATATTGAGGGACCAGGTAATCTCAGGGTGTAGCGCAACATGAACACCTAGGTATATAAAGTTGGCTCAGTGTATGGGAATGGAAGATTGGCTGTCGACACAGCTTCAGGAAGCTGAGAGTGGCACTAGAACCAATTTGGTGAGATTTATTTGTAGACTGGAGGCCTAGGCAAACAATTGTAAAACCCAAAGACAGCAAGGTCCACTGATTTGGGGATTCAAAAGGTATAAAAGGATGTGGTCAGCATATAACATGATGCGATCTTCATGTGTATTGTCCCATTTCCAGCTGCTTATCTGTGAGTCACATTGGATGAGTCTGGTGAGAGGTTGAATTGCAAGCACAAACAGCAGGGACAGGGGACAACCTTGCCTCCCTCGACGTATGGGAAATACCTAGAGACCACCCCATTAACTTGTAAACATGCAGAGGGATTAGAATAAAGGAGAGCAATGAAGGGGTGAAAACAAGACCCAATACCAGCTATTTGTAGTACATGAGCAAGATAATTCCAATCCACTGTTTCAAAGGCCTTTTCAAAATCTACCAGGAGTAAGGCTAACGGAGATGAAAGCTAAGGCCACATGAAGCAATCTCTAACAATGCCAAGTGCTCATCCTGGACATAAAGCCACACTGATCAGGATGAATAAGGGTTGGGAGAACGTGCTTGAGGAGCAAGGATGATACAACTGAAGTTACCATCATACATGGACTACTGGCCCCAAAACAGCTCCATATTTTCTGTAGTTAAAGCTGTATCACTTAAATATCAGAAACAACACTAGTTATATTCAATATTAGAGTTCACATATCACTAAAGGAATAGAGTGGAGACTTCCACCATGTAGATCCATCTAACAAAGCACTCCACCCAACTCCTAGCCTCAAGTGTCCCCAAAGTTGTAGCACTGAGTATGTCATTGCTCTATATTACTGTGAATTTTAACAGTACCTGCAAAATGGGCACAGTTGTGTGCAAGTCAACGTAAAAACAGAGAAGAATATGATTCAGCATAAATGTACTGAGAGGTGTTCCCACTTTTCCTACATATCACATGCAGCTCCAGCTTGGCTTAATGTATGCAGCATCAGATCATTCATCAGCTCTCCGGCTTTGTTCAACAGTCCAAACAATGTGGGAGACAGGTGGAAACACTGACCCCTCAAAAGTCTCAAAAGTTTATAGGATACATCTCATAAAAGGGGACTGTGGCACATTAAGGAGCCAAACTGTTGCCCACCATTGACAGGTTGTCGCGTAGGCTCTCATTATTCTGATGAGACTACTGGATTTGGGTGGCAGAATCACTTGCGCTGTGGGGGCTGAGTCTAACCCACTACAGGTGATACCTGTTAACCTAATCCGGGATTTTCTCCGGCTAACTAGCAGTGCCTCATCTCCACCCAAGAGCAGGGATGATTGGACAGGCGAGCGCATGACACAGTTGATTCCTCTGGAAATCATGGTCACTCAGATCACAGCTGTTTCTCTTAGTTACATTAGTCTCACATGTGCAAGGACAATCAGAGGCAGTATATGTTTCAATAAGGTTTTAAAGAAGCCACTTTACCTTAGATAATAAAGCATGTACTGCAATAACCAGGACGATAAAGAATGACAAGATTAAAATGGTGACGAGGAGGGCAAAGCATAAAAATAACGCTACCATATTGTCACTAGAGTCATTAAAATAATTCCTACGTAGGCTATGTTAGAGCACAGCATTTTAAGCTCTAGTTCTGCCCTTCAGGTTCCCCTTGGTAGACATCATCCCTCATACCTGAGCAAGAGGCCTGTAGTCTACATAAGCAGCTGTAGCGAAGTGTTCAGCAATCAGCATACAGTCATGGTCATCTGGCTGGAATCTCCCTCTAACCTGTATGGGACAGAGAAGTGTTTTCTAATAAAACAGCTGATGTTCCAAGAAAGGTCCCTATGTAAGAGTGTGTATGTTTCTATGAACACTAGAGACAAAGCGCTACCATGTTTACCGGCAACCTATTTTAGTGCAGCCTTGAGAAAAGCACAGAGTGAAAGAAATGTCTTGTTTAAGAACTCAGTGCTGACCTAGGCAAAGAACAGCTAGATGGAGAGAAATAAAACAAGATCGCAAAGGTGGCTATTGTTAAAATAATAAACAAAGCTGAATAAAATATATCTAGGGTAAAGTGCACCGCGACAGGCCTAGTTTGCTAAAATAACATGTATGAAGCTATAACTAAAATAGCTACAAAACACCCTCCCTTTGCCAGTTCAAAGATGGTACAAAGCCTAATTATACATATAAAAGTTTATAAAATTCAACCTATGATATATATGTAAGAATGTCAATAATGACAAGTTAAAAAGACACTTGAGCATGTGTAAAAAGGACAATTTAAAATGGTAACTGTGGCGTAAAAATGCCAAATTTCAATACTCAGACTCATTTTGGAAGTTGCCAATCGAATCCGGGATAATTGAAGACATGAACTCTTCCACTTCAGCAGGTGGTGAAGTAGGAAGTTAATCGCCAAGGATAACCAAGGAGCATACATGTTCCAAAGCCTGAACTCCAGCCAAGGCAGCAGCATTCAGTGGTGTGTCCAACAATGAGTTTAGAGCTTTCCATGAAGGGCAACTCATAAGCAGCTTACCGTAGCAAACGCACCCTCAACGTGCATGTCTGGTAATGAGCCCTCAGCGAGAACATCAACAGATCAGCGTCCAATGAAAGCAAGTGCTGCGTAGAAAGACAGACTTTCAGTGCATGTTCGAATGAGCACCAGAGGCACCGAAACATGGGCTGCACACAGTGCAAAACCGGTCTGAATGACAGAGACCAGTCACGCTCCAATTGCTCCAGGAGTGATGCTCCAAAGTACTGCATCATGCATTCACGACACAGTTGCGCTGGTGGGAGCGCTTTCAGTCCTCCTTGTTGCAGCGGGACAGCCATTGTGCAGAAAAAGAAGCAATAGTAAGATACCACCTATTATAGCCAACGTTATCGGTAATCCCCCGAAAATACTGAAGAATATTGAGTGGATGGCTGATGATATCAAACCGAATATAGAGGAGAAGGTGTGAACAAAACCAGAACCAACAGGCTTAAAGAAATTTGCAATTCCACTAGTACTGAATGCATTAAATATTCATCCCACGAGCTCACCAAAGTGTCTTGGAAAGTTAGTACTTAAAAGGTACTGTATCTCTGCTGATGATCTTGCCACCTGAAGCACATAGGTCTCGCGTGTAGATGTGAGCACCACATGTTTTTGAAACAATAAACCCTTGAGTCTGCTCAGCTTATCAAAATTCACATTTGAAGTAGCGATATGGGGCCAAATCTCAGCTACTTCCTTCTGTCTTGTGGGAGGAAAAAGTAAGTTCCCGCAGCATGTAACAATCTTAGAGACCGAAACAACATAAACTATTTTGGCTTGCATCCCACAACAGTTTTCACTATTGAGATAGACATAGCTGCTATTTGAAAGCACCTGGAACGCAGGTCTAATCAAGGGGACTGAACTCCCTTCAGATAACAAGCCAAATTTGCTGACGAAGCGTTACATGCTCTGTGCAAGGACAGCTGTTTACAAACCATTGAATGGCTGACAGAACTCTTGCATTCACTACGCTATGAAAGACCTCTTTCATGCCACTGAGACAGTTGTACGAAAAGGGCATCTCCCACACCTCATGGATGTAACTAACTCCTAGCCTTTCATATCTGCCTACTGTGTATGTGAATGTGTTTTTAGCAAGACGTGAATTGGAGTGTTGAAATAGGCAGATTAATGACCCCATGTATTAACCACTCAGCAGATGGTATTTCAGCCACAGTAAAAGGCAACTTTTCAAACTTTTTTGATATTTAACATGACATAAGTTGCTTCTTTCTTAGCCATTAGTTATTGTTGTCACATTAAATTAAATGTTGAAAATATGTTCCTTACGCTAACGTGTTGCCAGGGAACGCGACCTGCCTTCAATATTTGAAGTGTCCAACCCAACTGCATAATGGACCTTATTTGGCTCTTTCCATGGTGTAAAGAAGACATATCACTTTGTATTATGTCTATTGAAGAAGAAACAATGTTATGAAAGGTGTATATCTGGTCGGACAGGGTATTAATCCTATTATCTATAACAGCTAATACCTTCTGTAAGTTTTCCTGGTCTAATTGCCTTAATCGGGCAGCAGCTTCTTCTTGAGAAAGCTTTCAAATTTCATTAAAGACTGCATATAAGAAGCACTTTCGGCGTTGTTTTCTGGGGCCTAACAGGAAGTCCTGTAAGTCAGTGTTATTAGACAGGAGACTGAGGTGTTCTCTAACAGGATCTAGTGAATAACTCTTCAACCACTGCTGGCATAGTTTCTCTACACTGTATGTTGTTACTATACGCGCATGATTGGAAGACACAAAGCGAGGGTCTGGCCTACTTGTTCTAAAACCCCAGTGGAGTTTATAAAACGTTTATTACACCCATTGGTATCTATTGGCCACAACCATCGACCAGGACGTGACAGTGAAGCATTAAACGTGCCATTCTGGTCCCATTCATCAAGCTGATCTTCAGTTGCAGTTATATACTTTTGCCATTTGTAACATTTTGCAGGGGCAGGAATACTGGGCGCATTCAATTCCTTAATCTTTGCTAAGCCTAAACAACTTGTCTGTTTTACAGTTTCATTTAAAAATATCATTTAAACAGGTATCAGGCGTGCAATAAATAAAGCTACCTTCCCCCTTATTTGCCAATTTCTTGTTCCCCACACACTTTTTAAGTCAATCGACTTCAGCCAATATTCATAGCCTTCTATAGCCAACCGGGAAACAAAGGAATCCGAATAAATGAATTTTGTATCTGTCAATAATATATGTGCATTTTCTATCAATGGCAATTTAAAATATTATGACTCAGCATTTTTAACATTGTGCCCAGGAAAATATGCAAGCTTTTCAGAATATGTTTTAGAACTCCCTTGTGGTGGAGTTGGACAGTGTTCCCATTGCGTGTAATTAAAAATAGTCCTTGGGGTACTTGCTCTGTGAATGAAATGGTGTCCATAATAATTATAGCAAAACATAGCACCATAATTCTCTTTAGATTGAGGAACATCCTCACTTTCAAATACAGTAAAATACTGCAATTCAGTCATCATAGAATCAACTGTTTTCACATCCCAGTCATCAGTAACAACTTCTGGTATTATTACATAATTCATTGGAAGTGTAAACACATATGGTATTTGAATTACCTCCGTAGGGCCGTATATATGAAATGTGACTTTATCCCAAACAATCCCATCAGGAATTGGTATAGTGGAAATGTTCACGAAGACAAGTCTCTGCGGACCTTGTGAGAAGAAAAATTGGGTTTTAGGACCTCATCCACCAGTTTAACTGTTGATCTTTCAGGAAGAAAATAACCATGTATTAATAGAAAGAATGTTATGACAAAGCCAATCCAAAGGAGGAAAGCTAATACAATCAAGGAAAGCCACAGATAGTTCCATGGAAAAATAAAGTAATTTGTTTAAAGTCAGTTTATCAGCTTACGTGTTTTTGGCAGTTCAGATGTAGAAGAGGCAAATGAGTCTGAGAAAGTGTTGGTGATGTCAGCAAAGTATACAGAAGCAGTTCCTACAAAAGCTGGAGCCATATTTGTAGGAGGAGAACTGGTAAGGGTCCTCTGCGGTGGTTTATAGTAAATGATGCCATCCATCTGTGTTGAAGTTGTGTCAAATCGATCAGTAATTTCAGTATTGTTTGAGGTAACAGATGTTAGTGCAACTAATACAAGATCATTTTCCACCCTCCTCAAGTTCGGAGAGGTGTCAGCGTTGCTGCTCAAATCTTGTAAAGGGACATCTTGACCAGTAGTGAGAGGGATTCAGGAACTACTAGCTACTCCTCTTGGTCTGCTGTGCAGGATTGGCCACATGGTGTAACATGACATTGTCAATAGATACAAAATGATTTTCTTTAGCACCAGCCAACGGTGGTAGAATGACAGTTCTGGTACAGATTACTCCCAAGACTGGGACCGGTGCATGATAAGAAGGACCAAACGCCTTTTTCACAGCAACTTTTTCACATACTAGATCCCCAACTTTTGGGATCCAGCCCGTGGGAGTTATTGTTACGTCCTTAATTCCTGCAGAGGCAGAACTGGCAGAAGAGTTGTTGTCATGAAACTGTTGTCATTCCTGCAATACAGTGACACTTTCATTTATGTCAAAAGGTGTTTCTGCCGCCTCCATGCCAGGACCATCAAGATCTGGAACATACATTAGAGTTCCAAACAGGCACTTGTATGAAGTACCACCCCCTAGGGACCTTCTAGGCAGATTGTTAAGTGATCTCTGGACGCCATTCAGGTGATTAAGCCAACTATGACCCTTACCTAAGATTCTGGCTGTTAAGGACTGATTTAAATCACAGTTGTGTCGCTCCTTGACACTATTTCCCTTGGGATGAAATGGAGACGAGTAATGGAGTTGGACCCCTAACAAAGCCATGGCATCCCTGAATGCCCTTGAGGCGAAAGCAGGGCCCTGGGTCCGAGTGGCAAGCCGCAACTGCATATGTGCCGATAAAGACTTGGAAATCTTTAATGGCAGTCTAAGGGTTAGCCAAGCCTTGTGGTTACACCCATAGAAATCAGGAGCAAGAGCTAACAGCGACTAAGATGTATTTGTATGCACTGTCCGGTGTTAGGGGACCACAATAGTCCAAGTACACACATTGTAAAGGTTTGTTGGAAATTATAAGGGGTGTCTGCAGTGGGCGTTTGACGGTGGAACCCTTAATTTGTTGGCAGATGTCACAACAAAGGACATACTGCTTGGCCTGTTTGTATAGACCTGGCCACCAATAGTGTGCTTGCAATAATGCTATTGTAGCCGCCACACCAGCATGGGCAGATGCTACCCCCTTATGCTCTGCTTTAGTCAACTCTGATCTCAGGTCTTTGTTGGGAATTACTCAAACTCCCACGTCTGGTATCTTTACTTAGGCGTCAAGGAAGCCTCCTATTCGGAAGGAATGCTTAGCAAGTAATATTTTTGGAAAGGGTGTGCCTTCAGCCGTGGCTTTCACGACAGCCCATATGTCATTGTCCGGTTTCGTTCCAGAACGGGTTACTGCAGCAACAGCAGCCGTAGCTACTGCTGATTTGGCTGCTTCATCAGCAAGTGTATTTCCAGCAATGTGTATTCCAACGCGCTGTTGTCCAAGTGTATGTACAACATGGACGTTTGGTAGCTTTTCCTTCAGATCCGCTTCTTTCCCCCACAGAAGTCTGTGTTTGATGGTGTTGCCTTTAGAATCTCTGAAACCATTCTGGTGCCAGTAATGCAGGTATTCATTAAAGGACTGGACACATTAATACAAATCACACACAATCAGTGTTAGCTGTGCAGGATCCATGTGTTCCAGTGCCATCATCAGAGCCTTTAGCTCTGCTAGTTGCGCTGTGCAATCCCCTATGGTTTGCGTGAATGTATGTTGGGAACAAAGGGGGTGATTCTGACCCCGGCGGTACTAGACCGCCGGGGCCAGGGTCGGCGGGAGCACCGCCAACAGGCTGGTGGTGCCCCGCAGGGCATTCTGACCGCGGCGGTTCAGCCGCGGTCAGAAGAGGAAAACCGGCGGTCTCCCGCCGGTTTTCCGCTGCCCTTCTGAATCCTCCATGGCGGCGCAGTTCGCTGCGCCGCCATGGGGATTCAGACACCCCATCCCGCCATCCTGTTCCTGGCGGTTCGCCCGCCAGGAACAGGATGGCGGTATGGGGTGTCGTGGGGCCCCTGGGGGCCCCTGCAGTGCCCATGCCAATGGCATGGGCACTGCAGGGGCCCCCGTAAGCGGGCCCCACTTTGAATTTCACTGTCTGCATTGCAGACAGTGAAATTCACGACGGGCGCAACTGCACCCGTCGCACCTTCCCACTCCGCTGGCTCCATTCGGAGCCGGCTTCCTCTTGGGAAGGGAGTTTCCCACTGGGCTGGCGGGCGGCCTTTTGGTGGTCGCCCGCCAGCCCAGTGGGAAACCCAGAATCACTGCAGCGGTCTAATGACCGCGGAGCGGTGTTCTAGAGGGGGGAACTCTGGTGGGCGGCCTCCGCCGCCCGTCAGAGTTAGAATGACCCCCAAAATGTATTATCCTCCATGTAGGCACTTATGACTGTGCAAGCAGTGGAGTATTGATGTTTTGTGCCTATTGCTGGTTGTGCTGAGCCATTGGTGTACATGACTCTTTGATATTGAATAATAGGCAGTGTATTTGCCGGAACTGGGTATTCAAGTTAATATTGCAAAAAGTCTTGTTTGTAACTTTGGTTCGAAAATGTAGTCAACATCAGTGGCTGTCAAAGACATTGCCCATTGAGTACAACGTGAATGTAATGCTTTAGCATTTGGAACGCTGGCTTAGGTAACAGCCTCAAGGGCTGGAATTGCAAATACGACAATAATGCGCTTCCCCTGGGCTAGTGGTCTTTATTTAATGGGGGCCATCTGAACAGCAGTGAGAATTTTCTCAGTGGGAGCAAAGCGTTGTTCTGCTGCAGAATACAAATATGATTTGTATGCAATCGGGACGTCTCACCATCATTAAATGTTATGTAGGTGAAACCAATGGCACTAGCAATTTTATTGTCCATTGTGTGTAAGTGTTGTGCTGCAAGCATGTCTGTTTGCAAAGCTCTGAGCATGAGTGTTTGACTGTCCAAAATGTACTTGAAAAGTCAGGATGTATCAAGTCATATAAAGGTTTTATGCGTGATGCGTAATCTGGAATGTAAATTCTGCCAAAATTTGGGAAACCCAATAGGGAGAGTTTTTTAATTGTATTTGGAGGTTGTAATTGTGCGCATTTTTCCATGAATTGTGGCTCTAAGCTCTTTCCTTCACTTGATAGCTTGTATCCCAGAAACAGGATGCTAAGGAAGGCTATTTTTGTTTTTTTTAATTGAATTTGTAGCCCAACTCGGCAAATCCAACCACAATGCGGGCTACTTATCTTAAATGTTGCAGTAATTCATCATCCGTGAGATAGATATTATCTACATAGGACAATGCTTCAGGTTCAATGTCGTGCAATATCGAAGTCACACGAGCCGCAAACAGTCCTGGACTGTTCTTGTACCACTGGGGTAAATGAAATAATTTTTCTGGGAGCCTAGCACACTGAAACTTGTTACGTCTCTTCTCTCAGTCTCTATATTTTGGCAGAGGAAACCACTGGAAATGTCCAGTGCTATTTTGTATTTTTTGCCCACTATGTTGCTCATGAGTGGTGTGCTATGTGAGTTTTGTATAGCGTATCTGAGTGTATGACTGTTTAAATGTCTGTAGTCTAAGACTATTCTGTACGAATGGTACGGTTTAGCTATTGGGAATAAGGGATTATTCATTGGTGAGACACAGGGTTCAGTTATTTCCTGGTACTCCAGTTGTGTGAGAATTTCCCTCACGGGTGCTTTTGTATCATGTTTTATTGGATATTGGGGTTGTGGTTGGGGTTGATTTTTAATAGGAATTACATGATAGGGGAAGTTTTTGTCCCATCCTACATGGTTTCGATATAATGCGGGTGTCTGCGCCAATGCCCAATCGATGGCGTAGGATTATGCGAGCTCCTCGGGAACAAGGGGCGAGAAAGAAGGTTTGATAACATCTTCCCCATATGGGCAAGTACAGACAAATTCATGTGTCCAATCCCTTTCGGCCAGT
The DNA here is from genome assembly GCF_031143425.1 of Pleurodeles waltl. Lineage (NCBI taxonomy): Eukaryota > Metazoa > Chordata > Amphibia > Caudata > Salamandridae > Pleurodeles > Pleurodeles waltl. The sequence continues at coordinate 395,209,870 of NC_090451.1, forward strand.
AGAATATCATATATATTTATGACACGGTTCCAAAAGATTGTGTCGATTGTGCGTTCAATGTCTCCTTCTAACTGTAAAGTTACTTTGTACACCCTAACAGGCGTGGAGACACGCATGTCCGCAGTGTCTACTTGTAGGAAGTCATCAGTTGCTTTCACGTCCAGATGCTCTAGAAGATTGTGACAAACTATTGTGACCTCTGCCGCGCTGTCTAATAGCACTAATGCCCACTTCTTGTACTTCAATAGAGCCCTCTTCTCGAGTGGCATGGCGAACTGCAACTGCTGACACTTTTTCCTTTTTGAATTGGGGTTTTTGTCTGGGAAGTTTCTCTTCTTTTTTAACAGAAACTTCTGTCGAGCGTTGTGATTCCTGTCTCAGTTTCACGTACTCAGTTCCTCGCTTTGACCGCCCACCTTTCTCACTGCGTTTTTCCATTGAGTCCTGAAAGGAACGAGGTTGGAGTGTATCAGTATATTGAGTTTTTATATTATCTCTATTTCTGAGTTTATATCTATTCTGTGGGGTCTCCGTATGCAGAGATTTTCCTCTTTCTATTTTAGGTGTTTGTTGTTTTTTTATCCCACCATTTCTTAGTTCCCTCGGGAGCTTGCTTGGTGGAATCTTTATCATATTTACCCTGAAATTGTGGTTTTGTTGGTCTGGCCCCCAGACTATCTCGACTAATGCTAGAGAAGGTTTCCACTATAATCTTTGGCAGCTCACGTTCTTGATCCTGTGGAGAAACATCCCGGAGCCGCATGCGCACTGCTAGTGCAACTGCTTCTACTTTAAGGTTACTTAATATAATTGAGGATTCTGTGGCAAAATTGCACATTAGTTGCATCCCCAAGTACAGGGCCGGGGCAGCCCCGTATTCATCCTGAATTTGTTTCAACACTTCCGGTAAATTGGCAAGTGTTGGTGTACCATGTGCGGTAGTATAGAGCGTGGCAAATACCATGCCCCAAGTATTGCTGTTATCTATATTGGGAACCATCCCAAATGGCAAGTGCATAGTTAATATTCTATGCTTATCCTGAGGTTCCGTATGGGAAAAAACTGCTTCCAGTGCATTTATTTTTTGAGCTAGCCAAAATTGATTTTTTTCTCGTTTGGCGGGTACTTTACCCATGATTGAATGTACAGTCGCAGGATTAATGCCTGGCGTTACACCATGTGGTTGCGCTGGAGCTGCATGTGCTGGGTTTGTGTTTATTGTTTGCATTACAAACTGTACTAATTGTCTGAATATTACCATCAGCTCAGCATATAAGCGACTTAAACTAACGTGTAAAATTGTGTTGGGTAGGACGCCATCAATCCAATTATTATGTTCTTGATAAGATAGAGCTATTTCTAGATAACCATATGCTATATATTGTACAGGTATATTTGCAGGTGTATAGTGATGAAATGTATTTGTGCTCCCATCAGCTGCTGGAAATGTGACCTAAGAATAAAAAAAAATCTGTTCTATAGGCTGGGTGAGCCTCAACAACAAATGTAACTGGATCCCCCTGGGCTGTTAGCCATGTACCAATAAATGTGCAGTAAGGGGTGGTCGCATAGTGACTGCAATTGCTACCTGTTGCGGATTCGCCCTGATAAATGGTTAATTTTGTTCAGAGATCAGCACACCAAATGGGGATTATCCTTTTAAGAGTACAAGCTTAAACAACCTACAGCTTTAGTTAGGTACTCCCTAATTAGCTGAGGAGGAAAATCCTAAATACCACGGATGTCTCCGCATATAGTACTGAGGTGTCTTTGTATTTAGTGAGACAGAGATACTCAGGAGGACCCAAAAATTAGAGCCTGACCAAATGCTGGTGGCGCCATGTCGCGTAGGCTGTCATTATTTTAATGAGACTACTGGATTTGGATGGCAGAATCACTTGCGCTGTGGGTGACTGAGTCTAACCCACTACAGGTGACACCTGTTGGTCTAATCTGGGGTTTGCTCCGGCTAACTAGCAGTGCCTCATCTCCACCCAAAAGCAGGGATGATTGGGCAGCCGACCACATGACACAATTGATTCTTCAGGGAAATCGTGGTCACTCAGATCACATCCGTTTCTCTCAGTTACATTAGTCTCACATATACAAGGACAATCAGTATATGTTTCAATAAGGTTTTAATGAAGCAACTGTATCTTAGATAATAAAGCATGTACTGCAATAACCAGGACGATAAGGCATGACAAGATTAAAATTGTAATGAGGAGGGTAAAGCATAAAAATAATGCTACAATATTGTCACTAGAGTCATTAAAATAATTTCTACCTAGGCTATGTTAGAACACAGCATGTTAAGCTCTATTTCTGCCCTTCAGGTTCCCCTGGGTAGACATCATCCCTCATACCCGAGCAAGCGGCCTGTAGTCTACAAAAGCAGCTGTAGTGAAGCGTTCAGTAATCAACATACAATCGTGGTCATCTTGCTGGAATCTCCTAACGTGTATTGGACAGAGAAGTGTTTTTATAATAAAACAGCTGATGTTCCAAGAAAAGATCCCTACGTAAGAGTGTGTATGTTTCTATGAACACTAGAGACAAAGCGTTACCACGTTTACCAGCAACCTATCTTACTGCAGCCTTGAGAAAAGCACAGAGTGAAATAAATGTCTTGTTTAAGAATGCAGTGCTGACCTAGGCGAAGAACAGCTAGATGGAGAGAAATAAAACAAGACCGCAAATGTGGCTATTGTTAAAATAATAAACAAAGCTGAATAAAATATATCTAGGTTAAAGTGCACAGCGACAGGCCTAGTTCGCTAAAATAACATGTAGGAAATAACTAAAATATCTGCACAACAAGGTCACATATGGCCCAAAAGCCATGTGCATTGAACCATGGAATTGTTGTCAGTATTTAACGCAGCCCCCATGTATATATAGTGACTCTCAGGGTCTCCTATTCTCTCTGTTATTTCTCTAGACTCCTTTGGAGCTAATTTCAAGATCCAGGGCAGGTCATGTGTGATCAATTTCAGACTACTCACGGCAACAGATGAATTGTTCCCCACTTCACCATCAGAACCCAGTCACTCCCTGGAGATGTGGGCAGTCCCTGCTTAAGCACCACAGCCAGTCTTGTTGATTGCCCAATGTCCGTTCTGGTCTTATTTTCCTTTGTAGGCTGCAAAAAAAGACATCTTTGCTTTATCTTCCAATGTCTGCAGTATTCAAAAGCCCCAGCAGCAAGGAGACTGAAGTGAGTACCTACAGGGCCACAGACCCATATTCAGCTTCAGTCCTCATCTTCGCTACACTGTCATGGCTCCTCCACTGCTCCCAGGGACCTGGACTACTTGGAAGTCATCATCCCAAAACAGGCTTTCAGGTATTGCAATTTTTAAAAATGCTGCAAAGTCTTTCCATATTAGGAGGGTACAATGGTGCACGGGATCTCCCTACAGTCAATATCACTCCTCTACTTTCCATGATGGCATCAAATGATGACCCATCTCGTTAGGGTTGACAAAATCCCATTCAGAGACCTAAAACACTCTAGTAAGTGTCCATAGTGGCTTGGCAATTCAGTGGATCTTCAAATTAGGCGGTCACTATAGTCGGTTTCAGGTAATGTCCCTGTCTGCCACCCTTAATATCAGATAATTGTGTCAGAAATGCACCTATTCCCAGGAAGGAGAGCTAGGCTCTGGACAATAATCCACCAATCTACCCTTTGTGAGTTCCAGAGAGGAGGAAAGATAACCAAACCTTCCAGATCAGTCCGGAAAAGGGAAAGAGAAGTTTAGATGTGCTGGCAGGTAAAAGAGAAACACACAACACTAGAAAGTGACCTATCACAGGAGACTCCCTTTGTATGCCTGGAATGATAGTTGTCATTGTAATACACAGACTGCTATAAAAGTGTCATGAGCTAGCAAGATGGTAGCAATATCTATTTATATATAGATAGATAGATACTAAGAAATCAAAGATTAAAGTAACATTATATTCAGGTGTGAGAAAAGATTAGTTTTTGTTGAACAAAAAAAACAAATAGCTTAATAAAAATTAAATTAATGTTAGAGCTAGGTGAATATGTCAGTTGCTCTATGGCAGAGCTAACTGTAACTTGTGCCCCTGCTATGCAGTGCTTATGAACTGACATATTACATCACTCTTGACATGTTCTATGACATCATTTATGACATCACTGATGACATAATTAATGACCTTATTGATATCATCCCTGATGACATCACTGGTGACATTATCCAAGATTATTATATTTGGACCCGGGGGACAACATCCCCTGGGCCCAAACCAATAAAAAAATAGGAGTGGAACTATTATCCCCCCCACCTCCCCGAGTCTTAATAGGCCCAGGGGACCCCATCCCCTTGGACGTTTTTTGTTTCAAAATGGAGGGAGACTACACAGCCCCAGAGATGCTATGGTACCTCGATTGGCTCTGACCTGGAAATGTCTATTCTTAACACTCAGCATGTGAGTCAGACTCCAACGGTCAGTAGTCCACAGTCTGCTGTCCCTCCTGACCTTTCATGACCTTCTAGCCACAATCCAGACAGACTTGCATGTGACTCTTTCCTAGAGTGTACCTTGATGAAATCTTAACAAATTATAAACTATGGCCCTCATTATGAACATGGCAGTCCAGACCACCATGCTGGCGGTGGCGGAAATTACCACCACCTGCATGGCGGTTTGGACCGCCATATTATGAACAAACGAGGACCGCCACTGGCGGCCCTCCGTCACTGCCAGACTACAGCCGACAGGCAGCCTGACAATGGTGGGTTTCTTCATCCGACAGGGCAGCGCTGCCCTCCGGATAAAGAACCCTTGTTCCTCCAGCCTTTACCTAGCGGGTTCCTGTGCCAGGGAAATGCTGGCGGAAGGGGTGCTCCGGGGTCCCCGTGCACAGCCCATTGCGCATGTCACTGCCCGATTTACGGGCAGTGATTTGCGCGACGGGTGCTACTGCACCTGCCACACTGAGCCATGTGGAGCCGGCGGCAATGTCCAGGCCCAGCATTCCGCTGGGCCGGTGGGGGGAAACACTGAGGAATGTTCATTATTGGGCCGGCTGAGTCCTCAAAAGGCTGGCGGTCTGTGTTCAGACTGCCAGCATGAACACGGCGGAAATAATGACGGCCCAAGTATTTATTCATATTTGTTTTCATTAGGCCTGGGCAACATTTTTATTATGTTGGAGTAATCGCAGTAATTTCAGGAATTTTGTGTCACTCGATTCAATTTGATTCATAAACATTATTCATCATATTTGAAATAGCCATCAAAGTACATAAAAAACATAAAAAATCACACCAAGTCATTAAAATCTTTCTCAACACAGAAATATATAAACATCCATAATTATAAATAGTTAAAAATATTCATAAAAGAAAAAGGAAACTCATCATGTCCATCTGCTTCGTTCCATCTGCTTCATATAGAAATACTATACACAATTATTGGCTAATACGTAATAGTTTTCTGCACAGACATAGGGGGTCATTCTGACCTTGGCGGTCCATGACTGCGATGGCGGAGTGCGGCGGAAGCACCGCCAACAGGCTGGCGGTGCTTCCTGGGCGATTCTGACCGCGGCGGTAAAGCCGCGGTCGGAAAAGGGGAGCCGGCGGATTCCCGCCGGTTTCCCGCTGGCCCAGGGAACCCGCCATGGCGGCGCTGCTTGCAGCACCGCCATGGGGATTCCGACCCCCTTACCGCCAGCCTGTTTCTGGCGGTGTCCACCGCCGGAACCAGGATGGTGGGAACGGGTGCCGTGGGGCCCCTGGGGGCCCCTGCACTGCCCATGCCACTGGCATGGGCAGTGCAGGGGCCCTCTAACAGGCCCCCACAAAGATTTTCACTGTCTGCTTAGCAGACAGTGAAAATCGCGACGGGTGCCACTGCACCCGTCGCACCCCTTCAACTCCGCCGGCTCCATTCCGAGCCGGCTTCATTGTTGAAGGGGGAAAGCCGGAATGACCGCCGCGGTCTTTTGACCGCGGTGCGGTCTTTCGGCGGGAACCGCTTGGCGGGCGGCGACCGCCGACCGCCGCAGTCAGAATGACCGCCATAGCCTTTAAAATATAAAGTGCAAAATAATTTCACAGTTAAGGAACATTTACAAAAAAGTAAAAACTTCAGAGCCCCTCAGTGAGATTTTATATTCTGGACAACAAATAATGGTTTGAGATAGAGGCACAAATAATATAAATAACATTTGCAAAACAGCAGAAAGTGCAATGTGTTCTCCTTGCTAGAACCGTCACATGGACATAAGAATGTGTCCGGTGGACAATACTTCATTTTAGGAAATGCCACTAGATGATACGTTGTTCCGAGTCAAAATCTCCTCAGAATAAAACAATGTTGCATGTTAGTAACATAAGTTAGGTAGTTTTTACATCTTACCTCATGGTTAAGAAACATTAAAAAAACAACTGTTGATTTTGTCATTTCTAGCCACCTCCTATAATCCATCCTGTGCTGCAGAAACAGTTCTTTACTTGTTTTTTTAGTATGGCAAAACACTTTTGGAGGTTCCTTTCTTATTGACAGATTCCACAAATTTTTAAACGAAGAATTTAAATAGGCTAACCATGGGATCCTTAGAGCATTATCCAATTTTAAATAGTCTTATATAATCAGTTTAGTGAAGTTGGTTTTCTCTTTGCCTAAATGTTATACCATAATAAATGTCTTAACAGAAGCATATCCTCCAGAAACTGTAATCCTATCTCCTGATGTATAATCCAAGTAGATGCTGAGGTAGGTAAACAGAGTAGGTGTTTTAATTTTTTTTTAAATTATTTTTCTCCACTTGTAAGGTTGTGCTTGTCATGTGTCCCCAGAAACCAGCCTCATAAACAGCTGTAGCCACAACTCTTGCCTTCTACATTTCAACCATCTTTCTGATAGGGCAGCTACATAATTGCTTGAGAATCTAAACATTCTGTGCAAATTTCTACTCATTTTAGTTCTGGTGGTTAGGATCTGGTGAGCCCACGACCTATTACACGTAAACAAGACCTCCAAATAACTAAAAGAATTTACATTCTTCATCAGTGTATGATGGATAAAAAATGTTCTACCTTTCTTTGCTTTTTGGCCAGAGGTCATGGTTTTTATTTTGTTAATCACCATCCCCTTAGAGGTCAGGAATTCCTCAAAAGCATTCATTAATTTCTGCAAACCCATTGGGGTCCTAGATAACAGGTCGGCGTCGTCAGAATATAGTAGCACAGGTATAGAGCATCCTGCCACACTAGGTGCATCTTCCTGGAGCGATTAGAGAAAAACCTCCATCCCAATAATAAGTAGTGAAAAAAAAGGAGGGGGCTAGGACGCAATCTTGGTAAATGCCCCTCCCAACTTTAAAGAGGGGTGTATGTTCACCCCTTGGGCTAAAACGTACTTTACATGATAGATTACCATAAAGGCAGGCCAAAAAATGAATAATTTCCCTTGGGGCACCAAGATTACACAAGGTAGACCAAAGAATAATATGGTAATCAAATGCACTGCATAAATCTACAAAACATAAGTATTAAGTCCCCAGTTTGTCTTCGGTATATTTCCCAATCAATAAATCCAGATTTACACACTGCTCGAAGGTACCCAGCCCTTTCTAAAAACATATTTGTCGGGAGAGAGAGAATATTATGTTCTTGTACCCACTCTTCCAGCCTTTTCAGCTGGATCCTACATAGCACTTTTACAGGAGAGTTCAAAAGTGAAATTGGATGGTAATTTTTACAATCAGATTTTTCCCCATTTTTATAAATAGGGATAATTATAGAGAAGTCCCAGGAGAAAGGAATCTCACCAACGGCTGTGAAATTTAACACTCTTGTAAGGATAGGGCCCCATAAATTAATGACAGATTTAAACACGTCTGCCGGCACCCCATCCGGTCCAGGGGTCCTGTCCCCAGCACTGTCATGGAGGAGCAAAACAATCTCATCAACAGTGATATTCAGGGAAGGGGGTTTTGCCATCTTTCTAGCCCTACCTAAACTGCCATCTCCATTATTTTGCTTTCACATTTCAGTGTAATGGTCCAGCCGTGCAGTTCAGGGAAGAAAAGTACAAAACTCAGAGACTGTCTCATTAGTCAAAAAGAGTGCATCAACTATCTCCCAAAACAACTTACTGTTGTTAACTTCCATAGGTAGAGCCAATTTTGCCCAGGCTTCCTCTTGAAGCAGCTTCTTTCTTATCTTCACAGCCTCTCTGCCCTTTTTACTAAGGGCTTTAACTACCTCTGGGTCCTAGGGGTGCTACAAAGGGCTGCTTTTAACTCACTGTGAGTTTCAGTGCATGTTTGATCGAACCATCTTCTTTTTTTTGTGATTTACTTTGGCTTTCTTTTGACCTGTCAGGAGGGCCTCGATAGAACAAATAATATGCTCAAAGGAGCTTAACAGCATATTAGGTAGTACTTCATCCTGTAAACAATAACTCAATTCCAGGGAATTCCCAGTCAGAATTTTCTGCAATATACATTCAGGGTCAATGTCTGTCCATTTAAATCGCACCCCATTCAGCCTGGAGCAATTTTATCCATTGTGGTAGACACTTTGGTGGTCATTACAACCCTGGCTGTCGGTGATAAAGCGGCGGTAAGACCGCCAACAGGCCGGCGGTAAAAATATTGGAATTACGACTGGGCCGGAAACCGCCAACAATGACAGCCACTTTAACACTCAGACCGCCACGGCGGTACAGACAAACAGCTTGGCAGTCACCGCCAACAGACAGGCGGAAGTCAATGTACCGCCCACAGTATCACAACCTACCAATCTGCCACTTTTTCCGGGACGGATTCACCGCAGACAAAAACACAGCGAAACAGGACTTCGAAGGGAAAACGCTCACCTCTACACACGCCACAACGAATCCGGATGCCATGGAACCAGAGCTGCACATTTTTCCAGCCCTCATCTTCTTGTTCCTCTACCAGGAGCACGAACGCCGGCGGCGAAGACAACGGTGAATACTGCACCTACGACACAGGGGAGGGAAAAAACAGGGACACACACACGCAACACCACCACCCCCACCCTCACCCACTACAACACACACACAAATACATATTTATACATTATAGTTACACCCCCCAACTCCCCCGGAAGAATGCAAATACAAAAGGAAATGAGTGTAACCATTGTAATATATTAAAATAAAGTACGGAAAAATATATATATACACCATAAACAGAATATACACCAATCTTAGTAGTCCAGGTAGTGCTCCAATGAAGTCCGTGGAACACTGGGCCCACACGGTATGGGCGAGGCCCACACAAGATCCCCGACCATGATGGAGAGAACACTGCAGGGGCATCAGAGAGCAAGAAAACAGGCACCTCAGGGGAAAGGAAAGGGGGGGCACCTCAGCCGGTTGAGTGCACGATGCCAAATCCACGAGGGGGCCACATGCCCACTGTTCAATCCTGGGGAGGGCAAAGCCACAGTCTCTCAAGTCTCTACAGTGGGTGGGTTGCCCACTGTTCCATCCTGGGGAGGTCAAAGCCACAGTCTCTCAAGTCTCTACAGTGGGTGGGTTGCCCACTGTTCCAAGTGCAAAGCCACAGTCTCTCAAGTCTCTACAGTGGGTGGGTTGTCCACTGTTCCATCCTGAGGAGTGCAAAGCCACAGTCTCTCAAGTCTCTACAGTGAGTGGGTTGCCCACTGTGCAATACTGGGGAGTGCAAAGCCACAGTCTCTCAAGTCTCTACTGTGGGTGGGTTGCCCACTGTACAATCCTGGGGAGTGCAAAGCCACAGTCTCTCAAGTCTCTACAGTGGGTGGGTTGCCCACTGTTCCATCCTGGGGAGTGCAAAGCCACAGTCTCTCAAGTCTCTACAGTGGGTGGGTTGCCCAATGTGCAATCCTGGGGAGTGCAAAGCCACAGTCTTCCAAGTCTCTACAGTGGGTGGGTTGCCCACTGTGCAATCCTGGGGAGTGCAAAGCCACAGTCTCTCAAGTGGATAACAGTCTCCACTGGTTCTGGAGGGGGCCTGGTGCCCAGAGTGCTTCATCCTGCTAAGGACAGAGGTAGTGGATGACAGTCTCCACTGGTTCTGGAGGGGGCCTGGTGCCCAGAGTGCTTCATCCTGCTCGTGACTGACTCAGTAGCGTCAGTGCCCTTGGCGCTCATGGGCCAGCGGTGCTTGGAGCGGCGGTGCCCTGTTCAGCGGTGCATGAGGCGGCGGTGCCCTGTTCAGCGGTGCTTGGAGCGGCGGTGCCCTGTTCAGCGGTGCATGAGGCGACGGTGCCCTGTTCAGCGTTGCTTGAGGCGGCAGGCTCCTTTGCAGCGACTCAGCTGCTGGAGGTCCTCTCTGTCCCAGCGGGGCTTGTGCTGGCGGTCCTCTCTAGCCCAGCGGGGCTTGTGCTGGCGGTCCTATCTAGCCATCGGGGCTTGTGCTGGCGGTCCTCTCTGGCCCAGCGGGGCTTGTGCTGGCGGTCCTCTCTAGCCCAGCAGGGCTTGTGCTGGCGAGTCGGGACCTACGAGAAGGACGGGGTGGGGGAGGTGTGGGAAAAAGGTCAAGGTTGGACAGGAAAAGTTTTTGGGAGACACTGGGATGGGTAGCTGAAGGGGGTTTGGGAGTGGAGGAATAGGTTGTGGTTGTAGGAGGTGTTCGTTTGGTGACTTTGGGTGAAGGTGCATGTGCTGGAGGCTGTCGTGAGGTGGATGGCTGTTGGGTGGGTGTGTGCCTGCGTTTGTGTATCTTGGGAGGTGGTGTCACAGACACACTGGGAGAGGACACAAGGGACGTGTGGATGGTAGTGGGGGTGTGATTGCACGTGGGCGGGGTGTGGTGGTGTGTGTGCTGGTGATGGCAGTAGTGGCTGTAGATGTAGTGCATGCAGGTGTGAGTGTAGACGAGACTGGGAGGGAAGAGGGAGACGAGGAGGATGGGGACACCGTGGAGGCAGTGGATGTTGGTGTGTCTGCATGTGTCTGATGCTTGCGTGAGTGCCTGTGGGATGTGTTGTGCTTATGTTTGCCTGAGCTTCCCTTGTGTGTTGACGTGTGTGCATGCTGGTCTGAAGGTGTGCTTGGGATAGGCTGGGGTACAGGGGATTGGGTCTGGGCGGAGGAAGTTGGAGGGGGGAGGCTAGAGACAGGGACAATGGCTGCCATCAGTGCTGAGGCCAGAGTCTGAAAAGCTCGCTGAAGGGCCACCTGACCAGAATGAATGCCCTCCAGGAATGCATGTGTTTGTTGCAACAGCCTTTCTACACCCTGGATGGCATTCAAAATAGTAGACTGCCCAACAGTGAGGGACCTGAGGAGGTCAATGGCCTCCTCACTGAGGGCAGCAGGGGTGACTGGGGCAGGGCCTGAGGTGCCTGGGGCGAAAGTAATGCCCACCCTCCTGGGTGAGCGGGCACGGGGCAAAGGCTTAGGGGCTGCTGGGAGGGCGGTGCAAGTAGGGGGGGTGGCGGCTGTACCTGTAGATGTGGGGGGCACAGATGTTGCCGCCACCACAAGGGAGCTCCCATCAGAGGACGAGTCCATGTCGCTGGTGTCAGCTCCTGTCCCCGCCGTGGAGCTCCCCTCACCCTCCGTCCCACTGGTGAACCCCGAGTCCGTAGTTTCGCCTTCCATGGACATGTGGGATGCAGCTCCCTCGTGCTCCGGTGCCACTGCTCCTCCGCCTAATGATGCTAATGCACACAAGAACAGGGAGACCACAAAAAGGGGGGGCCACAGAAGAAAACCATGTTGAGTGCATGCACTACCGCTACCATTGGCAGACACGACAGACACAGAATCCCCATGCACTACGCCGCGCTCTTGGGCTCCACTGTTTAGTCCCTGGGACATGGCCTACTAGGCTATGGACGACATCTTCACACATGGATGGCACAGGGGCATGACTAGGTGTACTTGGCACGCTACAGAGGTGGGGTGGGGTGCCACATAGCCTGCCTTATGGAGGGACCTTGCCTACTAAACTCGCCCTGGCCTAGGGAAACCCACAGCCCACCTCCCCCACCCAGACACCTCCACTGCATGCTAAGTCAGCAGGATGAGAGTGTACTCACCCCCTTGTGGCTGCTGTGATGCCCTCAAGCGCCCATCCAACTCCTGGTATGCCAACGCCAGGATCCTGAACATCAGGGGGGTCATGGTGCGACGGGCACCCCTCCCACGTTGGGAGGCCATCCCCAGCTGAGCCTCCACCATCTTCTTGCTCCAGCGGCGAATGTCCTCCCATCTTTTCCGGCAGTGGGTGCTCCGTCTGTGGTAGACCCCCAGGGTCCGGACGTCCTTGGCGATGGCATGCCAACTATATTTTTTCTGGTGGGCGCTGACCTACATGATTTGTACAGGGGGAAGAGAAACTTATTACCAACTGCACCGTCACAGTCATTGGCCCCCATCCCTACCCTTGGCATGTGGCACATGCACTCACCGTTGTTTCATGCACGCCGCACTCTCCCCCCTTCCTTCTTACATCCACCCCTCTCCACACAGGCATAGCCCATACAGCAAGTTCCCAGTGTACTTACCTGTTTGTCTGGAGGACCGTAGAGTAGCATGTACTGGGGGAGGACCCCATCCACAAATTTCTCCAACTCCTCCGATGTGAAGGCAGGGGCCCTTTCCCCTGACACACGAGCCATTGGGGGTCATTCTGACTTTGGCGGGCGGCGGAGGCCGCCCGCCAAAGTCCCGCCGTCAGAATACCGCTGCGCGGTCAGAAGACCGCCGCGGTAATTCTGAGTTTCCCGCTGGGCTGGCGGGCGACCGCCAGAAGGCCGCCCGCCAGCCCAGCGGGAAACCCCCTTCCATGAGGATGCCGGCTCCGAATGGAGCCGGCGGAGTGGAAGGGGTGCGACGGGTGCAGTTGCACCCGTCGCGATTTTCAGTGTCTGCTTGGCAGACACTGAAAATCTTGGTGGTGCCCTGTTAGGGGGCCCCACGACACCCGTTACCGCCAGCCAGGTTCTGGCGGTCAAAACCGCCAGGACCAGGCTGGCGGTAAGGGGCTCGGAATCCCCATGGCGGCGCTGCCTGCAGCGCCGCCATGGAGGATTCCCTAGGGCAGCGGGAAACCAGCGGGAAACCGGCGGGACACTGCCGGTTTCCCGTTTCTGACCGCGGCTGTACCGCCGCGGTCAGAATGCCCATGGATGCACCGCCAGCCTGTTGGCGGTGCATCCGCGGTCCCCGGCCCTGGCGGTAGACAACCGCCAGGGTTGGAATGACCCCCATTATCTCTTCCAGACCGAGGTCACAGCAGCACTTGCAGTGTAGGTCCTCTCCTGTCGAAGATCAGGTATCGAGTGATTGAACAGATAGAAAATGGCAGTCACGTCCGCGGCGGTGCGTACCGTCACCACCGGCGTACATTGTCTTTGGCTCATGGGACCCATAGGGTCCAATATTAACCAATGCAGCATTGCGCAGCGGTCTTTGACTGCCTACCGCAACGGTGTACACCGCCAGCGCAGTTACCTCACATCCCATTGTCCCACTTTAGAGGTCAGGAAGCCGCCATTTCAGGGGCCCACATGGCTTTATTTGTAGCTGCGTCACACATACCTAGGCCTAGACTCAATACACGTACAGGCCACTTTTCGGATTATGATTCGTGTTCTGTGTAAGCTGTGGGTACGTACCTCTGAGTTGGTTGACTCTGTGCTCGCTGTTGTCCGTCATAGGCACCGTCCGCTGGGACATGTGAGGAGATGGCGGCATCCTCCGGTGTACAGACCGCTGGTGGACCTATCGAAAATGGAGGAAAGACATGTAATCATCACATACAGGCTTGACTGTGCCACAGTCCATGAACTGTGTACCCAGCTGGAGCCAGACCTGATGTCAGCAATCCGCCATCCCACAGGAATCCCCCCTGAAGTGCAGGTGCTGTCAGTGCTCCATTTCCTTGCAAGTGGGTCATTTCAAACAACAGTGGCCATAGCATCAGGGATGTCCCAGCCTATGTTTTCCAACGTGTTTTTCAGAGTGTTGTCTGCCCTGCTGAAACACATGCGGAGCTACATTGTTTTCCCTTAGGTTTAGGATTTGTCTACAGTGAAAGGTGATTTCTATGCCCTGGGACATATCCCCAACATCATAGGTGCCATTGATGGGACACATGTGGCTTTGGTCCCCCCCGCAGGAGTGAACAGGTGTACAGAAACTGGAAGAGTTATCATTCCATGAATGTGCAGATGGTATGTTTGGCCGACCAGTACCTCTCCCATGTTAATGCCACGTTCCCTGGTTCAGTGCATGACGCCTACATCCTGCGGAATAGCAGCATCCCTTATGTGATGGGTCAACTCCAGAGGCACCGTGTGTGGCTATTAGGTGAGCACCTGGAAGCAAGTCAGTGGGAATGGTTGTCTGGGTCTGGGGATATCCCTACAGGTTAGTGTGTGTCTAACAGTTGTCCCTCGCAATTTGCAGGTGACTCTGGTTACCCCAACCTGTCCTGGCTACTGACCCAGGTGAGGAATCCCAGGACAAGGGCAGAGGAATGCTACAATGAGGCCCATGGGCGAACACAGCGGATAATCGAGCGGACCTTCGGCCTCCTGAAGGCCAGGTTCAGGTGCCTCCATATGATAGGTGGATCCCTATTCTACTCGCCAAAGAAGGTGTGCCAGATCATCGTGGCCTGCTGTTGCGACGACAAGTGCCTTTTCTGCAGGAGGATGGTCCAGATGGCGGTGTTGTTGCAGCTGTGGAGCCTGTGGACAGTGAAGATGAGGAAGCAGAAGAAGAGGACATCGACAACAGGGACTCGGTGATCCTGCAATATTTCCAGTGAGACACAGGTAAGAATACAAACCTGCCTACTACATGTACTTTAACATTACTACCTCTCTACTGTCTGTCGTTTTCACCCAGTGTATGGTCACTGGGTTGTCACTTTCCCTTACGATTTCACAGATGTGGGTCCCATTGAGTGACATCTGCTTTGATTCCTCATGGACTAGAGATGTGTGACATATGTATGTAGACATTACAATTGTAAGAGCTTTTTGCCACAGTAATTGATACTACACTAATTCGAAATCACAGACTGACTCCAGATTGTTTTGTGCTTCAAGGGTGTTTATTTCAGTGCTCAATATAGGAAGGGGTTGCAAAATGGGGAGGGGTGATGGTGGAGGTATGTCCATGGCAGAGTCCAGTCTATTGGTCTCACAGGTGCATTGCCCAAATGGGCATAGGAAGTGGAGCTGGGGCAGTTTGAGGATGGACAGGGTGACAAAGTGGGACAGAAAGATGACATTCAGGGTGGTCTCATTTCTTGGCGGAGGTCTTGGCATTGTACTCTGTCTTTGTCCTGGATCTCAGGGACCGTTTGCGGGGTGGTTCTCCCTCTGCAGGGGGTGGGGTGCTGGTGTGGTGGTCCTGTGGCGGTGCCTCCTGTCCACAAGTGCCGGCGGAGGTGGTGGGCAGTTTATCATCCAGGCTAGTGTCAGGGGCCCCTTGTTGTTCCACAGTGTCCCTCCTGATGTTGAGTACTTCCTTCAGCACCCCTACGATGGTGCCCAGGGTGGAACTGATGGCTCTGAGTTGCTCCCTGAAGCCCAGATACTGTTCCTCCTGCAGCCGCTGGGTCTCCTGAAACTTGGCCAGTACCGTTGCCATCGTCTCCTGGGAGTGGTGGTAGGCTCCCATGATATTGGAGAGGGCCTCGTGGAGAGTGGGTTCCCTTGGCCTGTCCTCCCCCTGTCGCACAGCAGCCCTCCTAGTTCCCCTGTGTTCCTGTGCCTCTGTCCCCTGAATGGTGTGCCTACTGCCACTGCCCCCAGGTCCCTGTTGTTGTCGGGTGGTGGGCTAGCCTGGGTTCCCTGTAGTGGTGGACACACTGCTGCTTGACGTGTCCTGGGGACAGAGGTATGGGCCCGTTGGATGGGTGCTGTGCTGGTGTTTCCAGAGGGGGGGAAGCTCTGTAGTGGCCTGTGACTGGGTGATGGGTACCGACTGTCCCGAGGTCCCCGATGGGCCGGGATGGTCATCTAGATCCAGTTGGACAGAGCTGCTGTCATCACTGTGGGCCTCTTCTGTTGGTGGTGTGGACATGTCTGGACCCTCCTGTGTGGTGACGTTGGGTAGGGGTCCTGCAGGGGTGTAAAAGCATGATTATTTCATCTGTGTGTGCCATGGTGTGCAATGGGTGGTTGACCGTGTCCCCCAGTGCTTCCATTCATGTGTGGGACCTTGTGTGAGGATGGTTTAGGGGGGTGTATGGGTTTGTGCAGTGGGCATGCTTTGGTGTTGGTTGTGCATGCTTTGTTGTTGCATGCAGGGCTTGGTGTTGGGATGTGTGGTTTGTGATATTGGGACATTTGTGATGAGTTAGAGTGATGGGGGTGAGGGTGGGGGTATTTGATGGCATGCAGGTTGGGTGTGGGATGAAATGATGAGAGATTTGACTTACCAGAGTCCATTCCTCCTGCTACTCCTGTGAGGCCCTCAGGATGCAGAATCGCCAAGACATGCTCCTCCCATGTTGTTAGTTGTGGGGGAGGAGGTGGGGGTCTGCTGCCAGTCCGCTGAACCGCAAGGTGGTGTCTTGAGACCACGGAACGCACCTTCCCCGTAGGTCGTTCCACCTCTTCCTGATGTCATCCCTATTCTTGGGTGCTGTCCCACTGCGTTGACCCTGTCCACTATTCTTCGCCATAGGTCCATCTTCCTAGCAATGGAGGTGTGCTGCACCTGTGATCCGAATAGCTGTGGCTCTACCCGGACGATTTCTTCCACCATGACCCTGAGCTCGTCCTCCGAGAACCTGGGGTGTCTTTGCCGTGCCATGGGGTGGTGTGGGTGATGTGTGGGGTGTTGTGTGTGGTGATAAGTGTGCTGATATGTAGTGGTGTGTAGTGTGATGTGCGTGGAAGTTATGTGGGTGATGGTGTTGTGTGCCTGTGGATGCTAGTTTGTTGATGGTGGTGTCTCTCTCTGGCCTTCTCTCTGTGATTCTGGTCATAGGGGTTTGTGGGTGTGTGTTTTATATAGTATTGGGTGTGTGGGAGTGGTGTGTGTATGTGTCTCAGGTGTGTGCATTTCGATTTGTCCAATGTGGCTGTGTTTTGTAAATGTGTGTGTATTTTGAGCGCGGTGGTGGGTACCTCCAATGGAACACCGCGGTTGAAAGACCGCCGCGTGGATTAGTGGGTTGTGATAGTGTGGGCGTATTTCTGTTGGCGTGACAGTGGAGGTTTTGTTTTCGCCAGTTTATCACTGACCTTTGGTGTGGCGGACTTGTGTGGGTGTCTTAATTTTGGCGGATTCCATGCTGTGGGTCATAATAGCTGTGGCGGATTTCCGCGGTCGCGGCGGTGTGTTGGCGGTCTTCTGCACAGCGGTTTAGCGGTTTTTACCGCCAATGTTGTAATGACCGCCTTTATGACTTGGGCCCCAGAATGAAAATGGAAGTATAATAGGGTTATGATCACTTAATATGGACTGCGAAATTCAAGGGGTACCAGACATTCCATCAGCAGAAGAAGACACCAAGTCAGGATCAGTAACGGATGAGGAGTTCCTTCTTGTGAAGGCTGGCATCCACTCTCCTTTAGCATTACATTCACACCTTAACAGAATAGATCATATACAAATACATGAATTCAAAACACCCCCATAGTTGTTGTGGAAGAAATGAACAATACTCTCCCTGTCCTGGTTGGTAAATCAGCATATATGCGTCGCTAGGGGGGACACAACTGAATATTGAAATCACCAGCTCATAATAATATATAAAAGGTATGAATAGGGTGTAGGAACTTTTGCAGGCCAAGGTCAAGGGCATGAGCTACTCCTCTGCATGTAGAGTCAAACACATTGTTATAGAAATTGATTAACACTAAGGTGGTCATTACAACATTTGAATTATGACCGTGGCGGAAACCGGCAACAAAGACAGCCACTTTAACACTCCGACCACCACGGCGGTACAGACAAACAGTGCGGCGGTCACCGCCAACAGACAGGCGGAGGACAATGTACCGCCCACAGTATCACAACCTACCAATCCGCCACCTTTTCCGGGGTGGATTCACTGTGAATAAAAACATGGTGGAAACAGCCATTTCAAAGGGAAAGCGCTCACCTCTACACACTCCACGAGGAACGACGACACCATGGAGCCGGAACTCCATATTCTGCCAGCGAGAGTCTTCCTGCTCCTATACGAGGATCATCAACGCCGGCGGCGAAGACCACGGTGAGTACTGCACCTACGACATAGGGGAGGGGGGAGGCAAAAACACAGGGGCACACACAACCAACATCCCAACCCCCACCCCGACTCTCACCCACTACAATACACACACCAATGCATATCTATACATTACAGTAACACCCCCCAACACCCCTGGAAGAATGCAAAGACAAAAGGAAATGAGTTGAACCATTGTAATATATCAAAATACAGGAAGCAAATATCTACATATGCATATACACATTAAACTAAATATACACCACGATTAGTAGTGCAGGTAATGCACCATTCATTGTCCGTGGAACACTGGGCCCAAAATGCATGGGCGAGGCCCACACAATGTACCTGATCAAAATGGAGAGAACACTGCAGGGGCATCAGATAGAAATACAACAGGCACCTCAGGGGGAAGGGAAGGTGGGGCACCTCAGCCAGATGAGTGCACCATGCCAGATCCACGAGGGGGCTCCATGCCGATTGATGTATCTTGGGGAGTGCAAAGCCACAGTCTCTCAAGTGTCTCCAGTGGGTGGTTTGCCCACTGTTCAATCCTGGGGAGTGCAAAGCCACAGTCTCTCAAGTCTCTGCAGTGGGTGGTTTGCCCACTGTTCAATCCTGGGGAGTGCAAAGCCACAGTCTCTCAAGTCTCTGCAGTGGGTGGGTTGCCCACTGTACCATCCTGGGGAGTGCAAAGCCACAGTCTCTCAAGTCTCTACAGTGGGTGGTTTGCCCACTGTTCAATCCAGGGGAGTGCAAAGCCACAGTCTCTCAAGTCTCTACAGTGGTTGGTTTGCCCACTGTTCAATCCTGGGGAGTGCAAAGCCACAGTCTCTCAAGTCTCTGCAGTGGGTGGGTTGCCCACTGTACCATCCTGGGGAGTGCAAAGCCACAGTCTCTCAAGTGGATAACAGTCTCCACTGGTTCTGGAGGGGGACTGGTGCCCAGAGTGCAGCACACACCCCGTTACGGCCCCAGTTGTGTCACTGCCCCTGCCGCAAATGGGCTAGCTGTGCATTCCATGGCGGTCTTTTTCCTGTTCAGCGGTCCCTGGCCTGTTCAGCGGTGCCTGCGTTGCCAGTGTCAGACCTGTTCAGCAGTGCATTCCATGGCGGTCCTTGCCCTGTTCAGCGGTCCCTGGCCTGTTCAGCGGTGCTTGCCAAGGCGGTCCTTCATTGCCCAGCAGGGCTGTGGCTGGCGGTCCTTCATGGGTCAGCTGGGCTGTGGCTTGCGGGGCCCTCCTGGCCAGCTGGGCTGTGGCTGGCGGTGGCCTCCTGGCCAGTGACTCTGGGGCTGACGGTGGCCTCCTGGGCAGTGACTCTGGGGCTGGCGGTGGCCTCCTGGGCAGCGATGATGGGGCTGGCCTCCTGGGCAGTGACTATGGCGGTGGCCTCCTGGCCAGTGACGATGGGGCTGGCCTCCTGGGCAGTGACTCTGGCAGTGGCCTCCTGGCCAGTGACTATGGGGCTGGCCTCCTGGGCAGTGACTCTGGCGGTGGCCTCCTGGCCAGTGACGATGGGGCTGGCGGTGGCCTCCTGGGCAGCAGGGATGATGGCATTCCTCTCCGCCGTCCTGCTCCTCCCAGACTTTGGAGATTTATTCTGCCCCTTCCCTACCTTGGGAGGAGTCACAGCTGAGTCGACACTCCCCCCGGGACCCTTGTGAGCGGCTTTGCTGGCTGGAGTCTTCCCCCTCTCCCGCCGGGCACTGTCCAACTTCTGGTACTTCACAGGGGGGGGACTGGCTGTGCTGTGGCTCCGTGCCACACTGGCTGTCCTGGTGGCCGGTGCACTCCACATACCTGTAACAACAGGCACCACTGGTCCGGGAGATTTTTTGGCTGAGGTGCTAGTACGGGACCTATGAGTTGGACGGGGGGTGGTGGGAAATAGGTTAAGGGGGGCCAGGAAAAGTTTTTGGGAGACACTGGGACGGGTAGATGGAGGGGGTTTGGGAGTGGAGGAAGAGGTGGTGGTTGTAGGAGGTGTAAGTTTTGTGGATTTGGGTGCAGGTGCATGGGCTGGAGGCTGTCGTGAGGTGGATGGCTGTTGGGTGGGTGTGTGCCTGCGTTTGTGTATCTTCGGAGGGGGCATCACAGACACACTGGGGGAAGACACAGGGGATGTGTAAATGGGAGTGGGGGTGGTGAGTGCACGTGAGCGGGGTGTGGTGGTGGGTGTGCTGGTGCGGGACGTAGTGGCTGTAGTGGTAGTGCAGGCAGGTGTGAGTGTAGACGAGACTGGGAGGGAGGAGGGAGACGACGACGAGGGGGACACAGTGGAGGCAGTGGATGTTGGTGTGTCTGTATGTGTGTGATGCTTGTGTGAGTGCCTGTGGGATGTGTGGTGCTTATGTTTGCTTGAGCTTCCCTTGTGTGTTGACGTTTGTGCATGCTGGTCTGTAGGTGTGCTTGGGATAGGCTGAGGTACAGGGGATTGGGTCGGGGTGGAGGAAGTTGGAGGGTGGAGGCTAGACACAGGGACAATGGCTGCCATCAGTGCTGAGGCCAGAGTTTGCAGTTCGATGAAGGGCAGCCTGACCAGAATGAATGCCCTCCAGGAATGCATTTGTGTGTTGCAATTCCCTTTCTACACCCTGGATGGCATTCAAAATGGTAGACTGCCCAACAGTGAGGGACCTGAGGAGGTCAATGGCCTCCTCACTGAGGGAAGCAGAGGTGACAGGGGTAGAGGCTGAGGTGCCTGGGGTGAAGGTGATGCCCACCCTCCTGGGTGAGCGGCACGGGGCGAAGGCTGAGGGGCTGCTGGGAGGGTGGTGCTGGTAGGGGGGGGGTGGCGGCTGTACCTGTAGAAGTGGGGGGCACAGATTTTGCCGCCACCACAAGGGAGCTCCCATTGGAGGACGAGTCCGTGTCACTGGTTGCAGATCCTGTGACTGCCGTGGTGCTCCCCTCGCCCTCCGTCCCACTGGTGTATTCTGAGTCCGTGGTGTGGGCCTCCATGGCCATGTGGGATGCAGCTCCCTCGGGCTCCGGTGCCACTGTACCTCCGCCTGATGATGCTGGTGCACACAAGAACAGGGAGACCACAAAAAGGAGGGGGACAACAGAAGAAAGACAGGTTGAGTGCATGGCTTACCGCTACCGTTGGCGGACAATACAGACACAGCAGCCTCCTGCACTACGTCACGCTGTTGGGCTCTACAGATGCAATTCCTGGGATATGGCCTACATGGCTATGGTCAACATCTGCACACATAGATGACACAGGGGCATGAATACCTGTACTTGGTACTCTACAGAGGTGGGGTGGGGTGCCACATGGCCTGCATTGCGGAGGGGCCTAGCCTACGGAACTCGCCCTGGCCTAGGGAAACCCACAGCGTTCCTCCCCCACCCAGACACCTTCACTGCGCGCAAAGTCAGCTGAATGATGTTGTACTCACCCCCTTGTGTCTGCTGTGATGCCCTCAAGCGCCCATCCAACTCAGGGTAGGCCACCGCCAGAATCCGGAACATCAGGGGTGTCATGGTTCGACGGGCACCCCTCCCACGTTGGGAGGCCATCCCCAGCTGAGCCTCCGCCGTCTTCTTGCTCCAGCGGCGAATGTCCTCCCATCTTTTCTGGCAGTGGGTGCTCCGTCTGTGGTGGACACCCAGGGTCCGGACGTCCTTGGAGATGGCACGCCAAATATCCTTCTTCTGGTGGGCGCTGACCTACATGACGGAAGAGAAGTCATTAACAACGGCACCGTCTAAGTGAGTGGCCCACATCCTTACCTTTGACATGTGGCACATGCATTCACAGTCCTTCATGCACGCAGAACTGTGCCCCCTTCATTCTTACAACCAGCCCTCTCCACTCAGGCATAGCCCATACAACATGCTCCCTGTGTACTTACCTGTTGGTCTGAAGGACCGTAGAGTAGCGTGTACTGGGGGAGGACCCCGTCCACGAGCTTCTCCAACTCCTCTGCAGTGAAGGCAGGGGCCCTTTCCCCAGACGCACGAGCCATTGTCTCTTCCAGACCGAGGTCACAGCAGCACTTGCAGTGTAGGTCCTCTCCTGTCGAAGATCAGGTATCGAGTGATTGAACAGATAGAAAATGGCGGTCACGTCCGCGGCGGTCATGTCCGCGGCGGTGCTTACCATCACCGCCGGCATACATCGTCATTGGCTCCTGGGACCCATAGGGTCCAATGTTAACCAATGCAGCATTGCGCAGCGGTCTTCGACCGCCTACCGCGACGGTGTACAACACCAACGCAGTTACCTCACATCCCATTGTCCCACTTTAGAGGTCAGGCAGCCACCATTTCAGGGGCCCACATGCCCTAATTACCAACTGCGTCACACAGACCTAGGCCTTGTCGCACAACACAAATACAGGCCACATTTTGTGTATGAATAGTGTTCTGTGTAGACTGTGGGTACATACCTCTGAGTTGTTTGACTCTGTGGTCGCTGTTGTCATTCCTAGGCACCGTCTGCTGGGACATGTGAGGAGATGGCAGAATCCTCTGGTGTACCGACCGCTGGTGGACCTGTCAACAATGGAGGAAAGACATTTGATCATCACCTACAGGTTTGACCGTGCCACAATCCAGGAACTGTGTGCCCAGTTGGAGCCTGACCTGATGTCAGCAATCCGCCATCCCACAGGGATCCCCCCTCAAGTGCAGGTGCTATCAGTGCTCCATTTCCTTGCAAGTGGGTCATTTCAAACAACAGTGGCCATGGCATCAGGGATGTCCCAGCCTATGTTTTCCAACGTGTTGTCCAGAGTGTTGTCTGCCCTGCTGAAACACATTCGGAGCTATATCGTTTTCCCTCAGGTGGAGGATTTGCCTACAGTTAAAGGTGACTTCTATGCCCTTGGACATATCCCCAACATCATCGGTGCCATTGATGGGACCCTTGTAGCTCTGGTCCCCCCCCCCCACAGGAGTGAACAGGTGTACAGGAACCGGAAGAGTTATCTTCGATGAATGTACAGATGGTATGTTTGGCAGACCAGTACATCTCCCAGGTAAATGCTATGTTCCCTGGCTCTGTGCATGACGCCTACATCCTGCGGAATAGCAGCATCCCTTATGTGATGGGTCAACTCCAGAGGCACCGGGTGTGGCTATTAGGGGACTCTGGTTACCCCAACCTGTCATGGCTACTGACCCCAGTGAGGAATCCCAGGACCAGGGCAGAGGAACGCTACAATGAGGCCCATGGGCGGACTAGGAGGGTGATCGAACGCACCTTCGGCCTCTTGACGGCCAACTTCAGGTGCCTGCCTATGACAGGTGGATCCCTATTCTACTCACCAAAGAAGGTTTGCCAGATCATCGTGGCCTGCTGCATGCCTCACAACTTGGCTTTTGCGACGACAGGTGCCTTTTCAGCAGGAGGATGGTCCAGATGACGGTGTTGTGGCAGCTGTGGAGCCTGAGGACAGTGATGAGGAGGAAGCAGAGGAAGAAGACATAAAAACAGGGACCCAGTTATCCAGCAATATTTCCAGTGACACACAGGTGAGAACACATTCCTGCCTGCTACAAGTAGTTTCAACTTCTACTTCTATCCTGTCTGTCGATTTCAACCAGTATATGGTAACTGAGTTGTACATTTCCCTTACGGTTTCACAGGTGTGGTTTCCAACGTGTGTCATCTGCTTAGATTCCTCATGGACTTGAGATTTGTGACATAGGTATGTTGACATTACATTTGAAAACGCATTTTGTCACTGTCATTGCTAATACACATTTTCGTAATCACAGACTGACTCCAGATTGTTTTGTGCTTCAAGGGTGTTTATTGAAGTGCTAAATATTGGAGGGGGGTTGTATCATGGTGAGGGGTGATGGTGGAGGAATGTCCATGGCAGAGTCCAGTCTATTAGTCTCACAGGTGCATTGCCCATATGGGCATAGGAAGTGGAGCTGGGGCAGTTTAAATATGGACAGGGTGACAAAGTGGGACAGTGGGATGTGTGGTCTCATTTCTTGGCGGGGGTCTTGGCATCGTGCTCTGTCTTGTTCCTGGATCTCAGGGACCACTTGCGGGGTGGTTCTCCGTCTGCAGGGGGTGGGGTGCTGGTGTGGTGGTCCTGTGGCGGTGCCTCCTGTCCACTAGCGCCGGCGGAGGTGGTGGGCAGTTCATCATCCAGGCTAGTGTCAGGGGCCCCTTGTAGTGCCACAGTGTCCCTCCTGGTGTTGAGTATTTCCTTCAGCACCCCTACGATGGTGCCCAGGGTGGTGCTGATGGTTCTGAGTTCCTCCCTGAACCCCAAATACTGTTCCTCCTGCATACGCTGGGTCTCCTGAAACTTGGCCAGTGCCGTTGCCATCGTCTCCTGGGAGTGGTGGTATGCTCCCATGATCCCATGATGGAGGAGAGGGCCTCGTGGAGAGTGGGTTCCCTAGGCCTGTCCGCCCCCTGTCGCACAGCAGCCCTCCCAGTTCCCCTGTGGTCCTGGGCCTCCGTCCCCTGGACCCTGTGCCCACTACCACTGCCCCCAGGTCCCTGTTGTTGTTGGGGTGGTGGGTTATCCTGGGTTCCCTGTAGTGGTGGACACACAGCTGATTGACGTGTCCTGGGGACGGAGGTATGGGCCTGCTGGGTGGGTGCTGTGCTGGTGTTACCAGAGGGTGGAAGCTCTGTGGTGGCCTGTGATGGGTGTCCATGCTTTGTTGTGTCATGCAGGGCTTGGTGTTGGGATGTGTGGTTTGTGTTATTAGTACATTTGTGAGGAGTTGGAGTGATAGGGGAGGGGGCGAGGGTGGGGGTCTGTGATAGCATGGAGGTAAGGTGGGGGATATGATAGTTAAGATTTGACTTACCAGAGTCCATTCCTCCACCTACTACTGCGAGGCCCTCAGGATGCAGAATCGCCAAGACCTGCTCCTCCCATGTTGTTAGTTGTGGGGGAGGAGGTGGGGGTCCGCCGCCAGTCCGCTGTACCGCGATGTGGTGTCTTGAGACCACGGAACGCACCTTCCCCCGTAGGTCGTGCCACCTCTTCCTG
Organism: Pleurodeles waltl; assembly: GCF_031143425.1. NCBI lineage: Eukaryota > Metazoa > Chordata > Amphibia > Caudata > Salamandridae > Pleurodeles > Pleurodeles waltl. Next base: position 395,235,035 of record NC_090451.1, read on the forward strand.
ATGTCGTCCCGATTTCTTGGGTGCTGTCCCACTGCGTTGACCCTGTCGACTATTCTTCGCCATATCTCCATCTTCCTTGCAATTGAGGTGTGCTGCACCTGTGCTCCAAATAGCTGTGGCTCTACCCGAACAATTTCCTCCACCATGACCCTGAGCTCCTCCTCCGAGAACCTGCAGTGCCATGGGGTGGTGTAGGTGATGTGTGGGGTGGTGTATGTGGTTATAAGTGTGGTGATATGTAGTGGTGTGTGGTGTTTTGTGCGTGGAAGTAGTGTGGGTGATGGTCTGGTGTGCCTGTGGATGCTTGGTAGTAGTTTGTAGTGTCTCTCTCTGGCCTTCTTTCTGTATTGTTGTCGTAGGGGTTTGTGGGTGATGTGGGTGTGTGTTTTATATAGTATTGGGTGTGTGGGAGTGGTGTGTGTATGTGTATCAGGTGTGTGTATTTCGAATTGTCCAATGTGGTTGTGTTTTGTAAATGTGTGTGTATTTTGAGCGCAGCGGTGTGTACCGCCAATGGAATACCGCGGTTGAAAGACCGCCGCGTGGATTCGTGGGTCGTGATAGTGTGGGCGTATTTCTGTTGGCGTGACGGTGGAGTTTTTTTTTCGCCAGTTAATCACTGACCTTTGGTGTGGCGGACTTGTGTGGGTGTCTGGATTTTGTCGGATTTCGAGATGTGGGTCGTAATAGCTATTGCGGAATTCCGCGGCCGCGGCGGTGTGTTTTGGCGGTCTTCTGCACGGCGGTAAGCGGCTTTTACCGCCAATGTTGTAATGAGGGCCTAAATCTCTCCCCTCCCCCTCCTTGGTAGTTAGCCACAGCAGATGTGTATGGGGCACCACTTAGAAATACTTTTTCACAGTATCAGAGAGGTTATTAGAGATAAGAACCTGGAGCCCACCTTTAGCCCTCCCTGCCTGAGAGGGCATATCACCAGTGAAGTATAATGAAAACCCTTGCACAAGTGTCAGTGTCACACACCAGGTTTTTTGGATGCAAATATTATTGTGGCCTGTTATGGTATTAATCCATTCTTCAGACCCTACCTTATTCAGTAACCCTCACATGTTCCAGGTTGCACATTTGAGACACCTACCCAGGTGCTGTTCAACCCCTGAGCCTACTTAATCTTTATACAAGTTAGCAATAAACGTATTCTCAACTGTATTATCAGTAGCAGTGGTATCAACAGTGGGTATATTTTGGGATGTTATCAGGCCAGTGTGGTCTAGGGGGGCACCAAAAACCCACTTTCTGTTGTACTCATTAAAACTCTCTCAAAAACATCAGCAACAACCCTTCCATCCTTCTGTCCGCATAGGTTTTGTCAGTCATTATCTGACAGAGAACTTAAAACCTGATACCTGTTAGCCACAGGAAGAGAGAGCTGTGTGGAATAGTTACAATCAGACGGTCTCTGCTTACTCAATGTAGCATTATGTAAATTAATAGGAGGCTGCAAGTGGCAATAGAAGAAGCCCAACTGTAAAAGACCCATAGACTTATCAGCTGAAGGAGTAGCTCTGCCCTTGCTGAAATTTCCCCTGCAAATCTGGGGCTTTGAAAATTAATGATATCACTTTCCAGATTTTTTCTTAGTGGTCCAACCCACCTCACTCTCCTTGTAAGTAGAATTTGGTGTGTTAACCAGTGCACACCTTTATTCTTCAAGCTCTCTGGTGGCTCTATCTGGCCTGCATTCAAAGTAGGAATATTAACCAGTAGAGCAACATATGGACAGCAGGCTGGAGGTAAGTTAATTGTAAAAGGGTCACCTAAAGGTGGTTGAGTGTTGATATCAACATGATTCCTCAAATGGGGCTGTGACAGGGGGCCCGGGTTAGATGGTGGACTACAACAGGCAGCAGACATAGCTGATAATTGTAACTGATGATCCGAATTTATCTCTTGAATTTGCCCTATCGTAGGTCCCTTAAACAGGGGAGGAGAGGAGCACTTACGTGAATCACCAGATCGATTGTCTGCATCTGGGAAGGTAGGAATATTACCTTGCCGATGAGCCAAAGAATCCCGCTTGATTATGATATACACAGTGTGGCATAGGTAATTTTTGACAAAATTTGATTATTTTCCCAATTTCCTCTTCTAGTCTGTCTAGCCTTTCCTTTAGCGGTGAAAACAGATCATTATTTGCAGCTAGAGGTTATTCCAGTTTGGGCCTCAAGGGTGGCCTCCGTGGAATGGAAATGATTACTATCCTTTATGCGGGGAGGGGCAGAAGAGCCCAAGTTATCAGTGACAGGCTTTCTACACCTTTGTTTGCGTTTAGCTGCCGGTGAGTGAAATACAGACAGGGGGGCAGTGGCTGTGATGTCCGGTGGATGATGAATATCTGAGGGACCTAATGTCTCCTTAGTGATAGGGACATTCCTCCCTTGCAACTCCTGCTCCCCATCAAGGCATAAATCAATAGTTGAGTCTACAAGTCCAGATGGTGGCACTACAACTTCACTAGGTCTGGCCAAACCCAAGCATAGGTGCTGTTCTGCCAAGTCAATTTTCTTTGTGATAACGCCCATGGCCTGTGTTAGGAAAGAGTTAATGGTGGTACAGTTTGCCTCAGTTACTGGCTTATTACTCCCGATCTTGTGCTTGCCTATGATATCGAATTCTACCATGCACAAATCTGTCCAAATGCAGAATACATGATGGTATATGCTGCGACCCGCTTACTTCATCTGCATCCCTGGCCCTTATCATAAAAATGATACCTGGATCTAACTTGCGAGGCTGTGTCCAATATTCGGTGTTCAAAAACTCAAGATGATCAAGAGATCCAAGGTCCAGGTTCCAAAATGATCCAACAGATCCAAGAAAGCGGGCCCTGCCCAGCCTCATTGGGCCGTGGACTGGGGCAGGTGGGCCCACTCTTGGTCTGTGCCGTCCCCCGCACACATCCAGTACAGCGGGACCAAAGTGTTTCTTTTATGCATCTCTGGGCAGGTGTGCTGCCAAGGAGTGGGCCTCCTGCTGTGTGGGCTGCTGGGTGCTGAAGTTCAGGTTCCCCAGTCCTGTAAACAAGCATCCTGCACAGCGGGACCTGAATGTTACTTTTGCACACCTCCAGGTGGGTGTGCTGCCAAGGAGCAGCCCTCCTGCCGCGTGGGCTGATGGGTGCTGTAGTACAGGTGCCCCGGTACAGTAAACAAACATCCCTCATTTCTTACAAAATTACTGGGAAATACATGAATGCAACTGTTTAAATAATTATGAGTAATTTGGCACATCCCACTACAGGTGCTCAGGAACAAAAAACATAGGGAGAACAAGCGGCTTCTGGCTGCTGCGGTTTGTGTTCTGTTACATTTATCACTATTTCCTACTTGACAACTAATATTCAGCAACTCATCCATTTTGGCTGTCCCAACGTATTGGAGCGTTCGGCTGAGAGGGCGATCTTTCTCAATTGTAGGTAGTCACCTTTAGAATCTACTCCCTTCCCTCCCAAGAGGTTCTGACAAGTTAATGCAGCTCAGGAAACTCCTTAAGGCTTTGCTCTTCGCAAGACAGTGGCCACCTCTCTTTGTTTGCCTCTCAGTAGTGTTCAGCCATGTTCCGAATCAGTACAGCTTTTAGGTATCTGCCTGTAAACTGTTAAATTAATCTCTATTTTTAATGTTTAACTTACATCAACAATGTAATGATAAACAAGATGTTGCTTGATAATGAGCTAGTACTGAGTAAAGAAAAAACCTACACGGTAAGCATATGATAAAATGTTTGCCTCAAGGAAATGTTACCTTGATGATTATTTATCATGCAAGTCCATGACAGAATATTACATTCTGGTAGTGATGTCACATGGCATGTTTTAGATAAGTGAGAGGCAGAATAACTTCATTAAAATTAGGCCTGTGCAGAGTGCACAAGATTGCGCTACGTGAATCTCCGCGAAGTGGGAAAAAACTCTGCCATGCTATGCGGAGATCTGCTGGTGGGAGGAGCTCTCCTTTGCACTCGTTCGCATTCCGTTTGACGTCAAACACAATGGGAAGTACATACTCCCGTTCAAAATCGAGTACCAATGGCACCACTTGGTTTACATAGGCACGGCCATTTTGTTTTTCACTCTGCTTATGGTACTTGGTCTTTTTTTTACATCCCAAATCAATATTTGCAATCCACCACCCTTACACTTAATCTACCCCTACTTTTTATTTACTGTATTAGTGTCTATTTCTGTTCGATTATTTTTAATTTTTTTAATTCTTTTTGTGACTTTTTGTATTTTTGTTTTTTTTCCTTATTTCTTCCTTCCTTCCATCTCCTCCTGATTCTTTTCATCTTCACCATACCCCACTCAGCATCATGGCATAGCAGGGGAGCAGCAGCTGCCCAACTTGTAGGCGGCAGTGCTGTCAAGGGGTGCAGCTCAGCCAATCTTTAGCAAGGAGGAGGTGGCAGAACTGTTTTTTTATGTGCAACACCACCTCCCCTCCATGCTGGCAGCAGGTGGCAGGCCTGGGAGCGGTTACCCTCTACGGGATCATCGGCTGCGTTGAACTAGAGTGTGCCAGTCTGTCAGAGCCACCACCCAAGTTCAGTGCACCACCCAGCAGCTGACACTCTGCTGGGCAGACATAATCGACCTGCTGGGTGTCAAGATTCCGGGGTTTGGTGAGTATTACATTTTTAGTGTGTTTGTATTCTACAATGCTAACTTTTTTTCCAAATAGCATTCGGCTTCCATTAAGAGCTAAGTTATGTTTAGTTTAGGTTAAGAATATTATTTATTATGTGATCCAGTTAAAGCTAGGCATGTGCTCGGCGCTACATCATCAAACTCGCAGACACTCGGTTTGGCTGATTATTTAAGAGGCCATTGCAAAGCAGACTCCTCTGTCCTCCTGTATTCATAATAAATTAGTGATATCAGTGAATTAGCACTCTCAGTGACTTTATGTAGCTCGTATGTGTTATATTCTGACCTTTGGTGTTCTCGTGAGCTCCCGTGAGCCAAAGTGATGCACGAGGATTCCAAGTGTAATCTTTGGTTTTGGTTGGTGGGGTGGATTCGAAACAGCATTGTGATCGGTGGCAAAGCGGTTAGCTGAAGCTGGTCACTGAGGGACATGCAGTTTGTATCCAATTTATAGAAAAATAAAAGGTAGTGACCATTCCTACCTCAGCGTGACGTCTCTCTTTTCTTTGGTGTCTGCAACATAACTTGGTGACGAGGATGGCAGTTTGTCATGGTAGCAGCTCTTTCGTGATTGTGAGGAGTCTTAAAGGGGAAGTCTCCTCACGAAAATTGATTGAAATAGGAGGAAGTCCGATCACTCAGTGGCGGTGTGCATCTGGTATTGTGATGAGCCTTAAAGGGCCAGGCTCCTCACATCGACATCTTCATCATGCATCTGTTACAGTGCAGAGCCTTAAAGGGGCAGGCTCCTCACATTGATGTCTACATTGAGAGGTCTGTGTACTCAGCCGCGGGGAGCCTTTAAGGGGGTGGCTCCTCATGTTTACCCATCAATAGACCCCTTACCTCGTTATCAACTTAAATAAGTCTACGTACTTGGCAGCGGAGAGCCTTTAAAGGGCTGGCTCCTCTCGTTTACATATATCGATAGATCAGAAAAGGAATCATTAAGGAGCCATATTTTTGGTTTGCTGAATGTACTTTGCTTACGGTGACACGCACACCTGGATCTTCATGTGTGGCACATCTCCTGTTCTTGGTTGCAGATGGTTAATATGACAGGTTAATCATCCATCGATTTAAAATTGGATTCTGAAGGAAATTGGTTGCACGGTGACACACACATCTGAGCTTATGCGTGTGGACTCACCATTTTGAATATTTAGTAGTTTTTAAAGTTCATTGTAAAATGTAAATGGTTTTTACCAGTGTGCAGTACTCTGTGGACGTATGAATATTTACGTTACTAGCTTTTTGGGGGTGATTTTTTAACATTTATCCTTGAAATGGCAAATTTGCAAATGGCAAACTTACCCACACTATTTTTGAATGAGCCAGGGTTGCCAAAAGTCAGATGGAGCCAATGGGTTAGGTCTTTGAAGAGTTACTTGATTACTGTTGAAGGGGAAGAGTTTCCAGTGGCAAGGAAAAAAGCATTGTTGTAAAATTGTTTGGGTATGGAAGATCAGAGGATTTTTGATCATCTACCTGAGGCATGCTCATCAATTGGTACAGATGTAGATGAGTACACCGAAGCCATTATGAGACTGGAGAGGCATTTTGAAAAAGAACCCAGCACGATTGTTGAGAGACATACATTTTTCACACGCAGGCAGTAGGAACATGAAACTATTGATGATTTTATTGCTAAATTGAGAATATTAGCAACCTCATGTGAGCTTGCAGGTCCTATTGCCCAATATTTAAGAGATCAGCTAGTAGTGAACTGTTTTGATCACAAAGTTCAGGAAAGGCTTTTATGTAGTAGAAACTCCACATTAGCTGAAACACTTGAGATTGCTAGGGGGATTGAAAGATCCCAGCTAGCTTCAAAGGTTTTAAACAAAAATAAGAGCTTGTGTGAGAGTGTCAATGCAGATGCATGCAAGACAAAACCTGCTTTGCCGAACAAGGGGGACGGTAGGAGGAATGTGAGGAATAGTGTTTGTTTTAGATGTGGGTCTAAGAATCATTTGGCTAATGAGCTTAATTGCCCTGCAGTAGGCAAATCCTGTTCTAAGTGCAAAAAAAGTTGGAACATTTGCACGTGTATGCAGGAATTAATCTAGAGTAATGTTGGTTGACAACACTTATGAGCAGGATTTGGTTCCTGGTTTGGGTGAGGATGGACTCAATAAAAAAATGGTCAACTCGATTAAAATGGTTGAGAGCATAGCAGATACATGCCAGAAGAGTAGGGAGCCAGTTTGTGTAATAACTATGGGAGACAACTGCTTAAAGGTCACAGTTGATTCTGGATCACCAATCACCATTATTTCTGACAAGTTATTTGAGAAGTGGCAAGGTGTCGATTTGTATCCTCCTGATGTTCATATGATTGCTTTTGGAGGTCAAGAGATCGAGTTGTGTGGGTATTTCATGGAGAAGTTGCATTACAAGGATAGGTCTATTCACACCAAGGTTTATGTAGCGAAACATGGTTATAACATCTTAGGATGGAAGGAACAGGTTAAATTTGGGATGGTTCTTAAACCTGATACTGCACATCCGATCCCTTTGGTTAACAGTTTGGATGAAGACTGTGGTCCATTGGATAAAGTGCTGTCTAAACACTGTGGTGTGTTTGAGGACAAGTTGGGGATGGTTAAAGGGTTTGAACACAAAATCATTCTTAAGCCGAATGCTGTCCTAGTAAGTCATCAAGGCCCATATTTATACTTTTTGACACAAACCAGCACCAGCGCTGGTTTGCGTCAAAACTTTTATCGCCGGCTAACGCCATTCCTATGCGCCATGCGGATGCCTTATTTAAGGAATGACGTTAGCCGGCACTGCGGACTGGTCAGAGTAAAAAGAAATGACTCAAATCAGGCAGCGCCGGCATAGGGGAAAATGGGGGTTGTGCGTAAAAAAATGGTGCAAGTCAGGTTTGAGGCAAAAATCATGCCTCAAACCGGACTTGCACCATTTTTTGACGCACATCCCCCATTGAAACGACTGCTGTCTTAGCAAAGACAGAAGTCATGCCCCCTTGCCCAATGGCCATGCCTAGGGGACTCCTGTCCCCTGGGCATGGTCATTGGGCACAGTGGCATGCAGGGGGGCCCAAATTAGGCCCCCCTATGCCACTTTAAGAAAAAAAATACTTACCTCAACTTACCTGTACTTACCTGAGATGGGTCCACCCATCCATGGGTGTCCTCCAGGGGTGGGCGAGGGTGGCAGGTGGTGTCCCTGGGGGCAGGGAAGGGCACCTCTGGACTCCTTCCATGGTCAGAGACCATGGAGGTGAGCCTACAGGTCCCTTAACACCTGCCCTCACCCAGGCGTTAAAAAACGGTGCACATCAGGCTGTGCGCTGTTTTTTAAGGCCCGCCCCCTCCTGTGCGTCAAAATGACGCAGGAGTATAAATAAGGCGCACAGGCCTTAAAGTCATTTTTTGGGCGGGAACGCCTACCTTGCATGTCATTAACGCAAGGCAGTTTCCCGTATCCAAAAAATGACGCACACAGAGGAATTTTGATGTCGGCGGGCTCGGGCATCAAAGTTTAACTATGGTGCACGGTTTGCACCGAATGTGCGTTAAAAATTTGTATGCACATTCGGGGCAGAAAGAGTATAAATATGCCCCTAAGTTCGCAATGTCCCGTTATGCATTAGGCAGAAACTCAAAGATCATTTGACACAGTTGTGCGAGGATGGGGTGATTGAACCCATTGAATCTTTGCAATGGATTTCCCCCATTGTGGTGGCTGTTAAAAAATCAGGGGAACTGAGACTTTGTGTGAACCTCATTTCTTTAAACAAAAACATCCAGGTTGATTGTTTCCCTTTGCCTAAGATACAGGACATGTTGGCCCAGCTGGGCGATTCGAAGATTTTTTCAATTTTAGATTTGAGGGCTGCATATCATCAAGTGGAACTTAGTCAGGAATCTAGAGATCTTACAGCAATTAACACACTGTTTGGGGCTTTCCGGTTCCTGAAGATGCAGTTTAGTCTGGCATTGGCAGCTTCTGTGTTCCAAAAAATGATGTATCAACTATTTGGAGAAGAAAAAGGAGTGTTGATGTACCAAGATGACATATTGATAAGTTCAGATTCGGTTCAGTCTCATTTGTATAAACTAGACAGAATTCTGAGTATCCTTGAGGATCATGGGATGACTGTTTCTAAACAAAAATGTAAATTTATGTTGAAAGAAGTAGAGTATTTGGGTCATAAGATTAGCGAGCACGGCATCAAACCTAAAAATGATCTTCTGTTAGCAATTGATAAATGTGCACCGCCGAAGGATAAAGACCAATTAAGATCCTTTTTGGGTTTGTGTGAATATTATTCAAGATTTGTGCAGAATTTTGCTTTGCAACGTGAACCTTTACGGAAATTGTTGCACAAAAATGTATGGGAAGAGGAACAAACTGAAGCATTCAATATCTTGAAGAAACTCATTGTGGATGCACCTGCTATACAACTTTTCAATGAGGAAGCTTTGTCTGTGGTGACTGTGGATGCAAGTAATTCTGGAATTGGACTGGTGCTCACACAACTGTTTGATGGACACAAGCATACTGTGGCTTTTGCTTCATGTAGACTGACGGCATTTGAGAACAACTACAGTACTATTGAAAAAGAAGCTTTAGCATGTATATGGGGGGGGTCCATAATTTTTGTGGGGATGAGAATTTGTGGTGGTCACAGACTATAAACCTTTAATTTATTTATGGAATGAAAAACGGATGGATAATGCTAGTCCCCGTTTGATTCGGTTGTTATCTAAAATACATGTTTTTAACTTAAGGATGAAACATATTCATGGAGGGCAGAATTGCAGGTCTGACTTCTTATTGAGGTGTCTCATTAATGAAGAAGTTGATTCCATAGCTGTGGGTGAAGAAGACAAAGAGGTGGTGGTTGGTATGGTTGACGGTTTGGTGGTGTCTGAGAGTGTGATTTGGAAGGAGAGTTCGGAGAGGTAGTTGGTAAATGATTGCATGTTAAAAATTCTCAAGAGTTATATAAAAAATGGTTGGCCTAGGGAAAGTCAGCTAATGGAAGAAGTGAAACCATTTTTTAAGGTCAAGGAGGAATTGAGTTTGGAGTGTAATTTGGTTCTGAGGGGTACTAAATTGATCCCTCCTGTTGAGCTGAGAAATAAACTGGTCAAGTTGGCTCACAAGGGTCATGTGGGAGTTACAGGTACTAGGAAGAAACTATGGGGGTCATTACAACATTGGCGGGCAGCAGTTGTAACCGCCGTGCGGCCGCAAATGCGGCGCACTCCCGCGGTGCCCATTATGACATCCCCGCTGGGCCAGCGGTGTTGCGGCCGTGCGACAGGTGCAGTTGCACCCATCGCGCTTTTCACTGTCTGCAGAGCAGACAGTGAAAAGCCGCATGGGGCCCTGTCAGGGGGCCCCTGCACTGCCCATGCCAGTGGCATGGGCAGTGCAGGGGCCACCAGGGGCCCGCGACTCCCCGTACCGCCAGCCTTTTCCTGGCGGTTCAAACTGCCAGGAAAAGGCTGGCAGTAGGGGGACTCGTAATCCCCCTACCGCCGGGGCCATGCGACTGCGGCGGTTCTGCCGCAGTCGTAATGACCAGGGGAGCACCGCCAGCCTGTTGGCGGTGCTTCCGTCATTTCAGCCCTGGCGGTCCTGTACCGCCAGGGTTGTAATGACCCCCTTTGTCTGTATTATTGGTGGCCTGAGATGGATGCAAGTGTGGATGTCGTGGTTGGCAGTTGTAAGGTGTGTGTGCAAGCTGAGAAGTCCGTACATATACGGTGAGATTCCCTGAGAGGCCATGGGAGAAAATTGGCATAGATTTCATTGGTCCTATTGAAGGCATGAATGAAGGAATTAGATTTGTTTTGGTTGTGGTGGATTATCATTCTAAGTATGTTTCGTATGAATTTTTGAGAGAACCTAACACAGCAGGGGTAATAAAATTTATGAAGAAACTTTTTCAGTCTGAAGGTGTTCCAGCGTTTGTTGCAACAGACATTGGAGTGCAATTTGTGTCACATACCATGAGGGATTTTCTGGACAAGCTAGAAAGTAAACACTCGACAACAGCGTTATATAGCCCTCAAGGTAATGGTATGGTGGAGAGGGTTAATCGTGTGTTCAAAGAGACTATGCAGATGGCCATGGAGGCTGGAGAATCCATTCAGAAAGCCGTTGCTGAAAGAATTTGGTGTTATCTTAATATCCCTCACTCCACGACTGGCGTTACTCCTTTTGCCGTGTTGAGAGCCAGACACTCATACAATGAGTTGTCTCCAAAGCGGGTGATTGAGAAATCAGAACCAGACAAGAGTATACCTAATGTGGAATTTATCAGGGACAAGGTGGAGGAGTCACAGAAAAAGGCTAAATGCAGATATGATGAACTTAAAAAAGTGAGTGAAGTTGATTTTGAAATAGGGGATTGGGTGAGAATAATAAGACCTTATAAGGTTAAGGGTTTTAAATATTTTCCTGCATCCAAGGTGGTGCAAGTCTCTAAGTACTCGGTTATGGTTGAAGGAGGGAAGTGGTGGAGTAAGAGGAAAGTTGCAAAGGTGGACGTGAAGGTTGAGGCTCATAGAAGTTGGAGGAAAGACAGGTTTACTGGTGGAATTTCAGGAGGACAGATGAAGGATGTTTGTGTGAGTGATAGAACATGTGTGATGGAAGGACAGGAGTTTGGTATGGGTATGACGTTTGAGGAGTAGAGTGAGGAAAGCTCAAGGTTGGACTGGGCGTGTGATGAGGAGGTAACAACGATTGATGCAAACAACGGTGTGGTTGCAGAGAATGTCAATGGGGATGGTAAGGAGTTTGGGGAGAGGGTTCATGGTGATTTTCAGAAATCCAAACAGGATGTCATGAAGCCTAAATATCTGGAGGTTTATATGTTGGATTAATTTGTTTTGTTTTGAGGTCCCTTTTGTTTTCCTTGTTTAAGGGGGGAAGTTGTGTTATATTCTGACCTTTGGCATTCTTGTCAGCACCAGCGAGCCAAGGTGCTGCACAAGGACTCCAAGTGGAACGTTTCGGTTTTGGTTGGTGGGGTGGATTCAAAAGAGCGTTGTGATCGGTGATAAAGCGGTCAGCTGAAGATGGTCACCGAGGGACACGCAGTTTGTATCCAATTTATAGAAAAATAAAAGGTAGTGACCATTCCTACCTCTGCGTGACATCTCTCTTTTCTTTGGTGTCTGCAACAGTAGAGTCCCAAGCAATTTCACAGTGATGTGAGTATGTATGCATGGCAAAAAAGGGAGACTGTGGTTCATCAAGGGGGTTGAGAAATGAGAAGAGAATGAAAGATTGTTCATTGCAAAGCATTAGTTCCAAATGTAGTTTTTGTTAAGGGAATTTGGAATATGGATTTTAGGAGTATAGCCAACTCAACAATAGTTGATCATAGTAGTACCATAGGCGATCAGATTTAAGTACAATGTTATTGTCTTTGCCTGTTATATATAATAATTTTGTGGAGATTGACAGTACCAGTAATGTATTGGTTAATCTTCTTTATTTCTTACATGAGCACCCAAGGGCAAGAAGAGGGGCACTACACCAGTGGGTGCTGTAGGAGCTGGGGAGGTGGCAATGCTGATGGCTCTGCTAATCCCAGTAAGTCATAATTTTTAATATTATTATTACTATTTCCCTAACATTTACCTCTTCCCACTTTTATACTACTTTTAATTTTACCTTGCTTACATTTTTATACTGTCTCCCTTTTATTCCAACTCCCCCATCCAAGTTGTGTGTGATTCCTGTTATCCCTGCATTATCTATTTTTTCTGTCTTTCATTGACCATTTTGTATTCCACCCCTTCATTGCTTGTCAGTGATTCCGAGTCAATGTCAATCATAGGCTATAGTTCTGCCCTCCATTACGCAAAGCTTTGGTTGGCTTGACTGCCTGGCTTTTCTAACATTCCAACAAAATGCCCAGAGTGATATCTTTGATAGAAGATACTGCAATGTTAACCGAACTGCAACAATATATTTCTGTTACAATTGTTTGATTAAAAAAAATAAGCATTGGAGATGTGTCTGCCATCTAAAAACTGTATACTCTTCTTTTCTAGCCACACCAACCAGTGTGACCAGTGGAGCCGGCTCAAGTTCCACTGCTGAAGGAGCAGATGGAGCAGGGAGAGTTGCAATGGTAGGGACGGGCGATGGTAAGTCACATTGCTTGCTTATTGACAATTGCTGTTACTCACAAGCTACAAGGGCATTGTCATGATCAGATTTGTGAACTCCCTGCATTAAAGCTACAGCAGTGTTTGGGTTACTTGTGGCCCCTTCTATCTTCACCTCAGCAAAAGCACATAATGTTAAACAAAAGGGTGGGTGAAAAGGGAGAATGGAAAGGATGCGTGGGTGGATGAAAAAGGATGCATGGGTGAGTATTGCCCTATTTGAATTCAAGTTCAGCATAGGGGATACTCTGTGACGAATGTGCGAAATGCATTTCCCTATAGTGCAGTGCGTCATTTTCCCCACTTTCTACTTACGGCAGGCAGGATAAATATATCCGCATTTTATACATGACATGTGTGACATATCTTATTTATACCTCTGCATCTAGGGAGTCAGGGTAGAAACTAAGTGAAAGCCATTTGGAGAAGAGCATGCACCATTGGGATTAAAGATAGATAATTGTCAGCTACAGCTGCTCGAGCTGCAGACAGTAGCAAAGTACTTGAAGTGCTGGCTAGCATGCCTCCAATTATTTGGCACAACAACTTGTACTCCATAGTGCATAGTGCCTTACTCATCATGAATTAGAAGTAAATCATTTTTCTTTTTTGACTAAATGTGTCTGTTACTAGAAAAGCCTTCAAAATAATAAAAATCACAGTTGTTTTAATCTGATCTTATTCTGTCTGAATTATTTTCTACCAGGCAATCAGTGCTTTTTATGTGAGGCATGTATAGGTAAACAAATATAATTGGCCCTGTATCTCTCCTAATCATAATTACATCAAATTCCAATGTCGCTAGGGGACCAGCAATGAAGTGCTTACTGTTTACACACATTGTCTTTTTTATTCTTCTTTTTCTCTATATAGCTACTCCTGCTTGACTGCCACCAGCAACCAGGCAGGAGATAGTGGCCTGTCTGCGGCAGCAGAGGCTGGGGAACATCAAAGGCTGAATACTGGTGGCTGGTGATCCTGAAGGAGGAAGATGCCAAAACAGCTGCCTAGAACCCAGAACCCAGCAGAACAGCGTACCTGCCCCTGCCTCCTGGCTAGTACATCACCAGCACCACAGCCAGCAGTCCGGGTCCCTGACTACAACTGCTGCACCCTCCCATTCCAACAGGGCACTGCTCAACCACATCTTGCAGCGGATGAACCACATGTAAAGCCAGCTTGCCAGCATTGAACAGGGCCTGGACCAGCTCTGGGCTCATATTGACAGTGTCCTCTTTTAAGCCCTTTTTAAAATTTGTTTGTTTTGGTGGGAGGGACTTTTTTGTGGGTGGAGAGGGAAGGGAGGGATTTGGGCTGGACTTTAGATTTTATGTTGCACTTTTTGGGGACGGGGTAATTGTTCGAGGAGAGGAGTGGGACTGTTGTGGGTGGAGAGGGAGGTTTTTCTATTTCTAAGTAATTAAAGGGAATATTTATTTTTACTTAATTTGCACCTCAAATCTTTATTTTGGTGTTTTAGACTTTTAGTTTGCACTGCGTCTTTTGATGTAGCCTGTTTTTCTATCTGATAAAAAAGTGTATGTCATTTACTTGTACCATTGATCTATTGTCCTCTGTAACTATATATTGACCACTATGGGATGATTGCCCTTGCCAATTATGCCTACAAAAACCTACCACACGCAGACAACATCTTCTTCAGTAGGAGTTAATTACTAATTAAACAATTTCACTTCAATCCACAGTTCTGCTCTTACCTCAGTAGATGAAGCAAGGGAGTCTTCTTACTACATGGTTTTTCCTAAGGTGGCATCTTAAGGGGGTTTTAGGAATAGTAGTAGTAGCAGGCTAGTGTGCTAACAGGGAAGACAGAAGGTGCCACTACCACCTTTGCAAACTCCAACATCAGGATTAATTAAAGGGTTATCCATCACTGTCAACTAGATAGAAAGAAAACAGCTAGTTAGTGGGTAATAAATCATAATTATAGGAAGAATGAGACCCGACTACCACAAAGGCAGCATTAGACAAACAACAAAGAAGACTATGGGGGTCATTCTGACCCTGGCGGTCGGCGGTGAAGCGGCGGTAAGACCGCCAACAGGCTGGCGGTCTTTTTTCATGTATTCTGACCATGGCGGTTACCACCATGGTCAGCCGCCGCTTCACCGTTCCGACCGCCACGGCGGTAACGACCGCCAGGCTGGAGACCTGGGTCTCCAGCGTGGCGGTCGTCACATACCGCCGGCGGTATTCCAACCTGCCTGACCCCGGCTTACCGCCATGGATTTCATGCGGTTGGGGACCGCCATTCAATCCATGGCGGTAAGCACTATCAGTGCCAGGGAATCCCTTCCCTGGCACTGATAGGGGTCTCCCCCACCCCCAACCCCCACCCCGACTCCCTCCCCTACCCCCCCCCCACCACCCCTGCCACCCCCAAAAGGTTGCAGGACCCCCGTCCCCCACCCCGATCCCCAACATATACACACACATACACACATACAGGCACGCATTCATGCACATACACACACCCCCCGCATTCATGCACGCATTCACACGCCCCCTCAATATACACACACGCACACCCCCATGCACGCACACAACTCACAACACCCCCCCACCCCCCTTCCCTAGCGGACGATCACCTTACCTGTTCCTGGTGATCCTCCGGGAGGGAACGGGCAGCTCCGCCGACACCGCGACGCCAACAGAACACCGCCACAGCGAAACACAGGTCGTGATTCGCTGGGCGGTGTTCTGATGGCGTGGCGGTGGAGGTGGAGCTACCTCCACTTCCTCACCTGCCGCCAGTATCGCTGTTGGCGGCTCTTCGTCCGGAAACGGGCGGAGCGCTGCCAACAGTCAGAATGGCCCATGCGGAAGACCGCCAGCACTGGCGGTCTTCCGTACGGCGGTCCCTCGGCGGTCTATTGAAAAGACCGCTGAGGTCGGAATGACCCCCTATATGATAAAAAAAAATCTATTAATATTAATTTCTTCTGAGCATTGGTGGGGAGCTATAAAACTAAACTTAGGAAATGAAATCATGGAGTCAGGAGAAGTGGGCTCAGACTCGAGTGGTGGGACCAGGTTAAGTATTTATGGAGCACACACACAAGGCATGAATGATGATTTTGATGGAGCTGATCTGGAATATAGCCCAAGTAATAGAAGGTTAGAGGGTCATGCAGTGAGTTGCTGTTGCTTTCAACACATCCGCCCACAGCAAGTGTGTGATTCATTTATGGTGTAAAATTCGGTCACACCTCAATAAATCACATAGCCCTGGGAAAGTGTGTTAGGGGCTTGATGTATGAATGGGAACGGTGATTTAGGGAAAGGTGTGACAAAGACAAATGCTACACAAAAGAAACCACAACAATATTCATGCATGCCATCATCTATTTACTGTGAAAGAAAGCAAAGGGATAAGAATGACACAATTCAGTTAAATGCATTGCAGACAGTCCTTCTGCCCCAGAGAGGACCCAGATATTATATTCTTAGTGTTGGGTCCTCTAGTTTTGAAATATGGAATATTGAATTTAACCCACCCAGTTCTGAAAATTATGATTGTTAAAAGGAAAATGATACTGTATTTCCAAATTGGGCGATGCATCTTGGGTGTCTATCTGAACCTGTCCGGTAGGTAAGCTAGAGTCTTGAGCATTCCCCAAGTTTTGTTTGTGCAGGAGAGAACTAGGAGAAGGCCTCTGCATTAAAAAAATAGTAGCTATTTTATAGAGTAAAGGAGAAGGACAAAAGGAAGCAAGATAAGCTTCTCAAGGGGTCAGGAGTGTACCAGGAAGAGTCAGAGGAAGAGCAAGAATCATAAGAGGAGCTTTACATTTGGGCCAGCAATGCAGCAAAGACATACTCAGAAGTATTTCCAAATCAACGCAACTCTCTCCATTTCACAGAGCTGAGTGAGTATGACGCCTCAGAGTCTTCGCCATCATCATGGGTTCTCTTTGAAACCGATAACATTCTCCTTCTAGCTGTTGACGTAGTCCTGCCCTGAGTCCATCAATCCTCCTCCTCCAGATTCTAAATAACTGCACTCCAGTCCCAAACCAAGCAAGGTAGACCTGTGAAGTGCACTGCTATTGAAGAACAAATAGAGAACTGTAGTATTTTGTGTAGAATTGTGTTTGGTAACTAAAGTGGCTGGTCTGTTCTGAGGAACCAGAAAAAGGAGTGGACCTTGCAGGTAGATCACTTCCAGGACAAAATTATCACCCTTCATTGCAAATCATTGGAAACAAGTTTTCAAATCTGT
Source organism: Pleurodeles waltl (assembly GCF_031143425.1). NCBI lineage: Eukaryota > Metazoa > Chordata > Amphibia > Caudata > Salamandridae > Pleurodeles > Pleurodeles waltl. The sequence goes on from NC_090451.1 coordinate 395,252,109, forward strand.
TGAGCTTCCTCCCTCACTGTCAGCCAACACATACATCAGCCATCACTCCCAAATTCACTAACACTCAATATATCACCACTAACTGATGAATTACTTACCCTTTCCAATCCAAGCATGGTGGTTGAACAAAATATCTTCTCTTTGATGGTATCAGCACATTGGAATTTGGCATTACACTGGCAGTCTTTTAATCAACGATCTTCAAGGGTAGCCCTGATAGGTGTTGTAAAAAATATAGGATAGGCAATGGCATGTGAGGGAGGCAGGTATTGTCTCCAATGTCCTAAAGGGTATGTGGGGGCTTCTTCACTGCACAAGGCTCCAACTCTAATCTGGGCTTATATGTGACTATAAAATGGTGGGGTAGCACAAATCCAACATAAACATAATGTTCCACTAGCATTTTTTTTTTTTTTTTGCAAAGAAAGAAAGCAAAAAAGAAGTTTAATGAGAAATAATTTAAAAAGTTCTATGGTGGCACTGGCATACTCAGAAGAAGAGTTTTTCCTCAAACTCTAGTGGTTCTCACAGAGGTTGGTCAGCTAACATGCTTGATTCTGACCAATTATCCTCTCCCTCTTCCTATGGTGTTCAGGAATGGTGTAATGATGTGGTATAAAATGTTGGTTTATATTGACCATGGTTAATCTCTTCACGTTTTGAGAGGAGAGACTGGTCCTTCGCACTGTAACAATTGCACCAGCTGCACTGAACACACATTCAGCAGACACAGTGCCTACAGGACAAGCCAGAAGCTTTATTGCCAGCCTACTGAGTTCTGTCCACTGGCACATCTTCCCATGCCAATACACCAACTGGTTTTGATCTACATACACCTCTTTCGGGTCATCCAGATACTCCTGGAAAATCCCCTGAATGGTCATTGTTGCTGCCAGTTGCTCAACCATTTTTTCCTTCGTCTATGGACTGAACTTAAGACCTGCCACTTGAAACCAAGCCGAAGCAGAGGATGGATTTAATTCTTCTGTTGATGCCGGTTTTCTTGTTGGTGGGGTTGGCAGTTGTGAGACAAGACTGCCCTTTCTGGAACTTGAAGGTGGCACCCCAGAACTGCAGAGTGGGACTCTAAGTTTTAGCAGTTCTTCCAATTCTCCTGCATGTTCAACAATCTATCTCTTGAATTGTGAAACATCACCTTCAGAAAAGAAATAAAAGTAGAAAGATTTTTTGTAGCGTGAATCAAGTAGGTTGGCACAGATGTACTCTTAGGAGGAGATAATGTAATTGGCACCTTGTATCACAAGTCAAACAAAAGCTTAGGCTCTCAACCAAGGCATGCACTTCTGGGTTTTCATTCGCACCCCCTAATACAAATCTTTCAGACACCTTCTTTAGCTGCTCCTGTATTAGATGTAATAACGGGATAGCTTGGCCCATTGTACTTCCGCATGAAACCCTCAGAAGGGAGCAGCATCTATGTGAGGCATTTGCCTAGGCCCCCTTTTGTCTGCATCCATGGTCATAGCTTTCCCAATTGCATAAGCTCCTCTTTGAATGATGTAGTTATTGATCTGTTTGTACTGCTCAAACAGATGTTGCAACATATAGGTTTAGTTCCAACGTGTTGGCACCTCCTGTACGAGGGCTATAACTGGTACTCTGTTACCACGCTAAATAATCTGCAACTCATTCTGGGCTTTAAAAGAATGGCTGAAATGAGTGAAGATGCGTCTGCAGGTGGTCAGTATGTTGCTGACTATGTCTTATTTTTTAGAAAAGTCTTGTACAAACCAGTTGATGGAGTAACCCCAAAACAGGACCCTGAAATAGCCATTGTCTGTCGTGGCCTTGACTATGTTACTGCCATTTTACATGGCAACAAATACAATTTGAAGACCTCTGCAGCCATTCAGACATCTTCGTATTACATTTGTGCAAGTTGTTTGCAACTGTGTGTGATTTCTTCATGGCGAACATTGCTACTGTTGCTTCCTGCTGAACTATCTTAAAAGTTTCTTCAGGGCCAAGACCAGTAGATATCTTTTGCTTTACCTCCACTAAAGAGATCCAGTATGCAGTGATGCACATGTAATCAGCCACCTGACAACTGGTCCACATGTCTGTCATCAGGTGGATAGTGTGGACAACACTTTGCTGCAAAGCTTGTTCAACACAATTGCAGCACATCGTGATGCAGCGTCGGAACAGCAACTTTGGCAAAATAGGTCCAACTTGGAACCTTCTATTTTGGGCAGAGGGCTGCCACAAACTTTAAGAATCCCACTCCTTTCACAAAATTAAAAGGGAGGAGGTCCACAACTAAAATTTTTGCCAGCTCCCCATTGTACAAATGTGTCATTAGGTGGTTGCGTCATAGGCTACCTCCTGCCTAAAATTGCCTGTAATTTTATTATGGATTTTCTTCTTTTGTGGGGCCAGTGATGCAGGCAACTTTTGAGATATAGGTGGTGGTAGATTGTGCATTGTGATGCAGTCACCGTATGCCCTGGTGTCTCCATCTGACTCTTCGTTTTCCAGTGCCATTGTGGGGTATCTGAGATGGGGGATTCTGGTGCGCTACTGGGGACAGGGCTGCTTTGTGTGAGGTTGTCACCCACTTCTTCTTCACCTTCCGCCTTGATTTGACCAGTTGCAGTTGATGTTTCCTGGCTGTGCTTACCTTCACCACCATAACCCCATTTAGCCATTTTTTTAAGGTATTCCTCCCACTGGATTGCATGATGTTTTTTCATATGGCTGCCTGGTCTCTTGTACCATAATGTGAAACAGGCTTACCTCAATGAACACTTGTGTGGCAAATGGATAATGTTCTCCTCATATTTGCTAATCATAAAAAAGTCCCAAACTGGGAAGGAGTACTTTCTTATTGGAACACTGCCAATGCCTGAAGAAGAACTGGAGGTAGGCGGGTATATCAATTGCCTCTCTGCAGTGCATACTTCTACTGAGGTGATGCAGGTCCCAGCTGGGGTCTTACAAATACTGGAGCTGGCGGTGCTACCTGTGACACATCCCTTGGAGCAGGTTGGATATTAATGTCAGACTCCTCTGTGCCCGCTTCCACAACGACTGGCTCATCATCATCATCCTCCTCATCATCATCCCCTTCCATGATTCTAATGCTTTTTGGAACTTTTCTTTTCACTTGCCTCTCCTGGCGTCTCCGGACTCTGCCGGTGGTGCACTCCATGTCCCTATCATAATCATCAGAAATGGTGCTTGGAAAAGATGGTGGAGTAGTACCCTTCCTTTTTCTTGCTGGAGATCTGGGAGCCATTGATTCTAAAAGAAGAGGTTTTTGCTTGGTAGGAAGCTCAACCTCCTTTTCTGCTTAACCTTCAGGAACATCTGGCTATGACTGCTTTACACTTTGCTCTGTTTCCTGAAATGATTGGGTACTACTTTGTGAAAGGGACAAATCAAATTCAACATCACTGCTTATCGGCATCAATATGATTGCAGCGGATGCCTCACTGACAGACATGGTCTTGGGCTTAGGTTGATGTGGTGCGGTTGATGCAGGAGTGCTGCTCCCAGATGTGGCAGGCAAACATCTCATGAAGAAGGTTGCATTTGGAACGCCACTGGCAGAGAGCTGCTTCGTCTTCTGATTGCCAACTTTTTTGGGAGGAACTTTCTTTGTGGCAATCTTAACCTCTAGATTGGAAGAGGCACTAAGATGCACAAGTGAAAGAGTTTGGTGGACCGAAGTATCTGTAACACCTTCTCTTTGGCAGTATTGCAGGTGATGTGGGGTCTCTTCTCTTGTGCACCTAAAAACAACCATGCAAGAAAAACATGTAGTTAGTGAAATGTGTCACTGTTGCACATTGAAATAGTACAGACAAATGCAATATCAGTGTGGTTGTTTACTTCTGTAATAAATACCAATGTAATCAAACATTGTAAAGGCAAACCACACCATAAAAAATTAATTTCAAACCAGACAGCACAACAGGCAGATCTAGCTCTTTGCTTTATCTCCAATTGTTTTAAAGGTCACACCTGGGGTAGTCAATGAGAGGTGCATGGGTATGTGGAATAATTATTTAAATAACCTACGTTGGCAAGGTGGTCCAGGGGAAATGGAATAATCATTAACAAAATGAAGTATGCTGTTGATTTGTCTGCAGTGCTCTGCAGTCAGGGTGTCCTGGAGGAAATGGAATTACAACTGAAGAGACCGAATACTGTAGTGCAGCTGTACCTCTTTGATGGATGAATGGATGGAGGGATAGATGGATGTGGATAGATGGATCAAGGCAACATGCAGAATTATGTAAAAAAAAAAAAAAAAAAGTAGAAAAGAAAATAGCAAAAGAAATTAAGAAAAATAAAAATAGACACACTGCCAGCATGCACAAAATGTCTGCCAGCCAGCCACATGATAAAACAACAACAACAAGGAGCAAGGAAGCATGGCAAACAAAGGACACATGCAAACCTATGGCAAGGGCCACTGGCTGGACAGACAAAATGGCTGCCAGCCAGCCACATGGTAAAACAACAACAACAAGGAGCAAAAAAGGCATGGGAAACAAAGGACACATGCAAGCCTATGGAAAGGTCCACTAGCTGGATGAACAGAATGGCTGCCAGCCGCATGGTCGAACAACAACAACTAGGAGCAAGGAGGCCTGTCAAACAAAGAACACATGCAAGCCTATCGCAAAGGGAGGAACACTGGTTGCATGTACAAAATGGCTACCAGCAATATGATCAAACAACAACAACAACAACAAGGAGCAAGGAGGCATGGCAAACAAAGAATACATGAAAGCCTATGGCAAAGGGACACTGGCTGCATGCACAAAATGACCACCAGCCACATGGCCAAATAACATCTGCAAACAAGGAGACATGAGAACAAAGAACACATGCATGTCTATGGACAGAAAATGGTTCCTGGCCACAGTGCATGGAGAACTAAGACAAATAGTGGACGGTGACAAATACACACACACACACCCACACACACACACACGCATGCACACACATACACACACACACACACTGGCCATAAGGAGGCATGGTGGTGGTAACAATGAAGAAAAGTGACCAACATTACTTCAGCAATGCAGCACATTATAAAATTATCTGAGCTATAAAGATTTCACAACAACCCACATCCTCCTATACCTTCAAATATTACCCCACAACATATAAATTTTTTGTAAAAAAATGAAATGAAAACAATAGCCCACATTTTTAACTAATCCAATGCCATCCCTGCCCTAACTAAAATTTTAAAAACATATATCACTGAAACATTTATTTCATATGCTGATGACTACTAGTGCTGGGTCACATAATAAAATAATATTGCAAATGTTACACACATGTAGAAAAGATACTGAGCTGTGAAACAATTTTCCTTTACAAAAGGTAAAAAAACAATGAAATGCAAAATAAATAACTAGGCCTATACTAAAACTCCAGGCCACCCAGCACTATAAAATTTACAAATTTTATAAACGTACAAAGAAATACTGGTGCATGCCCACGCAACAAACAACACCGATATACAATAGTTTTTTAACTTACTTGTGTGATTCAACAAAAATAATGTCCTTAAATAGAGGAGACAAAGAGAGTGATCCTTCCACCTCGAAATCCAAGTGAAAAGTGACCAGGAGATGGACAAAGCACTGGGAGGAGCCTGCTGGATAGGATCAGGATTTTGGAGACTCTGATGCACTTAATTCCTGTTCGAAAAAAAAAAAAAAGGCTTCTCAATCTGAAAAACAAATTGCAGGATCCATTGGAGAAGAAAATCTAGTCAAAAATATTTTTTGACTAGATTTAGTGGCATCTTGAATAGAAAATCTATTCCAGAAATGAGTTTGTGCTCACGAGTGGCACTGTTGTGACCACTAGCACAGCCTGAAGCAGTGTTAGTTAACACAAGGTCACCCACAGGCTCACTAGTGGCCAGGGAGTATCGTGGCACTCACAAGAGAGCTCCATAACCCAATCTCGTGAGTACCAACAAACTCTGCTCTGCACCAGAGTGCCAAATTCAGGAACTGCACAGAGAAGTGCCCGAATTCTGCAAACTCAGCTGGCGGAGCAGAGTTCTGTGCCCGGGCCTAATTAAAAGTGGTATAGATTAGTTAGCAGGATATGGATTAATGTAACTTCTCATTAAGGCTTCATCCCTCTGGCACTGTCACCAGCTGCATGGATATAGGTCTGTGGCATTACCTATCACCGAATAGCTCAGCATGGTGAGGTATGAGATGAAATCCCACATTGTGGGGGATTGATGTACATCACAACCTCTGTGGTAAATAAGCAGCTTTTTCCAGGCTTCCTGTGGCCTGAGACTGTCAAAGCTGTTGTTCCCAGAATCAGCAAAATGTAGCCATGCTTCTCAAGTGCATTTGCATTTTATATTTTGCATGCATACTGTAGCTGCTGGTGAACTGTCTCCTGAAAAGCCAGACAACAAAGACATGCTCATGAATTCATGCTACTGTGCTCTAAATTTAGCGTACACTTCAGTGCTTCAAATGCCTTTAATGACCAAATAATGGAGGACATGTTTTTCATCAGCTACAGCTTGATGACCCAGACACATGTTATATAGTATGCTAGATGGTTTTGGTGGAATCTTCTTCATGATACTTTACTTTAAAAGGTTTATTTCCCGAGGTCGAAATTGAAGTCAAAAATAGCGCAAACAGGCTGCAACGGCAGGCCTAAAATATCTTTAAAAAGCCTATATAAGTGGGTCACTAGTACCTTTTCATTTACAGGTCCTGAGTTCCTGTAGTAATACTTTACCAGAGACTTACAAGCAAATCACTTGTGCCAATTGGGCGTAAGCCAATTCACCATGTTTAAAGTCAGAACAAACCCTTTAGCAATGGTTAGCAGAGTAAAGTGTACTAAGAGTACAAAGGCCAACAAAAACAAATTCTGCAAAACCGGACAGGTGAAGGCAAAAGGTTTGTGGGACAGATCGAACACATGTCCCCCTCAGCTGAAATTGGAAAGTACTACAGAACCTCCTGGGAGCTCTCATCACTAAGGCAGATAAATTTGGACAGATCATCAGTACTGGTGTTGTGTGGCCCAGGGTGGTGTTCCACAATAAAATTCATTCCCTGTAGGGAGATTGCCCCCTGCAATAATTTTTGGTTAACACCACTCATCTGTGTTAGCCATCTGAGTGGCTTGTGGTCTGTCTGAACCTGGAAGTGAGTCTCAAACAGGTGCGATCTTCAGCGCCCCGACCACAGCAAAAGCTTCCCTCTCATTCGCACTCCACCTCTGTTCCCAGGAAAGTAACCTCTGTCTGATGAAGGCAACAGGTTGGTTTAGGCCCTCCTCATTTAACTGTGCTAGCACAGCCCCTACATCATGCTCTGAAGTATCTATCTGCACAATAAATTCCTTGGAGAAGTTAGAGACCTTGAGCAGAGGTGTTGTGAACATAGCCTCCTTGACAGCATCAAATGATTCTTTCTAGAAATCAGCTCAGTTATGGGGGCAACAATGGTGGCACCATCCTTAACACACTCCCTATAGTAACCAGTGAGGCCCACAAAAGCCTTTACCTCAGTTTGATTTCCAACTTGGCCCGCCGAGACTGCACCTTACCCCCATCCATAAAGTGTTCCAGATACATCACCAAACTCTGCACAATGTGGCACTTGCTGACTTTGATTGTCAGGCCTGCCTATTGCAGAGCCTGAAGCACCTCCTGGGAGTGAAAGAGGTGATCCTCCCTGCTGGAGCTGTGGACAGCTATGTCGTTCAGGTAGGCAGCACTAAACACTTCCTTCCCCACCAGGACCCTGTTAAACACCATCTGAAAGGTGGCAGGGGCATTTTTCAATCCAAAGGGAGTCACCTGAAATTGGAGGTGGCCATCTGGAGTAGAAAAAACAGACTTCTTTTTGGCCCCCTCAGTCAGGAAAATCTACCAGTATCCTGAAGTCAAGTCAAAGGTACTTAGGAACTGGGCAGCTCCCAGCCTGTGGGTGAGCTCATCAGCTTGGGGGATGGGGGTAAACGTTGGTTTTGGTGACTGAACTGAACCACATATAGGGGGTCATTCTGACCCTGACGGGCGGCGGAGGCCGCCGGCCAGAGTTCCCCCTCCGAAATACCGCTCCGCAGTCGAAAGACCGCGGAGGGTATTCTAAGTTTTTCCCTGGGCTGGCGGGCGGTCGCCAAAAGACCGCCCGCCAGCCCAGGGAAAAACTCCCTTCCCACGAGGATGCTGGCTCGTAATCGAGCCGGCGGAGTGGGAAGGTGCGACGGGTGCTGTTGCACCCGTCGCGTATTTCACTGTCTGCCAAGCAGACAGTGAAATACTCGTAGGGGCCCTCTTACGGGGGCCCCTGCAGTGCCCATGCCAGTGGCATGGGCACTGCAGGGGCCCCCAGGGGCCCCGCGACCCCCCCTACTGCCATCCGGTTCCCGGCGGGTGGACTGCCGGGAACTGGATGGTGGTAGGGGGGGTCGGAATCCCCTCGGTGGCGCAGCTAGCTGCACCGCCTTGGAGGATTCAAAAGGGCGGCGGTACACTGGCGGGAGACCGCCAGTGTTGCCGGTCTGACCGCGGCTTTACCGCCGCGGTCAGAATGCCCTGCGGGGTACCGTCGGCCTGTCGGCGGTGCTCCCGCCGACCCTGGCCCCGGCGGTCTAAGACCGCCGGGGTCAGAATGACCCCCATAATCCTCACAGAACCTGAGTTCTGGGATGGTGCCCAGTGGAGCGGCTTTGGTTACCAGCAACATAGGGCTGTACCAAGGATTACTGGAGTGCTCAATCACCCCCCAATGCAGGCATTTTGGAAACTTCCTCCTTAATGCTATTCCTCACTTTGTCTGCCAACCTGTAAATTCTGTTTTTCCCAGGCATACTGTCTCCATTATCAATTTCATGGATACACAGGATTGTAAGCCGAGGGTGAGGAAGAACAGAGAAGAAAACTGTCCCTGCAACAAGCAACAGTCCCTCTGCTATTCTGGAGTCAAAGTAGCAGAGAGGCTGATACCTTTCCCTGACCCATCTTACTCCTGGGTGCATTGGAGGTCGGGGAGAGGTTCACTCTCTTCCTCCACCCCATCATCTGTTACATGGAGCATGATGACTTCTGACCTCTAATAGTGTGGTTTTAGGTGGTTGACATGGAGCACCTGTATAGGTTTCCTATGTCTCTTAAGGCCCAACAGATAAGTCTAACAACACAAAAGGATGATCAACGGAGTTTTGAAACTTTTCAAACACTCACCCCCAGTCACAGATCTGGGTTTAATCCATCATTCTTTTGCTCACCATGCCACCCCAGATGGACCCAGCCATATGCAAATCAGTCTTGAGCCTGTTCCCCATGGGAACAGTCCAGCCCGAACTGCCAGGCCAGGTCCTCCTGGACCTGAAACAAGCACCCTGGGGCCAGTTTCAGGGTACCACCATCCATCAGCCAGGATGACATATTTTAAAATACTTACCTCAACTTACCGTTCTTACCTGTTATGGGGTCCCCCATCCACTGGTATCCCTCTGGTGTGGGTGGGGGTGTTCCTGGGGTTTGGGGTGGACACCTGTTGGCTCTTTCCATGGTGTTTGACTATGGAAATGAGGTCACAGGTCCCATAACTCCTGTCCTGAACCAGGCGTAAATAATGGTGCTAAGCAGGCTTAGAACTATTATTTAGGCCCCCCTCCCCCTGTGCACCTTTTTTGCACAGGAGGATAAATGAGGCGCTAGGGGCTTTGAGTCATTTGCAAGGTGGATTCACGCATCCAAAAAATTACTTCACCTCCAACATTTTGACGCTAGAAGGGTCTAGCGTCAAAATATAAATATGGAGTTAAGTTTGCAATGAATTTGCATCAAAATAAATGAAGTATAAATTTGCCTCTTGTTGTCTCCCTTAGAGTGCCCATACTTGGAGCACTCAGCACACTGAGGGACAGACCTCCCTGTCTGCTGGTCAAACAACCCCTTCTTTTTCTGATCTGATCGGGACTGTTTACTGTTCACTTGGGTATCTTTTTTGGGGGAGCCCTTTTAAGTTTTTCTCCCCCTCTTTCTTCTGGTGGAGACTCTGTCTACCCTTTGGATGTCCCCCCAGATACCTTCTGCCGAACCAGTAGTCTGCCTCCTTAGAGAGCTCCATGGGGTCAGTGAGCTTAATATCCCCTAGGTATTTGTGCAGCTCTGGAAAACAATTGCTGAGCATGTACTCTTTTGTAAACAAATTGTGTAGACCCTTCTAATCATTGACATCACTGCCCTTTACCCAACCATCCAATGCCTTGAAAAAGTGATCCACAAAATCCACCTAGGTCTTCAGGGGCAACTTCTGGCTGTCTATAAATATCTGCCTATACTTCTCTGGAGTAAGCTCATATCTTATGTGAGGATGTCCTTCATGAGGGGGAACCTCATCCTGCCCCCTTATCCTGGGGCCAGCAGGGTATCCTTCCTCTCACTGGGTATGTTCCTCCAGAGACTGGTCCCCCAATCCTCTTCAGAGAGCCTGTGCATCTCGGGGGCAACCAGCAACACATTTATCTATGTCATTCGCCACAACACAGTTAGGCATCTGATCCTTGGGAATGTGGACCCGCTTGTCCCCAGTATATATGGTAGGTACGATGCCACCATTGTTGCAGTGCTCTACTTTGGCTTTGATGTCTAGCTCTGAGACTTATCTTGTGGGCAGTTCTCATTTCCTCAAGAGCCCTCTTCTGCTGCCCTTTTGTCTTCCATTGCCAATTTCCTTTCCTCAGGAGTCTTTTTAGCAGTGGCCTCCTCCTTGGCTGCTTCCAGTTCTAACTTAGGGAGCTGCACCTTGTATTCTCTTTCTTTCCTGTTCATCAGCTCTCTGGGGACTGGATGTGGGCTAACACACTGCTGCAGGTTCTGGATGTGGCAAGGGAACTCACTCCAGTGGGTCCTCCTCTCTGCTCTAGAGATATGATCAGTGGACTGCTGTATTACCCCTCCATCTCTTCTTCCTGGTCCTCCTTAATGTCCACCTCCTCCTCAACATTCACCACCTCTTCCTTCTGTATAGCCTGTAACTGGCAGGCCTCCCACCATGCCCTGAGGGCCTTCTGGAACACATTCTTTTTTAAGCCCTTGGTCGCTGGAGGCCCCTCCTCCCTGCAAAGTCCTCTGTGCTCAGCCACGGAATACCTCTCCAAGCTGCTGAGTTCCAACCCCATGTTTGCAGATATTCTCAAGGGTGCACACAATCAGGTAGGATGGAATTAAATTTGAGAAATATAAAAGGGGCTAATCCCGGAGAATGTAAGAAGGGTCAGATCTGGTTTCAAATATATATATTTTTTTGATAAAGACTTTTTATTGTTTTGCAAGAAAGTGAATACAATGATACATACATTTAACAGGATGCCAACGGGCATCTAACAACGGTCAAGCCCATAATCCCAGGCAGTACAATATAATTGGAGGTTATACTTTGTTTAGTTTACGAACCTGGTGCGGCCTCCCACTTCCCCCATATCTTATTATATTTATTTGGACATCCTCTAGCCTCATATACAAGTTTTTCACTCTGCGCACACCAGTCTACCCCTCTTTTCCATTTAGTCAGTGTTGGGGCACTTTTAGCCTTCCAGCCCGCCACTATATCCCTCTTGGTCACTAAGCACGCTACCCCAAGGAAAGCTCGATCTGGTCTCCTCAGCCCAGTGTCGCCCATGATCCCCAGAAGGAGGGGCAGAGGTTTCCTCTCTATATCTTTCTGTAGGACCCCAGAGATTTCCTGCAAGACAGCCTCCCAATAGGTCACCATGGCTGGGCAGGTCCACACCATGTGGAAAAAGTCGGCTGTGGGGCTTCTGCAGCGAGGGCATTCCGCTGTGGGGCGTAGGCCCGCTCTGTGTAGTTTGACGGGTGTAAGATAAGCGGTGTGAAGATAATATGTTTGTATCAATCGAAGGCGTGTAGCCATCGCTAGGGCGCGCGGGGCCATCAGTGCTCCGTCCCAGTCCATCTCCTCCATGGGGCCCGTCCATCCCTCCCATCTCAGGCGGAGCCCCTCCAGAGAACCTGTGGTGCCGGTGATCAGGGTACGGTATATCTGAGAAACACCTCCCCAACCCAGACCCCCCATCAGCACCTTGGCCTCCATAGGACTATGTTCGGGTATGGCTTCTCCCACCCGGACGTGTACTAGTAGGGCGTGGCGGAGCTGGAGATACCTGTGGAACTGTGTCTTATTCAATGAAAACTAAATTCTGGAGGTCCTCAAAGGACCGCATGTGCGACCCTCTCCAGACGTCACCCAGAGTGGAAATACCTATGTTATCCCAGTTCCGAAAACCTTCCAGGCCCGCCACCTGCGCCAAGTGCCTCCCATGCCATAGCGGAGTCTGCTGGGTGAGACGCCCCGCCACCCCGTCGACCTTTGAGCAGTCTGCCATCCCTGTAAGACCACCTTAGTTACATCCGGGACGTCCTTGGAAATCGGACCCCCGTAGAGTGTGTCAAAGATCCGAGGGTAGCCCATCGTCTGAAGTTCCAACCGGTATGCCGGGTCTGTCCACCCACCCAGTCGTTAATCACAAGTAAGTGCGTCGCAAGGTGGTAAAAGTGGATATTGGACATGCCTAAACCCCCCTCGTATACATCTCTCTGGCAAGTTTTGAGCGCCAGTCGTGGATGAGCTCCGCACCATATAAATTAACGTGCCAGTGAGTCCATTTCCCTGAACCATTTCTTGGGTATGGGAAACGGGAAATTTTGCAATAAGTAGAGGAGCCTAGGGAGGGTCATCATCTTGTAAAGCGCTATTCTGCCAAGCAGGTTAAGGGGAGGGTCTTCCAACGTAGGAGATCAGTCTTGATTCTTCTAGTTAGCAGTGTAATATTAAGCTCCCATGTCAACTCGGGGAGGAGTGAGATATATATTCCCAAGTATTTAAAACTGTTTCTTCGTACTGGGATATTTCGCTGCCAGTCCACACTGTCCCCGGAGCGATGCAAGGGGACCAGTAGGGACTTGGTGGGGTTTAGAATTAATCCTGAGGCCTCCGCGAAGAGGCCTAGGATTTCTAGCACGCGGGGGCTGCTTTTGGCCGGTTGGAAATACATAGGAGGACATCATCTGCGTATAATGCCACACGATCCTCTAAGCAGGTGGGCCAGGACCAGCCATCGATCAGTGGGTCTCCTCGTAGTATTATCGCTAAGGGTTCTATTATTAGCGCGAAGAGCAGGGGAGATAGTGGGCATCCCTGCCGGGTTCCACGGCCAATGGGGAATGGGTCAGAAACCACTCCGTTCACCTGGACTCGGGCTGTCGGCTTGGAGTATAGGAGTCTCACCAGGCTTTGGAATTTGGGGCCGAGCCCGTTTCTTTGCAGAACCTGCTCGAGGTAAGACCAGTCCACTGTGTCAAAGGCTTTCTCAAAATCGAGTAGGAGCAATGCCAAGGGCGTATGTGACAGAGTCTTGTGGTGTGCCAGGGCCAGGTGTAGCCGCCTAATGCAGTGCCTGGTACTGCGAGTGGGCATAAAGCCGCATTGGTCAGGGTGTACCAGAGTGGGCATTACTTCTTTCAATCTGGAGGCAAGGCTCGAGGAAAGCACTTTGACCTCAGTGTTTAAAGTGAGATGGGCCGGTACGCCGGACACTGTCGTGATGGGGGTTGGGTTTTAGGGATCACTACAATTGTAGCTTGATCGATCTCAGTGGGGAAGCGGCCTAATCTCTCAGCCTCCTCATACATGTTAAGCAGGTGTGGACCCAGAATATCACTGCATTTACTGTATAACTCTGCTGGGAAACCGTCGGGGCCTGGGGGTCTTACCCGATGCCAGGTTGGAGATCGCATTGGAGATTTCTTCGAGGCTAATGGTTTCGTCTAGTCTGTCTCTTATCTCTGAGGAGACCCTGGGAAGGATAATATCATTTAGGAGGGGAGCCTCTCCCTCGATGGCAGGGCGGGGGTGCATTGCATATAAGCGGGCATAGTAGGAGGCAAAACTTTGCGCAATTTCAATAGGTGTTTTGGAGAGGGAGCCCGAGGCCTCTAAAATCTCAGGAATAACTCTGTTGGCCAGAGAACGGGTAGCCAGCCAGTGCAGAAGCTTCCCATTTTTGTCCCCCCAGCCATATATTCGGGCCACTGAGGCTCTCCAGATATGTTTTGCCGATTCTAGCATTATGTGTTTGATTTTGTCTCTGACTATAGTCAGCTGCCTCATGGTAGAGGCAGACGATAAAGTCACTTGTTGGCGCTCCAGTCTTAAGGCCTTAGCCTCCAGGTCAGAGACCTGAGAATTCCGGTCTCGCTCGCGGGAACAGATAAGGTACTTAGCTTGCCCTCTAAGGGTAGCTTTACAGGCTGCCCATAGTGTTCCTGGAGATCGGACTGATCCCATGTTCAAATCAAAATATTGAATGAGATGATTCCTGACCTCGTGGGTGTAGTCTTTATCCTGCAAATACCAGGCATTCAGGCGCCACATCGGGCGCCTGGAAGGATCTGTTCCACCCAGTCGGACACGTACTGGAGCGTGGTCTGAGACTCCTCGACGGAGTATCTCTGCCCCCGTAACGCTCGGGAGGTCCAAGGCGGGCATGAAGATCAGATCTATTCTGGATTGCGTTTGGTGGGCGGCTGATGTATGTGTGTATTGCCGTTCCCTGGGGTCCCAGGTTCTCCATACTTCACATAGGCCTAGGCTCTCAGCCCAGCTATTGAGGGCCGAAGCCCTGTTGGATCTACTGGCGGAGGCCCCGCCAGACACGTCCAGGTTGGGGTCGAAAACAGCATTGAAGTCTTCTCCCAGCAGGGTGGCCCCCTGGGGAAGATCCGCTGTCACTCGGCGGAACGAGAGTAGGAAGGCATCCAGTCCCGCTGGAGGGGCGTACGCACATACAAGGTTTACTGGTGACCCGTGGAGCATTCCCGTGACTACTACGAATCTGCCCTGTGGATCGGACTGCGTGTCTGCAATCACCATAGGTAGGGAGCGGTGGAGTAAGATGGCCACTCCCCTGGAGCCTCTAGAGAAGCCCGCGTGGTATATTCTATCGTACCCTCCTCGCACAAGCATGGGGCATCTAGTCCCGAGGAGGTGAGTTTCTTGTAAGAAGACCACTGAGGGGGAATATCTGCGAAGAGTGCTAAATACTGCTGACCTTTTAATCTTATCTAACAGGCCATTTACGTTCCAGGAGAGGACCTGAGTCAATGTATGCCAGGCGTGGGTTGCATATGTATTGTACAAGGTTGAGTGTCTGGCTGTGGATCTAGGGACGGCCGTTTCAAACATAACAGTGAAACATTAAAATAACAAACGAGGTTAAGCCACTCGTTGCACTTTAAACTTGTTTCCAACTCCCCCCCCCCTAACCACCCCCCTCCCTGTACTCCCACCCCGGAAGCATCTGTCGCCCAAATACCCAACCAGAACCAGACAGTCAGTAGGGCTATCATTAGGGTGGAGTGGTGGACCCCTCCATTTAACCGGATCAATTGCAATTAGTGGCCGTGTGCCGAGTTCAGGCGCTGCGCATTAGAGGGGCACAGTGCGACCAACGGTGGCCCCCACGGGGCCCACATCTTATAAGTTGAACAACTCGGGCCCCCCCGAGATCCTCCAGCAGGGGCCAAGTATATCGCACTAGCTGTATTAATCGAGTGCCGGGGACTGGCTCAAGCGGTTGTCATCCGTCGCCTGGGCCGAGGCCTGAGGTTCGGGGGTGTCCGCGCCTCTCTCTGTCTGTGAATCCAAGTTTCGGGCTGTCTCATTGTCCGCAGGAGTGTCTGTGTCTTTTTTCCTCCCCCTCCGGGACCTGGTGCGCCTCCGGCTCCTCCGGGGCTCCCCGCGGGAGGGGGTGGTCCCACCCGGGGGGTCTTCTCAGCAGGACCCGGGGGTCCCCTCCGGGCTCCGACGCCCTCCTCCGTTAGCCAGTCCCATTCCTCTTCAGGTGTTTCAAAGAAATATGCTTTCCCGGCCATAAGGACTTTGAGTCGTGCGGGGAAGAGGAGCATGTATGAAAGCTGCATTGCTCTAAGTTTTTGTTTAACGTGCTCATATGAGCAACAGCGGGTCTGGACCTCACGGGTGTAGTCTGGGAAAATTAGGATTTTATGGTTTTCCCATTGAAGATCTTCCAGTCGTCTAGCCTCCTTAAGGATGTTGTCTCTGTCTTTAAAATTAAGGAAGCGAGCAATCATCGGGCGTTTTGGGCCACCCGGGGGGGGCGAGGGACAAGTGCCCTGTGGGCTCGTTCAACCACGAACCAGGGCGAAAGGGACTGATCCGGCATCCAGGTTTTGATCCATTTCTCCAGAAACTCGGAGGCTCCGCCGTCCTCTATGCCCTCCGGGAATCCGATGAAGCGCAGGTTGTTGCATCTTGACTGGTTCTCCGCGTCCTCCGCGCGGCGGTGCAACTCTCTGGTTCGAGTCTGCAGCTGAGCTACCTTGGTTTTAAGGTCGGTTAGGTCGCTTTCAGTCTGGGAGACTCTGGCCTCAACCTCGGTGATCCGGTTCACTGCATTTCTGAGGTCCTGCCTAACAAGGCCCACATCTTCCCGTACTTCCCCGATTTTGGTCTCTACAGCAGACTGCGATGCTTGGATGGCCTGAAGGATGGCACTCACTCCGTCTGGCGTCGTGAACTGGTCATTCTTTTGCTGGGAGGGTGGAGGTTGTTTGTTCGCCTTGTCTCTCCCCATCGTGGTACAGGGGACGGGAGTCAGATAAGTTGATTCTTGCAGTGCTTTAGTTCAAGTCTTGGGCCTCTGCTCACTTGTTATGGTCATGAATCCGTGGAGGGCCCCACACCGGTGGGGACCCGCCGCTGCAGGCAGATACGGATGGTCTCAGTATTATGTGCACGAAGGCCAGGAAGACAGGCTCAAAACCTCTTCTAGTTCCGTCTGTGTTTCTGTGAGCTCCACGTGGATGCCCCCTTCGCCGGTTCCGTGTGGAGGGTCTAACTCGTTGGTCTCCCCTTGACAGTCTCTCCGTGACACCCTTTGCGTAGGTCCTTGGTTAGGACTGTGTTGCAGTATCCTAAGGTCGATTCACGGCCTGTTCCCAGTCGTAGTTGTGGTCCGCGGTGGGTCCGTTCAGGTCAGGGGCCCAGAGGGGGGGCGAACCAAGCCCATCGGCACGCTTGTCAATTGTTGCTTGAAAGTTGGTAAAGAAAGGGGGGGGAGGGAGAGTGCCTCTTTCTCCAAGCCTCTCCTCCTTCCGTCCTCTCCACCCCCGAGTCGCCTCCACATCTCCAGCGGGGCCTCTTCTGATCCCCCGCACAACCCAGGCGCACCACACGCCCTCAGCCCTCACCTCGAGTCAGTCGAGGCACCGGGGGGGAGGCGGGAGCCGTCGGCGGGCATCCTCCTTACCGCCGCCACGCCGCTCCACCTCAGACCAGCAAGGCCTCGCCCCAATTCAGTGGGGCTCCGCGGATCCTCTCTGCCGGCATCTCCAGGTGGGCACTTAGAGGCGGCACCGTCGGTGCAGGGCCCCTCTCTCGGTCCGGGGCAGCGCAGCCTCCTTAGTCCGCGGGCTCCGCGCATGGTGCGCGGCCCCAGCGCCCTCCAGGGCTCTTGGCGCACCCTCAGTCCGGCGCTGCCGCGTCAGGAGGGGCTGCAGCGTCGGTGTCGACTCTGCCACGGGAGTTCAATCCCGGCCGCCATTTTGTTTTCTTTCCCCCCAGGAGCCGGTCGAGCCGCGGCGCGAGATCGGGACCTGCCTTCCGCAGCCGCTCACCGCAACCGCCTCCCCAGGGTCCAAGGGTCACGAGGAGAGCCGGAACGGCATCCTTCGCTCGGCCAGACCACGTTAGCTATGGGCGGATGACAGAGGGGTCCAGAGCACTCTCAGAGTGCGACCGCCATCTTGACGCCCGAAGCCACGCCCTTGGTTTCAAATATTTATAGTGGATTTTTGTGTAGCACAAATCACTGTATGGCACTGCACAAATACAGCTACTGAATCCCACCACTGCCCCAAATGTGAGAAATTGGTTGCTGTTTGAAGGGGGTGGAACCCTACTCGAGCAACAGCCACAATTCTTGTCATGCTGAACAGCAAAAAGGCACTAAATTAACCAGTGCTTGACCCTCTAGTAGCTTAGCACAAAAGCAGTCAGGCTTAATTTAGAGTCAATGAGTAAAGTATTTTTACAGCACGCCAACAGTAATAAAGTGATAACAGAACACAAGAAAAATTCCACACCAATTTAGAAAAACAGAGTACAATTTAATAAATTATTTGACATCCAAAAAGCAAAAATCTAATCATTAGAGCCAGATACATGTAATTTCAAAGATTTTAAGTAAGTATAGTGCCTGAAAGAGAAAAGTGCCACTTGTGGTTATCTAATTGTACGATACTGGATGAAAGTCACGAGTTCAGGATGCCCACGATGGAGTGCAGGTCAGATACATGGACCAGTTAGTCTCACTGAAAAAGTTACCTTCTAAATGGTTGGTCATCGCTTTAGTGCGAAGAGCAGGAAGGGAGTCACAGATGGTCATTGCTGGAGTTTGGAATTGGAGGTCACTGCGGGCTGGCGACACTGTTATATGAAGGGGCAGTCTTTGTTGGTGGTCTCTGGAGCATGAGCAGTCAGTATGAGTACAGCTTTCAGCCGGCTTGAGTGGCCCTATCTTGGTGCAAATGGAGCCATTCACGGTTATGAAGAGCCCAAAGCTTCAGGATTTATTCTTTTTGAATTCAGAGTACTGTATTCCAATGCCAACCAAGGGCCGAGAGCCAGGGGTGGCACCTCTTGGGGATCAAGGACTCACTTATGCAGAAGCAAACAGGGCTCAGTGTCAGGATACTTCAATTCGATTTCCTCAGAAGCAGAAGATAACTCCTCAGTCCCGACCGAGCTACTCACAACGAATATTAATCCTTCGTGCTGAGTACCCCGGACGGGGAAAGGGGAATGGGATGGTAGAGAGACTGCCACAGAGATGATGAACGCCAGTACTCAGTCTGCCTCTTCACATCTAAGATTGGATACAGCACCTGCAAGAGTCACAGTCGCAATTACTAGGGACATACAACATCAGTTTTTCACTTTCTACTCTCAACACTTAATTCTCTTTAATTCTATTATTTCTTCACTCACCCTGAGTTCTCTGTAGCCTTGCTTCTCTCTATAAATGATAGCTCTTCTTAAAAAAATGCTTATTACTGATTCTGGAAGAACTTCTCAACCTTTGTTAGAGATTGGTTTTATGTTGCTATATATATATATATATAGTTGGTGATAATGCGTTCTTCAAATCAGCTGATGTTATTTAATTTCTCCTGTCTTATTGTGACTTCTGTCAATACTTGTATTTGTAAATGCTTGTTTATTAAAGTTCGTTTCTCCTTTCTTACTTCGACATTTGTTGATAACTTGTTTTTGTAAATGCTTGTTTATTACAGTTAGTTTCTCCTTCCTTACTTCGACATCTGTCAATAACTTGTAGTTGTAAATGCTTGTTTATTTAAGTTCGTTTCTCTTTTAAACTCTATTTTGGTTTATTACCATTGAATTTGTAAATGCTTATTTGTTAACAGTTCGTTTCTCCTTTAAACTTGGCCTTTGTTTATAACCTTGACATTTGTAGATACTTGCTCTTTTAAAGTTCGTTTTTTCTTTGACTTTAATATCTTAAACAAGAACCTTGTAAACATAAGGTCAATTCATACATTAACTCTGTAGCCTTGCCGACCTCCACGGGAACGGTCTACTATCAAACTTTTCGAATAAACCTTGACAATATTTATCAGTTTTCTGTAATATAATCTTCAAATGTAATTTTACCTCACAGGAGTTTCTGTTCTGAAGCGCGCTCTCTCTCCACACAGCTGATTCCTGTCAGACCTCAGTTGAAGTGCAAGGCTTCCAGCTGGAGAGCTCGTAACCTAGCAACCAACCGATTGCAAGACTAGAACTGTAACTAACCTTCAGGACTCACAGCGGCCATCTTGGATCTTCTCTTCTTGATTCTTCCTTTGAAATAAGCGCAAGATTACTCTGCAAACCTTCTTCCAGTTTGGGCTTTGCTGTCTCCACTGAGGATATCTCTTTGCTTTTCTCATGCACTTCTTTGATTTGACTTGGCAAGTTTGTGTGGTCATGACACTCAGGCAGTTCCAGTTTCAGATCCAGGAAGAAGGTCAGCTTGGCAGATGCAGGAAGGCCTCTGAAACATTTTATGCAAGCCTCAAACAGCAGGGCAGCAGGGTGTCCTTCTGTAGTATCCAAAGGTCCAGAAGTGTCCTGAATAGTGGGGCTCAGGGCGGGTCTCTTTTTAAATCTGGTGCTCACTATAAAGTGGGAGAAGCTTTTAAAGTTTCCAACTAGAGAGGTGTTTGGAATGTTCTGCCTTCCTGCCATGGTCCCAGTCTGTCAAGGGTACAATAGGCTAGTATGAGGTCCTGTGTGTGTGAGCGTGGCAGTGCCTTTGAAGTGCAAGTTTGATAGGTGACAGCTCTGCCCTTCCATTAAGCAAAGATGAATCAGCCTGCCAACACCAAGACCCTCTATTGTGATGCTGTCTGGGAGGAATACACAAAGGCCAACTGCCAACTGCACCTAATCATATGACCTAGGAATAAGCTATAGGCACCAAATGGTTAGGACAAAAAATGCCAATTTTCTAAAAGTGTCATTTTAAGAATTTGACTTAAAATCAGACTTTACAATTAAAGAGGTTTTTAAATTACAATTCCTCGGGCACCAAACATGATATCCCTATCTCTGTTCCCACATAAAAGTTACCCCTTATTAAATGTAATAATGTAATCAAATGTTATCCTATGGGAGATGCACGTCTTGCAGTAGTGAAAAACACATTTTTCAATACCAGGACATGTACAACTAGACAGTTTAGGGCCTACTCTAGGGATGACATATATGTATTGAAAAGGAAGGTTTGGGCCTTACAAAAGGTTTAATTTGTCAGGTTGAAGTGGCAGTTTAGAATTTCACAAACAGGCTGCAATGGTGGGTGTAGGGCATGATTGAAGGCTAGTTCAGTTTGAGGCACAATAAGTACAACAGGCCCAATACTAGCATTAATTTACAGGCACCTGGGTAATTTTAGTGCCACTTTACTAGGGACCTAAAAATAAATCAAATGTACCAATTGGGTGGAAGCCAATTTCTCCACGTTTAAAGGAGAGAGTACACACCCTTTAGCACTGGTTAGCAGTGGTAAAGTGTGCAGAGTCCTAAGGCCAGCAAAAATGAATTCAGCAAAAGTATATATGTGAAGGCTCAAAAGTCTGGGGGAACACCACCCTAAGACTGATATATCTAAAAGTGAACAAGTGCCAATGAAAGGCCATGATAACTTTACTCAAGTGTAGCATGATGTTTAGAGCAGTAATCTTTTTCCCTGTAAGGTTTAACCTAGTCATCTCCTTCTGATCATTGTACTCTGTAACACTGATGCCACTGCTTTAAGGTGCATGGATGTGTCCTGGTGAATTGAGTGATAATTTTCTACTGAATCTTCTCTGGCAATAATATTAACACGAACAGGGATGTGGGCTTGCTTTGCCCTTGCATCACATGAGGTGGCACAAGGAGACACAAGACCTTAAATCAGGTTTAACATTTATCAGAGAACTCCGGTTGCGGAGAACCGCTCTGTGATTTTGCTTTTTCTCTTTGTCCTTGTCCAAGCGTTTTTTGGAAAATTAAGATGCTTAGCTGCTATTGTCCCTTTCAGAACTACCTTTAAGCTTTGTTTTTTTTGGTTTGGCTCCCAAATTATTTTGAACTGTAGAAGTAGAGGTGTCACCAATACTTTTTTGGAAGTTCACGTTCCTGGTCTGCAACTGCGACCTGCATAAGGCGATGGTGTAGTGCCAGCGCTGTTGCGTGTGGAGACTGTAGCAACATTGCCAACTAGTTTCATCCCCAAATTCAGGGCAGGGACCACCCATACTCATTTTTTATCCACAATAGCACTTCTGGAAAAACAGCAAGTGATGATGTACCATGTGTTATGGTATATACTGCAGCAAAGACTGGACTCCAAGTGGCACAGTCATCAACAGGGGGAACCATTCCAAGTGGTAAGCACACAGTAAGAATTCTATGTTTATCTTGGGGTCCTGTATGGGGAAACACTGCTTTAAGCTGGTTTGTTTTTTGTGCAATCCAGAATGAGGTCTCCTCCCATCTGGTGGGACTCTTACCCATAACTGCATTGATAGTTACAGGACTAATCACAGTTAGAACTAAATGTGGCTGGATATCTTGAACAGCCCTTAGTGGGACAGATGTTACTGTGTGCATTACAAACTGTGTTAATTGTCTATACAGTCTAACTAGACCATTTTATAGTGTATGTAATTCACCCGCATTTAGCAGTGCTAGGATTGGATATGGTGTATAGCTGGTTAAGACTGGCCACGTGACCCAGTCATTGCTCTGGGGACCCTGTCTAATACCTTGTCTGATATTTTGTGATACATATTTTAGGGCACCTTAGAACCAACTTTGATGTTCCAGATATGTTAATGCTATGTCTAAATCATTATAAGCTTTGTATTGGCCGGGTAAGGCAGCTTCAGTGTATGTGTGAAATGTCTGTGTGTTAGCATCGGCTAAAGGAAAAGTGAACCATGAGTAAAATACTTCAGTGTGCAATAACAGTATGTCTGCAATTAGTCGGTATATTAATAACATTCACCATTTTAATGATTGGATTTCAGAGAGGAAAATACTATAGTGGGGATTCCTTTTAAATGTTCAAGCTTGTACATCCTACAGACAGAAATAGATACTTCCTATAATGCTGAGAAGGATTAATCCCTAACACTATGGACAGCTCTGTTTTAAAGGTGAATGGGGACCTGGGGCCAGACAAGACCTACTCAGGAGACATGTTAAATAAGTACCTGCCCCATAAATGTTAGTTGTGCCGTGTTATATGGTTCCCAAAAGAAGTAGGACTGCTTATTAAGATGGCAGAACTTCAGGATTTAGGAAATGTCAGACAATTCCTAGCTACCTCACAGTGCCTTACCTGAAGCTTTGACCTGCCCATGGTAACAGATGGATTAATCAACTTTGAAAAAAGCCACTCAGACTTCCAAGTAAATTGTGGAAACATATCTTGCCTTTAGTTGTTTACTTCTGTACACCCAGGATAAACAAAAGAAAGATATTAATAAAGGTTTTCAAACATTTGTTGAAATAATCATATTCTATTTACAGAGAGAATGAGCTGCAATTATTAGGCAGATGAAGCAAAACATTAAAAACAGCATTACTTATATGGTGAACAGAATAATTAATCCAACCATGGCAATCTTACTTCAATATATTCTTACCTATCACTACTTTCACTTTGAGAGCATAATGGTAGATCTTGAAGGATAGCCTGATCACCCCATACCTGGATAACTGATCAGGGAGTCAGCCTAAGGTGAAGTTGGCAATCCTTCTTTATAAGGTCAAGAGTCAGCAGAGCTGCATTTTGAATACAGGATCCGTTCCAGGACAATCACGGTTGGAGTGCTCCTCTCAACCCTATAGGGCAGTGCACTGTTTATTTAATCAAAACCACACTGTGTTAGAGGTGCAGCTGTGATGCAATGATAAGTCTAGATTCCAGGAGCTGTCTCCAAACGATCAACGCAAGCACTAGAATATCTTGTTCTTTGTTCCTAGCCTTGAACGGAGTGTACAGATTACATGGCCACACAACCAAAAAATTGTGCAAAAGTAACTATAAATGTGCACGTGACTTACCCTCTTTGGAAGATTCTTTTATTTTATTGTAGGTTGCCAGCAATACATTGGTCCTTTTGGGTGCTGGGTTTATAGATAGATAGATAGATAGATAGATAGATAGATAGATAGATAGATAGATAGATAGATAGATAGATAGATAGATAGCACTCCTGTAGTTATTGTTAGGTGAGAGTTTCCACTGAAAATTATTTTGATTTTTTTGTACTTTTTAATTACTTTGCTGTCATTTGACGAATGTGCAAAAACAAAAGTACATCCACTTAGGGTTGCTCTTGGCAAATTTTATGAACATGTTTCAAGCTCTGAAAATAAACGGGGTTGGGCTTCGAAAGTGACATTTCCCATTTGAACTCCCATAAGATTTTTTGCTCAAGCATTGTGGATTCACAAATCAGGTGCAGATACGCCTCTTATTGGCTGACCATTATAGAAACATTTTTGCTAGGCCACCAATACCCAGCACTGAACACTGGCTTAAGAAAAAAGGAAAATGAAAAGGGTACAAGGGGCAGGATGAAGCTAGTCTAACCCGAAGACACCGATCCAGAGGGACCGTAGGCAATTAAGTAGACATTAAAATATTATTTACTGATGGAGTTTGTGACGCCTTTGCTGTATTTGAGAATCCTGGAGTCTGGCTGGGCCCCAGAGTCCCTCCTGGCTCAGGATTTGTGAGTTTGGCCCTGGATGAGAGAATCCTGAAATGAAACAAAAAAATAATTCAGCACACTACGGATGCAATAGGCCAGCGGCTTCATGATGTGGGGGTTGGCAGGACATGGCGGATTGGGAGCGTGGTTTAGCCACAAGCAAATTGCCAATATTTAACATTTTTGCAGACTAGTGAACATTTTAACAATGGATATTGTACTCCTAATTAGTTTCCACGGAAATCATGCTAGAGTTGTGTAGGCAGCGCAGTTCTCCTTGACAAATTATACGTTCTCAGTAATCAATTTGGGACCTTGTCCCGCAGTTTTCCAGGGATCAAAGGAAGACCACTAAGGGGAGACTGTCTTTATTAAGTATGGAAGTATATACAATGTGACTCAGGGTGGTAGTCTTTAACATGTATGTCTAGGTCGAATTTACCCAATGTTATGAATGTAATTAGCTTCCACTGTCTTCCCTATATCTTTTGAAAAGAGCTGTTTGTCTCATTTTTATTCCCATTTCGGGACCCACTGGCCCAGCACTACCAATGGCAGTAGCCTAAAAGTAGCCTTATATGGGCTGATTTATAAATGTGCTCATTTTATATGATTTATATAGCCCATAGCGATTGCACATTAAAAAGGAATGAGTTTACAGGATATTGCATTGGCGATTGTACACTTCCATACAAATTCATTGACAAAATATAGATTAGTTTATTCCATCTTCTATACAGCCTTTCTTATGGATACATAATCCACACACACACACACACACACACACACACACAAATCTAGTAAAATCGAGTGGGGAATGTAATGGTTTAATTTATTAAAAGTTGCAGCCAACGCCGTAATTCTAAATATATGTGTTGTTTTTCTCTAGCTACAGATCACTGCAAAATAAAAGATACATAAATGCTTACTGTAAATCACATTCCATTAATAACATCTCCTCGGGTGGTGTGACCAAATGCAACGTGAAGGAGTATAATTCACACATCCAGCTGTGTCAGATATTTAAAGATCCTGGCAGCGAATGTTGTATCACCACGTAAAGAAGAACATGTCTGGCTTGAAGCAACAGCAACATAACTCTAAATCCTGCAGGTGGCCCGAGTCGCAGAATTATAAATTAATTAATACACGTTAGCAGCATTAACATACTATAAACGTAAGTAGATTATGAACCTGAAACTACATGACAGTATCAGGGCTTTGCTAAGATTTAATGTCACACATTCCCATACAAATTGCAAATTTATGACCGAAAGATAAAAGAGGCCATTAGCCTGCAAATGGATTAAAAACAACACAGAATCAGTGTTAAACCTAATTTGAAATATTGTTTAAAACTTGCCTGGATGGCATCAGTTTGTAAGCAACATCTGTTCCTGTTTTAGACTCATTATTGTTTAAACAGACACGTTTTTAACACTGTTATGGACCACCTCAATTTTACTGTAAAGTTGTTTGTAAGGTAGGTACATCAGGAAGTTCCTCTTTTGCGAGCATTAATTTGTATGTCATTATTGCCACTTGGCATCCATTTTGAAGTATCCAACTCTGTCCTCCCGCCCTATTTAGGGTCGGATTGAGCTCCAGCTTTCCTGTCGATAGAGCATCTGTTAGCCCTGTCAACGGAACGCTAGCGCCTATGGTTGAATGCTGCAGGGGCCGTCCGAGGAAGAGTATTACACCACCTGCCCTGTTTAGGTGGATGGTGTGATGTCCTTTTTTCCCGTATGTCACTGGCAATAAAAACTGGTGGTGAGAGGCAGAAAAAAGTAAACAGTGACCCCACATCCAGGGTAAAAAAACAGAATGTGAGGATTGTTTTTTTGTTTTTCAATAAATTCCCACTTTGGGAGTTTGTTTTCAATAGACAAAACGTTTGTAAATTTTGGTGGACGGCCATCAAAACTGACGGTGGCCATCCACCAAAAATGTTGTTCCTTGACAGAAACCTCCATGGTGGCAGCTTCTGTCAAGGTACAGAGATCACTGCTGGTTCTCTAAATTTGGCTGAAGATAGTCCATCAGGGTGGCAGACGTAATGTCCTCCACCAATGTGACTGATGAAGTACTATCCGCCAAACTCTAAAATAGGCCCTACATTTCTACAATCCTCTTAATCCCGATTTAAAGTGAGATAGTAAACTTGAATCCCTGCAGAAACCTCTTTTTGTTTATGGATCGGAATTCCGACATTTGCCTTAAACACATTCTGCCCACTCACACCCACTGAAATCGACCAGGTGAAAAACATACATTATATTCCTACTTATGCCCAGGTTTTCTTGGAAAGTCACACTTCCCAATGTAATTTATTATTTTCCAGAGGAAAGACTAGGAGGTATTCACCACACCGGGCAAATATTGTACCCATCAGTGTTGGTATTTCTTAAGTGTGAATCAAGACTAAAGTGTGGCGGGGTGAGGGGTGAATGGCAGCTGAATTGTAACAGGATTTGAATGGATATGTATGGCAATAAATACACTGTACAGCTAAGCTGTGATTTTCAATTACAACCACAAATGGCCAATGTACCTGGAGCTGTAGTGTCTTAGAGCTGTGAGCACTAGGACCCCACAGCCTGGCAGACTAAAGGAACAAATATATAATCAATTGGGAAGTGTTAAGGTATGGACATTAACAGTTATGAGATAATGAGAAAGTTAGTTGAATGTTGTACGTCGATGAATAAAAATGCTTGCTATGAGATCCGTGCGTGGCATGTTCCTGTGCATACTCCCGGCCTGGGAAGGACATGATAACTGACGACAAGTAGGGGATACATTCCCCAAAGAAACAAGACTGCTCTCCCTGAGAGATTGCAAGGATGCAGTAAAGTACTTGTGCTTGCTATGTGTGCCCTAAGCCAGTGCAAAGAAGCCTGCAGTTGGAGGATGTGGAGTGCAAATACCATTCTAACCAATATGAGGCCTTGTGGAGAAATTGAAGGCCGAACAGAGAAGCACCGTTGGAAAAGCTGGCCAAGACTGGCTGGCCAGGCTAAGAAAAGAAGGTGCTACCATACAACATCGAGCCACGAGTCAGACAAAGAAAACACTAAAGGCAGTGACAACCAGGTACAACAAAAGCAACAGCACCCAGATACATTGCTAGTAGGCAGCGATAACCAGATACAAATAGTGAACTTGACTCACCAGCCGTACGACCTCAAAATTGGGCGAGGTGACTCAAGAGCATGACAAAGGGGTTGTGCTCACAAGGTTGTTGGGTGCTGTACAAACAACCAAAGCCACCTTCTAAATTGTGAACTTTTTCAGACGACTGTACCAAAAACATGCAGTACAGTGCTGCTGCATTCTTGAAACCTCAGCCGCCATTTATTGCTACCAAAAAGCAGAATATTAGTGCCAGATAAGCCACATGTAGATTTTCCATGACTAGATATGTGCTCTGGAAGAAGTAAATGATGAGAAAATCATAAAAACACTTAAAGAATCTTGCTGGTGATGGAGTAAAAGAAGAGATAAAGAAAATCTCACAGACTCAGACAATGTTGTACCGTCAGATTAAAGAAGCTTTCAGGAGCCAAATTCAATTTGATGCCAAATGTCGACTATGAGAGCTACACTTTCAATCTAGCGAGATAACAAGTTGGCGAAATGAAGGATGAGTTTGTTGAAAGACATAGGGGCTGGTGGAGCGGACTGCCATATTACTAGTTTGGCGGTCATAGAAACAGAAGACCACCAGTGGTCCACTGCCACCGCCAGGCAGCACAGACCGCTACGGTCGCCCGGAAGCACAAACAGGCTGGCGGAGCCCATGTTTCCGCTGGACCCATTACGAGGATGCACACTGCCAATGTGACCGTGGCGGTACAATCACCATGCAGAAGCTGGCGGGAATGGACACAATAAAGGGAGACACTCACCTGCAGACAGATACACACGTCAGAGCCGCCATGGAGCCCTTCAAAAATGTCATGCTGCTGCTCCTGCTCACTCAAAGACAACAAAATCAATTCCGCCACGGATGACAGCAACAGTAAGTACATACACCTATCTGTAACCAGAACCCTTTAAAAACAGCACGATGCACCGGCAAACACATGATAGGAGGACATGCCACGGGCAGAAGCTACTTGTTTCATACAACACACACTCACCAACATACATCAACACGGACACGTACACACAAAGAACGCACACTTCAGCCAGCACACACACACTGAACAGAAAATCTACACACTTACACACGGCCACACAGCTCAGGCACTGGGACACTGAAGGCCACACAACATTCTCACACACAGCAAAAAAACACAACTACTGCACACATACAAGTAACATACAAACAGTCACACCCAACACTGGCCAGGGACTGTCCACATATACAACACATATATCCATTGACATGCCATGGAACACATACAACACCAACATGAAACAACCCTGCAGTGGACACACACATCACACCATAAAAGAAGCATAATGGCATTCACAATACACAGATAGACAAATGGTCAAAATAGATAAAGCGCACCACAACAACAAAACATGCACATCTGGGATTAGAGCATCAGGACCATACATGGAAAGAGGGTGCAAGGGGACACATATCGCTTTGAATAGGGTCCTCAAACTACTTGTGCCCAGGAAATGGCCATAAATGGATTTCAGTGACAAGCAATATCAAAAGCAGTTGTCTTGCCCAGCTGCACAATGGGGAAGGGCAAGTCAACAAAGCACACACAACTCCCACTCCATGGGACAGATTCCTACATGAACCAGCAGCAAAGGACACACCCCTAAAAGGACACAAGCACACTGAAATGCCAAGAACCCCGGCACAAGTGAACACACTCTGGGGGTCATTCTGACCCTGACGGGCGGCGGAGGCCGCCCGCCAGAGTTCCCCCTCCGAAATACCGCTCCGCGGTCGAAAGACCGCGGAGGGTATTCTAAGTTTTTCCCTGGGCTGGCGGGCAGTCGCCAAAAGACCGCCCGCCAGCCCAGGGAAAAACTCCCTTCCCACGAGGATGCCGGCTCGTAATCGAGCCGGCGGAGTGGGAAGGTGCGACGGGTGCTGTTGCACCCGTCGCGTATTTCACTGTCTGCCAAGCAGACAGTGAAATACTCGTAGGGGCCCTCTTACTGGCATGGCCACTGCAGGGGCCCCCAGGGGCCCGCGACCCCCCCTACCGCCATCCGGTTCCCGGCGGGCGGACCGCCGGGAACTGGATGGCGGTAGGGGGGGTCGGAATCCCCTCGGCGGCGCAGCTAGCTGCGCCGCCTTGGAGGATTCAAAAGGGCGGCGGTACACTGGCGGGAGACCGCCAGTGTTGCCGGTCTGACCGCGGCTTTACCGCCGCGGTCAGAATGCCCTGCGGGGCACCGCCGGCCTGTCGGCGGTGCTCCCGCCGACCCTGGCCCCGGCGGTCTAAGACCGCCGGGGTCAGAATGACCCCCTCTGTGTCTGCACTGACAAAACTTAAGATGATGCACATCACATGTATACAATAGCCATTTCAGGGGGACAAGTACAATGCCATACATGCCCACATGGCACAACACAAAAAGAAATACTTACCATGACAAACACTATAGAATACCATGACATTGACATTGCTTCTACACACACATACCCATCACACAACAGAAGTCCTTCTCTTGGGGGACAACAGCACTGCACACAAACTCACATAATGCAAACATCACCACATGGAGCAGCAAGCAGGCACAAACACATACAACTACAGGCACACAACCAAAGTCACTCAGGAACAAGAGAAAGCTAGGTAAGGAATACCAGGGCAAAGGTGTACCCAACAAACCAACAACTGTCTGGGTGTATTAAATGACCAGTTCCTAAAACCAAGGCCATCGGCCAGTCCATTCTGGGTGCCCAAATGGCACAGTGTTGGGCCCCTACTTGACTCCTGACTGTCATGTAACCTCCATAGGAAGGGGCATCAAGGGGGCAAACAGGCACCTCCGGGATTATCCGGGGGGGGGAGCAGGTAAGGGGGGGCTGGGTTTGTGTTCGGGAGGGGGATCCTTCTTTGGAGGGGTGGGCTTTGTCTTGGCATGGGAGGGAAATGGGTTCTTGCATGGGGGCAGGAGAGGCCTTGGAGGTGGAAGGGATGGCCTTGGAGAGCGTTTTGGTCCTTTTGGGTGTGGAACGAGGGTTGGTGAACATGAGTAAGGCCAAGGTCACACAGGCAAAGTTTCTTTGACACATGGGGACGGGAATCAGAGGGGGGTTGGGATTTGGAGGCTGAGGGAGTGGTTGTCTGATGTTTAGTAGTGGATGTCTTGCATATGTGCTTGTGGGAGACATGCTTGTGTGTGGTGGGTGGCGGTGGGGTCAGTGAGCGAGGGCATTCATGTGTCTTGGGCTGAGGGGGTTGGAAGAGCTGGGAGATGCCATGGTGGGTAGGTGTCTGTTTGGGTGGTAACTGCAGGTATGGTGGATGTGGCACATGTAGGTGTGTCTGTAGTTGTGGTGTCTGTGGGTGTGGTGCCAGGGGTGGATGTCTAAGGGCATGCTGTGGTGGTGTCTTCAGGTAGGATGGGTGTGGTGGCTGTATCAGTGACTGTTGAGTTGGTGACTGTGGGTATGCCAGATGTCTCGTGTGTGATGCTGGGGGCAGGGGGTGTCAGGGCAAGTCGTGACTGTTGCTGTGTCTCTCAGTGGATGTTGTTTGTGTGTGTGCTGGTGTGTCTTATGGTGCTTTTGTTTATGTGTGCTACCTTTGTCTGTTGAGGTGGATGCACGAGAATCTGTTTGTGTGATTTGGCTAGGGCATCGAAGGGGATTTGGACTGGGAAGAGGAAGGTGGATGGGGAACTGAAGACAAAGGGTGACTGGCTGCCATCAGTGTGGAGGCCAGAGCCTGAACAAATCTCTGTAGGCCAGCCATTGCACCATGAATGCCGTCCAGGAACGTGTTGCTCTGCTGGAATTGGGCTTCCAGTAACTGGATGGCATTCATGATGGTGGACTGACCCACAGAGATCAGCCTCAGGAGGTCAATAGCCTCCTCACTGATGGCAGCAGGCATAACCGGGGCTGGGGCAGAGGTGTCTGCGGCAAAGGGGACACACCCTCCCGGGTGAGCGGACATGGCCAACTGGGTGGAGAGCAACAGAGTGGGCAGTGATAGAATGGGGGTGGTGGACAAGGATGCTGCTGGGAGGTCCCCGATGGGTCTGCTACCCATAGGGAGTGACCACAAGAGGAGGAATCCGAGGATGTTGATGCAGTTTCGGTCTCCCCCTTGGCATTCCCCTAGCCCTCCGGGCCACTGGTTCCCTCTGTATCAGTGGTGTCTTGACCCGAGGACTTGTGGCCAGATTCTTCCCCACTCAATTAAGCCCTGTTTCCTTCACCTACCTGTTCTGATGCTGCCAAAAGAAAGAGGAATAGGGTCGCAACATGGAAATGAAAACACTTAGTCACAACTCTGAGAGAAAAACCAGACCATCATGTCAAGTAGCCCTTGCAGAAAATGCCAGCTAAGTGACACAATCATGTGCCACTACAAAACATTGCATGCCATATGGAATTACAAAAGTAACACATGAGAAATTCAGGCTCTCAGAAAACTCCAATTGCATGGATGAAGTCTAGCAACCACACTAACCACACCACAATTAGGTGACTACTCCACCCTCAAACCTGTGCCACATGCAACAGACCCCAGTGAACCAGTACCCACTAATTGAATCCCATTGTAAGGTATCCTACCAATTATATACACACAAGCCTACACACATATCTAATTTGCATTGATGTAATGTACTCACAATAATAGATGTTGCTAAGGAAATGCAGACAACATTGGTACAAATGTGCTATACTGGGAGTAGCTAACATGAAAATATCCATGTCGCTATGGAAACATAAAGACAATGTACAGTTCACAAGTGACACCTGCCCAAAATGAGTCAATGAGGTAGTAGAAAGGTGACTTTGATGTAACCCACATGTTGTGTTGCAAGGAACAACAATGTTGCCAGGTCCTAAATCTCATTGAGATATGTCTCCAGGTCGAACACAGCAATGAATCTGTAATGCCCAGGATAGCCACCACCAATGTCTGACACCCATCATAATGAAATCATCTGAGGGTGTTAGTAGTAGATAACTGGACCATGCAGGAAGGAGAGACACAGACCTTGCAAACATTAACAGAAGGATCCCAACTTGTTGTCCAATGAGAAGCAACATCACTACCCACATCTCAGACATGGCAAGCATGGAATCTGTCTGTGGGTGTATCCCTGATCCCCAAACACATGTGAAGAAAACATCACTGCAAGTCAATCCATGATGCATCCCAACAGTCAGGGCACAATGTCCAATCTTTGTACAGGTGCAGTGCACCTCCAAACATGATTCCACATCAAGGGTACATATGAACATGAAGTGGACCCACGCTCAGGGCCTACCTGTCATGTCTCTCATAGCTACTGCAGTTCTGCATGACTAATGACATACTATGAAGCATGAATGCACCTTCCTGACAACATATAATAGTTACACACTCCAGTCTGTAGCACCACAAAAAGTGGACAACCTTTTCATATGTCCCATTACAACCATACTCCATGCACATACATGTGAGAGACTCCAGACATAATCCCATCCACATGGCTAACACATGTCTAAAACAAGTGCATAGATATCTATCCTAAGGGGAATGGAGCACATCCAGAGATGTAGACATCAGGACTGATGGCTAGAGTGATGACACATCACTCATGAGAATGTGCATTCCCCACTTACTGAGAGAAAGTAGTTTGCTACAGGTGACAACAATTAGCTATGTAAGTCATGTTACATGTATGGTGCACACCTTTGCATCACAGACTGCAGTGAGGCACCAGCACCCATCATAGACATGAGGTGCTCCTGGGTAGAAAATGTCAACCTACACATATCCCCAGACACATAGCAGAGTACAGTGACCCACATCCTACTTACCTTTGGACTGTGAAATTTGGGAGGTGTGATCTGTTGGTGAAAACAAACACCCACCAGAGGAGGTAATACAGAATATTTTAACATTAAATACAACAATATGTGCTCCCTGCTGAGCAAATGGGCTGAGTATTCTCCACAGTTTTGTCCTAGGTCCCAGGTCCAGAAGGCAGAGCACACCAGTTGGAAACACATGGCCGGTCTACACAAATTAGATCACAAATGATCTGTGACACATGACACATCCCTCTTTATCAGGGGGAGCAGTCAGTCCTTCACTCGATCACCTGGCAAAGGATCAAGCAGGAATTTTCCCTGTACTCACCCCCTTGTGGATGCTGTGCTGCCCTCAAACACCCATCCAAATCTGTGTTGGCCACTGCCAAAATGTGCACCATTAGGGGGGTCATTGTCTGACTGGCAAACTATCCACTTTGGGAGGGCAGCCCCAGCAAGGCCTATGTGATCTTCCAGGCCCAGTGTCTCAGGTCATGCCACATCTTCCAACAGTGGGTGCTCTCCCGGCTGTGGCCCCCAGGGTCCTCACCTTCTTGGTGATGGTTTGCCATATCTTATTCTTCTGATGGGCGTTGACCTGCATGGATGCAAAGGACAAGACAGGAAACTATATCCACATGTCTCATACAAACTGGCTGAGCTGCATACGTCAGTATGCCAAGCTAAGAACATCCTGACTTGACCATCCTGCCCACCTGTGGCACAAAGCAGTCATTGGGCACAGGGACATGACTACATACAATCTCCAATAGGCTGCCTTACACAACACCCAGATCTGGCCCTTCGTCGACTAGCTAGGCCAACTGTCACTTTTGTGGGACATGAGTAAGCAACCTGACATTGATTAGAAATACTATGGAAGACATCACACAAAGTGGCAACTGACAAGTAAACCCCTCAGCCAAGAATGCACACAAACCTCCACTACCTCTGAATATCACCCGCTGCATACAGTCCCTACAGGCCACCGGCAGACAACAAACTGCTCCACCGCACTTGGCTCACAATGAAGGGAGTGACATGTTGGGCACACAAAGAATAAAGCCTGGCCATGTGTGGACATGTGCAGAGACAGATGAAGGCACATGCCACTTCAGAGTGTGGGGGTCTGTGTGTCTCTTCCACATCACAATCCACACAACCACACATGTGTGTCCCCTCAACCGAGAGTACATTCTGAAAAACATGGGAATGCATTGGCCATGTCCCACTCTATGCCCAAACTACAGAGTCAGTTATAATGGCTCATCAGTGAACAACACAGTGTGTGCACAAGGCAATGACCAAAATGCAAGGGCACATTTGAGCTGGATGGAAGACACAACAGGGCTGTGGGATCAAGGGAGCTGTCTAGGCTATGTAACACATATTGTTAAAGATCAGAAGAGCACATCAGTCACAGATCACTAGCCTGCCCCTAATACCATTTCCATTCTAATCAGTGGACAGAGGTTCAAGAAGTTGCATATTGGCACTGGGGCATGAATTGGCATAATAACATGATGTGCAGGGATACTGGGTGTGGGCACAGTGTCACATTTGCATAGCAAAAGGGAATCCATAGCAGTCTAGGTTTCAACTGCTACTGTAAGAAACAATAGACAGGCCCGGTCTCTGCAGGCTGAGCAGACAGACCTACATTAAACACCACATCCGACACTTACAGGCACAACAGTTCATCGTGTAGCCTAAAGCCAATTGCCATGTGGTGTCTATGTGCAGAGCTAAGGGGCATAGTTAGTCATTACCTAGCTTCTGAACAACAGTCCAATAGGCCAGATATGGCCTGAGATTACTGTGCCAACATAGACAGAGTTCAATTTACAAACAACCAACATATACAGCCTGCATCCACCCCTCCTGCTGTCATGCAATCACATGTGACCACTCATTTATAACATCTTCTGGCAGGAGTTGCCGTGGATGACTGTTATGACACCTCATCTAGTCATGTTCATCCAAAACAAGTTGGGTCAGGGAACACTCATTACACTTTCAACACATTGTCTCAGGACACACTACCTGTCACTTGACACAGAAACATGCCCATTGACTCACCCATTGATGCACATTGACAGCTCCTACAGAGCTGTGACGCCACAATCTGACAAACTGAGCCAAACTCTAGGCAATCTAAAGGTAAGATATGTCAAAGTACTGAGAAAAGTGTGCACATGGGGCGCTTACCTGCTCCTCTGGTGTGCCATAGAGCTGCTCATACAGTGGTAGGACCTCCTCCACAAGCTTCTTCAAGTACTCCGGCAAGAAGGCAGGGCCCTATCACCTGTTGGACGTGGCATGATTTTTCCTATAGGTGGTACACAGCAGCTCAGGTAGTGGAGGTCTTGCTGGCAGCAGTGTCAGGAGTCAAGTGAGGGATTCAGCAGAAGATGGTGGTCATGTCCACCACGTACGCAACCATCACTGCTAGCGGACACAGCTATTGGCCCAAGACTCCCACAGGCAACAATGTTGACCTATGGCTGTGTCTGCCGCGGTAGCATCCCCCTACCACCATGATGACTTCTGCTGGCGGTCTCAGACGGTTCCTAATGTCCAGTGGAGTAGGTAAGACACCCAACATTGTAAATGCCTACAATGCTATTAATATCTATTTTTAATGCGTCACAACTCAGAATATATTATTCAGGTGATTCATGAGTGGTGGCCTTGTCCTATCATGCAGATCATTCAATTCTGTAATCATATTGGTATAACGTCAAGCACATATGACAACATAATCAGGGGCACAGTCCATACCACCTCCCCATGGGCAACTTAGGATTCGTGCCATTGAAACACAGTCCAAGTGGCAAGTTGCATGCACATATTGTTGCTGTCTAAATGGATGATGTGTACACATATGTGGAAAAGCAAGGGGGAAATGTGTCAGTTATGTGTAATTGTGAGCAGTGATGTGTATGGTGTATCATGTCCTCTGCTACTCACATGCCGATTCACTGTTCATAAATGACACGTATGATGTATCTTCCATGGGACGCATTGCACGATAGCTATACTCTACTTTTGTCTCACATAGTTACCCGGAGAGGGGAAAAACCAACAACCTCCTGTGTACCGTCCACTGGCAGATCTTCAGGCAAAGGAGGACAGACATATCATCCAGATCTATTGTCTGGATAGGCAGACAATAGTGGACTTTTGTCATCAGTTGAAGCCAGATCTGATGCCGGCCATCAGTCATCCAAATAGCATACCACCCATCACTCAAGTCATGGCAGTGTTACTTTTCCTGGCCCCAGTGTCCTTCCAAAATACAGTGGCCCTGTCTTCTGGGATATCCCAGCCCATGTTCAGTCTGGTCTTGAAATATGCACTCTCAGCAATGTTGAAACACCTGGACAGCTACATCCAGTTTCCTCAATGTGAAAGTTTTGCCCCATGTGAAGGCTGAGTTCTATGGTTTGACACACATCCCACATGTGGTGGGAGCCATTGATGGTAGAAATGTAGCCTTGGTTCCCCCACATGGCAATGAACAAGTCTATCGGAACAGGAAGAACTACCATTCCATAAATGTCAAAGTTCTGTGTTTGGCGGACCTCTATATTTTCCAGGTTTGTGCCCGTTATCCAGGTTCAGTCCTTGATGCCTTCATCATGCAGAACAGCGCTATTCCAGAGCTGATGACATGACTGTACCCAGAGCGGGCCTGGCTGTTTGGTAAGTCACATATGTCATGTGTGTTTTATGCTATGTCTGCTGCTAATGAGACAATGCTTGGGACTTATGGTAGCACATATGTCTCATTCCCTTAAAGGGGACTCTGCAAACCCAGACACTCCATGGTTGTTGACACCGGTGAGGAACCCAACTACGTCAGGGTAAGTCTCCTTTAACAAGGATCGTGAAAGGACATGGTGTGTCATGGGGTGGTTGTTTGGGCTCCTGAAAGCCAGATTTCATAGCATTGACAAGACAGGTGGAGCCCTCCATTACTCACCCGGAAAAGTGTGTAAGATCATTGTGGCCTGCTGCAAGCTCCACAACATTGCCCGGAGGAGAAATATCCCATATATTCCAGATGAGGGTGCGCTAGCAGTGTCACCCAGTGAGCCTCCTGAAATGCCAAGTGAGGATGACAGTGATGAGGATAAAGGTGGAGACATGCGGGCAGATCTCATCAATCACTACTTCACTTGAGTGTAAGTATGTGATGTTATGTGATTACTGTGACTGTCTGTGAGTATATGGTAAACTGTAGGGGTCAGGATGTGTTGAGAAGAGTATCTCCGTTTTCAAGAGACAGTGCATCTCATGCTATCCATTATACAGCTAAGATTTGTGACACTCTTGTTAATCTTCTTTGTTTTGGTCAGTCAGTGGATCACCTGAAGTTTTAAATTAGGCTTTGTCTCTTATGTATGCCTTTACCTGCCTAAACTCATTTTGTATCATTCTTTCCTCTAGCTGCCTTCACCATGCCATCCTCGTATGGGCATTTCAGAGTCGTGTCATTGGGAGGTAGCTGTTGCTGGCCTGACATGTGAGGTGGATCCAGGTAATGTTGTTCAAAGATTTTGGGTTTATGAGTCCTATGCCAAAGCTGCCTGGACAGCGGGTGGGCAGAAATCTGAGATACACAATAGACTTGTTAGCTGTGGTGTGTTGGTCATGTGTGTGATCATGTGGCCTTGTAACATGCCATCATGTGCATTCCATGCCTTATACCTTCACATTGTGTTGACATTGACCCTGTATGATCTGTTCGTGTCTGACAATGTGTTTCCTCATTGCAGACCATTGTATCTGTGCCACACCATTGACACAGGTTTGTGACATTCCATCAGATGCTTGCTCATTGTAATGGGAAGGACCTGGGCTCAGGGTGCATTGTGCCAGAGTGCATGTTAAGTTGGCAGACCTGGCTTGGTATGTGATAAGGGTCAAACTGGTGACATAATCCCATACTCTCTTAGCCTAATCTTCTGAACAAGGTCTGCCGAAGCCCTTGGTCTGGGGGACGGTACATTTTGGGTATCTGGCATGACTCAAAATGGGTAAAACATTCTTGGCTATGACTGTCGAGAAATCTTTTAGCAGCCTATGTGCAATACATTTGGTGTGACCATACACTTGTGACATTGTGTTGCTAGTGATCCTCAGCATGACACTACCTAAGACTTCTCGCTCCATCCATTACCTTCTTATATCTTACTCATGTGAATAGCTTTCAACATTTCAGACAGTTAAAAAAGAGAGTTAGTAGGCAGTGTTTTAATGATGAGTGTGTTTATTTACATTACTACAGAAATCAATAGTGATACTGGAATAAAACAAAAATAAATACGATGAAGGGATCGGTTGTGATGGATGCAATCAAAAGAGTAGAGACCACAACATTTGAAGTTCAAATTTCAGTGTCCTACTGGCATTGAAAATGGAAAGTGGTTAAGGAATAGTCAACAGAGTGAATCTTTAGTACACAAAAGAGTGGCA
Source organism: Pleurodeles waltl (assembly GCF_031143425.1). Lineage (NCBI taxonomy): Eukaryota > Metazoa > Chordata > Amphibia > Caudata > Salamandridae > Pleurodeles > Pleurodeles waltl. The sequence goes on from NC_090451.1 coordinate 395,290,922, forward strand.
TCAGGAAGTGGTCACTTGCTGGCAGTGGTTGGTGTCTTGCCATCTGTACCTCCTGGATGCTTGGCTGGATGTCCCCGCTTGCGGGGGGTTCAGTAACTACAGAGGCAGAGGTGTCTGAGGTGGGTGGTTCCCCTGGCAGGGCCTCCCTTCCAGTGGCTGGCACCAATGAAGGGCCTGGTGAAAATGTGCCAAAGGAATGAGTGGGATGTTGTTGTCAATCCCTGCTCACGGTAGTGTTGAGGACCGTCAGCACCCCTGTTAGGGAGGCCATGCTGGTATTGTGGGCCTCTCACTGTTCACACATTTCCCGATGAAAATCCCTCTGTAGCTCCTTGATTTCCCTGAGTTCAGTTAGTACCTGGCCCATCATGCCTTGGGAATGTTGGTAGGCTCTCTGGACCTGGCTTATAGCATCCTGGCAAGGGGCATCACCAGCAGCCTCTTGTAGCTGTGCCACTGCATCCCTCTCAGCCATCCTACCCCCATGTGCCTGAACCCTTGGTGCAGCTTGCCTCCTTCCACTGGTTCCAGGTCCTTCATTGTCGGAGTTGGATGGCTGTGACTCTGGAACCTGGGCTGGGGGCACAAGATGTTGGTGACTGTCCTGGGGATACAGGTTTGGGGGCAACTGTATGCCTGCGATATAGAGGCCATGGGACTGGGAGTAGTCGATGTGGTCAGAGCTGAGGCTGACCGGTGTTGTCTGACCAGGTTGCCTGGATGTGCCATGACTGTGCTAAATGTCCAGCAGTCCAGGGGGGGTGCCCTCACTGAGGGCTTTGCCCATGGGGGTAGGGGCAGTCTCCTCAGTGGTGCCAGTAGTTGCAGTGGCAACTTGACCTGTTGGGGTGAAGGAGACAATGTTAGTGATTGTATTTTGACATCTACCTCCATTTGTTGAGAGTGACATTAGGCTAGGGCCTTGTTCTGCTGATTTCTTTTATGTGACAGCTACACATCTTCTTATTTGTAATAACCTGACATGGGACTCACATACCAAATCCAGGCCAGGGACCTAGCTTTAGACTGTCTGGAATTATTAGTTGTTGGAGGGATTGTAATAGACTTATGTCTTGCCAGCACTTCAGACAGAACAGTGCCTGGGCAGGATTGTTTGAATCATCTTGAAACCTAGTTGTCTGTCATGCAAGCATTGACAAATCTTGGATAAAATGTGATAGTTGTCATCCTGTGGTCAGTGCATTGTGGATCTGACTAGTGCCAATGCCATACAGATTACACATCTTGAGGCCTTAGATCTGTCTTAGATGTTCTTTCCACACATTTTGAGTTGTCCTATTTTCATCTTGGCATACCATCTCAAGATGGATCTGGAAGTGTGACCACATCAAAAGGACTACCATTACCTGTATCCTTGTCCCTCCCAGGTGTGTCAAGTTCATTAGTGGGTTCACCGACAGTGGCACAATATCATATATGGACACTGGCCTGGTGTTTGGGGTTGCATGGCCTGGCCCTCCTGGGATTTATGGTGTCATTTCTCACACCACGACTCACAGTTCACATTATCTGTCCTCTGAGGTGAGTAGACTTCCATAGCAAGTTATTTGAACATATGCAGAGTGGTCTTGGTCATTGGATTGAGTGGAGAGAGCCTCTTCCTGTTAGCAGTCATGTGACTCCCTGTACTACATGCAGTCGTTAAATGTGACTCACCCAGGTGTGTGCACCTCATGTGTGTATTCCCACAAAAAGGTATTTGGCAAGTGTAAAGTGTACTGTTGCTTGGAGTGAGAGTACGGGGTCCACCTATGAGTTCTAGCCATTTCTCTCTCTCTGTATCACACACACTTTAGAGTTGTTCTCCTGTCAGGTGAGTACAGTTCAATGGATGAGTAGAGGTAGATGGGTGTTTTGTATCAGGGTACACTGTGTTATCTGGGGGAGATACTAATATTGCCCCCTAGCCTTAGCATTCCTGTAAGTGCCTGACCTACTCCCACATACTGTAGAGTTGTATTCCTTTCAGGTGAGTACCATTCATGAGGGAATTGGAGGACAAGGTAATTTTGAGTGTGGTACAATGTTTTGGTTTTTGTAATGGTAGAACAGTGTCTGCTGGTAATTGTGGTACTGTAATTTTCCTGTGCTACACACAGGATACAGAGATGTAGTTCCTCCAGGTGAGTTTAGTTCCCATGTGAGATGGCAAGCAGTGGTCTTTGGACAGGTAGTGACTGGGCTGGTGAGTGGGTTGACAGTGATGGTGGGCAAAGGTGATCAGTGAGTATGCATGACCGCATTTTGGTGCTATTTTAATTGTTTTGACTTACCCGACTTGACTCCCCTAGGTCTTCCTGTCAAGCCCCTAGGATGCAGGATGGCCGAGACCTTCTCCTTCTATGATGTGAGCTATACGGGAAGAGGTGGGGGACCACCATCAGTCTTCAGGACCACAAGCTGGTGCCTGGACACCATGGAAAGGACCTTGCCCCAGAGATCATTCCACCTCTTCTTGTCATCCCTTGTGCACGGGGAGCTGTCTTCAGAATTCACTCCGTTGATGATCCTTTGCCAAATTTCAATTTTCCTAGCAATAGTTGTTTGCTGTACTTGGTCTCCAAATAATTGAGGTTCTACTCTAATGATTTCATCTACCATGATTCTTAACTCATCATCTGTGAAACATAGGACATGGTGGTGATGAAAAAAAATGGGTGGGTGCTGGGTGCTAAACAAGTGATGGGGAGTAATTCGAGTGGAAGGTGCAACTGGATGTGATGGGTGTGCGATAGTTGGAGGGGTGCCTAATCCATGGTTCAAAATATCTCTTTTTTGTTCTGTCTTGTTGGGTCTTGATGTGGGAAATGCAAAGGATTGTGGTGTGTGAAGTTGTGTGTTTTACAGTGTGGTTTGCAGGAGTGTTGGGTATGTGAATGTGTGTCAGCTGTGTCCTTTTCAAATGCATCCAGTGTGGTGTAGTGTATTACTGTGGTCACCGCCAACCACCGCAGTTCGGACTGCCATTGGAGAACTGCAATGGCAGGACCGCCATTGTGCTTTTTGACTTGTAGTACGGTCGGTGGTGGGTTGATGGGCTAGCAGTGCTGGTGGCCAGACAGCCTATTTCCCACCCTGCAGAGTCCTGCGGGGTAATTTGTTTGGCTGGGTTCTGGTGGTCCTGGCTGTGTAACTTGTAATACAGGAGTCTGTGTGACTGTCAACATGGCGGTCTTTTGGTGGCCGCCACTATGGCGGTCTGGCAGTTTGGCGGTCTGACCGCCAAACTTGTAATGTGGCTCTTGATGTGCCTATCAAACAGTGTACGTTTTGCGAATTTAATGTTGAGGAAATGATGCTACTCAGAATCATTGATAGTTGTTTGTCTGACTCGTTCAGAAGACCTATGTTTTGAGAAAGATGCTCAATTTAGAAGAAGTACTAAAGGGTGGCAGAGCTGAGGAACAAGCAGATCAACTGGCAGCCGATATGGAAGCAAAAACAGCAAACAGTGAATCTGCTAGGATCATAAATTGTAAACACAAGCACCAAGTAGATGTTTTTAAGTCAACATCCTTGAAGAAAGAAAGTCTGTGCTTCAGATGTGAATTTTCTTTTCCACATAAAAGTAAATATCCAGCCATTGAACAGACGTACAAAATGTGAATTTTCATTTCCACATGAAAGTAAGGCCCATATTTATACTTTTTTAGCGCTGCATTTGTGTCATTTTTTGACGCAAAAGTGGTGCAAACTGACTAAATATGATTGAATTTTGTAAGTTAGTGCCGCTTTTGCATCCAAAAATGACGCAAATGCGGTGCTAGAAAAGTATAACTATGGTCCTAGCTGTCCAGCCATTGGAGAGATGTACAAAGGAAATGGAAAAGAGAACCACTTCAAAATGTCTTGCAAAGCAAAAGAGAAATCAATTGTGTCACGGTAAAATGAGAAAATGGATGCCAGAAGGTTCCAGAAACATCCTCGCCATGCCCACAAAGACAAAAAGCAACCTCAACTGTGATAGGTGGAAACTAAATGAAGTTGATCGTCATCAAGCTCATGCTGCAAAAGTTCTTCAATATCACTGACAATCATACGACAAAAGCAGGTGAATCAACAAAACAAAAGAATTATTTATGGACATTGTCGCAAGATCAAACTAAAAGTCAACAGCTGTCCCATAAACTTTGTAATTGACAGTGATCAACATAATGCCAGTTGAACAATTTGTCACCTACATAGCAACTCAAAGCGTCAAATGCAACAGCAGAGGTGCAGTGTGCATCTGTGTGGATATACACCAGGGCAACAAAGCAATCAAGAGAGAAATACACCCTGGTCATTACTTTGCAGATATGATCATGTAGCAAACAGAGCCAAAGTTTTCTTCTGTCTTGTCTTGAATAAGGGATACCATCAACTTGAACTGAAAGAAAACTGTAGGTACATTAGCACTTTATTGACTCATGTTGGTTTGTTCAGATACAAAAGCTTGAGCTTTGGAGTGTCATCTGCTGCAGAAATATTTCAAGATGTTACGCATGCTTTCAATTACAGTGACGATATACTGGTATTTGGAACAACACAGAAGGATATGGCTCTCAAACAAGAGTATTAAATACTTGCAGATGCAGTTCCCATGCTAAATGCAGAGAAGAGTGAATTTCACAAAACCAAACTCAAATTCTTTGGGCACGTACTTTCTGATGAGGGATGAATCCTGATCCAGATAAAGTATGAGCACTGTCAGACACCAGTCCCCCACAAGATGTCACCATGCTACAGTCCTTCTTGGGCATGGCCTGCTATAGTTCAAGGTATGTATGTGATCTTAGTATAGCAAGTGCCCCATTGAGAGACCTCACCAAACAAAATGTCCAGATTCCATTGTCCTCTGAATGTGATCAAAGTTTCAAAAGAATAAAGAATGGAATTGAAAAGATGACTGAGATGGCCTACTTTAATCCTAAACTGCACACTGTGATTACTGTTGATGCAGGGCTAGTGGCAATCCTTGCTCAGCATAGTGGAAATCCAAATGCTCAGAGACTCATTGTTGCATACGGCAGCTGGAGTTTGTCTGACACAGAATGTGCTGATTCCGAGCCGGAAAAAAAGAGAGTCTGGCTGTGCCGTGGACCTGTGAACACATTCATGTATTTCTGTATGGCAAGCACTGAGCTCTCCTCACTGTATTAGGAAATTCCAAACTACGATGCCTTCTGGCATTGAGGGGGGGGGTTACGTTTGCAAAAATGCAATGCATAAGCCAGGTAAGAACCAAATTTTCAAAGGCAATCCCATCACCATGGAAAGCTTGGCAGTCAGGCAGATAAGGGCCTCAAAGAAAGGGGCACTAGGGGGTACAGCCTTATGGAGGCTGAGGCAGGGCCAATATGGGTCCCCCAACAAATTTGGGGCTTGGGGGCGCACTGTGTCGTAGTAGCTCCATTAAACTGCCCTCTGTCTCCCCCTGCCAGTCACACCAGCCCAGGAGATCTTGTAATCTGGCAGTGTTGGGACTATCGGCCTGGCGCCATTCAGAAGACCACCACAAAGGCAGTCTGCCGGTCCAACCGCCCAAACTCGTAATGAGGCCCAGAGTGCTCGAACGCAAGTGATAATGTTGAATTTCAAACTTATTGAAGTGTACAATATGAACTGTCATGAAGGAAGGCATTGTGCAATTTGTGCTGTTTTGCATTACTTTGTGAGAAGGGGGTGTTTCATGGGAGGTAAGTTGGTGTGCCCTTGCAACCACACATAGTTTTTGATGGAAAAGCCTATCTACTGTCAATAGTGGACAGGGGTTTCCACCAAAAGACACTGGACCTGATTACAACTTTGGCAGAGGGGGTTAATCCATCCCAAATGTGACAGATATCCCGCCCACTGTATTGCGAGTTCCATAGGACATAATGGACCTGTAATACGGCCGGTGGGATATCCGTCACATTTGGGACAGATTAACCCCCTCCGCCAAAGTTGTAATCAGGCCCACTGTCTCCATAGGCAAGCATAAAAATGAGACATGCTTTTATTACTTCAAACAGCTGCATAGTGCACCATAAATGCAAACTCAGAAAGGTTTTAAAGTTTTCCTAGGGATAGTATGTTGTACTGCAAGGGTAGGGTACCTTCATGTAAAAAGCTTAAGCTAGACACGATGTAGACAGCTTTGCACTGTGGTGCGAAGGTGTGTGTGAGAGAGACGCTAGGCAGCCTAATTGCACCCCAGTGCTAAGGAGAGAGCACAACATTGCCATATCCTAGTGAATACAGCACTTTGCTGCTCTCCGCATCTCAGGCAATGCATCCTGACTACTTTGGTTGCCAGGCTGCATTGCATACAATGTTTGTAAATGTGCCACCAGATGTTTTTACAGGGCAAGGAAGGGATTTTAAGCTCTGCTTACAATTTCTCTTTCTTTCTTGGGATAAAAAAGCTTCTGCATAGAGAACCCCTTCCTACTTCACCTCATTTACCATCTCTTAATCACTCTTGATATGGGTTTTGTCAAGCTCTTGAGAGGGGTACATTTCAGGCCATATCTAGTACAGAAATGATTGTTGCTAAGTTTTGTGAATACCCACAAATGCATAACTCCGAATGTGTTCACAAGCTTTCCAAGGCAGCTCCTCATCCTGGAATCACTTCCCCCATCCTTGGAAGCAAATTAAATCCAACATAAACTGCACCATATTGGGGTAATGATAAGCAGGACCAAGGGCCTGATTTAGATTTCTGCGGATGCGTTACTCCGCCACAACAGTGATGGATATCCCATTCGTTGAACTCTAAATCCCATTATTTCCTATAGGATTTAGATTTCAGTGGCGGGATATCTGTCAGTGTTGTGACAGAGTAACAAGTCCCCCAAAATCTAAATCAGGCCCCATATCAATTTAAGACTGCAAATTCACACATAAATGGAATTTTGAATTTGAATTTGCATTTCAAGATATTGTCATTTGTGTACCTTATGTTAATGTAGGTGTTGAAGACAGCTTTGAATAGCTGACCATTACTGTTTTGCGGCCTCAATTTTGAGGTCAAGGTGCTCACTATGGATTGAAATCTCTACAGTTCAGTTATTCATTCAGCTCTCTTAAAGTGTCACAGTAATCTCATGCATTATGTCTGCCAATATGTCAGATGTACCAGCATACAGAGCCCCACAATGGTTTGCTCATCATTTTGGGTAGCCTGTTAACAGCAGTTACTGAACTAATTGGGATGATGTGAAACACAGAAAATCCAAGGGGCCAGGCAGTTACACAAGGACTCCAGGTGCTCAATGCAGCCTACATCTCTAGGCAATAAGGCAGCAAAAAATGAGAAATATTTGGGAGAAGCAGAACAGTGTAGGAAAGTCCCCCAGTTCTTCCCCATTCCCACAAAGGTCCTGCTCATTTTTTCACCTACTGTGGAATTACCCTGGAATTACCATGCTGCCCCAATTACCAGTCCCATTCAATGGCCAACTCTAATGAGGGCCAAAGTGCACTCCTTTAAAGTTCAAATGACCATCAAATACGGTCATCCCAACTGGGATATTTGGAAACCTAATTGGACTGAGTTCAATTTGTTACATTTATTTACAGGTAGCTGTAAATGAGATTTGCTAAAATGTATGTTATCAATAGCAGACACTAAGGGGGTCATTCCGCCCGGGGATGCGGGAGCACCGCCAACAGGCTGGCGGTGCCCCGCAGGGCATTCTGAGCGCGGCGGTTTGGCCGCTGTCAGAAGAGGAAAACCGGCGGTCTCCCGCCGGTTTTCTGCTGCCCTGTGAATCCCCCATGACGGCGCAGCTTGCTGCGCCGCCATGGGGGATTCCGACCCCCTCACCGCCATCCTGTTCCTGGCGGCTCCGACCGCCAGGAACAGGATGGCGGTGAGGGGTGTCGTGGGGCCCCTGGGGGCCCCTGCAGTGCCCATGCCAATGGCATGGGCACTGCAGGGGCCCCCGTAAGAGGGCCCCACTTTGTATTTCAGTGTCTGCTTTGCAGACACTGAAATACGCGACGGGTGCCACTGCACCCGTCGCACATACCCACTCCGCCGGCTCCATTCGGAGCCGGCTTCCTCGTGGGGAGGGGTTTCCCGCTGGGCTGGCGGGCGGCCTTCTGGCAGTCGCCCGCCAGCCCAGCGGGAAAGCCAGAATGGCCTCCGCGGTCTTTCGACCGCGGAGCGGCCATATGGCGGCTCCCTCCAGGCGGGCGGCTCCCGCCGCCCGCGGGGTTCAGAATGACTCCCCAAGTTTTTTTTTGCATATTCTATGTTTGTCCATTGTGTTTTTTTTCTAAGATAAAAAGGTCTCTTGAAGTCATTCAGCTTCAGAAAAACTTCTAGAGTTTAATCAATTTGTTTCTAGTTTACAGCAGAAGTGAAATGTTTTTCACATTGAATACGTTATTACATGCAACACATTTACATTTAACACATTTACCTGAAGAAAATTCATATACAGTGTTGCCCCTTCAGTGCTGAGGATTCCTTCCTTCCACCAGCTTTCAGGAATAAGCATAGTTATAAAAAAATTTCTAAGCGGTAGTCAAATATTCTAATTTTTATTGGTTACTACCTCACAGTTTGTGGTGGTAAATTCCACGGGTGAAACCAGAAAGCCATAGTAAATATCAGCCTCCTTTTAATGCATATACATTGCATTCCTTTTTAATCTCAGCTCGTCTTTTTTTTATATATAGAGTAGTATATAGAGCAATAATATCAGCCCCCATAACAATCATACCCCCCTATTTACCAACTGAAAGATTGTTGGGGCCTTAGGGATTCGAATTTGGCCCAATGCCTAAGTGGAGTGTACCCGTCTCATCATTTGTTTCTGAAGAAAAAATATTCCTAGTGCCTTGTGGGCTTTCAGCTACCCATGGGGCAAATTAGTAGAAAACCCACTAATCTTTCCCCTAGGGAAGGTAGAAAGACTGGTTCAGTGGCATAATATTGAGTCCAGAAATATTGGGGACAGAAATATTGTGTCAAAAACATTGTTGACACAAACATCCTTTCCCTATACATATAATGGTAAATACAAAAATATTGAGAAAAAAAATTGTTTCACACTAATATAAAAAATAAGACAAAAATATTGATTACCACTAAAGTATTAAATAGTAAATGTTGACTATTTTAATGCATAACATTATTATAATGTATATTCAATAAATTTAAGTGATGAGTAACTCAACTGCCAAACTATAAATAAGGCCCTTTGGGGAACTTGCGAGCGCTACATAAGTGCATTGGGAAACCCGCAGCGTGGGATGCTTTGTGGAACTTATGGGGGACTCGAAGTCCTAGCAGGCCCCAGGACAAGGAGTGGAACAGCATCACCATCAGCCCGGCGAGCGCTTCATGAGCGCAATGGGTCAGGCGCGGTCCGTGCCCGGGCCAAGCCCGGGCCAAGACGGAGCCCATCCTCACCCGTCACTGGGCGGAAGAGGCTGGGCTGGGCCACCCCTCTGATACATGGCAAAAGCAGAGTGAGTGCTAAATTTTATTCTTATCATTTTTACCAAGCCAGAGTGAGGGGGCGTTTTGACCCATACAGCGGTAACTGTTCAAGCCCCTGAGAAGCATCCTATGGGGTAACAGCTGTTGGATAGATTGGTAGGGTGGGTAGGAAGAGGATTTTTCAGAATGGCGAACAAACCAGCCCGGGTAGGGGGCCCCCAAATTCAACACTAGACTCCTTTCTAGCCTGAGCGGTTGGGGTAGTCACAAAGGAGATAGACTTGGCAGAGAGGCGTCTTTCAATGGAAATGAGTGACTGGCAACGAGTACCGCTCAATGATGAGGTTCATGAGCTTTCTGATAATGAAGAGGATCGGCATCTGGTACAGCAGGGGGGACTTGTTTAAATCCCCCCCTGCTTGCAGCTGGGAAAAGTGCTATGGATGATCTTCCAAGAAGTAGGAAGGGGACTTTGTCTGACTATCCTCCCAGATGTAGTAGCCCTCCACTCAAGAGGAAAAAACCTTTGAAGAAACCTGGGAAATAACCCAAAGTGTCACTGCCCGAAAAAGTGAGCTGCTCTGGTACCCAGGAAGGAACTTGTGACAGCCAGTGTCAAGCTCCTGGTTTTGAAAATCTCCTGGAAAAACTCAAGGAGCTGATTGAGGCTTGCTTGGTGCCGGTAAAGGAAAAATTGCAGGCCTTTGAGGAAGCTGCCTCCCTGATGTACGCGGGGGGCGGCACAGTTCCAAAAAAGAGGGGACCTTTGGATTTTGAGCATTGTGGTCCCATAGTGGGAGAAGAATCTTTGCTGGATGAAAATCCACCAACGCAGAAAAGAGATACACAACAGCCCCCGCACCATGCTAACTCAGAGATTCCAGCTAAGTCGGTTGAGAAAAATTCATGCATGGTTGCAAAGGACTCTGGCAGAAATGGTTTTGGAGAGGGATCCAGGAATTGGTCTGGAAAGAAAACAGTGGTGATCCAAGAATAAAGGAGGGGCCAGAACCTGCAGCCTGGATATGGCCCCCACTCCAATACTTACAAACGTTCAACATTTGGCTCCGGGCGTAAGTGAATCCACTGAACAATTAAAGAACGAGACAGGACACTGGCTGTGTAAAAATTGTGATTTCAATTGTAAGGATATCAGGGATATTTTGTTTGTCAGAAGGATTGGGTGGGTATGCCCTCTAGAAAAGGAAGGACAAGGGGACTGTATTATTGTGAACTGTAGATTCCCGGGTTTGGCCTAATGTCTTCTTTTGACACGATATACGGCTCCTCAGGCGAGTGGAACGATTGGTATGGCCCCTTTGGGCTTTTTTTTATAGGCATACTCAGTCCTTAGATGGGCTTCGAGCTAGTGGTCCAGCTAATTTGCAGGAGGGACTGCAACCACATAGAAGGGAAAACAGATTTACTTTGCTCTCTGATTTGGAAGAAAATGATTGACGGTGTGTACGGGTGCTTCCATCAATACAGGAGGAAACTGGCAAGGCAACTTCATTGAGGTCTTCTAATATAGCCCCATGTATGGGAGGATGCTGTGAGGTAACTTCCCTGACCCCCCTAATCTCCTGGAATATGGCAGGGTATGATGTCAAGCTCCAAGATGGGGACTGGGTTAAGTTCACGTTAGACTACGATTTTATTTTACTCCAGGAAACTTGGTCAGAGGGAGACGTGGTATGGGATGGATTCCAAAGGTTTGCTGCTCCGACTAATTGATTATCTGGTTATCAACCAAAAGGGGGTTTCGTTACCCTGGTTCACACCTCTAACATTGCTAAAGCATATCCGATAAATTGTAATCATCTGGCACTCCTCATTCTATGGGTCGTTTTTCCAAATAAGTATAACATCCTTTTGGTAAACTTCTACAACTCAGCATGGAATTCTGGCAGTCAAATTGAGACCCTTTTCTCGACATTGCTGATATTGAACGGAAGATTGGAGGTCTGTGGTATGGAATTTTGTGCTACTGTATGTGGTGATTTTAATGCTAAAATAGGGGGCTACTGCACTGCGGAGAATCCCTTTGAGAAGGATCATAACGTGCGTGTACCTAACGGTATAGAGGATGCGAGGGGAAGTACCCTTATTAAGGGGTTACATAGTCTGGGTTTTTTGAATATACGTGACTTGGAAACTGTGGCGATCAGGTACCAACCTTTGTGGGGAGAGGAGCCGGGACGACCAATGATTATATTTTTGTGTCCCTTCAATGAGAAATTTGGTTCAGTATGGATAGGTTAAAAGGCAGCACTTTAGTGATCGTAACCCCCTTACGGTTTCTCTAAATTTCCCATACAATGTGCTCAGATAGGAAATCGGTGGGCCGGTTTCTTTAGGAGTAAATGATGAGGGCTGGAGAATTGGGTGGAGACATGTGAGTATCCCGCAGGAAGTGGAGAGGGTAATGAGCCAAAATGTAAATGTTATATATGAACATCAATAAGAAATGGTAGTCATCGTAACAACAGTGCAATTCCTACAAGTGTCTGAAAGTAAACGTAGATCAGTATTTGGTGGTGCAATGTGGCCAAACTGTGTTACTACCAAAATACTAAAAATGTATGCATCACATAGATAAACAACATGTCCATAATTAAATAAGAACCACAGCACTCAATCAAAAAATTATATAGCAGGTTAGGTAAATCACTAAATATATGATAGTATTTAAAAACACATTCTTAAGTACACAATAGAAACTGCAGTGCAATATCAATTATTTTTCTTGTAATCTTCTTGGTTTATTTGTATCCAAAAATGTACACACCGTACATGCAGTAACAGCCCGTATGAGGTCTAATAAACAACAGCCAACACGTGTTTCATCACACAATGACTTTTTCAAGGCTGCAAATAATGGATACATGTACTTATAAGAAAACACATTCAATGATGTATGGACATGACAGCACACCGTGCAAATCAAACGTGCCGTGCATTATGAAGGTAATACTAAGGGCCATATTTATACTTTTTGACGCACAACTGCGCCAACACATTTGTGCGTCAAAAATTTTACCGCCGGCTAACGCCATTCCAACGCACCATGCGGGCGCTGTGGACTGGTCTGAGTAAAAAAAAATTACGCACACCAGGCAGCACCGGCATAGGGGAAAATGGGGGTTGAGTGTCAAAAAATGGTGCAAGTCAGGTTTGACGCAAAAATCAGGCCTCAAACCGGACTTGCGCCATTTTTTTTAACAAACAATCCTCATTGACATGACTCCTGTCTTAGCAAAGACAGGAGTCATGCCCCCTTGCCCAATGGCCATACCCAGGGGACTTCTGTCTTCTGGGCATGGTCATTGGGCATAGTGGCATGGAGGGGGGACCAAATTAGGCCCCCCTGTGCCACTTTAAAAAAACTTTAAAAAATACTTACCTGAACTTACCTTTACTTACCTGGGATGGGTCCCCCCATCCATGTGTGTCCTCCAGGGGTGGGCAAGGGTGGCAGGGGGTGTGCCTGGGGGCAGAGGAGGGCACCTTTGCACTCCTTACGAGCCCGCAGATCCCTTAACACCTGCCCTGACCCAGGCGTTAAAAAACGGCGCAGAACAGGCTGTGCGCCGTTTTTTAAGGCCCACCCCCCTCCTGTGTGACAAAATGACGCTGGGGTATAAATAAGGCGCACAGGCCTTAAAGTAATTTTTTGGGTGGGAACGCTTACCTTGCATTTGATTAACGCAAGGCAATTTCCCGCTCCCAAAAAATGATGCACACAGTGGAATTTTGACGTCCGCGGGGTCGGGCGTCAGTGTTTAAATATGGGACAAGGTTTGCGCCGAATGTGCATCAACATTTTTGACCCACATTCGGTGCAAACAGAGTATAAATATGCCCCTAAGCACCTAGCATGGATTTGTGTGGTACCAAGGGGCCCTTGTTCTTAAAGAGAAAAAATAGTAACACCACACGTGAAAACTAAGTATGACATCTTTTAAAAGTTTGCATATAAAGCATGCCAGGAGTTATTTGTGAAACCATAACCAAATTGAAGAATGAGTAGTATGATGCCCGAGGTAAAGGCAATAGCCAGTATGTTGGGGCTAGCTATAGTGTAGACCTACCTGATCGAGCAAAACGTAAGGTCCCTCTGTACTAGGATAATGTCAAAGATGAGAAAGCTGTGATAAATCTTAAAACAATTGTAGTGAATCCTAGTTTGTTTTAATGGGATAACAGGAGTTAGCTTAGCCTTTGGCTTGCAGACTCGTGCCCCTGTCACCTAGTGACTTTTAACCTACTTAGCTTGCTCTGTCTTAGCCCATTTAATTATTTAATTCATCTAAGATGGCTGCCTTGTTTATAGTTAGGCCGCTTGTTATGCTTTGCATTATCAGTGCCACCACGCTAAGGCGTCAAGATCAAGCAATAAAGACAAACAAACAGTGGGCGTTCACACTTAGGGATTTTCCCTCTCTATACTTTCGAGGGATTGTTTATAATAATTGCTGTCCCAAGCATGTCTGTTATCTATTGTTTGGGAACACACCTACGTCAGGGGTCCTGGTAGATCTGTTTAAATACATCGCACTTTACACAGATAATCAGAGGGATTTCGACTAGAGGGCATCGCCACCATCGCTGATACCGATGCTGTATGTCGTCTTGAGGCTGACACAGTCTTCGTGTCCCTGCGGAGTCTGAGATAGAGACCTCATTCCAAGGTAACGAGGGTTAGGGGCTCCTTTCATGGACATGGCATTGGCAGATTAGGTTTAGCAAACCCAGCTCTCCTTTAGGTAGGAGGTTAGGCCCATCACATTAGGGTATTAGGGCATATTACATCTCGTATGTCTTTTACATGAATTGCAAGATGGTGGGGGTCTTTGTAATAATGACTCTCGTCTTCACAATTCTGTTTCTTGCATTATTCATTATCCTAATCATTGCAGCCCATGCAACTTATGGCAAATTGCAGTTGTGTTAAATAAAAACGATTGAAACTTTACTGCATCTTAGTCATTGTCTGCGTTTGTATGAGACATGATATATCTGTGAGAAAGGGGTTATCTCCGTTTAACCACGACACTCCTTGAGATGTCTTATTTCCAAGTCCGTGAGTAAATTCTGCCACAAATCACCTTTTTACTATTGTGTTTTTGGTGAGGTGCTGCTAGTGAGCTGGTAAGGTTGGGACAACAGTTGTGATTTGTTGTAGGATAGGCATAGTCACCTACAAACAAAAGTACTGTCATCCTTTAACCAGCAGTCTTGCCTAGAGCAAGAGTTCAAACTACGACATGGCACCCAACGATGGTGTTTAGGCACTAATTTATGGATACCCCGACTATCACTGTCTCACAGACAACAGGTACCCTAAGTACCATTATAGGGAGACTTCCGTGGTCTTTGGGAAATTCCTCCTCAGCTGAAAAGGTGTTACCTGATTAAGCTATAGGTTGTTCTAGCATGAACTCATAAAAGGACTTATACTTCCCATTTTTGGTGTTCCGTTTTCAAAACAAAAATGGCTGCTGCCGTAGATATTCCTGAAAATGCTAGACAAGCTCTAACGCAACATTTATTAACGCATGGCCTTACAGATGAGGGAGGGTATGTTACTCTTATAATAGAGGCTAATGAAGCATACCAAACAAAACAGATGAGGGCGGGGATGTTACTCTTGTAATAGAGGCTAATGAAGCATACCAAACAAAACATTTACTGTTGGGTCACCTTTCCTGAGGTGCACCAAAGAACACATACATTTCAAACATATGAAATTGCGAATGTACCTTAATGGTACCGAGCATACCAGTATCATGAAATATCACTCACATACCAAGAGCACGAGAACTGGTTTGAAGGTGTCCTACCACATGTACTATAAAGAGTGAGGCTAGGTCCTTTAAGAAATGACGAACCAACATGGCCTTTGTTTGCCACATACACACCTCACCCAGGCATACAGAATATGTCGATAGCAGATCTACGAGATTTATATAATGAATTAGTGACATTATATAGACGATTAGTTCAGTTCGTAATACGGACTTTGAACACCACACCAGCGCGTCCAGCACAGCCAGTACCTGGTGGTTATCAATTGGCTACTGGGATTAATCCACAAGCAGTGCGTACTATCATGGGTAAGGTACCAGCAGAATGGGAAAAAATACAGTTCTGGATTGCCCAGAAAACTAATCAGCTGGAAGCTGTGTTTCCCCATACGGGAGTACAGGAAAAACATAGAATGCGCACTTTGTGCTTGCCCTTTGGGATGGTTCTCTCAGTGGATGACTGCGCCTCATGGGGTACAGTCTTCCCTGCCTTATATACTACCACACATGGTACCCCGACACTTGCCAATTTACCAGAAGTGTTAAAACAAATACAGAATGAACACAGGGCTGCCCCAGCTTTGGATTTGGGGATGAAATTAATGCGTGACTTTGACGTGGTTTCCTCAATAATACTTAGTAATATTAAAGGGGAGGCGCTAGCACTGGCAATACGCCAGCGTCTCTGGGAAACTCCACACTTGGAACAAGAGAGACAGCTGCCGAAAATTATTTCGGACACCTATACTAGTATAGGCCGGGATAGTTTGTGAGCCAAGCCAAAGAAATTGGAGTTACAAGGTACTGCCCATAAGGAGGGTACAAAGTAGGCACAAGAGGGCTCTAAGAAGTGCTGGGAAAAAACTAAAGATTTTAAAGATAGAAGAAATAAGAGAGCTAATTCTCCACACCCAGAGAACTACGAAAGGAGATGCAATCTCAGAAATAGGGAGAACATTAAAACTTCAGACAGATATACTGATTCACGTCCCTCTCGTTCCTTTCAGGATGCACCGGATAGACGTAGCGAGAGAGAGGCCGTCCAGACCGACGTCCTGACGTGAAACAAAAGAAAGACTCGCCGCAGTCTACCATTAAGAAAGAAGAAAAGACTCCTCAGCAAAAACCACAGTTTAAAAAGAAAAAGGTGGCAGCACTGACAGCTCAGAATGCCAGTATACTTGAGAACACTGTTGAGGAACAAGATGTGGGCAGTGACTCTGTTAGACAGCGCAGTAGAGGTCACGATATGTCGCCAGAGTCTGAAAGATCATCTGGATGTGAAAGCAACTAGCGATTTTATCTCACTTGAAACTGCGGACGGACGTGTTCTCCCACCCGAAAGGGTTTTTTACTTGAAAATTCAGATAGAGGGAGATGTGGAGCGCACAATTAGTGTGGGGGATGAACTTACTAGTGAGATCCTATTGGCCGAAAGAGACTGGCCACCTGAACACGTCAGTAAACTCCCGCATGGGGAAGATGTCATTTTGTCTTCTTTTGCAGATCTTGTTCCAGAAGCAGAAAAAGAAGTCTATGCTGCTGAATGGGCTCTACCGCAATCATGTATGTTGGGACAAGGAGTCTCCTTGTCATGTCATTCCTGTTAGGTCTACACCCCAACCGCAGCCACAATATCCTGTCAAACATGAAGGGAAAGCTCCGGTGAGGGAGAGCCTCACCCAGCTTGAGTACCAAGGAGTAATTGAGCCCTGAACATCTGCAATGAATAACCTGTTATTCCCCGTTGCAAAGCCAGACCATTCATACAGAATGGTCATTGATTATAGACATTTAAATAGTCATACACGTACATACGTTATAGAAAATTCACATAGCACAACACTAATAAACAATATAGGCCCTCATTCTGACCTTGGCGGTCTTTTCGCAAGACCGCCGAGTTACCGCTGCGGTAAAGACCGCCGACCGCAGCGGTATGCCGCTGCGCGTATTCCGACCGCTGGGAGCGTTCTGCCGGAAAACCGCCAGCAGCCACACTGGCGGTCGGCGGGAAAGTGGAGACTGGTCAACCTCCACCGCCACGCCAGCAGAACACCGCCCCCAGAATTACGACCCACATTTCTGTGTGGCGGTCTTCTGTTGGCGGTCTTCTGTTGGCGGTCACGTCCCTATGGCTCCCGTCGCCTCCCGGAGGACCAACGCACAAGGTAAGTTGATCGTCCGTGAGGGGAGGGGGTGGGGGGGTGTTGTGTG
The DNA here is from genome assembly GCF_031143425.1 of Pleurodeles waltl. Classification (NCBI taxonomy): domain Eukaryota; kingdom Metazoa; phylum Chordata; class Amphibia; order Caudata; family Salamandridae; genus Pleurodeles; species Pleurodeles waltl. The sequence continues at coordinate 395,308,388 of NC_090451.1, forward strand.
ATGTGTGCGTGCATGGGGGTGTGTAGAGGGGGTGTGTGAGTGCGTGCATGCGGGCGGGGGGTGCTGCTGTGCCTATGGGCAATGTGTGTAGTTCGGCGGGTGCGCATGTTGGCATGTATGTGTGCGGGTATGTGCCCCCGTTGTGTATGTGTGTGTGTAGGGGGTGTGCATATGTGCATGTTGGGGGTGCGTGCATGTCGGGGTGCGTGTATGTGCATGTCGGGGTGGGGGGGGCAGGGGGTTCGTACCACCTCTGGGGGGGTGGAGAGTGTGGGGGGAGGACTCGTGGGGGGTAGTGGGGGGTGGGGGAGACCCCTATCAGTGCCAGGGAAGGAATTCCCTGGCCCCGATAGTGCCTACCGCCATGGTTCGCATGGCGGTTCCCGACCGCCAAAAACCGCAGCGGTAAGCAGGGTCATGATACGGTTGGCGGTCTTGGGTCGACCGCCGGGCCGGAGTGCGCAAACTCCAGCCCGTCGGTCATGACCGCCGTGGCGGTCGGAGTGGGAAAGTGGCGGTCGATCGCGGCGGTGACCGCCGCGGTCAGAATGCCATTTTTTGGACCGCCGGTCTGTTCGCGGTCCGACCGCCGCCTCTCCGCCGACCGCCAAGGTCAGAATGAGGGCCATAGTGCTTAAAACATATCAAACAACATTAGACATAACAAATGGCTTTTTCTGCCGGGACTTAGCATACGAAAGTCGGGACCTGAGTGCATTCTCATTTGGCTCTCAGAAATGTTTTTGTTGCTTACCTCAAGGCTATAAAAACAGCCTGGGGCTGTTTTCAGCCCGTGTAACATCAATATTGCATGATATTGATTCTGAGGCGTTATCCTATGTGGACGATATATATCTCACAGATGACGACCTCGACATTCATCTCGCAAGGGTCGATCGGATCATTTTGGGATTTGCAGACCTCGGTTACAAATTCAACTCTAAAAAAAAGTAAGATTGCCTTTCTCAGTGTACTGTTCCTGGGATATGAGCTACCAAACGAGGGTAAGAGCCTGGACCCGCACTTTCTAGAGAAATGTGCTCAACTGCACCCTCCTAACACGCTTAAGAAACTGCAGTCATTACTAGTTTTTATTTTTATTTTGGCAGAACATACTTTCCAGATTATGCACAACGTATCAAGCCACTTTATGAATTGGTTCAGCCCAATTTTTCTAGCAGACACTAGACGGTTGAACACACATGCATTCTTAGGGAAATGCAACAGGACATGCTAGAAGCTAAACACTTACACACACGTGACAATAAAACAAATTTGGTCATCAGAATAATTTCTGGTGCCATTGGATTTACTTATGTCACCTTAAACGAGGGTGACACAGTACCCATAGCACATAAATCACATTTATACTCTAATGCAGAACAGCGTTTTGCACCTACAGAAAAGATTCTGATGGCAGTTCAGATGGCCGTCATAAAAGAGAGGCCGCTTGCCCAGAGGAAACGTATCATTGTTGTCTCCCCGGTGCGGCCCTCAGAGGATGTTACCAAGGCAAGCGTTCCAAACGCTAAAGCATTACATCTACGCTGGATTCAATGGGCAACGACTCTGACCGCCACTGATGTTGATTACATTTTTGATCCTAAAGCTCAGGCACAAGGGTTTCTCCAGCTCCTCTAAATATCTTGCCATTAGACAGATATCATACTGTCATATATACTGACGGTTCAGCACAACCGGCTGTAGGTACTAAACATCAATACTCCACAGCTTGCGCAGCCGTGCGCGGGGTAATGGAAGATGGAGTCTTCCACTCTCACAGTACCTGCTCGCAGACCTTTGGAGACTGCCCAGCCCAGTTGGCCGAACTTAAAGCTCTTATACTAGCGCTTGAACATACTGAGCCAAGAAGACTGACTTTAATAGCCTGTGACTCATACTATTGCGTTCAGTCATACAATGATTATCTGAACGGGTTTGGAGATTCTAAAGGAAACACCATTAAACACAAAATATTGTGGGGGAGGGTGGATGATCTTAAGGATAAGCTACTGTGTGCCCATGTAGTACATACTTTGGTCCACCAACATGTAGGAATACACGTTACTGGCAACACATTGGCTGATGAAGCGGCTAAAGCAGCAGTAGCTACGGCTTCTGTGGCTGCAGTGACTCGTTCACAAACGAGATTAGATGATGAAATACTAATTGCCGTGAAAGCTTCGGCTGCAGGCAAGCACCTTCCAGAGGGATACCCTACAAACTATACTTACCATATCAGTGCACAGAATGTTGCCCACGCAACAATTCCTGGGGTTGGAGATCGAGTGATCTCCTACGAAGACCAGAGATTAGATATAGTAAAAGCAGCGCATGAGGGTGTCGCTTCAGCACATGCTGGCACATCGGCCACAATAACACTCTTACAGAAACGTTTCTGGTGGCCTGGTCTATGCAGACGAACAAAGCAGTATGTTCTTTGTTGTGCCATTTGCCAGCAGATAAAGGGCTCTAATATCAAACGCCCACCACAGACATCCCTCTTAGTGTCCAACAGGCCACTACAGTGTGTGTACCTGGACCATTGTGGTCCCTCACAGCCTGATGGTGCATACAAATATATTCTAGTTGCTTTAGATTCTTGTTCTAGATTCCTGTGGGTATGGCCACAGCGGTCGGCTGACGCCCAGATTGTTATAAAAGACTTGCTGATCTTTATCGGTACATATGCGGTTGCAGCATTCCATTCAGACCAAGGCCCTGCATTTGCCTCTAAGGCATTCAGGGACACCATGGGGACGATGGGTGTTGAACTCCATTACTCCTCACCATACCATCCCGAGGGAAATTTGGTTGTGGAGAGGCGGAATCGTGATCTAAAGCAGTCCTTAACAGCTCGAGTATTAGGTTCAGGCTGCGGTTGGTTACATCACCTATATGGGGTCCAGAGAGCTCTGAATAATCTGCCAAGACGGTCCTTGGGGGGACGCACGCCTTATGAGGTTCTCTTTGGGATACCTATGTATGTCCCAGATCTTGATGCCTCTGGTATGGTGGCAGCAGAAACACCATTTGACATACATGAACGTCTCACTGTCTAACAGGAGCTTCAGCAATTTCGTGATGATAAATCATCAACCAGTGCTGCCACCTTAGGAATAAGGGATTTAGCGAAAACTTTGACTGGCTGGATTCCTAACGTTGGGGATCTGGTTTGTGAAAAGATCGCAGAGAAGAAGGAATTTGGCCCATCATACAGAGCACCTGTACCGGTCTTGGGAATTCAAGGTACCAGGACTGTCATCTTACCACCACTGTCCGGTTCTCGAACGAACAGATTCAATTCCATTGATGACATCAAATTACATCATATGGCCGATCCTTCACTTTAGACCAAGAGGTCCCTTGGGTGGTTCCCGATCCCTTCTCACTACCCAACAGGACATACATCTACATAGTAGGATGAACAACACTACTACGGACTATGCAACAATGTCCAATGCTGTTCCAGACACCTCCTCGACCACGGGGAAGGCAGCAAAAGAACTTTTGCTAGTTCCAGTCACCACTTTGATGACCACTTCTGTCCAAGATTTGGATGTTTTATACACAAATACCTCACAGACTAATGACACCGTCTACCAGGAACCTCCACGTGAAGTGGACCAAAGTACAAATAATGCACAGGCTCCCGTGTTTGCAGCAAGTACCTCTGGCTATTTCATTGACATTGATGACTTTTCTTCAGACTCATCCACTACTGTGATTGACAATGTTTCAACAAGAAGTAAGCTGTTTCAATGGCTTAAAAAGAACTATTTGATATACCCGTGGAACTATTTATGGTTCTGTTTGACATTTTCGGCATTATTTTTATGGATTGGTTTTGTGACTGTTTTCTTTTTGCTCATAAATTGTCACTATATTCCTGATCGCTCCTCTGTTGAGCCTGTTGATGAAGTTTTAACTCCATATCATTCCTCACATAGGGTCCAAAGAGACTTGTCCCCTGTAAATGTTACAGCATTACCGATTTCTGATGGGATTATGTGGGACAAAGTTCCCTTTGATATAGATGGGCCTACAGAGATTATTCACATACCATACTTGTTCAAAATTTCAATGACAGATGTAATTACACCTGATGTTGTCTCTGATGATTGGGATGTCCAAACAGTTGATTCCATGCTACCCGAAATGAAGGACTATTCCGCATTTGAAAGTGATGATGTATATGAACATACAATGAATTATGGGGAAATGTTCTGCTGTAACAATATGGAGACATTACTACCTACACCATGCCACTAGATACAGGCCAATATTGAACTACACACAGTGGGAACACTGTTCTACACCACCAGTGGGGAGCCCAAAATACTATAGTGATAAATTTACATATTTTTCTGGGCATGACACAAAAAAAGCAGAGTCGTATTATTTTAAAATACCTCCAGCACAAATTAGGAAAATGTTGCTAACTGACACAAAACTAATTTATTCAGATCCCTTTGTTTCCCGGCTCACAGTTGAAGGTTACGAATACTGCAAGAGCACTATTGACTTGAAAAGTGTATGGGGAACACAAGATTGGCAGATACAGGGTAGGGAAGCTTTATTTCGAGCATGCAGGATTCCTGTGCAAATGATTTTTTTAAATGACACTAGTCAGCAGACATCCTGTCTAGGATTAGCAAAAATTAAAGACATGAACACGCCCAGTATCCCCACTCCGGCAAGGTTTAAAGATTGGCAATCCTTCCTTAATTTCACTGAGGAAAGGCTAGATGCAATGGTTAAAGCTGGTACCTATATTTCTTCACTTTCCAGTCCAGGCGGGTGGTTAATATGGCCCACTGACACTAATGAGTGTCAAACGTGTTTTTTGAACTCTTCAGGGGTTTTTTCAATTAACAGGCCAGACCCTCGCTTTAGATCGTGTCAACATACAGGTATAATTATGACATACAGGGGCATATTTATACTCTGTTTGCGCCGGAATTGCGTCGTTTTTTTTGACGCAATTCCGACGCAAAACTAACTCCATATTTATACTTTGGCGTTAGACGCGGCTAGCGCCAAAGTCCATGGAGTTTGTGTCATTTTTTTGCGTGGACACCTACTTTGCGTTAATGATATGCAAGGTAGGCGTTCCCGTCTAAAAAAATGACTCCGAGGCATGTGCGCCGTATTTACACTCCCAGGCAAAATTCACGCCCGGGAGTGGACGGGTCAAAAAAAATGACGTCCAGCGGCTTTTGCGTCGTTTTTTAGCGCCTGGTCAGGGCAGGCGTTAAGGGACCTGTGGGCTCGGAAGGAGGCGAGAGGTGCCCTCCCATGCCCCCAGGGACCCCCCTGTCACTCTTGCCCACCCCAGGAGGACACCCAAGGCTGGAGGGACCCATCCCAGGGACATTAAGGTAAGTTCAGGTAAGTTTTTATTTTTTATTTTTTTGTGGCATAGGGGGGCCTGATTTGTGCCCCCCTACATGCCACTATGCCCAATGACCATGCCCAGGGGACAGAAGTCCCCTGGGCATGGCCATTGGGCAAGGGGGCATGACTCCTGTCTTTGCTAAGACAGGAGTCATTTCAATGGGGGTTGGGAGTCGGAAAAAATGGCGCAAATCGGGTTGAGGCGAAAAATTTGCCTCAGCCTGACTTGCCCCATTTTTTGGCGCCCAAGCTCCATATCCCCCTACGCCGGCGCTGCCTGGTGTACGTCGTTTTTTTTCACGCACACCAGGCAGGGCCGGCGGCTAACGCCGGCTAACGTCATTGAATAAATACGGCGCCCGCATGGCGCTTCAGAATGGCGTTAGCCGGCGCTAATTTTTTTGACGCAAAACTGCGTTAGCGCAGTTTTGCGTCAAAAAGTATAAATATGGCCCACAGTGTGGGTAAACTGTGCCAACAATGGGTGCAGACCAACATGTTAGCCGCAGTTAAGAAACACCTGAACACTCTTTCTGAAGATGTAGACTTGCAGGATTTTCTGCTGGGTCCTAGAAAACAGCACTCGAAAAGGTTTCTATATGCTATGTACAATGAAATTTGGAAACTTTCACAGATTGAGGCTGCTGCACGTTTAAGGCAATTGGATAAGGAAAATTTTGAGAATGTTTTAGCGGTTGTCGACAAAGGCATGAATACTTTGTCCAACAGGATTTATTCACTATCAAATATAGTGTCATCTGCTATTGATATCACTCAGACAGACTTGTCCCGGTTATATCACAGACAGACACAGCTCCGTTCCATCATGCAGCTGGGTTGGACACTACAGACACTGAAAAATGGCCGTATTCAATGGAAGTACATTAACGGGAGTGAATTCTTCACTGCTTTTAATTTTTCCAGAGAACAACAGACAATGGCTAAAAGGGAGGCTAGTTTCACCATGCTTCACGTAGAAAAAGTAGATTAGTTGCCCTTCACGGTAGCAGAGAGTCCTTCAACTATCTGGCTCTTACATGGCATAATTAATTTCGACCTCTTGTTTCTCAAGCTGTCTGAAACATCTTGCAGTGGGAAGGTATGAGAAACTAGGAGATAGTTATCTTAAGGAAGAGTGGGAGTTGCCCTTTGATTATAAATGTCTGAACGGCGGAACAGAGGTCTTTCTTAGCGGAAGCAAATGTGAGACTGCTGTTAGTCATTCAATGATATGCAAGCAGGTGTCTCTTCACAATCATTGCAATGCGGGGGTCGTGAACTTAGCCTGTTTTCTGAAGGGTACTCCCGTCCCTTTGATTCGCCTGGTATTTCATGTACTTTCCAATGGAAGTTATGTGGTACTGAACGATCAAAGTTGTTGCGGCATGCGACCAGGAATTGCCTACGCAATCTCGGTCTCGAAGGTCGTTACATTTTGTGGACATGTTTTATTCCCCCCCACACGAGAGATAAAAGTATCTGACATGTGGCCCCACAAAGGAGACGTATGCTCTCCAGATTGCGAGATCATTAGCCGAGATACAATCCCTATTAAATACCAACTTCCCCAAGCACTTTGGGGAACTGGTATCCAGAATATTCAATGCTTCGAGCACTACTGGGATTGTCCATTTCTTTAAGGCTGTCGGGTCTGGTTTCGTGTCCATCTTCCAGACTGTCTTCGGAGTCATCCCGTCGGCCATCCACTCGCTCTTTTCAAGTGTGTTTGGTGGCTTTCAAATTATTTTGGCTTTGATTGGCAGACTACTACTGCTATTTCTTCTGATTCGCAGTGGTTGTTTTTTCCAGCTATGCAGAGCAATGGAGCCGCTCCCACTAACACCACTGTGCTGTGAACTCATGGTTCAGATCTTCGGTGCACCCTTGCTGGTGGAACTGGAGAATGACTGGTCGTTTTCATTTCGGACCCTTCTTTGGTGCGTACAACCAGTTTTCCGTTGCATATGGTGCCTCTTTGAACATCTGCCTATGGTCTGTCTTGCTGTTGCACCAACATCTCCTGTGGACCACGAACTGCTGATGTCCCAGATGAGGGTTCATACATGGTCATGCCCTTTGAAACTGAGGTTGCTCTGCGAGGCCACCTATGAGCCTTCCGCTTTGAGATCTACCATGGACGACGGCACTGCAATGGATGACTTTACACCAGAAAGTACTACTCACTACTGCTCTGTGGATCCGTTTGTCCGCCCAGCACTCGATTTAACATCAGATGATGCTGACTCATTTTTTAGGTCCTTGGTGGTGACTTCGATGGCACTCTTCGAGATCATGCGTACAGCAAATAATTTGATGAATTGGCTTGCCATTCCCGATTAAAATTATGCATTTAAATTAACTTGCTTTGGCACTCTGTGCTTGTCATGGTTGTCATTAACATCTCTGTATGTATTTTAGCTGAACTGTTTTTATTACCCTTTTCAACACATTTTAAAGAGTTTTTAGCTAGTTTTTATGCTTTTAGCTTTTTTGTTCAGAGCAATTTTAGAATTTGGGTTCCTGTACCTTCGCCATACCTGTTACGGCAATGGGGAGGGTGTAGTGAATCCTAGTTTGTTTTAATGGGATAACAGGAGTTAGCTTAGCCTTTGGCTTGCAGGCTCTTGCCCCCGTCACCTAGTGACTTTTAACCTACTTAGCTTGCTCTGTCTTAGCCCATTTAATTATTTAATTCATCTAAGGTGGCTGCCTTGTTTATAGTTAGGCACTTGTTATGCTTTGCATTATCAGTACCACCGCGCTAAGGTGTCAAGATCAAGCAATAAAGACAAACAAACAGTAGGCGTTCACACTTGGGGATTTTCCCTTTCTATACTTTCGAGGGATTGTTTATAATAATTGCCGTCCCAAGCATGTCTGTTATCTATTGTTTGGGAACACACCTACGTCAGGGGTCCTGGTAGATCTGTATAAATACATTGCACTTTAGACAGATATTCAGAGGGATTCCGATCAGAGGGCATCGCCACCATCGCTGACACCTATGCTGCACGTCGTCTTGACGCTGACCCGATCTTCGTGTCCCTGCGGAGTCTGAGATAGAGACCTCATTCCAAGGTAACAAGGGTTGGGGGCTCCTCTCATGGACATGGCTTTGGCAGATTAGGTTTAGCAAACCCAGCTCTCCTTTAGGTAGGAGGTTAGGTCCATCACATTAGGGTATTAGGGCATGTTACATCTCGTATGTCTTTTACATGCAGTGCAAGATGGTGGAGGTCTTTGTAATAATGACTCTTGTCTTCACAATTCTGTTCCTTGCATTATTCATTATCCTACTCATTGCAGCCCATGCAACTTATCGCAAATTGCAGTTGTGTTAAATAAAAACTATTGAAACTTTACTGCATCTTTGTCATTGCCTGCGTTTGTGTGAGACACAATATATCTGTGAGAAAGGGGTAATCTCGGTTTAACCACAACACTCCCTGAGATGTCTTATTTTCGAGTCCATGCGTAAAGGCTGCCACAAATCACCTTTTTTACTATTGTGTTTTTGGTGAGGTGCTGCTAGTGAGCCGGTAAGGTTGGGACAACAGTTGCGATTAGTTGTAGGATAGGCATAGTCACCCACAAACAAAAGTACTGTCATCCTTTAACCAGCAGTCTTGCCTAGAGCAAGATTCCAAACTACGACACAATGAATTAGCAACCTCACATGGAAGTTGGAAAATAAAGAGGCTCCATGGTTAAATAATCTATATTGAGCCAAAAACAGATATATAAGGACACTCCGGTAAGGGAGAAAAATGAAGATCTAATGCAAATACCTGCATTCGGGTATTTTATATAAGCAGCGTGGTTCAAAAGTAGTGTGTTCTGCAGCATTGTCTGCATAAGTAGGATCCAATGTTCAAAATCTTTAGGTACAAGTAATAGTGCAACAGACCATGATGAGTCCCATTCTCTGTTGGAACAAAGAAAAAGGTCCTTTGAGAGGACAGAGCCTTATCCCTAGTAGTTATTGACAAACTCTTGTATAAGCATGCAGAAAATCGTAGTAACCTCGGGAATAGAGTACCCTAGTCCAAAATAAATTTTAATAAGCATATAGGGGGTCATTCCAACCTCGGCTGTCTTTTCAACAGACCGCCGAGGGACCGCCGTACGGAAGACAGCCAGTGCTGGCAGTCTTCCGCATGGGCCATTCTGACTGCTGGCAGCGCTCCGCCCGTTTCCGGACGAAGAGCCGCCAACAGCCATACTGGCGGCAGGCGGGGAAGTGGAGTTAGCTCCACCTCCACCGCCACGCCAACAGAACACCGCCCAGCGAATCACGACCTGTGATTCGCTGTGGCGGTGTTCTGTTGGCATGGCGGTGTCGGCGGGGCTGCCCCCATGGTCCCGTCCCCTCCCGGAGGATCACCGGAACAGGTAAGGTGATCGTCCGCTAGGGAAGGGGGGTGGGGGAGGTGTTGTGAGTTGTGTGCGTGCATGGGGGTGTGCATGTGTGTATGTTGAGGGGGCGTGTGAGTGCGTGCATGAATGCGGGGGGTGTGTGTATGTGCATGAGTGCGTGCATGAATGCGGGGGGGGGTGTGTATGTGCATGTGTGCGTGCATGAATGCGTGCGTGTATGTGTGTGTATATGTTGGGGATCGGGGTGGGGGAGAGGGGTCCTGCAACCTTTTGGGGGTGGCAGGGGTGGTGGAGGGGTAGGGGAGGGAGTTGGGGTGGGGGTTGGGGGTGGGGGAGACCCCTATCAGTGCCAGGGAAGGGATCCCCTGGCACTGATAGTGCTTACTGCCATGGATTTCATGGCGGTCCCAAACCGCATGAAATCCATGGCGGTAAGCCGCGGTCAGGCGGGTTGGAATACCGCCGGCGGTATGTGTCGACCGCCGGGCTGGAGACCCAAGTCTCCAGCCCGGCGGTCGTTACCGCCGTGGCGGTCGGAACGGTGAAGCGGCGGCTGGCCATGGCGGTAACCGCCATGGTCAGAATACATGAAAAAAGACCGGCAGTCTGTTGGCGGTCTTACCGCCACTTCACCGCCGACCGCCAGGGTTGGAATGACCCCCATAGTGTGAAAGAGGACACATTGGGGCATCATAACCTATGAAAGCTATGAAAAGATAAATCCCTAGCACGATGATAAACAAGTATCAATTGTCTCTAGTTAATACTCATGTATGAGCTTGTAAAACCTGTATGTCATCTCGGGAAAAGGTTACTCAAGTACAAATTATAACTAAAGTCTTGCTCCCATATACTAAGTACTGAGCACAAATAGGGTCATAATCAAGTATGTAAAAAGTAAGTTGCTAGCATGGTAGTGTGCACGTTCTAAAAAGCTTCTTATTTGGGGGTCATAAAGCTTAATAAAGCCCCGCATTGGATACGCGTGAGCGGTTCTGACTGCCACGTACACAGTGGCAGTCAGGCTGCTGCGGTTGTGGCGATTCGAACGCCACATTACAAGGTTGGTGGGCAGTCCTGTCCACCAACGGCTGTCTCCACCAGGATGTGCAATCCCATTGGGCTGATGGTGGCAGAGGTCAGAATCAGACAGGATGGCGCAGAAGTCAGTGCCGCCCTGCTGATTACGATCTGCAACAGTAGTGAAAGTGCAGGTGTAAAATTTACTATTCCCACTCTAGTCTATACAACAGCAGGGAAAGAGTTAGACTCCAGAGGGGTAAAATTGACTAATCCCACTCCAGTGTGGGCAACAGTAGGTAAAGCACTGGACTCAGGATGGGTAATATTCACTATTCCCATTCCAGTCTGTGCAACAGTAGGGAAAGCATTGTACTCAGAAGTGGGGTAAAATTCCCTATTCCCACTCCAGTGATAGCAATAGTAGGGAAAGTGTTGGACTCTAGTGAGGTAAAATTTAATATTTCCACTCCAGTCTGTGCAACAGTAGGGAAAGCGCTGGACTCAGGATGGGTAAAATTCACTATTCCCACTCCAGTCTGTGCAACAGTATGGAAAGTGTTGGACTCGGGGGAGGGGTGAAATGTATTATTCCCACTGTAGTCTGTGCAACAGTAGGGAAACAATGGACTCCAGATGGGTGAAATGTATTATTCCCACTCCAGTCTGTGCAACAGTAGTGAGAGTGTTGGACTCAGGAGGGGTATAATTTACTATTCCCACTCCAGTCTGTGCAATAGTAGGAAAAGTGTTGGCCTCTGGAGGAGTAACATTTACTTTTCCCACTCCAGTCTGTACAACAGTGGAGAAAGTGTTGGACTCAGAAAGGGAAAAAAAATACTATTCCCATTCCAGTCTTTGCAACAGTAGGGAAAGCATAGAACTATGGAGGGGTAACATTTACTATTCCCACTTCAGTCTCTGCAACAGTACGGAAAGCATAGAACTATGGAGGGGTAACATTTACTATTCCCACTCCAGTCTGTGCAACAGTACAGAAAGCACTGGCCTACAGTGGGGTAACATTTACTATTCCCACTCCAGTCTATGCAACAATAGGAAAGGAGCTGGAAATAAGAAAGTAGTTCACTTAAGATGCATAACTTAATTTAATAACTATGAATTCTCCAAAAATATAAATATTAAAATATAAAAAATGACATACTTTTTAATAAAAAAAATAACGATAACATCACTTAAATAAATGGTAGTAGATGATTATTTAATTAAATTCCCACACTGTAGTCCCACACACTTAGCAGCCAAAATGAAAATGTAATAAAATAAAAAGTCTACCAAAAGTAACATAATAATGAATACAAATAATTATCAATAAATTAATAATTAAGTGATGATTAATTATTACTTCCATAACTTCCTATGATCCTACATACACAACCCACAACTAATATATACCAGTAAAAATATAAATATTGAAATATTTCCATAATTATAAAAATATGTTAATACAAATTAATAATTGATTAATAATGAGTCATTCCTGAATTAACTTCCTACTCTACACACCTACAACCCAAACAACCCATACCTAAAATATAAAATAAAAAATATAATAACTACCCAATTGACATATTTACTAATCAATTAAAAAAATCACAATACATTAATAATATATTAATATTCAACCTTTACTTAACTTTCCACAGTATTCTCCTAGAAACCCATCTACATGCAAATAATATATAACATAAAATATATACTTATGAGACAATTTCCATAATTATTATAATATTTATTGAAAATGTATATGTAATCCATAATCAATGATACTATATAACTTCCCACTCTACAAACTCAACAACCCACAACTATAGATAACATGAAAATATAATTATTAAACAATGTCCATATTTATAATCCAATTAAATATTTTATTTACATTTAATAATTAATTAATAATTAATTAATACTTAATTAAATTCCCACCCTATACCCCTGCAAAGCTCACAACCCGCAACAACACTATAAATTGATATTAACAATTAAATAAAGAAAAATTAACTTAAAATTTCAAACCATATTTAAAAATATTACAAATAATTATACAAACAATATAAAACCTTTGCAATTAAAATATAACACCTATACAATTAAAATATAACTAAAACACATATTTATAATTTAAAAAATATATATTTTTACAACTATATTATTGAAAACAATATTAAAGAAACAGATATTTTTGTAAATGATATTACTTACCTAAAAATCGATAATAATCTCATTGATATTTCTGCATCATGATATTTCTGTATCACGAGACAAAAAAAACTTGATATTTGTTTGATACTATATTTTTTAACCAATATTTTGTCAAAACACCAGAAAGATTTCTGGGACCTTCAGAGGCTGGGACATTGCCTGAAGCCTTGGTGGGCTGCCATCACAGTTTTTTTTTCATTTTAATTAACTTGGTTTCAAGCAGGCTTTCTGACTGCTGGGGGTGGGTGGGGGAGGTAAATTGAGCATAATGCCTCCAATCTGTGCTCTAGAAGAGCAGAAAGATGGCTCAACTGTTGTAGGGTAGGGAACACTGGCCAAAGCATGGATGCATGACCAGCTGTACGTCTGGGCAGTGTAGGCAGCTGCCCATGGCCCCCTCGCCTGTTAACATGCAAGAGGGTCCTCACAGCATTGTCTTTTAAAAGACTCAGGCCCTCATTACAATTCCGGCGGAGGGCGGTAAAATTGAGAAAAGTACTGCCAAAAGGCTGGTGGTATTTTTCCCCATAATAAGACATTGGTGGTTTGACTCAAGCCAAACCGCCAATGTACAACTCTGTCCTCCACGGCGGTAACAGCTGCCGGGCTGGAGACTTTGATCTCCAGCCTTGCGGCCATCACTAGCCTGCCCGCGGGATTATGACCCCACCTACCACCATGGTTTTCGTGGCTTCCTTACTGCCAAAAAAAACATGTCAGTAGGCACTATCAGTGACAGGGTATACCTTCCCAGTCACTTATAGGGGTCTTTCCCGCCCCCTCCCCAAGTTCCCTCACCCCTCCCCCTCCAGACCCACCCTCAACATACACGCACCTTCATGCGCCACCAGCAGGAGATGGAACGGGCGCTACTGCCAGCAGGAGCGTCCGCCAGCAGAACACCGCCAGGCCGTATCATGTGTCATGATACGGTCTGTGGTGGTCTACTGGCATGGCGCTGCTGCTGGGAGCAGCGCCACCTTACCACTATCTGCCACCATGGCCACAGCTGGAATTCCGCCATCCTTCTGGCAGAATTCTAGCTACGGTCATGATTAAGTGGATGGCTGGTAGCCGCAGCGACGGTCTTTTGGTGGCCGTCGCAGTGGCGGTAGGCAGTTTTTACCGCCAATGTTATAATGAGGGCCTCAGTTATGATGGCAGTGCTGTGAGTTGCAGGGGAGGGCTGAGAGGCCCAGGGGCCATCGGCTGAAAGTACTTCAGTAATATAATTGCTGCATCTGCAAGAGACCAGCGATTAGGTGGGTATTTGAAGTGCCCTAGGTGTGAAGTAAGCCCTGCCCCTGTATGATTGAAAAGCAGGGTATCCTGCAGGGATCACAATAAAAGACAAAAACACATTGCATCACAATGAACATTGCTTACTTCAGGATTGCCAGCTTTCCAAGAGAAAAATACGTGCCACTTTTTGTTTTTTAAGAGTCTGCAAAGGTTTCAATGTTATACTAAATAAGACTTAAAAAATGATATGTATTAATTTGTAACATGACTTATCTGCCTTTCTTTACTTTAACTATTAGCCAGGTATTGTTAATGCATCTCTAGAGCACATGTAAAAGTAAGTTCTATTTATACTTGTTGTTTCAAGTATGTACAGGGAAGTGTTAAAAATGCCAGCTTTAGGAAATTGTGCTATTTTTTTGTTCCAGCCAGGACATTAACATACAGGTGGTGCCAGTTGAAAACCGGCCAGGTGGTAACTCTATTCACCTAGGATGAAGGAAAGGGGTGAAGCACAGAGAATGGAAGTGCAGTGCATATAAAGGAGGTACTACAAAGGAAAGATCTAAGAAAAGGGGGGGTGTTTACAGAGTAAAAGTACAGCAGAGAAATGACAGTGGAACCTAATGAGGGCAGAACAGCAATAAAGGTCAAGAGGCTGGAGGAAAGGGGAAAAGGAACAGTGTATTTGATGGATAGAATCAGTTAGAGAAGGTAAGAGTCTGGGAAGGGTCGGTGCTAAGCTTGGGCAATGTGGACAGCTTCCCAGGGCCCTGCACTTAGGCTAAAAACTTGGGGCCCTGCTTCTGTTTGAAATGCGACACTTTCAGCCACCCCACCTGCTCCTCAAGTTCCCAGTCCACAATCGGAGCACATTACAAATGCATTTTTCAAGGGAGATGTCTTCTACTCCCTTATCGAAGAGCTTTATGGAATTCCTCGTTTTGCAGGGTTGGGGAAAGGAAAACAGTGGGTGGAGAAGTGGGCACCAGAAAGCCAGCAATTGTGCTGGCTTACAACATTAGGAGTGGGGCAGTACCTTGCTAAAAAACCTTGACTGAACTCTTGCCTCTCTTTTCTGTTTTGTGTTGCCAGGCAACAAAAGGGCCCTTTTGTTTCAAGGATCAGCCAGAAATCATCAGGTGAGGAGAGGTAGGTTGGGGTAGTAGGAAGCAGCCAGACAAGTCTCACATGATAAGGCAGGGTCTAGCAAATCTCAGTCCTTTTGGCTGTCAAGTGTTGCATTAGGCTACATGGTCCTGGTATGGGGCCCGCCCTCCGGCTACATGGTCCTGGTATGGGGCCTGCCCTCCCTGGGCATTGCCACAATTATCCAGTGCTGAGTGGCCAGGTGCCAGGGGGGGCTCTCCTTGGCCTCAGTGTTGTGAAGCCCCCAAGAAATGAAAGGCCCTCACCTGGTCCTCACAGCACATGGAGTAGTTTAATTTAAGTGGGGAACCAGGTACAGGTCCTGGTGTCGGCTCTACATCCAGTGATTCTGGGCACATCATTAAACCTATCTATGCCTCAAAAATCCCAAACCTTTTGTTATGGGATTGGTACTTTTTGTAAAGCACTCCAAAGACCTTTGGGGGGAGTTCATGCTATATAAAAGTGCAAAAAAGTAACCACAATGCCATGTCAAAGTCACCTCACATCCTGGCACTATGCATCATGCACGACTCATGAACCCCATGATGAGTGGATGGGTAAGTGGATGGAAGAGTGAAAGGGATGATGTGTGGATGGAGTGAAACTGTGGATGGAGTGAAAGTGGGGATGGACCAATGAATGAAAGTATAGATGAATGTAAAAAGGGATGGATGGATGGGCAAAGGATGAATGTTAGGTTGGATGGATGAGTGAAAGTATGAAAGGGTGGACAGATGAGTGACTGGATGGATGGATGAGTAAGTGAAAGGATGGCTGGATGGCTAAAAGGGTAAATGGATGGATGAGGGAAAAGATGGAGTGAAAGTGTGGTTGAATGGATGAGTGATAGGATGGATGGATGGATGATCAAAAGGATGAGTGGATGGATGAGTGAAATGGTGGATTGAGGAATGGATGAGTGAAATGATAGACAGATGGCTAGGTTTGGAGATGGATGGATAGGTTTGGATATGGATGGGAACACGGATGACATACAGAAAGATGCAAGACTGAATAATGGATGAAAGAATGAATGGGTGACAGAATGGAGAATGTAAAGGGGAAATGGTGGATATCAGACGGTGCATGAGAAGATTAAATGAAGAATGGATAGATGCTTGGATAAAAAAGGCAAGAGGGCTCTTCAGGGGAGGGTTGCAATGACTTGCTTGGTTTGCTAGGAACCATAAAAGCTTTGGTTCAAATGGGGGATATTTTAATTTTGTGGCTATTCCTTGCCTATCTGTGACATTTCTGTATTTGCCATGTGTTTATTTATGGCATATCTACAGCATGTGGATGACATTTTGAGTGTCACGCAACTGCTTCTTGAATGTTACACTAGTAGTTGTAAATTATAGCATGCTTTGCTTTAAGTGCCATGAGCTGTGCTTGTGGTGTATATTATGCTTGTAGCAATAGGCAAGGTGTCCAAACTAAACTGTACAATAGTGTATTTCCTGGTCCATCTTCAAGAGCACTGCAGAAAAATGTACCTTTGGGACCCCTGCCAGCCAGTGCTAGCCTCCCAGTCAAACAACCATATTGCAGTTCTATGCAGTGCCCCCATTAACAAAGTCTGACTTTCATATTTTAAGTCCCACTTGTTGATACACTTATAATGTGCCCCCTATAGTGAGTCTGCCACAGCAACATCCCCTGTTTTCCACCACAACTAGAGCTCTTTAGTAACATTCCTTCAGAAATGCAATGCAATGAAAGAACTTCTTAATGGACTCCAAGAATATATGTTGGAAATGTCCCCTTTTGCAGGGTTATCCCCAAACTTTCACCTTATTCCTTCTATTTTTTTTCTAATCTGTTTTTGCTGGTTTATAGTCTAGCTGCACTTTACCACTGCAAATCAGTGCTAAAGAGCAAGTGTTCCCTATGTAAATTGTATTGGTGATTGGTTTATCCATGATTAGCATGTTTGATATATTAACAAGTACCTAGTAAAGTGTACTATATGTGCACAGGGCCTGTAAATTAAATGCTACTAGTGGGCCTGCAGCACTGATTGTGCCACTCACATGAGTAGCCCTGTAAACATGTCTCAGACCTGCCACTGCAGTGTCTGTGTGTGCAGTCTGGCACTGCCAATTCGACCTGGCAAGGTTACCCACTTGCCAGGGCCAAACCTTCCCTTGTACTACATGTAAGGGTACCCTAAGGTAGGCCCTAGATAGTCCCATGGGCAGGGTTCAGTGTATGTTAAAGGTAGGACATGTACTGATGTGTTTTAGATGTCCTGACAGTGCTGTCAATTTCGTTTTTTCACTGTTGCAAGGCCAATCTCTCTCATAAGTCAACATGGGGACTGCCTTTAAATATCTTTTAAGCACAATTTCCCATTGGGAGCAGATAGAGATGTGGAGTTTGGGGTCTCTGAACTCACAATTTAAAAATACATCTTTTGGAAAAGTTGGTTTTTAGATTGTCCGTTTGAAAATGCCACTTTTAGAAAGTGGACATTTTCTTGCTTAACCATTCTGTGCTTCAGCTTACTTGTGTATTCCACGTCTGGGTCAGACTGACAGTTGGGCTGGGGTGTAGCCTGCATATCCTGATGAGTCTCCTGGACTAGAGTGGGGAGGTAGGAGCTGACACTTACATCTGAAAGGGCTCTGCCTGTCCTCACACAATGCAGTCTCCGGCCCCCTGGAGTGTGTCTGGGGCCAGGCCTGGGCAAGGCAGGATCTTGTGAACAATAGGGACTTTCCTTTAAAGTTTGCCTACTTTAAAGGCAGAAAGGGGTATAAGTAGTGGACCCAAAAACCCAGACTTCAAGAACATTTCTGGCTCAGGAGGAACCACAGCCAAGGAGAAGAGCTGAAGCAGGAGTACTGCCCCTTTGCTGTGTGTGCTTTGCTGGGTTGGCCTGCAGTTGCTGTTTCTACCTTAAACAGGACAAAGACTGAACTTTGCTGTTTATCCTGCTTGTGTGGTTTCTCCAAGGGCTTCAAGTAGAGCTTGCCTCCTGTTGGAGGTCTCAGGTATATCAAAGACTTCAGCTTCATCTACCTACAGTCTTACCTGGTCTTACAGAGGCTGGCCCCTGATGCCGTCACTGAGTCACTGCTTGCAAGTAACCTGTGGGCCCCACACTCCGCATTGCCTTCCTCACACTGCAGTCTTGGCATCACCAGCGATGCCGCTCCATGCTGACACCAACACCGCTGTCTGCACCGTGGCCTCAGGACACCACTTGTGAGGTACACAATGCACCGTCCCATCCCGCATTGCAGCCGGGGTCCAGACGCCCCTGTCTGCACCGTGACCCATGGGCACCACACAGAGCCCGCCATTCGCCACACCAATGCCTTGGGCCTACCGACGCCAGCGCTTCAGCAATAATGATGCTGCTGCCTGCACCGTGACCTGGAGACACCACACATCACACCGCCCACTTTACACTGCAGCCATGGTCTCACCAACGCCGCAGGACTCCATCACCGAGCCGCTGCCTGCTCTGTGATCTGTGGGCACTGCACGTTGCATCATACCACTTCGTACCACAGCCCCAATGCCATCCATACCAGCGCTCCGGACTTTGTCATCAGCCCGGAGTTTGATCTGCAACGAGTGTGACTTCATGGGCCCGACAACCACACACCGACCTCCGAAACTGATGTCTGCAATGCCAGCGATGCGGCACTCCGGATCTCACTGCAAGGATCACAACGCCCTCCATTTCCAAGGTACTGTTTGTGGGTCTTCCTGACACTGTAGCTGGCCTGCAATGCAGCGGCAAGCCGGAACCTTTGGATTTGTTGTTCACAATGCCCTCATAGCCCCACGGACTAGACGGAGCTATCGACTTCAAGAAACTCTATTTTTAAGTAGTTCTTGCAAAATGTATTTCTTTATTATTGTATGTTGGATTTTTCTTGTTTTGGTCTTGTTTTTACACAGATAAATATTGGCTATTTTTTAAAACTGTTGTGGTGTCCTTTTGTAGTGTTTTCACTGTATTATTGTGTATTATGTGCAAATGCTTTACCCATTGCTTCTGAGATAAGCCTGACTGCTAATGCCAAGTTACCAATGGGGTGAGCAGGGGTTATCTGAGCTGGGTATCTCCGTTATCCTGACTAGAGTGAGGATCCCTATTTGGAAAGGGTGCAAGCTGACTGCCAACCAGAGACCCCATTTCTTACAGTATATAAAACCAGTTCTCTGGGATTGAGTATGGCATCAGCTTTCAGTATCCAGCTAAGAAAAGGAGCTGTTCCACAATAGTCTGTGAGGCAAAACCGAATTGCTGACATTGTTTGTCTGTCCAGATGATACAAAGGCCTAAACTCTCACCTCATAGAAGCAACAGGGATTAACTGAACTGGTACACTGGTGCAACAAACACACACACTTGCATGAACACAGCTCCACCAAAGCAGTCCACTACCTTATGCTCACAACTGGCTTCACTAATGGTTCCAAAATAAGTGCATCATCAAACTTTTATTCCAGTCACAGTGCAAGAGAATTATATGAAAAGTGTGGAGCATGCAGCATGGTGCAACAATGGCACAAATGAAAAGTGAGTTTTATGAAGCCATGCAAGGCCACCTTGCATGGCCCTGCATGGCATCATAGACCTTGAGTAATGTAATGCAGTGAAAATCACTGTGTTACATTACTCTGTGCCAGGGAGGCATTTCCATGGGTGTTGCTTTCTGTGTTCCCACACAACATCCATAGTTTTTGATGCATTCCCTGATTTACAAGCACAGATAAACATGGAAATGAGCTAACAATATATGCCTCCACAGCAGGGGCTAGTACCTTTATTTCTTGTTGTTTTTCCTCTTTCTATGTGTGCTACATTCTACTGAACACATAGAAAGAGGGAAAAGCCTCTCAAGAGTGAAAACAATCCTGCATGCAACACAGGCACCCTTGGGCAATGGTGCAAGAGCGCCTGCATTTGCGCTAGGCAGCCAATTGTGCACCAGCACAGCAGAGAGGACAGGAATGCGCTGTATTGCCCTAAATATGGCACATTCCTGGCCTTTTCAAGTGAGGCAGTGCAGCGTAACAAGGTGACATGCTGCTTTGCGCTGCACCACTTTGTCATAAATATGCCCATGTAATTCTTACCAGCCCAGACTTCCACTAGAGGAGGTCTCAAGTTGCTTCTTTATACCACATATAAGTAGTTCTGCTGTTATTTTTTGCATTATGGAACTTGACTTTTCATTTTTTCATCATAAATGCAGAAGTACAAGATCCAAATGAAAGAAAGAAATCAAATGATGCAAAAGCATGGGAACGGTAAAAGCTGACATTTTAAACAGCCTTTCAACTACAGGGGTGATTTTAACCCTTCTTTAATGCAGCCTCACAGGTAGGCATGGTGCTTTTCTACTATACATTCTCTGCTTTGTTTCTACAGAACTTTGCTGCCCTTTTAGTTCTGACCTGTGATTTATAAAGGTTTCAAATAAAAATTAAAAAGGTACATGTATTTGAACTCAACTTTATTTCACTATATCCCGTTGCATAACTTTTACCATAGTGATGCCATTCAATTAATATTCAACAGTGCCCTGGAACTTTTATCATGCACTAATCTCCAACCAATCAGTTAACAATGAGTAAGGAAAACCATCTTTGTGAGACCTGTGCCTAGCTTTTCCTGTCAATATGACTAATATAATCCACTTAATACAGCTTTAAAATAGACAGACTTGTTTTAGTGGGTATTTATCTTTTTAGACATGTTACTGAAGAAGATTAGAAGTCCTGTGATGCCACTTTCTGGGATGTCACATGCAAATTCCTCACACTTCCCCATTCGCCCAGGGCCCCAAAAATCCTAGGACCGACTGTGCCTAGATGGGCCACCCCACCTCTTCATTTTTTCACTGCATTTTTCATGATGGTGTTTCTACCCCTGAGAGGGGGTGGATTGTTGCTAATCCCTAATCTGTTCACCTGGGGGACAGAAAGACTACTGTGACCCCTATAAGGTTTGAGCTCTGCCCAGTGACTGGGCAGCCACCCCACCACTCCTTTTTTTCTACTGTATTTTCCCCTGGTGTCTAGGGGCTTTCTGCCCCAACGGGGGCATAATGGAGTAAACCCCCCAATCCATTCCCTGGGAGAAGAGGGTAAGAAGGACGAACTACTGTGGAACCCTTTTTGGAAAGGAACTTAGCCCAATGCTAGGATGAGCCAACCCACCCCCTTCAAAACAATGTGTTCCTGACATCCCGTGGGCTTTCTCCTTTCTAGGGTTGTGAATGGGGGAAAAATGACTGTTTCTTTTTTTAGTGCACCGGCCTGTGCCTCATGCAATCGGCAGCAAGGGATTTACTTGGAAGAGGCACCACAGAAAGGGGACATTGTCCTCTTTCCGACGGTTCCCCTCTCATTTGGATCACTGATCAGGTTACAGATTTATGTCCTCCAAGCACTGAGAATTTCAAACCAGTTGGAGACTAACAGCAGACTGAAAATGTTAAAATGCTAAAGTGTATCCTTTTGAGGAGATGTCTTTTGCAAAGTAATTGATCTGTCTCACCTCTATGGACCTTGAAATACAAACTGCCTGCCCTCAGAATAATCCTTGAGGTGCCTGCTTGACCACTTGATGCCCCTTCCTGGGGAAGTTACCTGTCAGTAACAGGAGTCAAGTGTTGGCACAGTACTGTGCAATGAGAGACTGATGGACTGGCCAATGGCCTTGACATTTTCCCGTTTGTTGTTAATAAGTCCAAACAGTTGTTTTGTTGGGCACACCTTTGTCCTGCAATTCTTTTTCTACCTTCATTTTGTTCCTGAGTAGTTTGTGTTGTGTTGCTACAGTTGTATGTGTTTCAGCCTCCTTGCTGATCCATTTGCTGTTGTTTGCAATATCTGACTTTGTGGGCAGTGCTGGTGTCCCCCCAAGACAAAGGTATATGTTGACTGAATAGATATGTGGGTGTAAATGCAATTGTGGTGCCATTGCATTTGTACTGTTTGGTATGGTATGGTAAGTATTTCATCTTATGTTGTGCAATGTCAGCATCTATGGTGTTCAGCTTGCCCCCCTGATATGGCTTCCGTATGTATCTGATGTATGCCTTCTTGAGATTTGATTGTGCAGACATGGAGTGTATTCAGTTGTGCTTGTTGTGTTAGAATTTGCCTGTGCATGTGCCCATTGTGGTGTGTGTCTCTTCCAGCTAGTTCCTGTTGGGGTATGTCCCATGCAGTGGGAGTTGTATGTGCTCTGTTGACTTGCCCTTCCTCATTGTGCATATCTGCATGAAATTTGGGTTTAGTATTGTTTGTTCATGGGACCCATTTGGGGCCATTTCCTGTGCTCAAGTTGATTTCTCAGCCTGTTCGGGGTGATGTATGTCCCAATGCAGTCTACTTCCCTGGGTGTCCCAGATACCCCCCATTTGTGCAGGTATAGTTGTCATGTTGCTCTTTGTCTATTTTTGTCTCTGTGTTTAGTGCATGCCACTGCGCATCCATTGTGCTCTGATGTGTGTAATGTGTGTGTCCTTTGCAGGGTTGTTTTATGGTGGTGTTGTTTGTGTTCCATGTCACTTCGGAACATATGTGTGTTATATGGGTGAACAGACCCTGGCGAGTGGTGTGACACTGTTGTGTAGCCTTCACTGTCCCTGTGCCTGAGCTGTGTGTCCGTGTGTATTTGTATAAGGTTAAGGTGCAGTGGATGTGTGTTGCCCCAAGGAGGTGTAAAGTGACTGTGTGCGTGTCCATGTGATGGATGTTTGTGGGTGGGTGTGGTTTGAGATTTGTACCTGCTGCTTGTGGCATGCCTCCCCTTGATGTGTAAGCAGGCACAATGCGCTGTTTTGAAGGTTAATGATACAGGTAGGTGTGGGTACTTACAGTTGTTGGCATCCACAGCAGTATGGATCTCATTGTCTTTGGATCGGCTGGAGCAGCTGGATGGCATGTGTGTAGGGCTCCATGGTGACACCGGGTGTGTAAGTCTGTCTTATGATATGTGAGGGTTGGACCGCCACGGTCACAATGGCGGAGTGAAACCTCGTAATGAGTCCAGTGGCAACACAGGCTCCACAGGCCTGTTTGTGCTTCCTCGTTGCAGTCGGTCCCACCTGGCCATGCTGGTGGACTGCTGGTGGTCTTCTGTTAGTACGATTGCCATACTCACAATATGGTGGTCAAACTGCCAGATCGATGGCGGTCGGACTGCCACCATCACCATGGTGGTCTGCAGACCGCTAAACTCATAATGAGGCCCTTTATCTCTTATGTTTAGGGTTCTCCATCACAAATGAAGAGAAAGCCACATGCTGGAGAAGTATAAGAGAAAGTAGCAGAAAAAAGGGGAATATCTATAACTAAATTAGGGGAGTTAAGGGAAAACAAGGAGAGGTTTGGAGGGGTGTGCAATTAATAAAACACGCCACAAATTAGTAAGGAAATTACAAATCACCAGTTTCAAATATATATGTACTCAAATAGTACTACTAACACTACTAATGAAGAAAAAAGAAAAAAGGGAAAACCAAACCACATTTGAGAATGGATGTTTTACATTTCCTCACAACATTTGCTTAGGAAAGTTGATTTATAAAACACATTGTTGCACAAAACAAGTTTCAAATATTATCACATTAAGCCATCCAAAAAAAAATATGATCAAATCACTGACAGATATATCTGCAGTCTCAAGGAAAACAATTAATACTAAATGGCTGGCACTCAAATGCTCTAAATATTTTGAGAAAATACTAAAATCATTTATTAAATAACGCAGTATCAAAATATCTAAGGCACGTATTATGGCCCGATTTTGCAATCTCTGGGTTCAGTTGACATTTATAAACCATTTGTCATTCAGGCGCGTGGTTTGTCAATGTCACCAGAACCCCTTGATGGTAATTCAGGCCCAATTACACAGTTACCTATTATGTATTTTATATTATTACATACATAATATTAGTGAGTGTGTGTGTGGTGTGTGTGTGTGTGTGTGTGTGTGTGTGTGTGATATACACTGATGGTCTCCAATGTATTGTTATATCTTAGGTTACAGATATCATTGGAAGAGTGCTTTTTGTTTCGTAAAACAAAACTTTAATCCACCTCATCGCCTTCCTGGTAATTTCAGGATGATCCATCAGACAGGGACCAAGAAAAAGAGGAGGTCCCAAAAACTCATTTTGCCATGTAAATTTCCGTAGGGAATTTTGGGAAGCGATACAGAGATAACAGTTGGACAGAATAATAAAAAATTTGCCAGAAAGTTAGATATTTAATCAGAAAGCATGTTTATAGTATTTAGTGTACATCCAGTCAGCCATGTTTTAGAGTTAAAATTATAGGGAGCCCTGCAGTACAGCAAATTGAAAACTGTCATTTACCATGTAGCGAGTAATGTAACATGTGAGGTCGTAGGCAAGGGTGCAAGCTATAGTTAGCTCAGGAAACTATAGCTGTTAAATTTCAAGTATTTATTTTGGTTTTTAAACATTAGTTTTTAGCTTATGTTAACATTTAACCATAATGTCAAATTAACCTTTTTTTTCAGTGGCTATGTATGTGTGTATATCTATCTATCTATCTATCTATCTATCTATCTATCTATCTATCTATCTATCTATCTATCTATCTATCTATCTATCTATCTTCTGTTATCTCTAACTCGTTCCCTAAAGTAACTATAACTCATGCCTCCGCCATGCACAGTGTTGTTATTAATGATGTTGTTTCAGATGTTGCAGTGATGTTATCCATGATGTCATAGAATGTCATGAGTGATGTAATATGTGGGGTAACTAGCAGTGCATGGCGAGCGCTTTTTCAATGGAAATATGGTCTTAACTATAATTACCCATACATATGTGTTGGTGTTTATGTATGTTTGTGTATGTGTGTGTTTATATGTGATTCGTAATCATTTACTAATGCCTTATTGTCACCATATTGTATATTGTGCCATTTACTTTTATTTTTGCGTATGTTTCTCCTGTTTTTATTGGGGGTGTTCATATCGAAAAAATAATTAATTGCCATTACCTGATTGTGACATTCTAGGAGCACTTGATATTTGTGTATATTTTTTTAATGGGAGGTGTATTCAATTACGATGGACTTGATTCATATGTCATGTTCCACTCAGAGTCATGAAAGTATTAGCACTCGCTAGCAATTATTTTCTGTTTATTATTTAGATCCCTCGTATCATTTTGACAGACCACACACTGTTTATTTGAGTTAAGAAAACTGTCTGTTGTTGTCCTGAAGAAGGTGGCAGTTAAATAATGGGAAGACCATTTAAAAATACACCGAAGGTCTTTTAACCGTTCACATTTAGCCAATACCGAAGGAAAGAGATTGGAAGGATTTTGGACTTTCATTGCTGAACATGGACCTGTTTTTAATCAATAAAAGACTTGAGAATATAATTTTTTTTAAATGTGAGTTCTTTTTATATAAGCCTAAATATATAAATGCGTTGTAATTATACATTTATGTATGTTCACTATTTTTTCATTAAAGTTGAATTACCAATATGAATTTGTGACTGTATCTTCCGTGAAAATTAGCACTGCATATTATTTCGTTTATGGGGCACAGAGTGCTTCTTTATGTTTGTGTTTTTTATGTTTCTTTATCATAAGACATACATATCATTTTCTATAAAGCTGGGAACGGTGACATCGCTTGACAGAGATAGTAAGGCCAAGCATTTACCTCTGAGAGTATTTGCCATAGTGATTCTGGTAGCATACTGTTTCCCTCTCTGTCCTGGAAAAAGTGATAAAAAAGGTATATTGCCCAGAAGCCAGTACGTATTCACACTGGAAAAGGGGAGGAACATTATTTCTTTCTTCCCAAGGTAAGTTGACAATTATTTTTTTAATGTTTTCACAGGTTTAACCCAATGCTAGTTTCTACAAATCAAATTTTCTGTCACATGGTATCTGTTAGAAATGGGGTCTTTGGTTGAAAGTCAGGTTACCCCCTGTTCAGGCAAGGAGCCTCACTCTAGCCAGGGTAAAAGAGAATCGCCCTCAGCTAACCCCTGCTTACCCCCTTGGTAGCTTGGTAGAGCAGTAGGCTTAACTTTAGGGTGCTAGCCGTAAAGTATTTGTACCAAAACACACACAGTAACTTAATGAAAACATTACAAAATGACACAACACAGGTTTAGAAAAATAGGAAATATTTATCTAAACAAAACAAGACCAAAATGACAAAAATCCACAATACACAAGTCAAGTTATCAATAAAAATGCAAACAGAGTCTTTAAGTAGTTTTAAACACACGCTAAGGCTGTCAGCGTGAAAAGTCCCTTAAGTGAGTCAAAGATAACCCTGCATGGGCGAGTGCGCTTCTAAAAGGGCTTGCGATGCATTAATTCCACTCACGGGACCTTGCGTCGTTTCTCCTTACGCTGGTTTGGGAACGTTGTTTCTACTCTCCGCAGGAGAGCGATCCATCGATCCGGTCAGCACTCTCGGGTCTGGGTAGGCCTTGCATTGTTTTTCCACACCCAGCAGTACTTGAGTTGGAAATCCAGCCGCACGATGATCCGAAAATCCCGCAGTGTGGGTGGTGATCTACCAGCCTCCATCAGCAATGCTGCACATCATTTCTCCTGCTCTGTGCGTCGATTCTTCGGTTGCGTTTCCTGCTAGCGTCGATTCTCAGCTGCGGAGCCGGCGGCGCGTCATTTCTTCAGCCACAGATCGGAGTTGCGTCGATCTTTTCCCCGCACGGCGCTCTGTGCATGGATTTCCCTGTCTTTAGGCTGCCAGCTTCTCCTTTCAGGGTCCCAGGAACTGGATGGGCACCACAGGGCAGAGTAGGAGTCTCTCCAGAGACACCAGGTGCTGGCAGAGAGAAGACTTTGCTGTCCCTGAGACTTCAAACAACAGGAGGCCAGCTCTAAATCAAGCCCTTGGACAGTTCCTCTCAAGATGGAAGGCACACAAAGTCCAGTCTTTGCCCTCTTACTCTGGCAGAAGCAGCAACTGCAGGATAGCTCCACAAAGCACAGTCACAGGCAGGGCAGCTCTTCTTCCTCAGCTCTTCAGCTCTTCTCCAGGCAGAGGTTCCTCTTGTTTCCAGAGGGGTTTCCAAAGTCTGTGGTTTTGGGTGCCCTTCTTATACCCAATGTCTCCTTTGAAGTAGGCCTACTTCAAAGTAAAGTCTCTCTTGAATGTGAAATCCTGCCTTGCCCAGGCCAGGCCCCAGACACTCACCAGGGGGTTGGAGACTGCATTGTGTGATGGCAGGCACAGCCCTTTCAGGTGTGAGTGACCACTCCTCCCCTCCCTCCTAGCACAGATGGCTCATCAGGATATGCAGGATACACCCCAGCTCCCTTTGTGTCACTGTCTTTTGTGAGGTGCAACCAGCCCAACTGTCAAACTGACCCAGACAGGGAATCCACAAACAGGCAGAGTCACAGAAATGGTATAAGCAAGAAAAAGCCCACTTTCTAAAAGTGGCATTTTCAAACACACAAGCTTAAAATCAACTTTACTAAAAGATGTATTTTTAAATTGTGAGCTCAGAGACCCCAAACTCCACATGTCCTTCCGCTCCCAAAGGGAATCTACACTTTAATCAGATTTAAAGGTAGCCCCCATGTTAACCTATGAGAGGGACAGGCCTTGCAACAGTGAAAAACGAATTTAGCAATATTTCACTGTCAGGACATATAAAACACATTCCTAAATATCCTACTTTAACAATACACTACACCCTGCCCTTGGGGTTAACTAGGACCTACATTGGGGGTGTCTGACATGTAAGAAAAGGGAAGATTTAGGCCTGGCAAGTGGGTACACTTGCCAAGTCGAATTTACAGTTAAAACTGCACACACAGACACTGCAATGGCAGGTCTGAGACATGATTACAGAGCTACTTATGTGGGTGGAACCACCAGTGCTACAGGCCCACTAGCAGCATTTGGTTTACAGGCCCTGGCACCTCTAGTGCATTTTATTAGGGACTTACTACTAAACCAAATATGCCAATCATGGATAAACCAATTACATACACATTTTGTAAAGGAGCACTTGCACTTTAGCACTGGTTAGCAGTGGTAAAGTGCCCAGATTAACATAAACAGCAAAATCAGAGTCCAGCACACATCAACAACCTGGGGAACAGAGGCAAAAAGTTAAGGGAGACCACACCAAGGATGAAAAGTCTAACAGTATCTTTTAGAGCAGTGTTTACCAAACTGTGGGTCGGGACCCACTGGTTGGTTGCAAACTGATTTTATGTGGATTGCGAAAGTCCTGGTCTACATGCAAGTAATATTTAAACTGATTAGCCCTGTTTGTGTATCAGGGCAAGGTTGCTGAAAATGTACCTCAGTCCAGTTTTAAAGCAAACACTTCCCAGCATTCTCAAGTGAGACTCAGGATGATTTTTTCAGTACCGATTCAACAGAGAACGTACTCACTATATGTAATCACAACCCTCCCACTTGTGTATAACTTTCAAGCATAAATTGCTTGCCTTAACATCCAGCGCTGCTGATTTTGGATCCGGAGAGACAGGTTCTACTTCCAGCGTTGACTCATGTAAAGTGCGCCAATGCCCCTGTGCCATGTTTGAGCTAAAATGCAATATCAGAATGCACCACTGGGCATTTATTTTGACACAAAAATGGATATGAAGCCTTACTCCATACTCTGCTACAGAACGGATTTCTCAAATTTGGTAAAATCACTCTTACTAATAACAATATTTTTTTAGAAGCCTTGTGATTTTTGTGAACGGATGCCACAGGCCAGCAAACCCCCACAAATTTTTTTCCAGCTCCAGACCTCAATGGAATTCACCATCTGACACTTTTATCGGCAGATCAATATTTTGGTCACAAACCAATTTGGAAGGGTGTGGTCAAGGTTGTGGTGATACAATTACTTTAAAAATTGTCCCTGCTTAATGTCCATTAAAGATGGGTGGGTTTTGAAAGTTTGTTGTTATGCAAATTGGGTGGTGGTTCTAAAAGGTTTGTGAAGCACTTCTTTAGAGTATATAAGGACAGCCATTTGATGTTATCATATGTCACAAAGCTTCAGTCTAATTTTTGCTGATGGGTGCATCCCCCAGTAGTCTATATTTTTGTCCCTGACCATTTTTCAATTTTTATCTAATTTGCTTATGCTGCTGCTCCTGTTTGTTTGTGCCTACTCTGGTTCTTGCTGTTCACTGTGTAGTCGGTTGGTGATCGATTGTGCTCTTCTCTTTTGTATCAGTTTCTCCTTATTCGTTTTGTTTCTGACATGGCTCTTTCCCAAAAGTGGGTTTACTTGTCGGTTGCCTGGTCAAGAATGTGCAGGCACAATGACCATTGGAAAGGGTCGTCCTTACCACAATGCTCTTAGGTGGACACACAAGAACCAACCAAAGCCCTTGTAATTTCAGTGTGCTACTGGAACCTCTCAATACTTCCCAAGGCTGAGGCAAGTTCCTCTGACCATCCTTACTCAGTACTCTCTCAGCAGTGCCATAAACCAATTAATGGGCATGTCAACCACACTTACCTCAAAAACTCTTTTACTGATTTGGCATTTAGGACACGTGAGGTATTTTGCATCGCTCAGAACCTCGATCTACTGGCATACTGGTATCACAAAGGCATGCACCCAGCTACAAATATTTCTTGGTCCACATTCTTTCCCTCATTGCCTTTGTGCTCAGAAGTAGCTATGTTGACCAGGGCTTCTTTCATCACCCATCACCCCACACTGGACAGCTGTTGCATGGGAGCCACAAAAGTGGTCACCTTAGTTCCTTTCTAATCCTTCGCTGTTTAATTAATTTTAGTTTTTTTGCTAACTCCATCTTTGAGAGGTATTCACAGAGGACTCCACTAATCCCTTTTAATGTAACGACCCACCATGAGGTGCCAGATGTAATGAATGAGAAGCAGGAGTTTCTTCTATAGTAAGCCTATGTCACGATAGTTAACCCCCGTGGATGCAGTCGTGACCTTAGATGCATGAATACACAGACTATAGCATGCCACGTAGAATAATGCGTGGCTACACAAACCTTAGCATGCCAAGTTGACTGGCACTGCATGTGCATGGACTAATGCAAGCCAAGCTTGACTTTTAAGTTTGCACATTATAAAGCCAGTACTCGTGTAATATTCAAAAGTTGCCAGACAAATTATCGCAAAGGTCATGCCTGAAATTTGATAAAGCAGTGCTGTTGGCATGCAGATGTTGCAAGGTTCCAAAAGCGTTGTTGGAACTATATAACTATCTGTCAATAATCAAAACTGTCCTGTGGAAGATCATGATATTATCATGCTTCTTATCCATTGTTAGTGTTTACTGTGCGCATTAAGGCCAGCTAACATAGTCCTTTTTTAGTTCAACTGCCATAAACTGTCCACTATTTGGACATAAAACTGGCCATAAAACTATAAGCATAAAACTGGCCACGCCCAACGGCCGAGTAAGGATTATTCAGTGCCGGAGAACAGCAGTGGTAGATTCTACGCTTTTCCTTGCCCCTTCTCAAGCACGTGAGGAATCGGCCTTCGGGAAACAGGCTGCCTGTTGCGGAGCAATCCTGAGCAGGTAGGGAGACGCTTCTTCTTGGTTTGCGATGTAAAGCATCGAGATTGCTTCAAGGGAGAACTATTGTGGAACTTTCGAAATCCTGTGGATCCACCTACAGGCGCAATCTGGGAAAGCACAGTATGATCGTAATGATACTCTATTGTGCATTAATCTTGAAAACTGATATATGGCAAAAACTCTCTACTTCCATTGCATGATTGCATTGACGAGAACTATTGAAAGAGTGATAACAATAAACCTGTTACATTACTGCAAGCATAAACGTTGTGCAATTCTACAATTTTCTTGAGAGACATGGTAGCTCAAGTACGAATGTTTGTGCTGAAGTATATGTATCTATGCTGAAAATCAAGGTGACCTAGGACCGCTAATATCAGAAAGTTGATAACAGAAGACCAAGGACGTATACATGCTTAACTGGAAAGGCTTACAAACGTGTTACAGGTGATAACCTTTATAGAATTGCATGTTATGTAGATCATATAGAGTGGGTTGTGAGTGTAAATCCCCCCTCCCCCCCTTCTGGCTACTCTGAACCTCTGTTACTTGGAATCAGAGTCGTAGCTGCCAGAAGGTGGGCCTCTTGAAGGTACTGCTCGTGAGGAACTCCTAAAATCTGTCACCCTTCATTCTGTATCTCCTTTCCAGAGAACTCAGACAGGAGACCACTACATTATATTCTGATCATCCTTTAATCCTATGTATGTATGTATGTTTATATGTATGTATCTATGAATGTATGTATGTATGTGGCATTTATAAAGCACACGCCTAGCTTAAAGGCCACAGAGCACTGTACAAGGCCAAAGACACAGTTAAAATGGGAAACAAGGGGTATTCAGTTTGTGGTCTGTAACACGATGTAGTGTATTTTTAAAGAGGCAAGTCTTCACCTCTCCTAAAATTGAAGCAGGGTTGGGGCAACCCAGATGGATACAGAGACCTCATTCCAGATCCTAGGTGTATAGATGGAGAAGGCCTATCACAGCCTTCATTTTTGTTTTTTTTCACTTTTTGTCTCTTTTCTAATGGTGTCCTCTCTGAGAGTGTGCCCAGACCCATCAAAAATAGAGTGCTTGCCAGACAGGTGGGCAGGGCTTTCAGTCATAATGGTATTCATTACATATCCTGCAATCTCACAATAATTTAAAAAATGATTTACTCATGCTTATAACTGAATTACTATTTCTGATATTTAGGCAAGTGTAATCATTTGTGTTTCCTTAGAAATGTCAATTTAATATAATGGCGATATTTAATCACTGCAATACTAGGGACTGCTGTACTGGTAATAAGCAACAGGCTTCCACTTCACTGATTAGCGTGTGCTGTAAAATTGTTACATATGTTACAGTAGCACAGTTTGCACTTTAATTTCTATACTTTAAGAGAGGTTACCCCTTTTGACAGATACTAATAAGATTGGAACTTTATGTATTTATAGAGCAAACCATCACCCGGGGGGTGGGGGGACTCGACCCTACAGCTTAAGCGGAAGCACCACGGTCGAGCCTGGGGCTAAGTTGGGGAGATATTTCAGAGCCACGGTTTCACCTTCTTCTTAGCTTCTTGCAGAAAATGAGAATTGATCAGTGGTTCTGATTTGCAGTGGCTGGTCATTTCATACTTTGGGAGCGATGTAAGGGAAAGCATGATCAGGATTCCCGTTCTATGTCTGTGTGAGTTGTGGGCAAGTGTGAGTCCGGCTAAGCGGAGGCCTGTGGATGATTCATGGAATGTGGCTATATAATACACATACAGCTGTTGATGAGCTCCTCTTTGCTTTCTTCTCGAGTCATCACCATGCAAATGGCGTAATGTGGTAAATGGCAGAATAATGAAAGAGGTGCTGGTCAGAAAAATTTGCTACCCATGTGTTCACCTGACCAGCCAATGAACCTGCAAAGTGTCTGAACCAAAGAGACAAATCACTGCCCAATCACAGTGCCAGCTTCTGGAGCACATTACATTTGCAGATGAGAGAGAACCCTAAAAAATGTATGATAGAGGAAAGTTATAAAAGCATACATGTTGAGACTAAGCTTCAACTGAACCCCTTGAAGAATGAGGTAAGCTATGGAGCAACATCGGATAGAGTCACCCGTCTTCCTCTAACCAATCTCTAGCTTCCCCTCTATCTTTACATAGCTGTATCAATAACTAGAGTGCCATCAGGTGGTCTTTCAAAAGAACCAAATGAATAAATAAATTAAAACACAACAAAATAAATAAACTATTTACGTCAATTAAGGCCACCAGAGCTCCACGTTTATTTGGAAAACACGCATCACATAAACTTCAGTACGTTTTCTGTGAAGGACATTTTAGGAATCCAATGATTATTCTAAAGCACTTAGAACTATATCTCGTTAATATTGCATAATGCGTCCATCCATGAAGAAGCCAGGGGATTCCTACATTGGATGAGGTTGGTAGCTATAAATCTATTTCCTGCCACACACGATTAGGCAGCCGACTAATCAAAATGGAGCCTGGTATAGAATCTCGCATCTGTTCAGATTCACATTCTCGGAGTGGGATGATTGCCAGACACAGTAGAGATTGCTGAGATATGTAGAATGCAGCCATTTCTTCACATAAAAGTAAGCCAAGTTTAATCTGCTAAACTGTGATGAAAAAATGCTTTACGTTCCCCTTTGTCCTTGCATGTTCTTGCATAGATCAGTGTTCCATTTCCTCTCCTTTATATAAAGTCTCTGAATGCAAACACGTTCATGGCATCATTTGAGCAATGGCATTCACAAGTTTTAGTGATTGGGATTTAGCTGTTAAGTATATTATGATCTTCAAGAATGATTTGCTTTCACAGCTGAACAGGGACAAGTAAAATGAATTGCGTTTAGAGGAAAAAACAAGAAAATGCTCCTTTAAGAGAGAGTTTTATTTGAAAGGATAAATGCAGTTAATTAGATGCACTAAATTAAGCTTTCATATTCTGAGAAGAATAAAAGCATTTGGGGACTTACTGAATTTCCCAGGGTATTATAAAAATATATTTTTGGGATTGCATGGAAGCAAAGAGTCACAATTCATCTGCCTGCCTCCTGGGATTGTTAATGCAGAGCTAATAGGTTCATCTCACCATCGAGAAGTAACAGAGAAGGAGATGGAATTGTTAGAAAGAGTGGAATAGATCCAGCGGTTTCCCCCTCTTCACACAGACTCTGACAGGTAGATTTCAGCGAGATGAGAAAAATCTGGCCTAGCAAGGATCGGAAGTCCATAGAAAAAGGGCCTCATTTACAAGAAATGACGCACCGCTTCTGCAATGCAGTGATGCGCCAAAAATGTTAATGCTGCGGGATGACAGATCCTAACGTCATGCTTTCACCATATTTACAATATGGCACACCATGGCGTTAGGATCCTGGCTGCGACAAAAGAAGTTATGCTAGCCTGTGCGCTGAGTCAGAAGGAAAACTGACGAACCTGCTGCAAAAGTGATGCAAGGCTGAATAGTGGCACGTAAGGTGATGCAAGCCGTCCTAGGGTCACTTTTGTGCGCTGAAGGCTTAAAAAAACAGTTAAAAACACTGTATTGGGACTAAAAAAAATACTACAGAAGCTGATATGGAGGACAGAGGACACCGCAGACCCCAGGACAACCCCAGTACGAGCCAGAATATCCAGACAGACTCCCAGGAGAAGTAGAAGAAGAAGTGCAAGTTTAGTGAGGAGGATAATAACATATTGATCACTGAGATGACAGAGCAACAACACCAGCTATTCGTCACCTCAAAATTGCCATTAGGGAGGTGAGAGGCCATATGGAAGTCCCTTGTGGACAAGGTCAACAGTGTGGCAGAAGTCAAGAGCACAGTGATCAACTGTAAGAAGCCCTGGCATGATTTCAAGCCCAGGACAAAGAGGAAACTGTCCAGCAAAAGCAAGGCAGCATTGCAGACCGGAGGTGAAGGTCCGGTGCCTTTGGAGCCGCTGGATGATTTGGAGGGGATGGCGGTAGCCATCATCCCTAAGAAGTTTGTGACAGGAGCCCTGAGACAGGACACTGTGCCCTTAGATAAACAACAAGAACCACATGGTAAATTGCAGCGAGGGGCAATGTAGCAACTAGGTAATATTGCACGGCACAGGCAGCTATGTCCAGCACTACAATGCACTGTCTGCAGGCCAAAGGGTAGAATGCTGACCCATCTATGGCTAAACATCAGATAAATGTAATGCACACTGACCAGTCACAATTTGCACAACCCAGTCCAGATCTATCACCTTGCTCCCTGCAATGTGTGAAGTACAGCATCAGTCTACGTTTACCTTTCTTTGTATTCTTGCACTCATAGTGCAATGACAACAGCACTCACCACAATTACAACTCCCACAATACACAGCAAAAAACATGGACTGGAACAATACATCAAGCATGCACACTGCTAACCTGCACAACCTGACTGTCACGATGCAGGTGACCTTGCACCATGTAGATACTCGGTCGCACTTGGGCCCATGCACACTAATCTAAAATGTGTATCCTCATAGTGAAATGGATGAACAACTCTGTAAGTGATGAAATGAGGTGAATGTCAATGATTGCAGTCTACCCAGTACGACAGGGCCTATCCCCTCAGAGTAGGCACACTGTGCTTGTGAGAACAATGCAGAGATACTGCCACCTGTAATGGAAATACTGTGAAATGTTGCATCAATACCTATGCCTAACAAGTGTTCTACACATTACTGTTGAACTGAAAGTGCTACATCTGAAACATGGAATGTCAGCCTGATTAGTCATGTTAACATCTAACAGATCTCCACCTGCCAGCCCACCCAGAGCACTTGGGCTCCCAAGACCCACAAATACCATTTTAACAAACTGTGGTAGGAGTCCAGCTGGAGCTGGATTATCAGGTGTGGGTGGGGATGACGACCATGGTGGGCACCCTAAAGGCAGCCCATGGGGCCTCAGTCCAAATGAGGACAACTCTTCTGCTATATGAGGTACCTACTCTCTGCTCTGTGGCTGCCAGCAGTCCCTTGCTGACATCGTCGGTGTCATGAGGCAGAGGAATGAGCAAATGCCCAGCCAAAGTGGCACCAGTGAGGTTGCCTCCCAGCTGGGGGCAGTCAGAAACTTTTTGGAGTCCATCGAGCGGAAGCAGGACTCCCTCATTGCCACCATGGGTACCCACCACCATGACGTTGCTGCTGTGTTCCAAAACCAGCAGATCCTCTTTCCTGCTGTGCTGCCTTATATGTTGCCACATATGAAAGTTGCTGTGGACATGGGATGCACATCTTCAGCCCTTGATGTGTGTGTGCCTCCCTCTACTTTGACACCTACAACACCCCTGTCACAGGAGGCACCGCATACATAAGAGGAAAATGATGTGGACTGCACATCTTTCACCCGAAAAAGTACCCAATATCATTTCCTTGTGGAACATACCAACTTTCTCCTTTGCCCTGTGCTTAAGAACAAGTCAGTGTCAAATCAACTGGAACTGTCCTCAATTTGACTACTGACTTGACACATCTGTTGGGGTTGTTGTCTTATGGATTGTACCTCTGAGCATCATATCATCTTTCACATGTAAATAAAAGCACTAACTACAAGACTTTTTGAACATGTTGCATTGTGTAATGCAAATGCACTGACTACTTGCCAAGGGGACATGTGTGGATTTGAGCCTGAGACAAAGCCACTTAGATGGAGTGAAACATTTGCTGAACATGATGTGTTTGTTGGCTAGCAAGCAGTTACTGAAGCTCTCAAGCATGAAGTGCAACAGGTATCATGCAATCACTGTTAAGGTTGATGTGACTCACACCACAGGTAACTGGTCTACGCATGAATAGCAGCAACCGAACCTCATTGCTGTGATACACAAATGATGCAAGTGTGAGTGTGTAAAGGGCAGGCATCTGTGTGTGAGTTAAAACTCCAGGGATTAGGGTGAGTGCAATAACAACAGCATCCCAACTATGCATGTCCCATTACTTACCTACACAGAGCAACTGTATGTGAATACATGTGTTGGGCCATGTATCCATTCACATCCAGATTATCAAAAAGACTGTTCAGTGATGTTTATAGATAGCTCATGAACCATGGCTAACCTGACAGGTACCTGTCCATAGGTATATCACCTACTCACACATTGTCAAACACTGCTAGCAAAGACAAAGGATTGTACCTCACACTACCTGGGCAGACATGGTAAATCCTATACAGTAAATCATGATTAAGACTTGCATCTAGTAAACAACATTTAATAAAACATTAAATATCTGTAACTAACATTACCTAAACTACAAAACCTAACTATCCTAACCTAACCTACACTACCTTATACTAAATACTAATTACAACAACCTTAACTTAACCTACCACATGATAAACATCAACCCCAGCCCCTTAAAACACATATGCAGACAAAAACAACAGGAACTACATCTATACATCAACTAACTACACATTTAGGACTAAACAAATATATATATGTATTTTTTTACCCATGTCCTGTTCAAAGTCTCTTGTGAATACTGGTGTTGGAGCTTGGGAGGCATGTCCTTGTGTGTGGCTACCTGTGGAGGTAGATGGCCCACCTCTGCAGACACACCCTTGCCTGCTCCCTGAGCCTTGCTGGTTATAGGCCTGTCCAGAGCTGGTACCCTGTGGGAATGCTCTCCAGGGAATGCTCCGCAGGTCCTGGATGCTTTCTCCTTCTCTACGGTTTTATCCAAAGTAAGATTAGCAAGTTCTGAAGATTACATGTATTGTGTCACAACTTTGGGTGCCTGATAAGGCAAGGACACATATCTGGACATATTGCTACATAGATTTTTACATGTGCCAGGTATCACATGTAAGAATGGAGGGTGGATAGCTCACATCACACAGAGACGTGTGGAACAACTCCTATATGAACTTCAGTAAGTACATGTTGGGCTGTTCCCAACTTTTTACCTACTCCCTATGTAACTGCATGTATCCCACTATGCAGTCTATTGCCTGTATATGTCTGTCAGAAATTAATGTCACTTTGCTACACACCAGCACTCAGCACAACCATTTAATGGATCTTTGCATGCATGCTCTACATCTCCTCTGCACAGGGATGTTGGGATGTCAATGGCTAATGCTGCCCTAAGTATGATCCTTCTCGAGATACAGTTTGGAGGCTCTCATGGCCAGCACTAGCCAAAGATGGTTTAGGTATTGGCATGTGATATGACTTTGTTGTGCATGCATTCCTTTGGTCCAACACACATTGCCATCTCTGTGAAGATGACAGGGGATAGTAATGTTGATCTATCCAACATAGTGTATGGGACATCACACAACATGAGTGGACACTTCAGCTGCATTACCAACTGTGGAATGTTGACATCTGTCCTGCTACACTTAGAGGCTTAATTCACAAGTCCCTCAGTCCTGGAAGAACATCACTTTTTGTGAGGGTCATGTGGCTCACACAGCAGGAACATGTTTGGCAAACTACATGATGCCACCCTACATGGCTTGTTGTGACCCTGTAATTAAGGCATGTAGTCTCATTGACATTACTGTGTTGTGAATCCCCCCCACCTGTGTGGGCTAGACATATACATCGGACATAGATTGCATTGTGAGCAACAACAGCATATCAGTGCATTTGAAATGCATTTTTAGGTATACCATCTCCTTCCATGTTCACCTATGAATCCACTACCACATAAATTCACAGATTCTGGCACTGTGGTCATTGTTCATTGGTCATACCAGCAAACATGTGGC
Organism: Pleurodeles waltl; assembly: GCF_031143425.1. Taxonomy (NCBI): domain Eukaryota; kingdom Metazoa; phylum Chordata; class Amphibia; order Caudata; family Salamandridae; genus Pleurodeles; species Pleurodeles waltl. The sequence continues at coordinate 395,347,114 of NC_090451.1, forward strand.
CCTTCAGTGATAGTAATCATATCCTCCTCGACATTGGTCAGACGTGACTGCACATCCAAAACACAACCTGTACCTTTCTGTCCAGATTTTGATGTAACATATGGATTTAGAATTGTAATAGATGCACATTGAACAAGGCATTGCTCGAAGCAGCCAGTATCACACAGAATCCTTGCACTACCAATACGCATTCAGGATGACACCCACTGGTAGTATGTGGGTCACTGAAGCTCTCATCCTCCCCAGCGGTGTAAGGTTCAGGTCCTCCTATAAGACATAACATTAGCCATTACACTATGATTGTAGAACACATACACTGTGGTCAAATATTGAACATTGCACATGAATTGCAATTGGCTATGTAACCCTTCTGGTTGTAGCAAACATAATTGGCCCATTTGACATGCCTCAATAATGCAGATTGGTAAGGCAGGATGACATGTAGACACATATGATGTAACAATACATACTTCTGGTGGGCCATTTGAAATGACTCACTACGACAATATTTCAAATGGGTAGCAGACTTTCATGGCACTCTGCACATAATTAACTTACAGACCACAATCAGCCAGGTATAGCAATACCTGTGCCTTCCCTTATCATCACCTGTACATGACTATGCTACATGCACAAATCAGCCATTCTTGTTCCTTCATTTAACAGTTATCAGAATCTGTCAGTGCTCCATAGGTATAGACATGGTCCATACATGTCCTGTGTTTCTCTAAAGCTCAGTTTTTGTAATTCAGACACAAACGTGTGAGAGATATGTTCAAATGAATGACATTCCACATGTCGGACCTATGTACACAGTTACATATATCAGGCCTCAATTACATGAGACATGAACAACTAGAATGTCACAAAATACGACGGCTCCTGAAAAAGCACATACCCATGAGCAGCACAGGTGAGAAAAATGTCCGTGCGCCAGGTCATGAAATGGAAAGGCGCACACTTCCTCAGTTAGCGCACAGCAAATCTGTTAACATGTGCATGGTGGTGCTAACAGAGTAAATGTTCACTAGGTATGATAGGACGACTGGTCAGTGTGGGCAAATGACAGCCAAGTATTTGGAAACCTTTGTTGCATGCTTCGCCTTTTAAAAAATGTGTTGTGGGGGAATGGCATTTGTGCGCTGACATATACGACCCGCTGACACTATGGGCATCATTTATGAGACCCTAGTGGCACACTGTGCCACCAGAGCATGTTTTTTGATGCTCTAGTGGAACAGTGTGCCCATATTTACAAGGCCACACCAAGCCACCTTGTGGAGCTTGTTATGAGCTTGTAAATATGGACCCCTATCACGCATAACACTGCGTGAAAGGGGCGTTCCATGGGTCTTGTTGTGGGTGTCCCCTGCAACACCCATGGAATGCTTCAGAATTTGAAACATTCCCAGATTTACAAGGCTGAGAATGCATCAGATTCTTTCGCCACCTCAGTGGTGCCATTAAAGTGGCACAATGGGGAGAAATTACATTATTTCTCCCCATTTAATTTTTCTCTTTCTATGTGTGCTGCATTCTACAGCACATATATAGAAGAGGAAAACACCATTAATGATATTTTATGTGCAGGAAGGTGTCCCTTCCTGCACATAAACAATCATCCCTGCAACGCAAGCACCCTTGCATCATGGCGCAAGGGTGTCTGCATTGGTGCTAGATAGCAATTTGGGCACCAGCACAGGGGACAAGGACAGGAATTTGCTGTATCTTATAGATACGGGGCATTCACAGTGTTTTGTTTTGATGCATGGGGGCACAGCAAAAAGGCTTGCAGCTCTGCCCTGTGCCAAAACTTTGAAATTAGGTCCTATGGGCACACAACATCTATAGGCAAATGAGATGCAAAGACTTAACCACTAACCATGTGTACTTACCAACAGTTTCACCTACTTCAATCCCAAGGTAGTCCATGAGGTCACACTCCCGCATATTAAATCTGCCCAATTATGCTTTAGTTGGTGGGTTGTCCACTCCACCTCAAACAGCATCTGCATATGGAAGCGGACCTTTTCCCACCGTAGCTTCCGTGCCTCAGTCTTGTAACTCTGGATGACTCTCCCTCCCCTGGCAACCATGTTGGGAAGGTAGTGGGTTACCATCCACAGGAAGCCACCAAACGTCTCGGCATTCATTGTCTTCGTCCTTCCCTTCCCTGACATATACCTCCATAAACATACTCTGCACAACCCAAACCCCCCAAAAAAACAAAATTACCCCAACTCCCCGCAACAACAATAACACCCCAAAGACATTTACCCGACAAAACAGTACAAAACCGTACAAATTAAAAATACAAAGGACAATGTAGACATTAGGGGCACTACAGGGATAGGAGACACCACAGCAAACTCCAACAATACCACTCCTCTCTCCAACAACACCTCAACACAACCTCTCCCAAGCACGGACAAATGGACTGTGAGTTAAAGAGAAACTGAAAGTAACGTCACAGTTCCTGGTTTGCACCATGACTGATCCATTGCATCACTTCCTGGACAGATGCATTACATTTTCAGAAAGTGCAAGATTTGTTTGATGCTTCAAGCCAATGTGTGGGCTTCACACAAGGCCTGTCAAAGCACCATACAGTAATTCAGATGCATCATTTTTGGCTGAAGCGATGGCTGTAAAACATGCATTGGGTGAAGGCATTTTTTTTTAATGCAATGGTGCAATGTGTGTTTTTAAGTATAGTGTGATGTGCAATGCATGTAAACTGTTACAAGGATTGCTGTGTTGCCTGTGAATAGTTGTGGTTACCTGCTTCCTGTCTTTCCATGTGTACGATGTGTGCGTTGATAGTGTACATATGTGAGAGTGCATGAATTACTAGGATCATACTAGGTATAGGGACCAATCCCTCTGTTTGTGCAATGACACACCTTACAATAGTTGCCCCATGTGCCAACTATGTCTTGGCACCTGACTACATTGCTTGACATACCCCCAGGGATGCTCCATACTTGCCCTGGCATGGGTTCAGTACACCCACATCTAAGACAGTGCTGCCTTCTACCTATCTGTGCTGTGTCCTAAGGTACAGGCAGCAGGCTGTCAGGCAACCTGGGGGTGGGGGTTAAAGTCTCCCTTACAGGCAAGTGCTGGGATTGCCTGGACACACATGGAAAGGGATGTATGGATGGGGTCAGATGCTCCAGTAACCGCCCCCCCCCCAGGGGGCTCACATCAGGGGACACACTGCCAGTGCCCCTTGGGAGATTGACATTGCCTCTAGCTCCACATCTTTACATACATCTTACAGTCCAAATCAGAGTGATAATCATAACAGCATGGGGCCAGGCACCCCTGCATAAAATTATGCATCCTCTGTTGATGCCACAGCCACTATAAGTGTCCCTACACCACAGGTTTCATGTGAATGGTAGCACAAGCATGTGCAGCACCTTCAGACATTTCCAGGCACCCATGGGGATCACCAAGTATGCGCAAAAGGCCTTTGTGCACCTGTGGTACATATACCACACAGCACTTGGTGTGAATACAGTGGCTGTGGCACTTAAGGTGCCATTTTCAAATGGGGTAGCATGTGAAGGTGCACTGAATAGTAAAATGTACATCATTTGTGGTACAAATGAGGGAATCAGACATAGCTGAACAAGAATCAAGGATAACAAAAGAAACATATGTACAATTGACAACAGAAAAAAAAAACTTGAAGAACACCATAAGAATTAAACATAAGAATTAAACCTAGTCTTTTAGATAAGCAGGGCTTCGCATTTTTCTATCAGACTTCCTTAGTGACACACCAATGGGAATGTTTTCTTCTTCCTTTTGCGAGTTTTTCTTCAGCTCAGCATCGTGTATAATTCTTCCTTTATACACGACCACTCTATTAAGATTCCATACACGATGATCATCCGTTCTGATGGCATTATTGAAAACTTTGATAACTCTCATTGGTTTAGACAACCTGTTACCCCCAGACTGAAAACCTGGACGTTTTATCATAACTAGGTCACCCACATTTACCTTAGTCACTTTAACAGAATGTCTACGATCAAAATACAGCTTGCTATTGCTTGTTTTGGCATTTTCTCTTTCTTTTCATTTATTATCTTTATCAGTTCGATTGTCGCTCCCCAAAAATGCATCAACCCAACATTGCTCGAGTATAGTATCGGGACGCCTCACCCGAAACAATTCAAAAGGAGATATACCTGTGGTTGTATGAGGCGTAAACCTGTATACTCCAATTCTTTTGGATACTTCTTCCTGCCAACTCCTACCATCACATTTAGCTAAAGCAATTGTTTCTTTCAGTACCCTATTGAATCTCTCAACCATTCCATTGGATTCTGGATGATACAGAGCACATTTTTTGTGCTTTATATCACACATCCCTAGAAATGTCTTGATTTCTTTGGAAATCAGCTGCACCCCATTATCAGTAAGCAACGTCTCTTAAAACTTTTTGACATGTCCAGTTTCTACGCCTCTGGAAAAACAAATTTCAGGCCAACGTGAAAACATATCCACTATAACTATCACATAGCTTTCTTGTCCACCATTATGTATTGGCCCTAAAATATCTAATGTGATGTCTCTCCACGGTTTATCAGGACGATCTCTTATCATCATCGGTTGCACTTTTGGCTTCCTGTTTTTCTCACTCATGGCACATTGCATACATTCTCTTACCAGGCGTTCAGTTTGCACATCCATCCCTGGCCACCAATAGCTGAACCGCAGCCTCTCTTTTGTATTAGAGATGCCTAAATGACCCTCATGAGCTATGATTAGCAAATCTTCCCTTAACTTGACCGGAGGGACTAGTCTCGTACCACATAATAGCAAGCCTTCCCTTGTCGCCAGCTGATCTTTGACCAACCAAAAGTCCTTACACAGATCTCCCCCTTGATTCTTGTGTGTCCAACCATGGCTTATTAGATCCATTATCTTATGCAATGTAGAATCACCCTTAACCTCTTCACACCATCTATCCTCTGAAATTATTTCACAATCAAGTTCACACACAAAATTTGTATAGTTCTCAAAGGTATCACCGTCTGTATGATTAGTCCTGTCCTCCCCCACTAACCTAGACAAGGTATCAGCAATTACATTTTCCACCCCAGGAATGTATTTTACTTCAAAGTTATACTCTTGTAAATCAATTACCCATCTGGATGTTCTGGATGAAATAGAATTGATGCCCTTTTTATTAAAAACTTCACACAAAGGTTTGTGATCTGTCTTAACCATGAACGTGGTACCCCACAAGAATGTTTTCAGTTTTTCAACAGCCCAATGTACTGCAAGGGCTTCCCTTTCAATCACATAATACCTAGATTCTGCACCTTTGAGGCTTCTAGATAAAAACATAATGGTATTATCCTGACCACACCCACTTTGCTGTAAGACCACACCGAGACCATAAAATGCTGGCATCAGTGGTAATGATTGAATTTTTCTTTGGATCAAAATTTTTAAGTTTAGGGGCAACCTTTTCTTGATCAATTCAAACTCCTTCCCACACTCCTCACTCCATGCAACGTTTGCACTTTTCTTTAAAAGACCCCTCATGTTATAAGTAACATCAGCAAAGTTCTTAACAAACTTGTGGTAGTACTCTACCATCCCCGGAAAATGCATGAGCTCTTCCTTTGTGGTGGGAGGAACCATGTCTTGAATAGTATTAACGAAATCAGCTTTCGGAATGACCACATCACCTGTTATGGTGTGGCCCAGGTAGTCAATGGTTCCTGTACCAAATTTGCATTTCTCAAACTTTACAGTGACATTGTGATCACACAACCTCTTCCCAACCTGTCTGACTCTTGCATCATGTTCACTCCTGTCCTTACCATACCCTTAAATGTCGTCCTGATACATACAAACACCTTCCAAGGCTCTGAAAACCTTTTCCATAACCCTTTGGAAACCAGAGGCAGCAGAGAATAGCCCAAAAGGAAGTCGAGTATATCTGAACATACCAAAGGGCGTGATGAACACAGTGAGATCCATAGACTTTTCATCAAGCTGAATCTGGTGATAGGCTGATGCTAGATAGTACTGAACACCTTAGCATCACCTATCATCATGAGTAATTGAGCAATGTTAAGCAAAGGGTACTTATCAACCACAACACATTTGTTCAGTTCTCTGAGATCATTGCATAGTCTAAGAGAACCATCAGGCTTTCTAGCAGTAACGAGAGGCGCCAACCAAGCAGTATCCTCCACCTCCTCAATTACACCTTGATTCCTGAGTTTGTTCAATTCACACTGCATTTCCCCTCTTATGTTTACCGGAACACTCCTTACCTTGCTACAAACAGGCACAGAACCTGGACAAATTTGAATTTTGTGCCTATAACCCTTTATACAACCCAAATCACTCTTAAACACACTCGGTAACTCAGCACGCAATGCTTGCTGTAAATTCAAATCCATCTCCATAGACTGTTGTGCAACTGCATTGACAAGAAGTGTCTCTTTTAATAAAACAGGATTATCACAATTGGGATCTAACATGACTCCTAGGTCCCTTTGATGCCACCAGCTAATAATGCTATCACCCTTCTTTGACACATACTTTGCCAGAGGCATAGCAATCCATATACTCAATTAAGCCTATGAAATATCCATGTAATGGTATTAGTTCACCTCCATAGGCACATGGTTCAATGTCAGGTTTGAGCAACTCAACAGTGTTCTTCAGATGAAGATTGAAGAAATCATTAGAGACAATAGTGATCTTGGCACCAGAATCAAACAGAACTTTGGTTCTTTTGCCTTCAACCTGAATGACATCTAGAGGGCCAACACAGATCCCAGTTCCTATCTGTAAAACAATTTGTCCACAATCAAAATCCGCAGGGTACAAATCCTCACTATCCTTAGTAAGAACTTCACAGACAGTTTGTTTAGATTTCCTCATCTTACAAACCGAAAAGAAATGACCCCGTTTCTTACAATATGTGCATACACCATTTAGTGCGGGTCAGTTTTTATCATTTGCAAAATGACTCAATCTGTCACATCTGAAACATCTCTTGTCTCTTGCGGACCCCTTGTTATCCTTCTGCTTAACAACCGAAGAGGTACTTGGCAACAGCACACACCTGGTTGGACATATCATTCTTAATTGCATCAACACATTTTAAAGAATGTTCAATTTTCTTAGCAATGGCAAGCACTTCTTCAAGAGGAGGTTCATCCCTGAGCCATAATTCCTCACTTACTTTCTCAATGTGGCAACCTAACATGAATTGATCTCTTATTCTTTCATCAGTTAATACCCCAAATTTACACGAAGATGCAAGACGTCTGAGATCTGTTACATAATTTTCAATACATTCACCTTCTCTTTCTAATCTCTTCCCAAAGTAATAGCGCTCTAGTATGGTGCTCACCTTGGGAAGATAGTGAATATCCAACTTGCGTATACAATTTCATAATCATTAAGATCTATTGCTTCACTGTCTGGAATGTCCGGTAGATGATCTAACACTTCTTGACCTTCTGAGCCCAGACAGTGAAGTAATAGTGCAGTTCTCCTTTCAGCACTTAACGAGGTTCCACACACTTTTGCATAACGCTCAAATACTTTTATCCATTTGGCCCATTTGATAGGCGGCTCACCAGGAGATGACAGGAAAAACGGAGGTGCTGGAACATTTTGCATGTTGAAAAAAACTACGTATTATCGAAATAAAGGTAGAGTATTATGTGTAGATTGTCATAGATCACAAATTATACAATAAAACCTAACCACTTTATGAAAATTAAAGTTGTGCACATCAGCAATGTGCGTGTCACTGTAGTCCAAATTTTGTATACACCAGCAAAACAAACAACTAATGCCGTGCACATCGGCGATGTGTCAAAATTGTATGCCTGTTAAAGAAACCCGGGGTTGAAGCTATGCACATCAGTGCCAAGGTTGTAAAAGTTCACGTCCTCCGTTATATAATGTGAAGAGCTAAAGTCAGAACTCCAATATGATGCAGAGAAAATAAAAACGTTGAAAATGGTTAAAAAATAACACAGTCACAATCACTCAAAGAATTATAGGCACGTAAACGATTAAAGTATGCCTTTGCTACAGTATTTTTAATTTTCTTCCTTCCTCCTTTTTTTTTTTTCTTGTTGAGCCCACACAGCTGTTCTGGAAACTCGTGTAGATGAACGCTCTTTACAGAATACGCTCACCCAAGCACTAAGTGAGAAAATCGAGCGTCCCAGGTTTGCATGGAAACATGCTGAATAGACGTTCTGAGCAGGGGAGTCGGCACGCATCAGGAAATGGTTGCCTAGGCGATAAATCCTCGCACCTTAGGCAAAACGAAACAAGCAACCAACCGTAAAAAAAATTAAGAAACTCTCCAGCAAAGCCCAACCAGCCAAAGAAAAGCCACACCATACCCGAGCAGGTCTGGTGGCAAATGAAAACACACACGCATCCGAAGGCAAGCCGAATCTCCAAGTACGAAAGCGTCTCCGAACAGCAGGTCAAAGAATGCAGTCAGCCATAGAAATGTTGAGCCTTGAACAAATCGCATCCTTATCGCCAGTGAAACAAAGTACACTTTATCCAAAAGAAGTGTATAAACTTTGTTTATTGGGATGAAAGGTTACAAAGGCACAACCATCAAAGAAGAAGAAAGGAGTTAATCCGTCTCCACTCCACGCTCCGTCTCCATCCGGCCGCCTCTTCCTTCGTTCCACATTCACATTCCACTCTGATTTCAAAGGTGACATCAGAAAGGAATACTACAAGTGGGTATTCACATGCAATGCCCATGTAGTTAAACACTGTGACAGGTAATGAAACTCACGTGGACCAGGCTCAATCAAAAACATTTCAGACATCTCCAGTAGAGCCCGAACAAGGACGTATCAGTTCATGTGACCCAGGCTCATCTGTTTCCATTAGTCCTAAAATCAGTTGCTCGCATTGGCCATGTTGGACTGTTCCCTGAATGGTTTATGTGCATGAAAGTGTTCAGAGAACTGTAATGCAAGTTGGCAGCAGATGGATGGAGTTGTGGGCCTCTTATATTGCAACACCATAAAATAAAATGATGGACAGAGTGTTGAAACTTTTCAAACTCTCACCCCCAGTCACAGATCTGGGTTTCATCCATTGTTATTTTGCTCACCACGTCATCCCATTTTGGACCCAGCCATATGCAAATCAGTCTTGATCCTGCTCCCCATGGGAAATGTCCAGCCCGAAATGCCAGGCCAAGCCTTCCCTGGACACAAACAAGCATCCTGGGAAAGGTTTCAGGGTTTCACCCTTCATGAGCCAGGCTAGCATAGGTTACTATGGGAGCGTCATTTTAACTCCTGCTATGAGCAGGTGTTAAAAATGACACCAAAAATAGTGCAGTGAAATCTTTTAAATTTCACTGTGCCATTTTTGCGGGGATCCTAGCACCGAATGCCCTCCTTGCATACATTGTACCTGGCGCAGGCATAATGTGGCCCAAACGGTTACAAAGTGGTACACTGCATGCATTGCGCCACTTTGTAAATATGGTGTGGCAGAAAAAACACTTTAGCGCCACCTTGGCATAAACAAAATGATGCTATGGCAGTGTTAAGGTGGTGCTAGGGGCTCTTAAATATGCCTCTATCTCCATTAGCAGACCATGTTCATTGTGTTTGGCAATGGAAGACTATTTGGTACAGGTTGTTGCCATGCATACTATTTTAGATGTACCAGATGTACAGCGCTGTTTGTCACACATAGCTACATATGTTTTCTGTGTGGCAATTAGTAGCTGATGTGATGTGAGCATTCAGATGTTTGCTATGATACCTTTCTTACACACTGGTATTGCTTACATATTTCCACACAGGTACAGCAATTCATTTAGTCACAGTTTTGTGACATTGTGCAAGTCATTCATGCATTTATCACAACATTTTTTATTATGTAGTTCCTCTATGGTGTGGCTGCTAATGATGGGACATTTTGCACTTGCTCCTTATCTTCCTTATCTTCCTCATCCTCATCATCCGCAACTTCCTGCTTCTCATGGTCATTGGGTCATGGGACGTTTGTTTGTATACAAATGTTATGCAATAGGCAGCACACCAGTATAATTATCCAAACCATTGGCGGCAAGTAGTGTAATTGCCCCCCAGATATATCCTGGGACCTGAAGCAGTGCTTGAGGACTCTGAAAGGCCTTTCTACGATCAACCGTGTCCTGCTCAGGGCATGATGAAATCTCCACTGGGTTTCTGTATATGGGTGTTTATGGGGATTCATCACCCACAGCTGAAGAAAATATCCTTTGTCAGCTGCATAGAAAGTAGAGATGAAATTAGTAGTCATGACAGATGATGGCCCCACATTCATATACTATCTGTTATGTGTCCTGATTGACTCATACACTTCGCTAACAGTATGAGTCATGCTATGACATTGTTTGGTATACACACCAGTTGATTTCAGATTTGGCTGACATTGTACTACACATAGAGTTGCACAGCCCTCTGTGATACACATACTCTTTGTCATACATGTGAAGGTGAATGCCATGAATGTGGTAATTTGTCACCAGTAAGAAGGCTCTGTTTGCCATTGATGGGTCAAATTTCTCACAATGATCTTTTGTCTGTTTAGGAATACTATTTTCATACTAAATTTTCATGTTTGGGCCCAAAGCATCATTATTTTTTGACTCAAGCAACAGGATTACAGAGATCGTGTCACTTCTAATAGAAATGCATCACATCTGGGACTAAATCATCACATTGCCATCTAACTAACTTTGTCTGAGTTTGTTATGTTTCAACACATATTTGGCTTCTATGTACGTTTTGACTATGAAATGATAGTTCAACAGGCAATGCACACATTTCACACAACACTTTACGAATATCCGTCCATTGTGCCTGGCATTCTGAGGATGATATTGGTGTTCAATCCTAATTGACAACAGTTGTGGTCTACTTATAGTTTCCAAGATGTGGGTGAGGTGCTTTTTTTCTGGAACTCTAACAGAAACACAAAGACAAATGATGGTGTTGATTATTTTTTATGATGTGAAAATACTGTCAAACATGCTTTAGTGATACATGCACAGACATGTTACAAGCGAACAATTTTGGACACAGTGTGTGTGTCTGTGAGTGCCTGCAGCTGAGTTTTGGATGTCTTCATGCTCAGCTGCCTCCTTCTCCTCCTCCTCTGTCAGGTCTTCCTGTGGTTGATCCCCCTCCCAGGTAACATTCATGCGCACACAGATGTTGTGCAGTATGGCACACACCACTATGATTTTGCAGACCAGAGGAAATACAGCAGTCTACCCCCAGAAGCATACAAGCAGTGGAACCTGCCCTTGAGCAAACCACATTACGTGCCCTAATATGTGCCTGGTTACATGCCTTCTACCGCTCTGTCTTTGTGTTGGCATACAGGGTCATTATCCACTACTGTATCCCATATACTTCATCAGCTGAAATAGAAGAAAGAGACAATGTCAATGTTTAGGATAACTGCATTGGGTACATTCCTGCCTGTGTGTGTTCTGTGTAGTGGTATAGGCATGCACTTCTCCAAGATGTGATCACATGAGGTGTCACTCATATGGGTGTACTGATGTTTCCAGGGGACTCCTCAATCAACCTATGGGGTGTCAAATGCAGTGCAGGAGAAGAAACATCATACACATCTACATCCTGACTGTCCTGTTAATGCTGCAGAATTTGGTGGTGGCTATTTGCCACCAATCTAGTCCACTCGATGTTTTTTTATTGTGCTACACAAACTTAATTTCATTTTCAGTAAAGTACAAAAGTGCAATCTAGTATTGATGCATTGTACCTGCAGCAGTATGCTTATATTACTATCCCAGGAAATACAGATATATTGGACACAACCCAAGGTGACACGTCAAAGCATCATCTAAATATTGTGTACACTAAACCCAATCCTTCCAAACCCTCAACCCATTTAACTGTATGTGTCACCTGCTGCATGGCAGGTAGTGTTATTGTTTGTGAGAGCGGGTGTAGCGTTTGTTTGTTGAGTGTGTGGTGCATATCGGGAGTTGGAGTTCTACAAAGGAATCTCTAATATTCCCATGTGCTCCATCTGAGACAGTTCCTGGTGCCTTGAATCTTTCCAGTTAGGCATCCCATTTGAGCATAATGCAACTTCTTGCATTATGCTCTGTATTCCTTTCTATGGATAGCCTTGCTTCCGGCCTGTCCCCAGTGTTCTACTTCCGCTTGTCAATATTCAACCTTAGGGGCCCTAGGGGAATTCCAGTGTTGTGTCATTACTCATTTTGCCAACAATAATAAGGCTAGCTTAGAGAATCGTACTGAGCTCAGTGAACCCCTGAGTCTATGATGCATACCCAGCAGACATTTCACAAGCATATTCCACTAGTCAAGGCCAGGAATGGTTGTCATCATTGTGGCTATTCCAGTCCAGTAGGAGTATATTGCAGAGCAGGACCAAAGCATATGTGGGAGATCTGCATCTAAGGCCCTACATCCAGATATATTGAGGAGGCCGTGGGAAAGGTGACACTAAGCCTGTGGGGTGTTAAATACGCCCTATGTAACATTGAAAATTTTATGAGCTTAGATCTTGTGTTGTAAGAGACTTTTCTGGGATATTCTAGTAAGAGGGCCCAGTCGCTGTCCAAGGATTCACATATCAAGTCCATTTCTCATTTAGGTTTGAGAGGGACAAGGGAGCTCCAAAGGTGCACCATGGCTCCACACTAAAGCCAACGTACATGGTGTCTACTGTGTCCCATGGTATGTAATGCTTGACATAATATGTGGTTTGGTGGCTCAATCTCATCTGGAGACCAATGTTGGAGGGCATAATGAAGTAAACAAGTGTAAGTAAGAAACAAGGTCTCAGGAAAGCCGTAGGCATGAAAAAAATCAGTGTGGGACAGAAGAGTTCAATCATGGAACAGTGAGCTGATTATCAGCTCCCCATTCTGTTCCCAGGTGCTCAATCATCATGCTGTCAGGATACCTGAAGGAGAGGGAAAACCAAGAAGTGGTATGTTCAGTTCATACATCAGAACACAAGCAGTATATCTAACCGCTTGTCTCCAGTAGATAACGGCCACTTGTAAAAGAAGCAATTTGGCCAGTGGTTGTGTTACACCAGGGAAAAATATTTTGTGTAGTTGTTCCTGGCTCACTTGTGCCGTAGTAAATCTTATCTCTATCAGATGGAGTCCGGCCAACTAATAGGCTAGGTACTGCAGTTGGCCCGCCAAAAAATAAGCCTTGAAGTTCAGATCCCCCATGTCTCCAGCATCTGTGGGAAGCAGACCTGTGGCAACACTAATCCTGTGGCAACCTGGTCCCCAGATAAGCCCACCAACATTGTGTTCATTAGCCTGAACACCCATGCAGGTACCACCCCCAGGAGATCAATGAAATAGTATAAGAGCCGCAGTAACATTACCATTTTTTCCAGGAAGAGATGGCCGGCTATGGACAGGGGCAACATAACCCAGAAGTCAATTTGCCCTTTGAGGGAAAGTATTGTTCATAAAAGATTGCCCTCAAGAATATCCTGTTTCACAGTAAACATTGACACCTAGATAGGGAAAGGTATATGGAGCAACCTGTACAGCTGTATCTCCAAACTGCAGGGTAAGGCCCAATGTTACTGACATGAAAGTGTACGTCCAATATGTGTGCACATTTATCAGGTGACCTCACAATGTCTCCCACATCTCTTCAAAAGCCTTTTGAATATAGTACCATGTCACCGGCCTATGATCAGATTGAATGAAGTGCACAATGCATGGGAATCCCCACTCTTCAGAGTCTTTTCACATGTACTGCGCTAGGGGTTCTATTGCTAATACTAACAAGAGTGGGAATAAGGGACAGCCTTGCAGTATTCCGTGCAACACTTGATATGCCCTCAAAATGTGGCAGCCTGTTCGAACCCTGGCTATGGGTAATGAGTATGACAGGATAAATCATGTAATGAGGGTTGGAGGTACTCCAAAACAGGCTAATGCTGTCAACATTAATTCCCACCCCAGAGTAAAAAAGGCCTGGCATATATCCATAGATATACAGCCAGCATATGAATCATGATCCCTAACTGCCTCCGTTTCACGAAAAAGCCAAAGCTATTTGAGGAAGTGCTGCTTCATAGGACAAAGCCATTCTGATCAGGATGGATCAGTTGTGGTAGCAGAGGGAGTAATCAACAGGCTAGTATTTTACTCAGTATGTTGTACTCTGTGTTTAGAATTAACAACTGTCTAAGAGGAGTAAGTTCAGTGGGCACCTTTCCAGGATTTAAGAGAGAGCTCACTAATGCCACCCTCGTGGTGGACGGGCATCCACTTTTTTTCATGGAACAGTTATATAACCTCTCCAATTGGGGGACTAAATGGGTTAGTCCACTCGTTGTTATGTGTTTACACTGTATGTGTGAAGCGAGGGAATGTTGATGAGACTTTTATCTTTTAGGTTTTCCCTAGGTAGGTTGTAACATAACAGACATGTCTTTCACAGACACATGCATGGGTCCATGGTCAACCACAGATGTATGTGGTAGCCTACACTAATTAGCACAAGCCTTTTAGTGTCAAATGTTATCCATGATACCATCCACACAGTATGCACGCACACATACCAACTGAGTGACATGATGTCACAACTGTCACTGCCAGATCCATGAGTGCATGTCATGATGGGGGTACATTGTGTACATGTGTGACACATTATTCCCAATATGTGCACACAACACATTGATCCTGAAGATTTGGAAGTGGTCTTCTGCAGTGCTACACAACTTCCTGCACTGCACAACATTTCTGGGAAGAGAAATTAGTATACAATATTTGGTGCATCCTGCACTTTAAGATTCCTTCCAAATAGACTTGCACATAAGTTGCCTGGCAGGTACACATTCACATTTGCATTAGGAGTTGTATGGGTTCTTTATTGTGTGCTGGATTGTATTAGTGTGTGCGGGAGCACCTTCCAGCCAACGCTGTTGCCTCAGAGGAATGGTGAGTGATGGATGTGTGCCATATTACACAACACACAAAGGACTTGGGAATTGATTGATGATTACTATTCATTTGGACAGTTACACATCACCTGCCCATGAGCTGTGGTTTGTCACCTTGCATCTAGTTTGTGGTATGGGATTTATGGCACGCTTGATGGACCATGGGAGTCGTATGGGGACACCCCCACAATAGACAGTGAACACCTCCTGTTCACACAGTAATAGTAGCCATAATTCCTGCCTGCCATGCATTGCTTTACTCCTTTGCACCATGCAACATCTGCAAAACTAGCTTTAGATGTATTCACATGTACGGCTGGGGGATCTGCATTGTATATATAACCAGATGCATTGTGCATGTATGTGGTACTGCTCTCATATTGAAATCCCTATCTGTGGTGGAAGACACTGAGATGTGTATTCTGTCACCCATTTCAAAACGTTAGTGGGTCTGTTAGGTACTTGAGTTTTGCTTATGTACAAGTAGGCCATTTCCATATTGTCAATCATGGAATCACTTGTTCATGATTGAGTGCCAGAATATGTATGCAATATGCACACTGCCGGGGTATTTTGCCAGTGCATTTGTAAATAACCAATGATGGTCAACAATGGCTGGAAATTGATGGAATGGGTGTGTTTCCTGTTACTGTAGGGATGAGCAGTTGCAGCAGGAGGAACCAATTGCACATACCTGCAGTCCATGGCACTCAGCACGTGGGGTCCCAGCAATGCATAAAATTCTTGTTTGATCTCCTACTGCAGTGGCTGGCTGCTGGAGAAGAGGATGTGGTGGGGTGTCAGATGGATGACGGGACCCCAGGACAGAAGGTATGAATGAGGAGAAAGATGGCTAAGAGATTCTGCCCACTTGGGCTGCTGTTGTCTGGAAGGACCCCGAGGCCAGCATGTGGGGTACAGAGAGGGGTTTTGTCTGTGGAAGGATGTTGGTAACCCTGTCCGCTGTATCCTGGGTTCTTTGCGCAACCAGGTGTAACAGCCGTACTATGGGCTCCCTCCTCAGGTGGTTATGGGTAATTACCTCTTCCTCCCTTAGTCCAATTAGTGACATACGCTGTCAATAGATGCACTCTCTTCTCTTATGCAGCCTCTGTGGTGCAGGTGGTGGTGATAGTGGTGGTGGTGGTGGTGATGGTGGAGGTGATGGCAGTGGTGGTCTTCTTGGTGCTCCAAGCTGCAGTAGGAGTAGGTCCATGTTGTCATAGAGGTTGCCTGAGTGATGTGGGTATGCTCTCCCTATGTACCAGTGCCAGTGTGTCAATTTTATGCCTGGTCTGATGTGCTGTTAATTATTGACTCATTTGAGATTCTGCGCAACTTTTGCCAAGGGAGCATCATTTTTTGAAATCCTTGTCAATACTGCTGTGAAAGTTCCGTGAGTTTTTTTAAGAGGGAACATCTACCTTGCATAACATTGTTGTTAGCTGACACAGCCACATACTGTGCTAGGAAAAAGTGACACACAGGAGGGAAAAGTGAAACAAGAGGCCTCTAGCGTCACTTTGTAAATATGAGGGTAAGAATGCTGCTACTTTAAAAAAAATACGCAGCAGAAGCCCTAGCTCCTTGTAAATAAGCCCCAAAGTGTGGTAGGCCTCGGTGACGTAACCAATGATGGAGCAAAATATGGTGGGGCGCCCCTCAGACTCCCATATCTAAAGATATTCTTAGGTCTAGGGATGAATGGGATGCTCCCTGAAGGGTCCTCCCCATGTTGTGGGGGCTGTATGGGCCCATCTTACTCCCCTGGTAGGTCTCTACTCCAGCAGACAGTTGGAGACCTCCATTCAGGAGAGCAGCTATTACTAGATCAGCAGATTAAGTGGCTTCAGATGTCAAGAAGGTGAGGGGCATCAGGCACACTTATGATGTCTGTCTGCCAATCCCCGCCTAAACAGCTAGTGGGATGTATGTGGGGAGAGCTTTCCTTGCTTGCATTAGGCACCTAGTACCATTGCTATTCCCACTGAGTATCCTTGTGGTAGCTTCCCATGAGTTACGGCTAGCCTATAATCCTTGGTTAAACATTCTCCTTGAGGCTGCCTTGGAAAATTGAACTGCAAGCCAAAATCAGCACTATAGATTAGGTTTTTAAATTTGCTCTCCTACATTGGAAATATGTTCTCCTTAGCGACCAGAAGCTATATGTCACATTTGTAGACCTCCATGCAGCATTCAATCTTGTGCCACTTGAGTATCTTTGGAGCGTAGTAGCAGACATGGGGGTTTCTAGAGGCTTATGAGATGTTCTCATCCGACTTCAATTCAGGTTCGTTGGGGGATAAGGGCGAATTGACAGAACGCATTCCAATACTTCGAGGAGTTAGGCAGGGCTGCGTCCTTCCGTCTACTCCGTTTACCCTATATGTCAATAATGTAATAGAGGCGCTAGGGAAAGCACCTTTGCCATTTTTTGCAAATAGCCTGTGACTATTTAGGCGCAGTTATTCAGGTACCGCTGGAAAAGATGTCAAAACATTTGCAGCAACATTAAAATATAACTTGCATCAGCATAAAAACAAACACATTGTAACCAGGAAACGTCTGACAAAACATTTCATTTATTTCATTCATTTGAATTTGAATAAAGGTGATTTCCTTAGTGCCCATGAATATGCTTGTAAACATATGTTACCTTTTCACGGGTATGAATAAGTAATACAAATTGCTGTAAACCATTACAAAAGTTGAGAGTAACAATAATATGCTTGAGCAGTCAGAAGCCCCTTAATCTAGATCGCATAGAGAGTACTATGGAAGGGTTTCTTGCAACCATAATATGAGTATTATTTGTATTTATAGCGCGCTAAACCCCATGGGGATTTCTAAGAGCGCTTTAGTTCAACTCCATTCAAAGGAATTATTTTACTTTGTTTTAAAACGAGGCTATTTCCTGACAACATGAAGCAAACTTGTAATAAAAGGTAATAGACGCTAAAGGTCCTTGAAGATACATAGACACTGAAAGAATTTTACAAGTGTTCCCCAAAAATAAGCGAATATTTCAACTTTCAATGCTATCAGCCAGTAGCATAGGTTGTGTTGTGGGACACCTGTGATGCATGATATTAAAATGTTGCAATATTCAATGATAGTTTAACCCAGTTGAGAGGATAAAAGATAGTGTTTGCATAATTTAAAGGGGATCACCCGTCTTTTAAACATAATGAAGGTCATCCATTAACTCACCACAACGTGGATAATGTGGATAGGGGAAACAGAATTATTAAAGAGAGATGCTGGCCACAGGGAGAGGGTATTGGTAGGCAGGAGTCATGCGTCTGATGACCGTGATGGCTGGGATACCTTTTGGAAACGTGCCAGAATTTCATAGAATTGGAGCTTATATTTTGTTCTGCTGATAATAACATGAAAGGGTCTACCTATGGTATGAATATTTAGAGAAAATCCACAGAGTAAATTTCCTTTCTCCTCCACTACTAAAGATCCAACAACAGCTTCTTATGAACATTACTTTGAAAGACTCAGATTGTGAAACAAATAGTGTAGCAATAAATGGCAAGTCAAAATAACCAATTATGATGTTATCCAGCTGGACAACGCTCTTTGGACCTGTTGATTTACATTAGGTCTCAGCCCGGATGTAAATCAAACTTAACATGTGATTCATTGGCTGGAACAGGATACTGGAGAAAATAATTAAGAATATTCAACAAAAGAGTTTCGCAAACTCTCTTAACGCTGGACTGGACTAGATCTATGGGATAATGATCAAACCTAAACTAGAAAACAAAAACTATTGTCCATCATGTTTTGTGAGTTAATGCATCCAGATCATAGAGATAAAGCAAAGATAGTGCTACTAATTGTGGGGCATATTTACTAAAAGTGCAGCCAAAGCAGGGCACCCAGCAAAATTGCTGCACTGCGTTACAAGAAACGGGGGAAGCTGAACTGCACCATATCTAGAGAGAAATTATGCTCTTTATCTGTTTACCTGTGCTGACACACTTGCACCTGCCTAGCGTCTACACAGGCACTAATACACCATTCTGAAAAGATTCCTCTGTTACCGGCAGGATTGTTTTGGCAGGATTGTTTTTGTGAATGAAGGGATACTTTCCTGCACAAAAACAAAGCTAAGAGACAATTTTCTCTTTCTATGTGTGATGCAGAATGCATCCCACATATAAAAGGAAGTAATGAGGAGAAATAAACATATTACTCCTCATTGCACCATAGTCCGGGTGGTGTACCAGTTTGGTGCGATCCAAGGTTTACTGATTTCATTAAATCTAAGATTGCATCAAATTCCAACGGTGGATACAAAGGATTGTCCATGCTCCCCAAGGGAACGTCTACCACTATGAAGTGTAATGCATTGCCGCACAAGCTGTGGCATTGTGTTACATTTGTTTTCAAAATTATGCAAGACAGTGCATTATCGCCAGTTGCATGGCTGTGTAAATCTTACTTATGCATCAGCATTGCCTTGCATCGACTTGCACAATACAAAGAAAACACAAAGACTTAGTAAATGTGGGCATACATGTAGATCATTTGATCTCATTCCTGCTTAGTTATATAGTGGCATAACAATAAACACGAAGAAACCCCTTTTTGGTTATGCACCTGTAAATAGTTTTGTCTTAAGAATTGTTTGAACGTCTCTCCTTGGTGTCAGTTTTAACGTACTTCCTGTAACTTATTGTTCTGCAAACCCAATCAGGACTTGTTGTTATGTAAGGTAAGATGAGTCAACCATTTTCGTTAAATCAGGAGCACAAGAAATCAGGAGCACACGATGCCCATGTGATTCAAGGGTAGCTGTGATGAAAGGCCCTACAAAGCAACCATTTTCCATTTGCATGAATGTGAACATGGACTTCAGTCATTAGTGTAACTTGTGTAAAACCCAAGTCAGTAATTTGTTAAACTGGGGTGCCAGTGTATTCTATTATCATAGATGTTTGTTTTATATGGTACCAATAGTGGGGCTTTTAGTTTCTCAAAGAAATCATGCATGGCATAAGAAAGAAAAGTTACTGGTCCCAGGGACTGTGTCATGCAAATAAGATTATACTAGTAATTTATAACATATTGCTTATAAGCAAAGCAAGTGATGCACTCAGTTGAGGATTAGGTGCCCCCTTAATAAGAATGACCCTCCCCATTTATACAGTGGTCTACTTGTGGTGTGAACGTGTTTCTGACCAGGTCATACTTCTCCACTTTCTAATATTCCCTCATAATTCCTCTTCTTCCTTCATACCTCGGCCTAGTGACAGTGTTACCATGAAAGTGAAGGTAGGGGCAAAGGAAAGACTGTCTGCCAAACACACAGTCTGCCTGCCTCATTTAGAGTTGGACAGACTTTAAGGTTTCCGTTGACAGAGCCCCTTTTGGCACTATTCATGGAAAGCTTCCTCCAACGGCTTATTGGATAAAAGAGCTGCTAGAGGACAGACATTTCACAACCCATCCCATTTATGATGGGTGATGTATTGTCCTTTGATTCTGTCCATCGCCACCAGGTAAAACTTGGCAGCGAGGGAGAGAAAGAAACAAATAATGACCACCACACCTTGGGAGAAAATCCCCCACAGTGTGGGATCATTAGTGTTTTGTTTTCAGAAACAAACTTCTTCTTTGGGAGATTGTTTCTGAAAAACAAAAAAAAAGTTTAAAAGTTTAATCACAAGACATCAAAACTGAAAGCAGCCATTCCTCAAATCTTTTGTGTCCTGAATGGAGACGCCATGACGGTGTTTACTTTCAAGGTACAGAGTGGACCACTGGCTCATCTCTAAATTTGGGGGACAGTAGTGCACCTTTGAGTAATCTATTTGTCAATATCATTCCTCACTGGAGTTCCTGAACTAAATGTACACTAGCTCTATAGTCTGATTCCTCAGAGTCTTCAGACCAAGATGAACATTCAGGAGCCCAGCAAAATGAGTTCTTGGTCTGCTTGAGCCCACTGGGTTAGTTCTTCACTTTTCCTTTATTTTATCTCCAACCTATTTATGTAGCAAAAATGTGTTGCTATTTTGATGTCACAGTAATCATCTATATGTGACAGAGTTTGCATTTTGTTATTTGAAACTGTAATAAGCTAACTGTAAAGTGATGCACTGAAAGCCTACATTAAGATGAATTCACTGTAGAGTTGTGATTTAAAGTGATGTGGTATAGCCCTACAACTTCATGTATAATCAATGAGATGGATGGATTTCATGTTTCCTCATGATATTAAATAAAAGTCTGCACTAAAATGATAATTCATTTCTAAAAAGAAATATTTTATATATTACATGCAACTGTTGAAAATGCAGGTGCATGGCCAAGATGGTGCCGGGAGCGGTTGCCTTTATGTGAGCCTCTGCTTCCCTCTGAGCCCATCAGCCTTCACCTGTATGACAGCAGGGCAGTGTGTCCCCTGAACTGAGGGACTGTCTCCCCCATATTGCCTCAACGAACCAGTGGTGCTCAAGATTGTTCCTGGCACGGCAGGCAAACTTGTGTGGATGGCGGCTTGATGGGCCCTGGTGTTGTGGACCTCACCTGACCTGTGGTCCCTCGTTGGATTGACTCCATTCCCTAAAGGTGAGCGACCGACTACGGGAGTTGCTGTGGCAGTGACCCATGCAGGACCTGAGCGAGGAACCCTATACTAAGCCGGCACTCATGTGGGGCACGGCACCGCAGAGCTGGATCACTACCGTGCTGGAGGGCAGGTGCCGATGCTGCTTTGGGTGCAGCGGCGGCCAAGCTGATTGGGGCTGTGTCTTGCATCTAGACTGTTCTCACCACCCTGTTTGCCCCACTGCAAAACACCCAGGGGCCTGCCATTGATTGCGAGGCCCGGTTGTTGCTGGGACCTCCAATGGGGGGGCCATAAGGTAAGCCTTCCCAGGAGGTGAGTGAAATAGTAGCAAGGTATGAGATGGCAAAACTGGCATGCCTTTGAGGACTGCCCTGGGGGGACCATGCCGTAACAGTTAAGTGGCCTACTGCATGGTTGTGCTGTGCTCAGCTATCACGAGGGACGCAGCACACTTTGCCTCATTTACAAAAGTGCATTGGAGTGATAGTGATTGAATGGGACCTGGCTGACCACAGATGGCACAATGAGACTTCAGGGGCACTTGACATGATCCCCTGGATGAAGGGACACAAGAGGAGCCTCCAATTGTTGGAAAACTGTGCCCCTGGACATGGGGCTACTATATGTGCTGTGCACCTGCATCTATTTATCCCTACTGCATCACTGAGCACTGATTGGCCACCTGGCCTACATTGTGAGCTCCCTCCATGCCTGATTGGACCCCCAGTGGCATCTACTTGAGGCAGAGACACTATTGGTTGCTACATTGGGGTGATTGGGGATGGAGATCGCCGGGCCTGACCTACAGTTGGGAACCTACTCCTGACCATGTGGCCTAGGGCACCACTCCCTGACTCTTCTCTGGCCCGCTGCTCCCTGCCTGCCAGTACTCTGGGTGCCTCCTGATTGCCGACTGGGCCTGCCTG
Source organism: Pleurodeles waltl (assembly GCF_031143425.1). Classification (NCBI taxonomy): domain Eukaryota; kingdom Metazoa; phylum Chordata; class Amphibia; order Caudata; family Salamandridae; genus Pleurodeles; species Pleurodeles waltl. The sequence continues at coordinate 395,369,650 of NC_090451.1, forward strand.
TCCAGGTGCTGAAGTCTGAACTGTTCTTTGTTGCTGTCCACTGGATGCCACAGGCAGCAGATACGGGGCATGATGCAGCCAAAGGTGCCCAATCCGCCTCCCCAGAAGACCATCATACATATGTTGGCGACCCCCCGTCAGTGGACCTAATTCACCAACTGGAATTCACCCTTGAAAAGCACACAGGAATGTTTGACAGGGTGTTGCAGGCTATCCAGGACTCCAAGACAGCTATGGAGGCTCAAATAGGAGCGATTCACATTGAGACAGGTCTGCTGAGGGATAACCATGCTAAGCTCACATAACAAGTAGGCGAGACTGAGACTTCCTTGACACCACTGCGCCCCTATGTGATCACCTTACAGGAGCAATTGAAATCCCTGCAAATTGAAGTACAAAACCTGAAGATGAGAGCGGAAGATGCAGAGGGACGCTCCAGATAAAATAATGTCCAAATCCTGGTCTTTCCTGAGGGATCAAAAGGCCCTAGCGTGGAGCTGTTCCTTGAAGACTGGCAAACCACCACGGTACTTGAAAATAAAATTCCCAAGTTCTTTTCTACTGAGAGGGCACACAAGACCCCTGGTCATCCCCATCCACTGGGGCCACTGCCTCATCTTGTAATAGCATGACTCCCATCTACAGAGATAGGGACCTTCTGTTGCAGATATTTTGAGTCAAAGGCTCCTGGATGTACAATGCAAATAAATATCACAGCCTTCTCAGATTACAGCACAGAGGTCCAAGGATGTCGCAGCATGTTTGGGGCGGTCAAGGCACAGCTTCACAATATGGGACTGAAGTATGCACTCCTCCTTCCTGCCAAGCTTAGAGTTGTGGACTCTGACACAACACACTTCTCCTGCACCCCAGAGGAGGCTGGACATGGTCGCGCTCTAAGTGAATCCAGGACCAGGTGGGATCATCTGGGGATGCTTCGTTGCTATGGACCCAAGGCAGATCAAAGTGCAGGCGCCGCCAGCGCTAACCACAATCTTGCCCCACCGAGAAACACGCCACAAGGAGGAAGGCACAGGTGCTGATGGAGGTCTGTCTGAACAGCACCAATAGATTTCAAGCCGTCTCCCCTGACACTAACCATGACTCAAAACCAGAAGCCCTTGATTCCAAACAGTCCAAGGGCAAATCCTCAACAGGATTGGTAGGATCACTCCGAGCAGGAGCTCCAGTTCCATAGCATGATGTTCTCATAATTTCTGATGTTATTGACTGTCATGGGCAGTGGATAGGGTGATGTATGAAGTACGGAGGCTGATGGCTCCTTAAACACACACAGATGGGAGTCCCTTGATACCAGTTCTCTGTATTTTCCATATATGGGCCCCGGGACAGCTACTGCTTCTAGATCTCTAGTAGTACATAACACCTTTGGCCTAGCACTCTGGAGACTTTTGTAAGGACTACCTCACACTCTGGACATGTGTTGAGTACTGTCACAACTTCATCATTCCACCTTTGGGGGATGCTGTACACAGATTATCTGCAGCCTGGGAATCATCAATAAAACTCATTCAGAGTCCCTTTCTGACTCCTACTTGCTTCCCATTTCAATAGTTTGCTACTGAAAACCTACATCTGTTTCCATGTTCTTCAAGACCTATGATGCTCTGCTTAGTAGTCAATAAGACCTGGACTCTGCTGCCCATTGCTTCCTATGGGAATAGTCAGTCCTGCTGCTTCTCTGTATTGAATGATCTCCTCCTGGTCTTGTGGGAGACTGGAAATGCACATACCTATGATCAGTCTTGTGCAGTCCAGCCATGTGACTCCACCCTGTGCTTGCTGCTGTCTGGGAGTGCTTATAAGCTGCCATTTGCTGAAGCTCCCTGTTTGTACATTGCAGTTTGTTCCTCTGTGTACTGGGACTCTTATTGGATTATTTTCCAGTCCTGCCCCTGCTTGCTTCAGCCATGTTTGCTGTGCCCTGTTCCTGTGCAGACTGCTACAGATTTTTCCCAAACCTGTATGCTGTATTCTGTTCCTGTGCAACCTGCTACAGACATTTCCCAGCCCTGTTTGCTGTGCCCTGTCCTGTGCTGCCTGCTACAGATTTTTCCTAGCCCTATATGCTGTGTCCCGTTCCTGTGCAGCCTGGTACAGATTTTTCATAGCCCTGTTTGCTGTGCCCTGTTCCTGTCCAGCCTGCTACAGACTTCCCTAACCCTGCTACATACATAGGGAGATATTCCGTGACCTCGAGGGGTGCTCCCCCTGGAGATCCAACAGACTCTTCCCAGAGTCCTGACATGTATGTAGTGTACTGTAAGGGAATTTGTGGCACAATGCCCTTTAGCATCCAAGCCAAGAGTGAGGACGTTTCTGTTATGTTAACTTGTTTGTTTTCTATTAGGGCCGAGCAGAGCAGCACCAAGGGACTGATTTTCAGGGTGGATGTGTGGGTGGTGGGGAGCGACATGGACGTTGCGTCCTGGATAATTCAAACACACACATGGCAATTGCTTATAATGTCTTGACCTGGAACTTCAGAGGCATGGTTACACTGATAAGGGAGCACAGGGTATATGCCTATTTTTGCTGTAGGCACATACATATCTCATGTCTCCAGGAGGCACATTTAGTTGCCACAGAATTAGAAAAAATCAGTAGACAATGGAGTGGGCAAATATCTGGTACTGGTTAAGCGCCCTATGCCCGGGAAGGTCATTATTTGGATTGCTTCAGGAGTGCTGTATCTACAAAAAAGGACTGTAGTGGATGCTGAGGGTATGTACATATTGTTGGAGGGGGTGCTAGACGGTAGATCCCTGTTGATAATTGCACTATATGCACTTAACACATTCCAGGTGAGTTTCTCTGTATGCTATCATCGGCCCTGCTCCTGAATCCCCTGTCACTGACTATTTGGGAGGGGTATTTTAACTGTGTACATGACACAGATATGGATCAATCCATGCCCCTACTGCTTGGGACACTAGGACTCCAAGCAACTAAACAGTTTAGGCTATGGATAGATGCTGTGCAGTTGCAGGATATCTGGTGGTTAGGTGAGGCAGAATATTCATACTATGTGCCAGGTCATCAGGTGCACACAAGGTTGGACTACATCCTATACAATATGGATTTTTGGCCCTCAGTGGTTAGTTCTGAGAATTTGGGCAGAACTCTGTCTGATCACAGTCCACTTAAGGTTACCTTCTAGTGGGGGGGGCTGATAGAACACCAATTCCTACTTTGCAATTACATATAGAGGCATTACATGACTAAACAAGTAGGGACACTGTTGGCACACACTTACACCAGTACTTCACTGAAAATGAGGGATCGGTGAGATCCAAGGGTCTGGAATGGGACGCAATGAGAACTGTTCTGCAGAAACATTGTAGAAAGACCACATGGGTGGAATGCTCATCCCTGCCTCATAGAGTCTTGGAGCTTGACGCATGGCTGCAGACAACAAAAAAAGAGGTTGTGACTGTTGTGGCGGGGCAAGCACGCTTGGTAGAATTTTGGGGACAGTACAGGGAAGAGGTGTGCCACTTCAGCAACATAGACTATTGGTCCTCGCTAGTGTGCCAGCACACAGATGGTGATAAGCTGGGACACACCTTGGCTATTGCATTTGGTGCAGCCCAGTCCCTGGTAGGGGTGATTTGTACACTTGTGGGTGAAATTGTGAACACACAGACAGATATAAATGAGGTATTCACCCATTACTATGAAGTGCTCTATTCTCCTCCACCAGACCCACCCTTAGAGCAGTTACAGAAATACTTTCCATGGGCCGACCTTCAAAATCTGACCCCTTTGCAATTCCAAGAGCTGGAACACCCTTTACAGATGGAGAAAGTATAACTGGCAACTTGTCAGATGGCCTGTAACAAGGTTCCGGGAACACATGAGTTCCCTGTGGAATTTTATGCAACATGTAGGGCCACTCCAGCACCTAAGTTCCTGAAGGTATATCGGGAGGCCCAAAAGAGCAGACTGCTGCCCAAATCCCTATGGGAGGTCCTTATTATAGTGTTACCCAAACCTGGTTGTGTTGCACTAGAGGTAGGCTCCTATCGCCCTTTAACATTGCTAAACATTGTTTATAAAATCCTGAGTAAGGTGATCAACATTTGTCTGCTTCCCCTGCTTCTGACCCTGGTTCACTCGGATCAATGTATATCTGTTCCCTGCAGGGCAACCTACTGCAACACTTGGTGGTTGTGTCATATAATGAGCATGGTCAGGGAGGATGAAGACCTTGCGGTGGCAGTTTCCCTAGCCTTTAAGAAGGCTTTCAACACACTGGCCAGGTCATTCCTGCTCCTGGTATTGGAGGCCTTTGGGATGGGGCCATTGTTTTCGTTTCTGCTTTTGGTCTGACTGCCTTACACATCACCATGGGCCAGAGTGAGAAATTGTCGTCAGATATTCTGCCAGTTCGATATCGGCAGGGGCAAACACCAGTGCAGTTCTTTAACGTCCATAATTTTTGCATTGGCCATGAAGCCACTTGCTGCCCATTTACGGGTGAAAGGTCCAGATTGGGGCATTGTGGTAGGACCGGAGTGGTATACAATATCCTGGTTTGCCAATGATGTGTTTATTTATTTGCGAAACCACGAGCAGCTAATGCCAGCGCTATTTCACTTGCTCGATCTCTTTGGAGAAATGTCCGGTCTTCACTGTAACTGGGGAAAGTCCTGCATCTTTCCTCTGTGCAGGATGAACCACATGGAAGAGGACAGGGTGGAGGGTAGACACCTCCCATGGTGGTATGAGACTTTCGGCTACATGGGCAGAAACGTCTATTATATAGATATGACCTTAATGGTAATCATGGGAGGATCCTGGCATCGATGCAGCAGTCTCTCACCTTCTGGATATGCTTGCCCCTCTCTCCAATGGGCCAGGCCTCCATAGCCAAGAAGATTGTGCTCCCACGGTTCTACTATATTTTTGTGGCAAAACCGGTGGTTCTGTCCAAGGTGTTCTTTGGTAATCTCTGCAGGCTGATTTCTAACTTAATCTGCGGCGGGGCCCATAAAAGGGTTTCAATCTAGATGTTTCAGTGTCCGATGCTGGAAGGCAGTTTGGGAGTCCCTGACCTCAAGGTCTACTTCGAGCAGCTGCAATGGGGCATTCAATGGCTAGCTGATGACTTAATGGGCGAGAGATGGGCTGTTTAGGAGCAGCTGGGTGGGGTGGAGATCTACGACTGGCTGCTCACATGTGGCAGCCTGTCCAGGAGATTGGGTACCTTGGTACAGATCACTAGGCTCTGTTGCAATTGGTATGTGCAGCTTGCTACCTTATGTGCTACTGCTGCCACTGTGGGGTGTGCCTAGAATGAGTGCCATGAGGGGAGTACATGACTCAGCCCAATGGCGTGAGGTGAACATAATCAGCCTAGGTGACCTCTACGAAGATGGTGCCTTACGATCTTTTCTATACCTGCAGGATGCTTACTTGCTAGGAGCAGGATTGTTTCTGACATACAGTGCTCTCCTCCTGGTGATCAGAAATACTTGGGGTGTGGCACAGGAGGAGCCAACCATACATCATAGTGTGCATTGCATCCAAACGCATGGCCAGGGCAAAAAGGCAGTTATTATGTTATATATGGCCTTACAGAAGGCAGACACTGGGTGTGCTTCGTCCAGCAGAGGCAGATGGGAGGACTGCCTGGTGACTGCGCTAACAGCTAAGCAATGGGCTGCGGAGCAGGAGAAATGCATCTCGTGCAATGCGTGCCTCATGTTTACTCAGTTCAACTACCTGTACATCACACCACATCCATTGAACAGAATGTTCCCGACAGTAGCTCATACCACACTATGCGGTCATACTGACACAACCTTGCTGCATATAGTGTGGGGTGCCCGACATTGATGCAAGAATGGGAGCCAGTGATGGAGCACATCTCGAATGTGGCAGATGTTCAACTATAGCCGGATCCCTTCCTTTGCTTGCTGGCAGTAACTAAGCAGCTGAAACGTACCAAAAGTTACTTGAAATATGTGGACCTTACTATAGCCATATTCAGCTGTCTTATTGCAATGTCTTGGAAGGCTGCTTAGATTTCCTTGATTGACTGCTGGTTGTGAGTGGCTGTGAGAGGGGTGGCAGTGGTGGCTACACTACTTGACACATATATACTCAAACTTCGAGACAAATGGGAGGCCCCTCCTTAACACATGACTCTGTGATGCACCCTCGCATGTCAACCCTACACATCCTGATCCTTCTGCAACACAGCACTGGGCTGGGAATTGGACACCAAGGCACCCATCTGATCATGGGGAATGCCACATCCACCGCTCTCATCTACATTTTCACATGCTTCCACACCTGCTGTAATCGTTGGGTAACTTTTGGCTAACGTGACACTATGAAGAGGTGAAAGGAGATGCTTTCCTGCACCAGCCTCCCACTAACTAAATAACTAACACTAGAGGACAGAAAGACAACCGGTGTAAGAAACCCCCTAGGGGTAATCACCACTGTGTAAAAAACAGCCCTCACCCACAATTTGTGGCATGCTTCATCATTGGGCCATGCTACCACACTCTGAGAAATGCCCAACCGGAGGGGAGCAGAAAGGGTAGGGAGACATGAAAACACACATCAAACAAAGACAACAGAAAAATACGGGGACAAAAGACGAACGATAGAGAGTAAAACTGTCTCAGGCCAGTCACTCTATACAATTTATTCCAGTGCCAGGGTTAAAAATAATCAATGGTGGTGTTATCAGGAACTAATTACCTGTACACCCCAATGTCTGTGAAGGGTCAACATGTTTCAGCCGTTTTAATATTGCCACATAGGGTCTTCATCAGGACCTTCATCCTGTCCTGTTACATATATTCCCCTACCTGACCTTTGATCAGGATTCTAATCATCCGTGTATTTAGGAGAAGTTCTCCATGTGTATACACACTCTCTGTTATCTGCAAAATAAAAACATATAAAAATACAGATAAACATATTCCCTGTCCCTTATATATTAGGGAGAGAAAGGTATCTAAATTATTTATTTTATATCCCATCCACCATTTAGTGTTGGCTAGTTATTTAAAGTGTGCACATGGTTCCCTATAATATTTTATATATATATAGGTGGTCATAACGAGTTTTAAAGGTCCCCCGTGAAATTTGGCCATCACCCAAGGTTCAGAAACCACAACAAACAGGTGGGTTATTTAGAGGTAGTTAAATGATTCTGATTCACTGAGTTTTCATTATTACCCACATTTATCAGCACCACCCTGTAGTCACACACTGCATAGAAATAAACACATCGTCATTCATTGCAGGAAATAGTGGTATTTTATGATAAAAAGACGTGTATCAAAGGCATTCTTATTCTGCCGGCCCATCCTCGCGGGTCCCGTTCATGCCCTTACATACTCAGTATGGTATATCGAAGGACCAGGTGTCAAGAGGGAGACTGCCGTGGTCTGTACAATTGACCTAGTCTCTCTCTTGTACCGGAAATGACCACTCTCATTCAGGCAACCCCCGTGCCCACCTCCTCCGTATACTAGAAACATATAATTTCCCCTTCCGACTCAAACGGGGCCTTCTCATGTTCTCAAATACCCGAGCCTTATCTCAAATGGCTGGGGGTAATATGTGTCACACCAAGAACTGTGGGATCGCATCCGAACCTCTATTGTGCCGGTAAAAACCAGCCTTCACTCTGGGACCCAACCCCCTCCTCCTTACTTCATCAAGGGTCCAGTGCTGTCAATCGACCGCTCCCTGGGTCCGTGTAGGAATTCTAGGTGGAGCGGAGACTCGTTCAAAAACTATTCTGTGGTGATGTCACTCCCATCAACCCCAGCAGTCAACTGGAGGTGTACCTAAAAAGAAAGAAACATGGTCTACGGCTGGCGGCCATGTTGGGGGAAGCGGAAACTCGTTCAAATTCTATTCTACAGGATCTTACTCCCATCACTCCCAGCAAGAAGCTGGAGTGGTTTTTAAAAAACATTGTTAATGACAGCAACCATATTAGGGGAAGTATCTCCTTTACTTAATGTAAATGAAGGGAAAGTCACATATTAAAGTTACGGAGGGATGTTGTAGGTTTTTTTTTTTTGGTAAGGAGGATTATTAATGGCAATCACATTGGGAAATACAACCCCCTTAGTTTTTGAGTGACAGCGACGTCGTCGATGTTGTCGCATCAGGACGTTAACCCAGGTGAATGAGGACACATATCTAAATTTTGTTCAAGTGTCAGTCAGCACAAAATGTCATCTATTCGCACCCTATTAGAGTGTAACACTAGAGATTATTCAATTGAATCCATTGTACATCATCATTCAACCCGTGAATGGAACTTTGAATACGATAAATCAATTGCTGTTCGTGGTTAAACGGGAAGTGCCCCATATTAACACCACTAGTTGGTGGCGTTGGTTTGTCTAGTATAGTCCAGCTCAGATCATCTATTTTGTGAGACTTTTCAATAAAGTGCGCTGTCATTTTGGTGTTCCCCACATAAGGAAGCTTACATGGACACCATATCAGATATATAACATTATCCATGTTACAGTTAGTATGTTTCATCTGTATCCAAAGTCTAGCTAAACCTATGTCAATTGTCTTGGTATTCTTTGTGAGATGGCACACACTGCAAGAACCACACTTCGTGTGTCGCCTCACTGGTGGTATATCAGCCCCCATGGGATTGCTGGTCATAGTCAGATGTTGTGGCTAGTGTGAACCAATAAATTGCATAAATTCACACTTTTCTTAAAGGAAAACATCGGTTTCTCTATATTCAGACTGTCACTATTTAGAATTCGCCAATTCTTATTGATGATGCTTTGAATTCTATTTGAGGCTGTGTTGAAAGTTGTTACACAGATGGGTTGTTTATTAGGAACTCTACTCTTCTCATCTAGGAGGGTCTCCCTCTCACAATTTCTGCCTCTTTTCTAGGCTCTTTGAATTATTTTCATTGGGTAGTCTTGTTGTAACAACTTAATTTCAAGGGTCTCTGATTTCCTCTTAAAGTCTTTTATTTCAGAGCAGTTTCTCCTAATACAGAGGAACTGGCCATAAGGTACATTTTCTCTTAAGGCTTTGGGATGGAAACTTTTAAAAGACAAAAGTCCATTTCTATCTGTTGGTTTGTGATAGACCTTGGTGGTCAGTCGTCCTTCATCCGGTCTAATTTTTAAATCTAGGAACTGCAAGGGTTCCTTGGTAAGTGTGGCTGTGAACAGGAGAAGTGGGTCCCATTCATTGAGCCACTGAATGAATTTGTCCACAGATTGTCTGTCCCCTCTCCAAACCAAGAGGACATCATCTATGGCAAATGCTCAAAAAGCACTGCATACAATTTTTGACTTGTCACGCAATGGCCAATAGCCAACTCAAGATGCATGTACAACAGATTATGATTAGGGTCCTGGAATTATGCAATGAACCAACGCCACAGTCTGATAGAGTTTTGCCATGGTTGATCATTCTGAAAAATGAATTTCTGTTTGAAGTCAGCCACATACAAACATGCTAGGCTCTCTGCAAACGTGCTACCCATTGAGGTACCGTGGGTCTGTAGGTAAGTTTTTTACACACTGGTGATTACCCCTAGGGGGTTTCTTACACCTGTAACTTTTTGCTAAATCAGGGTGTTGCTATCAATGCCCTTTTCTAGTTCTGTTCAGAAGCCTTGAAGTTACTCTTTCAATTATTAATATTTTATCCTATATGCTCTGTCTGATTTAGTGTTTTGGTTAAATCAGTGCTATGATCCTTAGAAATACTTGTATTATTGTACTCCCTTTTTTGCTGATATTATCTATGGCCTGATGTTGACAGGGGGCATGTATCTATATGGCATTCATCCTGCCTAAAATAATGTATACACTGATGGTGAGCGTGATGAGGTGAGTATCCTCATAAAACTGTCTTACTGTTGTTTTTATGATAAATGCTAATGAAATAAGACTTAAAAAGAAAAAAAGCAAATGTTGAAAATGCAGTTCTGCATTATACTTACAGGAATACATTAACAGAGTTATTGTGCTTTAAACCTATGCTAACATGAACATTGACAAACCTTATGAATGATGAATTCATAATTCTGAGTGATATAAATGTATTTGCCATTTTATTCACTTTAGGTAGCCTATGTGATGCCTGCAAGGCCCTGTCTCCTGACTGTGTAAAAAAATGTTTAGTCATTCTTGTTAACATGTCATTCTTTTCAGACTTCGTTCCCATTAAATGCTAGCTTGGAAATAGATGTCATACTATTTTACACATAGCGAGCCTGGAAAGTAACCTTGAACCCAGTACATTGAGGAACTGTGGACATTGACTGCATACAATTGTTTCAACCCGTACACATGAGCTAAGTTTGATGCCTTTCCTATGTCCGTAATGGGAATCTTTCCTCATGTTTCAAATGACTGTTGCATGATGGACTTTGATTGGACCGTTACATTTTCCGATTCTGTGGAATGACGAATGAGCGAATCATCTTGCACTTTGGACTTTAATATACCATTCCCTAGTTGGACCAGTGGCATTCTTCTCTATACCCCAGTTGAGATTTCTTCTTGCCGCTCTTGGCCCAGCACACTTCACTTGGCTGTGTTTGGACTCTGAGAGATATAGACCTCTCTACCCTTGCCCTTCACGTTCAGTGCTTTGCTGAGACTTAGAATTTTTCCTCGGAATCTTAACCGAGCTTCTGACATGATGACGCCATCCCGTTTACCTACTTTGGTTGGTCACCTTTTGCCTCAGATAACAATTCTTTCTGTCCTCTATTTTCTTTTTACTTTTTTTCTCCATGTGTTTTATCCCAGCACATACTAACTTATGACATGATAAACTGTAGAAATTTCCCTTGTTCTAGCTAGTCAACCTAGATGATTTTGAAATTGCCTTCATGCTTAAAAGAACTGAGCAGCAATTATTCTCAAACCATCGAAGAATTTGATTGATGTTTTGTATTGTTATTGTTGAGTGTTTTTAGCCTTTTGATGTTAGTTCACCTAAACCTTTTTTGACGCCTTGGTCAACCCATGGTGATTCTGTATCTTTATGATTTTGTCTTGAAAATCATTTACATAAATTTGAGCATGAGTAATGAGTAATGCTGTAATAAAATCATTATCTTTATTCCCACTGGAGTTTTCCTTTTTTGTGTACATGTTTATATTGTTTCAATTAATGCCTAGTTTCTCTACCCCTTATGCTGGGTGAAAAGACTTATTGGCCTTGTTAAAAGCATAATTGAGAAATGCTTTATCACTATCTTAGCTTGATAAAGTCATTGAGAGATTTGTGTCTTGAAATGTCCGGTATTGCTTCAAAAAGAGAAGCTCATGGCAAATCATATATCTGGTTCCAGCATTGTCAGTAGCACTGGGATAGCTGCACTAAAAATCACTCATGATATGCACTGTGTAGTAGACGGGGAGATGTCTTGTCTCCTCATTCTACTTGACCTCAAAGCAGCTTTTCATGTGAATGGATTTAACTTTTGATGTAGGTCATCATAGCAGACTTATCACAGTCTTTGAACAAGGAATGGCCCATACTGGCAACGCACTGACTGGAATTCCCCTTTTTAAATAACAATGCACAGTTTGTGAAGACCTAACTTTACTCCTCTGGAACTGCGGCAATGCCTAGCAAGAGACTCCAGGATTCCATCCTAGAGGCCACTTTGAAGAGTTAGAGCCTGACTTAGATTTTGGCGAACGGATTACTCCGTTACAAACAGTGATGGATATCCCATCTGCCGAAAGATAAATCCCATCGTAAATAATGGTATTTTTATTACAGTGGACAGGATAATTCTCACCATTGTGACAGAGTAATCTGTCCACCAAAATCTAAATCAGGCCTTTAGTTATTTGAATGTTCCAGAATGTCCTCCATACATGTACAATGTCACCGTAAATGACATCCTATACTTATGCACCACCCTGACCAAACTCCAGTCCAAGACAACTAATATCTTTCTTTTCTACAGTCAATAAATCCGATTTCATTTCTTCTTCAAAATATAGAAAAAAATTTGACCTATTTCTTCTTGATAAAGTTAAATAAACCGTTCTCCATCTAAGTGTATCCACTGAAATCTCTGGGTTTCGTTCCAGAACTCTCCATTTTGCAAATCCACCCCCCAAAAGAAATCACAAAATTAACCAATTTTATCTCTGCTCTCTTAAAAAAGGGTTATTGGACGCACACTGGCATATTATGTTTGGACTTTAGTAATGCTATTCAGGTCACATTACCTAATTTCTGATACCAAATCCAATGCGGGGGATTGAGAGGTAAATTATGGGTCCTATCTATAATCCTCACTAGAGACCATACAAAATAGGTATAGTATATGAGTCAATTTTAAGGATACTGTGGGACTAGCAGTGTCATATGATTTTTGTAAAATCCTCAGCCCCTTACTCAAGTGGTGTGCTTCAATTTCAGGTACCCTCAGTATTACTTCATACCAAGGGTGAGCTACTACCTTAGTAGGATGCATCATTCATGATCTATTGTTGTTGTAAGGATTAATTGCTTGTTAGTGAGAGTTCCCTAATAAGGTTACAAAATCGAGGTGAAACATGAATGAGTTATAATGACTAACAGTGGGCACGTTTGAGACCAGTTGCCTTGATGAAAGCCCATCACCCTTGATGGACACAAGAGAAGATTAAAACATGTTGGCACATACATAATGGTGAGAAGTTATTATAAATTCACTTGGTCATTTAACTATAAAGCACATCGCTCCCAGTTACTCAGTAAATTTAACTGTTAAAATGACCTTGATAAAATACTGTTACCACACTGAGTTGGGTCTTTTTTGTATCTGATCCTAAGTTGTTTCAGACCCCACTGGTGAGTGAAGTGCAGTATAGGCCTTTGTTACTAAAATTACCACACAATATTCCCCTTACCGCACAGCGTTTGCCATTCAAATTACTCCAGATATTTATCGAATGTATTTGTGTGGGTACAAATCTCTGAGTGTGCACAATTTGCATAAAATCTGTGATCTGCAATCAGATACAAGTACCATTTATGCATGCAGGGTTTGACTGTAGCAGCAGGCTAACCTCACTTCCTTTTTTAAGTTGAGCATAGCAGCGCGCATGCGCTGCTTTTCTGATGAGTTGGTATGTATTAGGGCTTTTAACCATGCCCACCTCATGCCCATCACTATCACTCATTTGTGGGCTTTCCCTTCAAAAATCCTTTGATGACATTGGTAAATGGTTTATATTTGTCCCTCCTTGGGGAAGTTGTGTTACCGCCTTGGCTATCGCCTCTGTTTCAAGGCTAATTGCACTTTTGCCAATAGGTTTGACTGCGAGCGAACTTCTTTTTCCTTTTGTGTCTCACCTTATCGCTGGTCATGATGGCCATGGCACTGTGAATCGGCTCACTTATATGAAACTGTTTTACTTTTAATTTTCAAGTTAGTTGGCAAGAAAAGTCTGGTTAGGAGTCTACAACGCTAATAGCTCTAAGTCTAGCAAATGCGAGAGTCATTGCGTTGCAAATGCTTGTTTTTATTGCTTAAGGCGGGGAGCGTACAATGCCCGCCCTACACAAAACATGTTCCCCTTTCCTTCCCTACTTTCCTTCAGCCCCTCCTTTATCCACCAATCCACAGAGAAGGCCCTGCATATATCTACCACTTGCTCAGAGCGGGTGGTTGATGTGTGTGTGAAGCCCCAGTGAACAGGAAATTCCATGTGGTTTAACAATTCACATTGCATGTGGTTTTGCAGTGCCCCAGTACCTTTCAATTAGGAAAGAAGGACTAACTGTAAATGCATTACAAAAGCTGATATTTTTATTTCAAAATGTATGAAGTGAAAGTAACTAACACGAAAATGGTCAGCACTAAATATTTATAATGCTGTTTTTTCACTTTCATTCACCAAAAGTGTTAAAGTGCTTTATTATTGCACATTTATTTTCATGGAACACAAGGTATCGAACTTAGAAGTTTGAATGGTTGGTCTCTCTGTACTAGGATTTGTAATGGCAAATACGAGATTATGCAAGGCAAAAATTCAGCCTTCTGAACATTCCATGAAACTAATAAAATGTAGTTTCTTTGAGCTTTTATTTCCTGTTTTTAAGTTAATTCTAAAAGAAAGCAACCAAGCTACTTATTCAGGACAAGATCCAGGAAACAGTTTTATTTATTTTGTATTAGTTTCCTTATTGGGTCTTCTTCTAACTTTTACCATGAACACATTTTGAATGTTAACAATACTATATATAAACCCCAATCTAAAACACTTCAATTAAATCTCTAGACTGTTTTGCCGCTGCAACTTTTGATTTTAAGGTTTCAGAACAGTGGCTTCCAACCTGTCTCCTGTGTTCTGGGAACCCCAGGGGATCCGCAAAGCATCCTCAGGGGGTCCGCAAGTGCTTAGAAAATTAAATATTATTAACAGATTTTTAAAGTACATATAAATAAAGTGCTAAATGTACAACTAAACATTTTAAAACGTACTGTAAACGTCAAGCAATTTGAAATTGGAGGCTAAAAAATTAAATTAGAATCCTTAGATTGATTTGTGGGAGAAGTGCAGGTGCATCAAACAGAGTATAGTATGGACAGTGGGTGGCTTTAATTGAATATAGAAGAGCTCAAACCTTCCTATTATTTTTTTTTATTTTTATTTATAATTGTTTGCAAATCAAATAAAATGTGTTAATATTTGTGTATGTGTTTGATGAATGCTTGCTTCTGTATTTTGTGTGTATAGTTTTGCGTTTCAAACAATTGACAATGTATAGGCTGTGGTCCCCGGCATCCAGTAATGACTCAGTGGAGGGTCCCAGATTCCACTAATGATTCATTGGGGGTTCCCGGGTTCCAATAATGATAAAGTGGGGGTCCACAGAAGTAAAAAAGTTGACAATCACTATTTTAGATAATGTATAGTTTTTTTGCTGCTTCTGGTGCACTGTGTATGCTTTCTTACAAAAACTATGAAGGACCATAACAAAATTACAGCAGAACGGGCTAGAGAAGGCAAATACAAAGCATCAATAAGAACTGATGGAGGTAGGCATGTTAAGAAGAGAGGACTCAGGGGGAAGAACAAATAGAATGTGGATTGTGTTTAATTGAAATACTGATTGCTCAATAATATTGATGTCATTGGCCAATAGTTACTATTGTTCAAAGTGTGGAACATCATGTGATTTTATTGAACCAATTAGCTAACCGGCTATCTAATTAGTGCTGCATTTTTAAGGCCCTATTAATCATGGACATTAGAGTCATTCATTCTGAAAACTACGTATGTACACATCCGTCTTTGGACAACTAATCCGGCTTATTAAAGGAATATGAACCCTTTTTCTGAAGTAATATATTTGTTTAAAATTCAAAACATGTTTTAATTGATTTTATTCAAATAAAAGAAGGATCACAATAAGCATAATGTACCAAAGGCATCATCACAAACATCTAAAACATCTGCTCAAGACAATACCTGAGAAGCCACTACACAAAGCAGAGCAATGCATCACGGAGGATGATATAATACATTGGGTCGAAGAAGTTCAACATCCAAGATTAACTGATTCTACCTCTGAAATGTATGGCCATGAAATAGTGCAACAAGAGTGCTATTTCTAGTACTCATAAATGCTTGTGTAACTTGTCCCAAAATTACCCAATGGCATCCTTTTCAGAATGTTTTAAGGCCAATTCACAAAGGCATTTAAGAGTTTGTGAAATAGTAGTGCCGGACTATGGGACAAGGGCCAATGCAGCAGTTACAATAGTTAGTCTGAACATGTTAACAATTTGATCTAAAGAAATGAAGAAGGTGGCAGAAATGTGATTGTAAAGTGGCATTAGATAATTAGCAAATGCCAGAAAAATAACTTATCATAAACATCTTCTTATTCTTCTTATTGCAGTGATTGATGCAAGGGAGGACCCACGAGAGCTCCAAAAGTACCTAAGTCTATGCTTGAGTAGTTTATTCAGTCCATGCTTTTCCACTGCATATTGGATTTGATGTCCTGTTGATCCTATTAAGAAATCAAGACTACAAGCTCCAGAAAGCAATGAAAATGCGTGGACAAGATACGCCATTCACAAATCAAACTGGGAAAAGCGAGAGCTCTGTGGAAGAATCCTGTTAGCAGTCAAGAAGGAGAAAATTTAGACATTTGTTTTCATGGGGTTTGACATTGAAAAATAAACACCTAAGACCGCCATTTGGAAAAACAGCCTCTCTGACGGATATTCTATCTACCTGGGAAATCTTCACTGTTTGAATATCCCCAGGGGCTACACTGGATCTAGATACTTTAATAGCAGTTCTGCACCTTTAAGGGGACCTGACTCCATCTTAGTGCTGGAAGCAGTGCTGGATTGATGTCACCCAAGCCATACCTTGATTTACTGATGTCAGTTCTGTTTGTTCTGTGCTGTGAGGTAGAGACAAGGAAGCGGACGATCAATTATGTCACAGTGCAGAGCTACAACAAGATCAAAACCTTTTCATTTTTAGTGGCAGATCACAATCCTTTAGACTGAGGAGGTAGGCGGGCTGGAGAGGAAGTCCCTTTGTTTTTTAAAGATGCAGCTACATGCGGGTTCCTCGCCTGTTTAATAGATTCCCAAGTGATACCTCTTTCTGATAGTGTGGGCTGACTAGAGGACTGGTTAGACCAAGAAATCCTTGAGCACTGAAAATACAGGATTTCCATTCCATCTCCCCTCTGAATTCTTAAAAAAAACAAATGCATAGCAAAGTCATGAAGGAAGCCCATGTTAGAGCATTAATAACTTCAGCCACAGGAACACCTTGACAAGTGCATAAGCAGAATACTTTGTGGCCTCGTGTAGAGTTTGGCGGACGGTGTACTCCGTCACAAACATGACGGATATCCCGTCCGTCATATTACAGTCGCCATAGGCTATTATGGGATCTTAATATGGTGGACAGGATATAAGTCATGTTCGCGGCAGAGTACCCCCTCTGCCAAACTCTAAATCAGGCTCAAAGTTCTGGAGGAGTGAGTGAAGATTCATCTGGGAGATCCTTTGTGGCAATGATATAACATATTTTGATACAAGTAGGATCCAGCAGTATAGCTCCTTCTGGACTGCCTTCTGTGTGCATAAGCCAAAAACAGTTGGCTGTCAAACATGATCACCTTCACACTGTCTATATATTAACTTACCACTCTAAGGGGATTCAGCCAATTTAATCTCTCCTCCTACTTGGTGGCGCAAGGTAGATGGTAAAAGGTAGGAAGGGTTATAGATTTCCCTAAGTGGAAAGGGATCACCACCTTTGGGAGGAAAGCTGCTTTAGTTCTAGTTCTAAAGACCAGTATGTTCTGGAAGAAGCATGGTAAAGGATGGTAAACACTGACTGCTGGCAACTCACTGATATGCCTTGTCAACATAATGGTCACAAGAGAAACAGTCTTGTAGCTGAGCAACCGTAACTGGCACCTATGAAGGTACTCAAAGTGAGCACCCATCAAAAAAGTCAAAACAACATTCAAATCTCATTCTGGTATTACAATGAGTGTCAAAAGATATGTGTGCCATTACACAATTGAGGATGTGAAAAGGAATGGCAGATGTGGAAGGCAGAGAAATGCTGACAAGTCAGCAGTGTATGCTTTAATGGTTCCCACTGGACAAACCAAGTGGACTGGCAACAACATTGGGGTTCCAGGAGATCCTTTTGGGCTGACGCATTTCTTTTGCCACCCATAAGGAGCTCATACAAACCTTTCTTCAGGACTGCCACTGCAGCCTGAGTGAAATAGTGCACACACTATTTCACAGCCATTTTTCACTGCACCAGGTAAGTTATAAGTCACCTATGTGTCTAAACTTCATTAATGAAGGCTAGGTGCAAAGTTACTGTGTGTGAGGGCACCCTTGCACTAGCAAAGGTGGCCCCACATTGTCCAGGGCCAATTTCCCAGACTTCGTGAGTGCGAGAACACCATTATAAGTATGCACTACATATGTGTCAATACATATATGTAGCTTCACAATGGTAACTCTGAATATAGCCATGTGAGGTGTCTAAGATTGTGGAATTGAACCCCCAATCCATATCTGGTATTGGGGGCCAATTCCATGCACCCTGTGGGCTCCACCACAGACCCCCAATACTACCAAACCAGCTCTCTGAGGTTTCTACTGCAGCCCCAGCTGCTGCCACCTCACAGAAAGGTTTATGCCTTCCTGGGGATTGAGCAGCTCAATCCCAGGAAGGCAAAACAATGCATTTCCTTTAGGAGAGGGGTGTTATACTCTCTCCCATTGGAAATAGGTGTTACAGGCACGGGAGGGGTATCCTCCCAGAGCCTCTGGAAATGCTTTGAAGGGCACAAATGGTGCCCTCGTTGCATAATCCAGTCTACACCGGTTCAGGAACCCCAGTCCCTGCTTTGGCGTGAAACTGGACAAAGGCCCAGGGGTGGTGCCCAGAGCTCCTCCAGAGTGTTCCCAGTGTTAGCCATCCTGGTTTCCAAGGTGTGGGACCCTCTGGGAGCATCTGAGTGGCCAGTGCCAGCAGGGGACATCAGAGTCCAATCTGGTAGGTGCATACCTGGGTAGGTAGCCAATCCCCCTCTCAGGGCTATTAATGGTCTCTCCTCTGGGTGTTTCCTCA
The DNA here is from genome assembly GCF_031143425.1 of Pleurodeles waltl. NCBI lineage: Eukaryota > Metazoa > Chordata > Amphibia > Caudata > Salamandridae > Pleurodeles > Pleurodeles waltl. The sequence goes on from NC_090451.1 coordinate 395,388,297, forward strand.
GATTCGGTATGCAAGATTGCTCCAGGACTCCTCTGCATCCTCTACTTCAGCTTCTGACCATTGGATCAACCACAGACTGCTCCAGGAACCACTGTATCTGCAACAAAGTATCCAGGAAGACTCCTGTGACCTGCAACTTCAGCTCTAGCGAGCAATTGCACCAGTTCCAAGGTGTGAACTGTAAACTGTGCACTCTCTGAAGACTGCCTGTCTTCACCCTGCACCAGAAGAACCGAAGGAATCTCCCGTGGAGTGACGGAGTCACTTCTCTGCTTCAGCAGGCACCTCTCGGCGACGACAGCTGGTACTCTGGGACTCCTCTCCTGTCGACGAGCATGATCCCTGAAACACAGGTGGTGGACAAAATGACCCAGACTGTCCAAAGGTCCAGCTGTCCAAATTTGGTGGAGGTAAGAACTGGCCTCCCCGTGCAGCGACAGTACTCCTATGCACCACGTCTTCTTCAGCTCCTTGGGCTTCTGTGCACTTCTTCCAAAAGTTCTTCATGCACAGTGAAGCCCAGGTTCCCGGCACTCTATCCTGTGACGCACAGCTCTCTGAGATGTTCTCCGGTGGCGTGGGATCCTCCAGTGTAGTGCTGCGATGACCACACTTTTCAACTCCTTTGTCCCCATCTCCTGGGGCTCCAGTGGTTGCTGCCTGGTCTTCTGAGGGCTCTCTGAAGTGCTGAGAGCCCCTTGTGTCTCCTCAGTCCGAGTTGAGACCCCCAGGTCCCTCCTGGGTCCAGGTAGCTCCTCTTTGTCTCAAATCACATACTTGCGTGAACCAAGGCTTGTTGGCAGAATCCAGCGATGCAAACAGCCTGTATCCAACAACTCGACTTGGGACATCACCTGCACCAAGCAGGAACCCACAGCTATTTTCTTTGGTTCATTTCTGTACTTTTCTTCCAACTGGAGAATACACTTTTCCATCTTCTTCCAGGTGGGCAGGGGCTCCTGTTCTCCCTAGACTCTTCTTTGACTTGGTCTCCTCTCTCCACAGGTCTTCAGGTCCAGGAATCCATCATTGGTTTGCTTGCAGTTTTGCTTGGTTCTTGCTTGGTTCTTGCATAATTCTTCAGCACGACTTGTAGTGTGTTCTAAGGAAACTTGCTGTACTTTACTCCGGCTTTCCTGTGTGCTGGTGTTGGGTACTTCACCTACCTTTGGTGTTTTCCTACACTACCAGTGCCCCTCTACACACTACACTTGACTAGGGGGGAATTCGACATTCACATTCCACTATTTTAGTATATGGTTTGTGTTGCCCCTAGGCATATTGCAATCTGTTGTATTTTCTACTGTTTGCACTATTCTATGGCTGTTTACTAGTGGATATATTGTGTATAATACTTACCTACAGAAAGAGTATTGCCTCTCAGATTTATTGGGCGTGTGTCACTAAAATAAAGTACCTTTGTTTTTGGTAACAGTGAGTATTATCTTTTATTGTGTAAAAGTACTGTGTGACTATAGTGATATCGCTGGAGCTTTGCATGTCTCCTAGTTCAGCCTTAGCTGCTCTGCTACAGCTACCCCTAGACAGCCTAGGCTAGTAGACACTGCCTACATTTCACTAATAAGGAATAACTGGACATGGTATGAGGTATAAGTACGTTAGGTTCCAACTACAAACCAGGCCAGCCTCATCCAGATGTTCATCCCCAATCTCTAGGTATTAAGGTGTCGTCTCAGGAGGTTGGGGTGTGGCACCGATCCCTTTGACAGGAAGAGGATGTCTGCCTTGAGAATGATAATGAGTAGGGGACAAACAGTTGCAGGAGGACTGCATACCATATCCCTATCGGCCAGTCAGGGGTGATGAGAATGGTTTGGTCCTTTTCACAGTGAATCTTCCTCTGTACGCAAGGAATCAAGGATATGGGAGGCAACACATGATAAAATGGAAAACTTTAATTGGAATGTGTCCCCCAAGTCTCCCTGCAACAGGTACTTGAGGGCACACAACTGTGGATGATGAGATTGTCGTGAGCTATAATGAGGTCCACCTAAGGTGTTCCCCACATGGCAAAGATGCTGACTAGGACTGTCAACCCTGATGTTCAGTGAGCTGGTCAGATGTTTGATATCTAGCTAGACCCAATATTGGGACACACAAGCCCACAGACTTATCACTTCCTGAAGGAGAAGCTGAAATCCCATTCTCCCACTTTGTTGACAAACAACTGTGTGGTTGTTCTGAACAGATTGCCTGCAACGGGATGCGAGAAAGACTTTGAGAGTCACTTGAATTGCCTACAATTTGAGAAGTCTTAGCTGCAACTCCCCAACTTTCTCAGATGAGATCCAACCATCACCTTAGTAAAGACCAAAGTGCAGATATTAGCCCAAATGGGAAGATTGTGAACTGGTAATCATTGGATGATTCCACAGAATACATCTCTTGGGTGACTTCAGGATTAGTATGTTCCTTCCTGGTAGCCAGAAAATACTGAAACTTTCACCTCTGTCCAATTCCTAGCTCTGAAATCAACTCAACTGCTCCTTTCTGCAGCAAGGAATGCTACTCCCTATTACAAGATCCACAGGTGAACCTCTGAAAGGAAAGACTGAGGGGGCCGTATCTGAGGAGTAAACTTAAAAGGCTAGGTCATACCCCTATTCTACAATTTTCAAGACCCATTAATCCAATGCTATGTCCCTCCAGCCTTGTAGACAGGAGAATAGCCACCCACCGATTAGCCACAGCCGCATCTTTAAGGTAAGCTAAAGAAGTTTTCTGGGTGGATCAGGGGAGGACAAGGAAAAGGAGGAGGGCTGCTGAGCTTGACTCTTTCCTCTGCCTTTGTACTGATGAAACACTTTTTAAATGGTAACAATGGCCCAGAGGAAGATACAACAGACTGCAGGACCTCTGTCAAATTCCACTTTTGGTACGAGCAACTCCAACATAACCACCACAGTCCTGCAAGATAGTTCAAGGGGGGCCCGCCTGATGGGCACTGCATTTCAGTCTGAGGGGACATGTCCGGCCCTCTCAAGTTTTGCAATGCCAGGTAATCAGCAATGTCCGAAGTGGGGGGCAGAAGCCAATTGCCTCCTTCACTTCTATTGTCTTTGTCATGGGAGACCATTTCTGGTATTTAAATATGGTCCAGGTTGGAGCCAAAGGATTTTACCATAGTTTACCATAGTTTGTCCTGGCATGATGAGGTATCAGGCTCAGATAACAGCCTATATCTAGCCTCTTCAACTGTCTTCTGGGCCTTCCTCCTAGACCTAATCTAGATAAACTGGGAGTATGTAATGTCTCTGACGATTGTGCAGGTGTAAGTGCTGACAGCACTAAAGATAGTGCAGGTGATGCTGGAGGGATTGGCCGTGAGAGCCTTGGCACCAGAATGTCTCTGCCATGCCAGAGGTATTCCCTGAGAAGAAACTGGGGGCACATGGCATCTGGGTAGAACTCAACACAGGAACCTAAAAGGAGCCCCAAATTCACTAGAGAGGACCTCATCTCAACTGAACATCCCCATCATGGCGTGGAGGAAAAGGGCGGAGTCAGCCTTAGGTGCCAGAAATTCCAGATAGGCCAACATCATTGCTGGTGCAGAATGTGCTAGAACAACATTTTGCCCAGGATACACTGTGTGACCGAAGCTCGAAAGGTTAGCTCTTCTGGAGATAGTTCCTTGACTGGAGTGATCTCCACAAGCTCCGACTCCAAGATTTACTCTGCAGGGGGTGGAGTGCCCTGAGGTGACCCACCTTGAGACCAGGGCATGTCACCATCCTGTCTTCTTCTTTGCTTCTCTGTTCTTCTTAGAGGACTTGGAGGGCAGTGAGAAACTCTAACAATAATCAGTGTTAAGCCCTACATTTGTTGTGCGCACAGGTGGAAAAATGGTTGACCTTGTGCTCTTTAATGGCCTTAGAGTGCATTAGGCCATATTTCTCCCACAAGTTGGAGTCAAACATCAGCCCAAGCCCCCAAAGACCCCAAAGACACATCTTATGTGGATTGGAAATGGGCATCTATCCAGTGCAAGATTGACAGGGCTTACATCTTGAGCTTTTGAAGGGGAGACATCTCTTCACACTGCACAGAAGAATATTAGTAGAAATCATGAAAATATGAAAACATGAAGAGCAGCACCAAATTTGCATTGAAGGGAATGAAGAAAAGAGAACTGATGCCATTACACTGGGGTGCGTCCGTATGGCTCCAGTGATGTTACTCCAACTTAATTTCCAGTGCCGAGATGGGCACAGAGCACCCAACTGGCATAGAACTCCTATCAAAATTTCCACATCGAGTCTAGGACCTTAAGATATTCAACACTGTGGAATATGCAGGTGGCAGTAACCATAAGAAATCTCTATTACTGTCAATTGCCAACCTTTTCTAGCACCTCAACTGTAGCCCTACTTGCTACTCTAAGGAGGCAGACACTTACTCACCATGTCTGAATAGACAGTTACCATATCCTTTTCTGGTTTCATATGGCTGCCTTTATAGCAGCCAGTAACAAATCCAGAAATAGGACGAGCTGACTTTACATACCATATTAGCCATGCTTTTTTAACCTAGGGAGCTAGCAGAGAAGCCCAAGTTCACTAATTGCCAATGACTCAGATGCTCTCTTTTGGGACATCTGACAAAAGCTTGTTTACATATCTACAAGGAAAAGGAATTGTGGCAAGTTACCTACACTAGTCTGTCAGCACCAGCTAACAGTAGACACAGTCAAAACATTCTGAATGTACACGTTTGTTGTTCCCTGTCCTTTGATTTTTTTCCTTTATCGGTTCTCTTGGTTTCCCTCCTTTCGGCTCGCTGTTGTGACACTTGCTTTGTCTTGGATTGACTTTGGATTTTGACTTGCCAGCAGTTTTGCCCTGTGATTAGGCATTGACAGCTAGGAACCTATTTTTGTACGTGGCTACAGCCTTCTCTTTTTTGGTCTGGTGACTACAATTCTACTTTCTGGTAGAGGTGTGCATTTCATCTTCAATTCTCATGCGAACGTTTCGTTGTTTGCCTGCGGTTTAGTTACATGGACTCCTTCTCTCACATTGCGTAATCTAAATCACATCACCTGTACCTAATATAGAACTTCGTCGCTCAATACTCACTGCTTTCTGTTTTCCTTCTGACAATGAGTAATAGTGCACCTCTGCAACGCTCTGACGTCCTTTACTTCTGAGAGTCCAGTCCAGGTCTTATTTTGACTCTGTTCTCTCTATTCAACACTCCCTTTTCAAAACAGGTGGAAACGTATACAGGGAGTACAAGCACCTCTATAGAGAGAAGATGAGATTAACCTTGTTAGCCTTTGAGTCCCTTTACAAGGGTCATGAAAATTATTTACACTACTAAGGGGCTGACTTAAGAAAAGTGGCACTGCACCTAGTGCTGCGCCACTTTTCTTGTGCCCCTTAGTGCCCAACTAACGCCACCATGTGTGCGCCGTATCTAAGATATGGCACACCATGGAAGTATTTATGGGAACTTTGGGCCAGCTGTAGGAAAGGGTTTGCGCCTCGCAAACGGCGAAAAACGCCGTTTGCGAGGCGCAAAAGCCTCTCCGCTATGCAGAAATGCATTTTGCGAGTCGGATCCGACTCGCAAAATGCATTTCCGACTCGCAAATAGGAAGGGGTGTTCCCTTCCTATTTGCGACTCGCAATGCTATGCGATTTCATTTTGCGGTCGCAAATGAAATCGCAGTTACCATCCACTTGAAGTGGATGGTAACCCAGTCGCAAACGGGAAGGGGTCCCCATGGGACCCCTTCCCCTTTGTAAATGGAAAAAAATATATTTTTTCAGAGCAGGCAGTGGTCCAATGGACCACTGCCTGCTCTGAAAAAAACCGAAACTAAAGGTTTCGGTATTTTTTTCCAAGTGCAGCTCGTTTTCCTTTAAGGAAAACGGGCTGCAGATGGAAAAAAAAAAACTGCTTTATTAAAAAGCAGTCACGGACATGGTGGTCTGCTGTCTCCAGCAGGCCACCATCCCCGTTAGTGCCCATACTCGCAATGGGGTCGCAAACTGCGACCCACCTCATTAATATTAATGAGGTGGGTCTTTGCGACCCCATTGCAAGTTGCAGAAGGTGTCTGAGACACCTTTCTGCATAGCAAATTGTGACTTGCAATTTGCGAGTCGCACGGACTCGCAAATTGCAAGTCGCAATTTGCTTTTTTGCTACATCTGGCCCTAGCTTCAGTATTTTTTCTGCTAGTTCTGAGCTTAGCAAGATTAGCATCAAAAATGTTGACGCTAATCCTGCAAAGCCCTTTGAGGCTGAGTGAAAACAATAGTGTGCCTCATTTTAACACCTGCTTTGAGCAGGCGTTAAAAGTGCTGAAATAAATGACGTCATGAAATCTTTTAGATTTCTTTGGGCCATTTTTTCAACCCCCAACGGGGAACGCCCCCTTTGCATACATTATGCCTGGTGCAGGCATAGGGTTACAAAGTGTCGGTATGCATGCATTGCTTCACTTTGTAAATTTGGCACAGCGATTTTGGCCTGGTTGGGCCACATTCGCATAAGAATTCACACTAATGTGGCAGGAGGATGTGCTAGTGGCTGTTAAATCAGCCCCTAAACATGGCACAACCTTGTTGGCAGTATTACAGGAGGTGTTAAAGAAAATACAGAATGAGCATCAAGAAAAGTTGGTGTGATGAAATTTAAAAGTAATTTTGAAACAGTCTTTTCAGTAGTTCCTAATAACCCTCAACAAAAAATTGTTCACATATGAACAGTAAAAAGAGTTGTGGCAAATCATCTGCACTAGTCTGGCAAACATTCTGGCTTGAATCCATGCAGTTCTACGAACAGTTATCAATCTAGATTGTAAATTGAGGGCTTAATTTGTTGATCAAAATGTTGCCTTTCACACCTTCATCCAGTGGGACCCTTAAAAACTGTGGTTGTGTATAGCTAATATACCATCTCATTTACACTAACATATCTTATTTGCCACAGCGGCCTCAATGTGGTTAAGGCTACATTGAATTTCAGACATCTGTACAACTTTATATTGTATAGACCATGCTTACCTTGGAACTGCACATTGCCTAGACCACGTCTATTTCACAATTAAGCAAAAAACACACCATCCTGCTATTGACATAATCTTTGAGTTTTCTGCTTATGTATCTCACATTTCATTTCATGTAATTAATGTATTCATTTATTTCAGTACACTTCTTTCTTTTATTAATGCATGTGTCTAGTATTGGTGCCACATGTATATCATATATAATTTGCTTTATTATAGTTCAAGAGTATATCAATTGGGGGACAATGGGTCGGAGGGCTGGAGAACATAGCGGGCTGCAGCGTCGCTGTGGCCTGCTGAGTGCCACAATTCCCGGGCAGGGGCGGATCGGAGATTCCGGCTCGCGTCGATGTGCCGGCACGTCTCACAGGAGTCTCGAAAGCCGGAGGTGCTTCCGGGCGGCTCAGATGGGTGAAGCAGCACTTTTGGATTTACTTGCTGGGATAGAGCTGCCCTGGAGCTCCGACGATCACGTAGAGCTGTGGTGCAGTATCCTCTCTGTGGAGGCCGAGCCAGCACAAGCAACGGCTGGGTTAACATAGAGCCTGCTATAACAACGGTAAGGAGGGGGAAGCCAGATTGAAAGGGGACTGAAGCACTGGAGGGAACCAGGAATTTGTCAAAAACCTAAGAAGGGGGGGGGGTGGACCCTGACTCACTTTACTATAAGAGAAGAGCAAAAATCAAGGTAGGAGGGTTAGTGACCCTTTTGGTTTGGAAGGGGCTTCTGGAACTACTAACCCTGTTGTTTCAAGGCAGTGTGAGGGTTTTACTTATCATTTGGGGTCCGGATGTGAAGGCATTACTACTAATGTATTGGGATATGGATCCAGAAAGCAGATACGGAACCCAGGTATAAAAAATAAAACTAAATTTACTCCCTCACTGAGATGCTATTTTAAAATTAAGCCAGTGATAGAGGATTCACCATCTAGGAAGCAGGAAACAGAACAGGAAAAGGTCCTTTAGTTATGGAGGGGCAGAGAAAGATAGGTGATCTGAGGTCAAGAGTCCCCCTCCAGGTAAATCAGGTTAGTCCAAGCGTCAACAAGGAGTCAACCTAGGACCATCAAGGGGTCCCCCCTGTACAGTTACCTAGAGAAACGGTTCTCCCTGTCGGAAGCTCAGGTCAGAGGATACCAGAAGGACCTGCTTCTGATAAGGCTTTGGATTGTCACATGATGGGCCCTCAAGTTGGTCCTGGTTGTGGTTTCTCAGTGGAGACGATGGTTCTCTCCCTTTCTAAAGAGATTAGAAAAGGTTTTTCAATTTCTGAAAAAAATCAGGGAGAAATACGAGAGGCCTGTGAGGCATTGGAGAAGAAGCTTGATCTCTTGAAATTGAGAACTCAGGCTCTGGAAGAAGCGGTGGGAGCCTTGAAAGATGAACTAGGGGTACATAAAGTTGAAATTCAGGTGTTGAAAGATTCCAAACAAGTCTTACAGTGTAAATTGAAACAGTTGGAGAACAGCTCAAGGAGGAACAACTTGAGAGTGCTACATGTTCCGGAAGGAGCGGAAGGAAAAAATCTGAAAGCATTTGTGGTCTCACTTATTAAGTCTGCGCTCTCGTTGGAGGAGAGTGAGGAAGAAATTATAAGAGATATTCTAAGGATCCATAGAGAACCCTTGAGGAAAAATCCAAATAATAGTAAGCCCTGGAAAATCCTGATCAACTTTTTAACGTATGGGCTGAAAGAAAAAGATTTATCTCCAAGGCACTAAACTTGAAAACAATTAAAGCTCAGGATTTCTCTTTCGAGATTAGGTCAGACTTGTCTAAGATCACCGTCAACAAACAATAGAAGTTAGGGCGGCGGCTGGAGGAATTCAAAAGGCTAGGAGTTTCTGCGCAACTTAAGTTCCCCACTACCCTTCAAGTTATGTACAACAATAAGATGTACAATGTCAGAGACGGCAAGACAGCGGATGAGGTGTTGGCAGTTATCAAGTCAGGGGTCGGCACCAAAGCAAAGTAATAAGATTGGGTCCCACCCAGGAACCTTGTGCGCTCTAAACATGGGCCTACACTGGTCCATTATTTGAGGGGGGTTCTCCAAGGGTGGGGAGGGGGGTGAAAGGGTGGGTACTGGGTGGGGAGCATGTGGAAAAAATAAAATAAAAGAGCCTCTTTCACCTCAACTAATTTAGCACCGGCAAGTGATATTAGTGAATGCCAGGACCCCGGGGACAGATCCTTTCAGATTCTCTCCTGGAATGTTAATAGCCTAAGATCAAAAGGAAAAGTGAAAAGTTACTACAATATTTAAGGGACTCTCCAGCTCAAATCTTAATCCTGCAGGAGACTCACTTAACCAGGGAAGAGGGTAGTGAGCTTTTTAAAAAGCAAAAATAGCTTCATTCCTATGCCTGTGCTGAGCATAACTTTAACACCAGGGAGTGGGTATTTTAATTTAACTTGAGATTAAGGCAGGAATATTGGAGGTGAGATCAGACTCAGTAGGTAGATGGATTATAGTTAAAGTACAAATTAAAAACAGAAGGTTAACACTGGTTGGGTTTTATGTCCAGAACTGTGATGATACACGTCCCCTTGAAAATCTATTCTCACAGTTAAATGACCTCCTTGACCCCTTTATAATAGCCGGGGATTTTAGTGTTGTTTCAGATAACAAGCTAGATAGGTCCGAGAAGTGTAGATCTGTAGGGACCCCAAAATCCCAGTGTTACTTGAGGGGTATGATGAAAGTGTGGGGTTTATGCGATTTATGGCGGCAGAGGAGTGGGGCAACAAGGGGTTTCTCTTTTAACAATACAAAATATAAGCATGCCTCCCCTGTGGATTATTTCCTCATTGATATGAAGTTAGGGGATTTAGTAGATGATATCCCCAACCTGACCGCCCACTTATTGGACCATGGGGCTGCAACATTAGATTCGAGGATGGCAGGGGGGTTGGGCGGTAGCAGATGGACACTTGATTGTACGTTATTACAAGATTGTGACGTCATGGGTCAGCTGCGAATAGAGACAGAAGAATTCTTTAAGTTTATCCTAGCATCAGCTCCGGTAGCAGTGATATGGGACACCTTTAAAGCAGTTATGAGAGGGAAAATTCGGAGCATAGCCAGCTATAAAAATAAGCATTATAGGACTGCTATCTCTCATTTAGAACAGGAAATGTTTAAAGTTAAGAGTCAACTAACTCTGAATACAAAGAAGGAGGCATCTGAGGCTCTGGAGAATAAGTTGAGGGGGTTGAGACAACAGCTTGAAGAGGTGTTGCAGGCTAGAGTTGTTAAAAGAGAAGAGGCTAATAAGTTAGACGATTTTGAATACAAGGAGAATGCAGGAAAGGTATGAGCCTGGAAGTGTAAGAGAGACCAGGTGAGGAATCATATTAAGGCAATTGAGATAAACCAGTCAGGAGAGAGGTCATCAAGTAGTAAGGCAATGGACTGCACTTTTTAAAAGTTTTTTTTGGAACTCTATACGGAGGAGGCAGCAGTGAGGGAGGAGGTTATAGGAAATTGGTTGGGTGTAGACATACTCGTATGTATTACACAAGAGGAACAGTACTTTTGAAATAGGCCAATTTCTCCAGAGAAATTAGGACTGCTTTCAAAGGTAGCAAGGGGGGGAAGGCAGCCGGACCAGATAGTATCCCAACGGAGCTTTATAAGGCATTGGGAGAGGCAGTATTTCCAGCTCTGGTATATTTATTGTTCGCGATTTTTGAAAAAAGGGCCCCTATTCTGAGTTCTTGGAACGAGGCCACAATAGCAGGAATTCTGAAACCGGGTAAGAACCCGGTTAAGTGTGAGTCGTATAGGCCTATCTCCTTGCTGAACTGAGCAAAGTATTTTCTAAAATACTAGCAGATATACTAAGTAGAGTGGTGAGCGTTTGATTCATCTAGACCAGACAGGTTTTATCAAAGGTAGATTTCTTTACGAATTAACTTACAATCTGGTAGGGGCTATAGATATGGCCACCTCATTGGAAGTGCATTTAGCTGTAATAACTCTAGATGCAATGATGGCCTTTGATAGAGTGAACTGGAAGTATTTAGGTCAGATCTTGAGCCTGTATAGTTTGGGAGAAATATTTGTAGAACAATAGGTCTTATATACAATGTTCCAGTTTCAAGAGTTTTAGTAAACTGCAATCTTACAGAGCCTTTGAAGATAACTAGGGGTACTAGGCAGGGCTGCCCTCTCTCTCCTTTATTGTTTGAACTCTATATAGAACCGTTTGCGAGCAAAATAAGGGAGAACTCGCCTATAGTACCTTTTGCTTGTAACGGCTGGGTGAAAAAGGTAGCCTTAAATGGCGATTATCTCCTAGTATATACGGCTGACCTAACATCAGCTCTTCCCACATTGTTGGCTCTAGCAGATGACTTTGGTAGAGTGTCTGGCTACTGCATGAATGCTGGGAAAACAGAGAATATGGCATGGAATCAGAGGAAGGAGGAACAAGTACAAATGAGGAGGGAAATGAGATACTTAGGGATTCTACTTACACTGGAAATTGAGCATCTGATAACAAGGAATTTAAAGCTTTTGTTAGACGAGTGCTGTAAGTCACTAAAGAGATGGACGTATCTCCCCCTGACAAATGCGGGTAGCGTTAAATTTGGTTAAGATGATGATCTTGCCTAGAATGAACTTTCTGTATAGCTTCATCCCACTCTCAATGCACATGGATTACTTAGGGGAAACTTCAGCAAGCTATAATTTCCTTTCTTTGGGCATCCAAAGGGCCCAGGATCTCTTGGAAAAAACTGAGAAGAAGGAGAGAAAATGGGGGGGGTTTGCACTCCCAGATTTAAAATATTACGCTTTGGCATTTCAATTTAATACTACAAAAATACTCTTCTCAGCCCCTTACTATTTGGCAATTTGTGACATTTTAAAGCTATAGTTGCTACTATTAAAATGGCTTCTAAGGAATTTCTTTATGAATATGGAGACCCAAAATATTTGAAAAAAAACAAATTGAAGACTTTATGTGACCTCTCTGCAAGTTGGTACCAGTTAAGAATAGCAGTGTGTTAATTACCACAGTCAATACGCCCCTATTTGGGATTTGGCAGACACCCCTGAGTGCTTATAGCATGTTTTATCCTTGCCTATTAGGAAGGCTGGCATAGCGGTTTGGGGTGACATTTTCAGAGAAAGAGCTTTAATCTCTTGGGAAGAGCGTGAGGATAAGACGGGTGGGGCCATTTCAATTCTGAAATATTCTCAATTAAAAGGTTGGTTGTTGAAGGCCAGAGTGACTCCCGGGGTGGTAGATTTTTTGGAGGATAGTGTGCTATCTGAATCCCCCAGACTTAAGAAGGTTTTGGGTTGGTATTGGAACATTTTAGAAGGTCTGGATGGCGAATTTGCATTGGCTGGCACTCTCTGGAGGAATGTAATGCCCCAAGATCAGATGACGATATGGTGGGAGTAATCCATGAATACTTAGTTCAAGATAGTAAAGCCTGCGTCTTTTCAGAAGAACCATCTCTTTTCTATACACAGAGCTTACCTGTCATCAGAAAGACTCTCCAAAATAAGGAAAAGCAAAGTGATAAATTGTTCCAAATGTGATCTACAGGGTGCTTCTGACAGTCATATGTTTTCAGAATGTTCAGAGGTGGTCTCCTTCTGGGAAGAAGTGTGTAGATCTCTCTCAAGTATGTTGGGGCGAGAAATCAGGGCAAGTTACCTCTGATTATATTGTGGCACCTACAGGAACAAGACTTGCAGGGAAGAAATGGTGGGAAAGGTGACAAGAATTTGATTTTTTACCCTATTCTATTGGCTAGAAGAGAAATATGTTGAAAGTGGATGGCGAAATCTCACCCGCCCCTTCATCTGGATTGGCTTCATGCTCTTTTTTATACTGCAAGAATGGATTTGGAGGCAGGTGGTTTAAACAAGAGGAAGGAGGAAATGTGAAACCTTTTGGTAAAATAGAGAAGAGATCAAGAGAGTTGGTAAAAGATTAAAAGGGCTTAATATCAGATGTTTGTAGTCCAATGATTATACTCCCTCCCCCCCACTCTTCAGCTGTGTCTGTGCGGGCTTCCACCTACCGTGGGATGGCTGAGTGAGAGAAAAAGGGGGCTCCATGGCATGGGTCAGCTCCACATTGAGAGGGTGCAAGGTGCAACAATGGAGTTGGTTTAGGAGCTTGAGGTGTATGAGGACAAAAAAGAAAAAAAAGAGTATATCAATTGTTTGATTATGTATTCACATGGTTTATAATGCTTTATTGAATTAAGTAAAGGTGCAGCAGCATTAATATTTTAATTGTGCATTTGACTTCATACAATGTGAGAACTGCCCTTTTAATGCTAGATACAGAACATTAAAAATCAGAGAGGAGATCTTCAGCTTTCTGTGGGGCCTTGGTTCTAGCTACTACAACTATAGAATATCTTTGTGAAGGCCAAAGGCAGGCATTTTGGAGCTAGTCTGTCCTTATCAACTTTCTGGGAATGCCATAACAACTGACAGAAGAGATGCACACAAACATTTTCGATACACTTTCTCTTCTCCTAAGGCACATGGGCTAGAGGCTACATTAGAAAGTTGAATAGGACAATTTAGTGCTATGACTGTCACGTCTGAGGCAAGAAGGGAGAAGTTGGAAAAAAGTGGCTGACTACATTATATGAAGGTGAATTCTGCTGTTACAATATTGCCATTCCTTTTAATATTTTCTTAATAATTGATTTCATTGCCACTATGTTGTTAATCTTTCAAGATGCAATTATGCATATTATTTTCACTACAATAGAGTGTATATTTTAATACAATCCTAAAATATGTTTTCTAGCACGTATTCTTGAGTGAGTCTATTCATGGTGAAAAGAGATTGGAGGCCTACTAGCAATAAATAATCCTGTGAGTCTCACAGGACCGATCATTGCTCATCCTCATGTAATGATCAGGTGATTCATGGGTTGCAGTTCATTAGGTTTTCTGCCTCAAGGTGGTAAATTGTCATCAAGCCTGCACTTTTGCCAGAGGTACTATAAATCCTACTCTCAGGTGTTATTTTTTCTGGAATTACAAAAAACATATCACTATCCCATAGATCAACAATAAAGGTTGTTGAGAAGATTTTCTAATGGGATGACTAATTAACCACACTTTCCTCAATTTTTATTTCTCTGTTTCATTATATATATGTCTAATTCGAACTGGGGACTTGTGTAACTAAATTCTTCTCAACTAGGTACAGAGCATATGCAGTTTTTATTAATATCTTAATTCCAATGCTTATGTGGCTATTTTTCACCATTAACAAAGCAAATGGGGAGGATGCAATAGCTCTTAATTTACATTATGTCAAATGGGAATTTTAAACTATCAAGAGAAAAGGAATCAACAGCTGTTTGCACTAGAAAATTATAGAAATTTGCCAAATTCATGCTAGCCTGATGATTACTGAGTCTCAGTTCCCTCATCAATAAACTTGGATTTGCACCATTCAAATCATCTTGCTAAAACAACATCAATAGATTTAAAAAAAAACAAGAAAAAAGAGACTTAATAGGTGTATAACGGGTCAGGTGCTTAGCCGCCAATGTCAGCATAATTTCTACGAAGGCAGTCATAGTCCTCCATGGTTATTAAGACCCTATTAACTCTTCTACCCTTCTATGATATGTGGGACGGAAATTGACATTCCAGGCAGACATCTTTTGAACATCATCAAACAGTCTCAGAACTAGATATGTGTAGCTGTTTAGACTCATTTAACTCATTAAAATTAGGTAAGGAAACTGCAACATCCCCTTTATTCCTGCCTTCCATGTAAAAAGATAAAATTAGAGCTGGAACATTATACTTCTCTTTCAAGTGAACATACTTCAGTGTGTTTGCTAAAGAGCCTCATGCACATTCAGGATTTGGTCCAGAGCAATGGTCACACCTTACCCAATACCTGGAAGGTGCAGAACCCACTTAATTCCAAGGTGCTTTAATGGTGTGTAGAAGAACATGACCTTCAAATGTTCAGCTGATGAGTTTAAAGCGGCAAAGTAAATAACATGGGCGATGTAGAACTGAATGTCCCTAGATTCCTGTGATTTATCATTTCATTCATTTCCAGCATATTTGAGGACAAATATGTTTTGCAGGTCATGAGCAAGCGCATTATGTTCTCAAGATTTTAATGACTGGAGCCACATAGATTGTATTCTAAGCCAGGGCTCTGCTTTCATAATTCATTAAAACAACATCATTTGTTTTCTCTGTGACAATTCATGAGGTGTACTTTTACATTGTGTATGGCATTCACAATAATATTTTGGATTACCTGAGGATTTTGGCAGCATAGTAGGGATGGTAAGTTGGACTATCACCATAGGCATCATGTTGCAGGATACAGTGACTGAGGTTGTGTTTCACTTCTCTTGTAGTTGGTGACTCTGCAGATCTTGGGTACTAGAATTTCATGCCGTAAGGTGCTTACATCCAGCTGTCTAATGGTGGTAACTTGAGTTATCTCTTTCAGTAAATGTCTATATAGACCAGTTGAGAGAAAGCAATCTGACAGGGATCGTACATGAGAGATCACCTGAATTTGTCTTGGAATATGAAGAATGTGGGACTCAGCCCCACAATGATACCTTTCTTGTTCTTGAAGAAGCAAGTAACAAAATTGACACTTTGTGTGGGGTAGAGATGCAAGAATGTAGAACAAACATTCTTGAAGGAAATAGGGTACACACAGAAATGCAGGAGATAGTAAGTAAAAAATGACAGAGAAATTACTTCAAAGTATACACAATATATAGTACGTCAATATGCGACCTTCGTCATAAGACACCTTCCTACACAGAAACAATCCTGAGAGGCATTTTCCTCTTTTAATGTGTGCTGCAGACTGCATCACACATAGAAAGAGGAAGTAACAAAGAGAAATAAAGATATTTCTGCTTGATACACCTCACTTGGAGAGGCATAAGATTTTGACACATTCGCAAATCTACCAGTAATAGTAAACATGGGAATGAACCAAATTCCATGGGTGGATGCATGAGAACACCCACTTTCCACCCACAGAATGCCTTTCCAGGGCAGAGTAAAGGAACACAGCAATTTGTACTGCATTGTGTTACTCTAGATTTATTAAGCCAGGCAAGGCCACACAAGGTGGCCTTGCCTGGCTTAATAAATCTAACTTAAGAATTACATTGTTCTTGCACCTCGTTGTGTGGTGCAAGAGCAATGCAACATTTTATTAAATACGCACTGTAGTGTCTTTCTAACATCTTTCATGAAATTAACAAAATCAAAATAAGGTTAGTGATAGTGTCAGTGTGTCTCTACCCTGACATTTATTGTATCAGCAGCATTTGCAAAGACAGAAAACAGACATCATTGGGTTTTCATAGCATAATTTTCATCACTTTCATCTGAAGGTAATAAGAGTCTTTAACAATGTACAAGGCATTAAAACATAGATGAACAATAAGTTAAATACTTTTTGATTTATTTATAAATGACCTAGCATAATTTCTTGTACCGGTGCCTTGTGATGATCGCCACAGGCACCATGAGTTGCTTACATTTCTCCCTTCTGTGTGGGCCATTCAAATAATACACTACACAAGATACTTTACTCATATGAAGGTCATTGTAGAGAGAAAAAACTCAAAATTAATTAAAAGGCTAATGTTTAAGTATGGGAATTCATATGCTGTAAGTAAAAGTTCAGTCCGAATGGCATGTAGACAGAAATAGAGCTATTCTTTGATTATCTGTTTCTGTGATTTCATGACAATGGTAGTTGGGACTGATAATCAGATAAAAGCACACTTGCCTGTCAAACTCTCCAGAAATTCTGCCACTTTATAACTTAAATTCTGTTAATGGTACATGAAAACACCCCGCTGGGCAGCAGACATCTAATAACTGTTTGAACTAAAGCATGACATGAGGGTTGTGTACATCGCCTAATCTAAATCTCACAAAGAGATGACAAGATTTAGATTTTAAAAGATACTGCCAAGTCTTATCAATAGACTTTTCACCATACAAACTGAGGGTCATATTTATAATGCCCTAGTGCCACTTTGCGTCACATTAACATAATTGTTTTTGACGTTAATGTGGCCCAACAAGGCTGAAATCCCTGTGCCTTATTTACAGGGTGGCATTTCGCCACACTGTAACCCTTTGCGCTACATTATGCCTGCGCTAGGCATAATGTATGCAAAGGGGGCGCTCCCCGTTAGGGGAGCCGGAAAAATGGCATAGGAAAATCTTTGAGATTTCATTAAGCCATTTTTTACGGCACTTTTAATGCCTGCTCAAGAGCAGGCATTAAAAGGGGGCTTCCATTCTTTAGAATGGGGGTCTATGTACTCTGCAGGAGTAGCTCCAATATTTTGGTGCTACTCCTGCAGAGTACATCTATAGTATCATGAAAAATGAAGCTATTGCCCCCTACTCTGCGCCATGGTGCACCGTATTTTAAATACAGCGCACACTTGGTGGCATTAGGGGGGGTGCTAAGGGGCGCAAGGAAAGTGGCACTGCATTCGGTGCAGCGCCACTTTCCATAAATTGGCCCCTAAATCCCTGGAGGAGGCCAGGAAAGAAATCAGTGGTCAATACCCCAGACAACATTATGTCAATCGCTGATTGTCCAAGAGACTAACTTATGTCATTCATGTAATCAAATAAACAGGTCAATGGCCATAATCTATTTGTTTTGAAAGGGCACTGAACATTCATCTACTAGTACACACCTACCAGGTTAATGTTCACATCAAAGTATGAACCAGATATTACAGACACTGTAACAATGCATAGCCTGGGTATATTCACCTTCACAGACATGGATTTCACCTACCTCCTTGCACATCCTCAATGTTGGTGCTAAATCTTACACCATACAATACAGCAATCACCCCCAAAAGGTAGGAGATAGCCTTAGAATACAGCACAGAATAACATAGTCCTCAATTTGTCTTCACCACTACAGGCTCCTAGCTAAGAAAGACAGTATCAAACACCCATTTAAGCAATATCCTCATCTTTTTGAAGGTTTGTCAATGGCGAGGATGCTGAAGTGATGCAACTTCTGTTCCCTGCAGGGTAGCATCAGTAGAAATAAAGTTAATGATGTATGGCAATGATGTGTTTTTTTATTTTTTTCAACGAGAATGCAGAAAATATATTCTCATTTGCTTTAAAGCCTAGAGGCACTGCAAATTCAAGGTATGATTCTCTCTTCTGAAATAACACTGTACCTATAACTACAATATGTTCTGAAGCTTAGTTAAGGTTACAAGTAACAAAATCAAGAAGCACATAAAAACTTCAAGAAATCCATGATTTCCTTAAAGCTTAGTTAAGGTTACAAGTAACAAAATCAAGAAGCACATAAAAACTTCAAGAAACCCATGATTTCCTTAAAACTACATAATATGAATACTTCATCAATAATGACATTTATTAATGGTGAACCACTCCAGCCAATGCTGTGCATCATTAAAACCTCTCACTGAATCCATATTTCCTCACATCCGCAAGGATAGACTAGGATAGAAAACTGAAAACTTGTCAATTATATCTCCTAGATGTGGGAAACTGGCACCCTGTTGCAGTACCCCCCACACTTTTTGCCTGGTTTCTGGATGCAACTTGGAGTGGAGTGCACTGGGATCCTGCTAACCAGGTCCCCAGTGTCGGTGTTTCGCTAAAATTGCAAAGGTATTGATACAATTGGCCACACTTTTAGCTCCCACTATAAGTACCAAGTAAATGGTACTTAGGCGCCCAGAGCATGGGGTAGTAAGTGTAGGTCCCTGAGGACAGCAGCACATATTGTGTAACCCTCAAGGACCATGCATCCAGATGCCTGATTAATGTTTCTCCAAGGTTTAGCAGGGAGTGTTTTCATTGTGTGAGTATGCAAAGCGCTCAAAAGTGATGTCCCGTGTCATTGCCATATGGACCCTGGATTGATGTAATGGAGTTTGTTCATGTCCTTCATCCATTATCTAATATCCCACTACTTGCAGTATTTGGCTTTTGATTATGTCATGGAAGAACTGAGTGCAGACCATGATCTGTGCCACAGTCTCCATACCTAAAGTGCCTGCACAATATGCCTTATGCCCATGTGTGCTATATGGAGGCAAACATGGCTGATCCTTGCGTAAGTGGATATGTCTATTGGGAGTGTAAAATCCTAATAGGACACCTCGATCAACCCTTCCTTATATCCATATTTGCATGTGCTCCATCACATATTCTTCCCAAAAGTCATCCTTCAAAAGACACAAGAGTAGATCCCAAATAAACACGAACACACACACACTAAGAGGCATATTTTTACTTTTTGGTGCAAAATGGCACTATCGTGGTTTTGCACCACAACGTTTAGCACTGGTTTGCCCCACTCCTGAGCACCAGCTGGGTACCATGTTTATGGAATGGCGCAAGCCAGTGCAATGGGTGGGCTAGCGAAAAGAAAAAAATGACGTTAGCCGGGTGGGGCTGGCGGTATAGGAGAAGGGGGGTTTTGCACCAAAAAATAATGTTAGGCTGGTTAGAGCAAAAAAATATAACTCTAACCAGCCTAGTGTCATTTTCTGATGCAAATCCATCCATACCACATGACTCCTGTCTTTTAAAAGATAGGAGTCATGCCCACCACCCCAATGGCCATCACTTGGGACCAGTGTCCCCTGGGCATGGCCATTGCACCCTTTGCCATGCAGGGGCCCTCAAGTTAGGCCCCCGATGGCACTTTAATTTTTAAAAAAAATGACTTACCTAATCTTACCCTACCTACCTGGGATGGGGTCCCTCATCCTCTGGTGTCCCTCTGGTGTAGGTGGGGGTGTTCCTGAGGTTTGAGGAGGGCACCAATGGACCCATTCCATGGTGTTTAACCATGGAAATGGGTCCACAGGTCCCTTAATGCCTGGTCCGACTCAGGCATTAAATAATGGTGAAAAGCAAGCTTTGCACCATTATTTAGCCCCTCCTCCCACCAGCGCAAATAGGGTATAAATATGCCTCTATGTGTGCATAAGTGACTGTCTCTACGCAAAGGGCAGACAAATCTGCATGCATTTCTTATACCCCCAGAGTATGTCTCCCTCATACAATCAGCCTCATGTGTGCGTACAAACTCATGCATTAACAAAACAAAAGAAAACATGTCACTAATGTCTGGGTGCAGAGAACCATTGGAAGTCATTGGATGATGGACATATTTCTTACATAACTAGAGTCACAGTCGGAGATAATATTGGGGGACTAGATGCATCCTTATTTGACAAAACAGATATTCCTTTAATTAGGTATTGTTCATTTGATATTTGCTCTAAATTATCAATCAATTTTCACTGTATTTAAGCATTTTACTCTTTGTGAGTGGGATTGGGATAATTTTCAAAGCTCTTTAGCTTAATCACTTTCTTATTAATCTTTGATCTGTAAGTGTTTAAGGTCCCACTGTTGATGTGACAGTCTATGTATGTATGTATGTGTGTTTGGGTGAGTGTGTGTGTGATATACAAATAGGCATAGATACAAATAGCCATCACAAAATATTTGGTTGGGATAGGGATGAGGGATGTTGCAAAGCTGAATACTTCACAATTTCACTTTTATTTTAAAAAAAACAAAATAAAATTGCCACCCTTAGAAATTGCAGAGCTGGCGAGGTTTTAAAAAGAGCAAAAAGGGTATTTGTATGCCAACAGGAACATTTCTGCTGTCAATTAGGGCACTTGCCCACCGATAAACAGTGAGAAAGGCAGTGACAACCTGCCATCTCTGCGGAGGCCCAACAAGCTGCATCCGTTCTATTCCCTGCTGCAGGATTTCCCAGGTTAGGATTTTTGGTAAGAGTGAATGGCAAGTGACTGCCAAGCAACAGTTATGCTTTGCCACTAAAGGCTAGTGGTAGACATGTATGACTATCCCGGCAGGTGATTAGTGAGTACTTGTACTAGATATACAAGCTGGGTATTTTCAAACACAGATACACATAAAGATGAGCCTTACACCAATAAATGTCCCAGAAATTATTGAATAACACAAAACGCAACACCTAAGTTAAAATGTCTACATACACATGAAATATATATTTAGACTTACATCCAAATATTGTTTTCCTGTAACAGAAAATCATATACATACATTGGCAAACACATTGATATCTCCTCAAAGTAGTCTTCTCAGATAATCAAATTTATATTCATGCTTCAGCATCCTTAAATTACCTACACAAAGAGATTCACAATCACAGGAAACAATATTCTAATTCATGTATTCACATATATTTCTCATAAAGGGGTACACAGACAAAATAAACCTTCAGATACGTGCACACAAAGACTGGTCTTTTAATATACTTAATACACATTGTTTCCTATTTTACTGTAGTTGGTGCAGTGAGGGTAACAGTGAGGGTAACATTTTAATGTATTTTAAAAGGGATGGATTATGTTTAACACTGTTAAAACGGCAGTAGTCAACTGATTAAAACCATCAGTGAAGCCATCAACAGAAACGGAATGCTGTTCAAGCCAATCAAGCACTGCTTCAACCCACTGTGAATTCACCTATTCCTCAATCCACAGAAAAGTGCAATGCCATCATTCAAAGCCTCATTTTTCCCAGTTCTCACTGGCAAAATGTATTCCATGAAAGATATTCCTTATGAAGATGATGTCTTACCATTGTCCTTCATCTCTCTAGAAATGCCCTCTTACCTCTACTTACTATAGTCAATGCTTCCCACCCTCAAGACATCCCTCCAGAAGCTCTCAAGACAGGCCAGATCCTCCTACTCCTATGAAAAACCAACAATAGACCCTGATCACCTCACCAACTACCATCCCATGACTCACATACTATTTATTAGCAAGATCATTGAAAGAGCAGTAAATGTTCAACTCCAAGGCAACATCAGTGCTAACCATCTTCTGCATGTCTAGCAGTCTGTCTTCAAATCTAACTGCAGTATAGAAACTGCTACCTTACGAATTATGCACAATGCCCTCTTGACTACAGATGAAGATGACCATTGTCTCCTGGTACTGCTGAACCACTCAGCTGCCTTACACACAGTAAACCATCCCATTCTCTTACACACCCTGGAATCTTGACTAGGGTTCACCAGCAATGTCATTCACTAGTTTTCCGCCTACCTTTCTGACTAACATAAGTTCTTTATGTGGGCAAGTCCAGGTTAAAAAAAGATTCCTAACACATGTGGAGTCCCCAGGACTCCTTACTGTCTTCTGTTATGTTCACCCTCTAGATGGAGCTACTTGGTGCTCTGCTCACAGAAAACATCAAAGATTAACTAGTATGCCAATGCACCACAACTTTACTAGAAAGTCTCATCTGCTTCAGAAATCCAATGCCTCAAACACCGCTTGCTTATCATTCAGACATTAATCATACGTGATGCTCAGCTCAACCAAGAGAGAATCACTGTTATTTGCCAAGAGGATTTAAAGAAATGTTTTAAGTATTGCATGCAAATGTTGACAATGCAGTTCTGCATTACTCTTATAGATATTAACAGAGGTATTTCATTGTACAAATACTGTAACATGAACATTGACATAATTCAATTAAAAATTCTAAATTCTATATGTGTATTATTTGATAGAAATGAATGCGCCATTTTATTCACTTTAGTTAGCGTACGTGAGGCCTCCAAAGCCCTGTTCCATGACTGTAAGGAAAAATGTTTAGTCATTCTTTTTAACGTATCATTCTTTTCAGACTTTCTTCCCATGAAATGCTAGCTTGGAAATCAATGTCTTCCTGTTTTTTGCATAGTGATCCTGAGAAAGTAACTTTGAATCCAGTACATTGAATAACTGTGGAAAATAACTGTATTCAATTGTTTCAACTCATACAGATGAGCTAATAAGGATGCCTTTCTCATGTTGGTAATGGGAATCTTTCCTGATGTTTCAAATGACTGTCTCATGATGGACTTTGATTTGACAGTTACACCTTCTGATTGTGTAGAGTGATGGATGTCTTGTACTTTAATATACCATTCCCCAGTTGGATCAGTGGCATTCTTCTCCAGATCCCATTTGAGCATTCTTATAGCCCAACTTTCTCTAGCACTCTTAGCTTGGCATTGTTTGGTCTTTGAGAGGTACAGACCTCACTACCTTTACTCTTCATTTTCAGTTCTTTGCGGAGACTTAGCATTTTTCCTCTGCCCCTAGAAGAATCCACTTGATTGAGCTTCAGTCATGCTTACACCTTCCCTTTTTGCTTACTTTTTACCTACTTTGGTTAGTCATCTTTTGCCCCAGATGTGTTATTCCAAATTAATATTTTCTTTTTACTTTTTGTCTTCATGTGTTTTAGCCCAGCGCATGCTAACTTGTGACTTGCTAATCTGTAGGAATTACCCTTGTTCTAGCTAGTCAACTTAGATAACTTTTAAATTGCCTTAATGCTTAAAAGAACTGAACAGCAGTTATTCACAAACCATCAAATAATTTGTGGATAATTTGTATTGTTCTTGCTGAGTGTTCAGTCCTTTTAACGTTAGTTTGCGTAAACCTTTTTTGACACCTTGGTCAACCCATGGTGATTCTGTATCTTTATAGTTTTGCCTTGAGAATCATATACATGAATGTGAGCATGAGTCCGTAATAAAATCCTTAACTTTATTCCCGACTGGTGTTTTCCTTGTGTGACCACATAGGACATACTGTCATTATAAATTGTATTGTTTGAGTTTATAAATAGTTTCTCTAATCCTTATGCTGGGTAAAAAGACTCATTACCCTTGTTAAAAGTATAATTGACAAATGCCTTATCACTATCATGGCTCTGTAAAGTCATTGAAAGATGTGTGTCTTAAAATGTCAGGCACTATATCAAAAAGAGCAGCTCCTGGCCAGTCATAAATCTGGTTCCTGCGTTGTCTGTAGCATTCAGATAGCTGAACTAAAAATCATTGATTATATGCACTGTGTAGTAGACGGGGAGATGTCTTGCCTCATTCTACTTGACCTCAAAGCAGCTTTTCACTTAGAATGGAGTGAACTTTTGATGTAGTTCATCAGAGCAGGCTAATTCCAGTCTTTGAACAAGGATTGGCCAGCACTGGCAAAACCCTGATTGGTTCCCCTTTTTTAAACAACAATGCACAATTCATGAAGATCCAACTTTACTCCTCGGGAACTGTGCCAGTGCCTTGCAACAGACTCCAGGATTTCATTCCAGGAGTCCACTTTGAAGAGTTAGGGCCTGATTTAGGATTTGACAGACAGGTTACTTTGTCACAACAGTGATGGATGTCCAATCCTCTGAAATATACATCCCAAAGGAAATAATGGGAATAATATTTCAGTGAAAGGGATAGCCATCACTGTCGTAACAGAGTAACCCATCTGCCGAAATCTAAATCAGGCCCTTGGTTATTTGATTGTTCCAGAATCTTTTTCATACATGTATATGTCTTCATAAATGACATCTTCTCATTATGTACCACATTGACCAAACTACAGTCCAAGATGGCTAATATCTTTCTTTTTCACAGTCATGAAATCTGATCTCCTTTTCTTCTCCTTCAAAATAAAGGAACAGATTTAACCTATTTCTTCATGTTAAAATTAAATAAACTTTTCTTTGTCTAAATGTATCCATTGAAATCTCTGGGTTTCATTCCAGAACTTTTAATTTTACAAGTTCTCCCAATAAAAACCACAAAATTAACCAAATTGATCTCTGAATGCTAACAAAAAACATTTTCTGTTGTTTCTCCATCTAAAAGTGATAAGAAACACAATGGTATATTTTGCTTGGATGCTGGCAATTCTGTTCAGGTCACATTGCCTAAATTCTGACACCAAAATCAATGAAGGGAATAGAGAGGTAACTTATGGGTCATATCTATAATCCTCACTAGAGATCATACAAAACAGGTATAGTATATGAATCTATTGTATGGATATCCATGAGGCTAGCAGTGTTCTGTGTTTTTTTGTAAAATACTCATCCAAGTACTCAAGTGGTGTGCTTCAATTTTGGGTACCCCTGTAATACTTCATACCAAGGGTGAGCTACTACCTTAGTAGGGTACATCATTCATGATCAATTGTTGTTGTAGGGCTAAATTGCTTGAGAGTTCCTTTATAAGGTTACATAACGCAGGTGAGACATGAATGAGGTATAATGACTCTTAATGGGCACACTTGAGACCCACTGCCTTGGTGAGAGCACTTGACCCTTGATGGGCACATGAAAAAATTTAGATATTTTGGCATATACATTATGGCGAGCAGGTTATTATACACATACTTGATGTTTTAACTATGAAGCACATCACTCCCATTTACCAGGTAAATTCAACTGTCAAAATTACCGAGATAAAATACTGTTACCACACTGTGTTGGGACTTTTTTTGTATCTGATTCCAAGTTTTTTCAAACCACAATGTGGAAAGAAGTGCAGTTAGGTCTTTGTTGATAAAAGTACCACACAGTATTCCCCTTACTGTACTGTTTTTGCAATTCAAATTCAGGTATTTATTGAAGATATTTCTGTGGGTAAAAATCTGTGACCATGCACAATTTGCACAAAATCTGGGACCTCAAATCAGACACAAGAACCATATGTGCATGATTTCAAATATACTGTAGCAGTCAGAATTAGCCCGCAAGATGCTCACTATGAATCAGACAGAGTGGACCTACCATAGGCTGATTTCAAGCACATTGGTTTTCTACTCATTTTTTGTGGGGATGGAGACACAGAATGGATCTTAATGTGTGGTAATTCCACACTGTAAAACCACATGAGGCTTTGACTGCAGCAGCAGGCTAACCTCACTTCCATTTTTAGGTCAAGCTTGGCAGTGCGCAGCTCCATCTGCAAGATATGTTGTATTGAATATATGCTTTTGACCACCGCCCACTCTTGCCATTTGTTCTACGTTGTGCTTGTCTTAAATGCTTCCTTTTCATTGGTCCATTTTTCTAAATGTCCCTCCCTCTGTGCGCTTAGTTCCCTACCAGGCAATTTCACTGAGAGAAATTTTTTGTTGCCCATCATACTACATCACGCTTCATCCTCTTACAACATGTGATGGCCCTGTGTCCATCTTCCTGTCTGATTTTTGGTTTTGACTTTCATCCCATCTGGGCGTCATGCTTCATGTTCCAGTCTATATAACGGGCTGATAACGTAGGTCTGCTGCAAACCCATCCTCGTTCAGTAAAAATGTTCAGTTTCAGTTTGTCAAAGCATCCTATACTAGGTGCAGAGACCTTTCTGTTACAGAAAATCTTTGTGTTCCACAGTTGGCAAAGGCCCTCTGGCCTATTTGTTAGCTTTGTCTCTGGAAATGGATCATGTGGTCTGAGGCTCCTGGAGCACTCTGTTGACCCTTGAGTTTGTTCCACGGTTGCTAAATCTCCAAAACCACACTGCGGCCATTGCGTATGATCAGTTCATTGAGAGCCACCCGACCCTCATTAGCTTTAAGAGAGCCTCTTCGATTGCCACTGTTTGTTCCATGTTTTACCCCAGCCCCTCCTGTATCATTCCTGTGCGACTTTCAAGTGCTGTATCCCCAAGACCTGGGTTGAGAAAGTGGCAGAACGGCACACTGTTCCTCAGGGCCCAATTTACTGCAGGGCTTGACACGAAATCTACAGCATTGCCCAATAATTTATTTGGTATATCACCCTCTTGTTTGGTATCTGTCAAACTGATTGAACTGAAAGCCGTCCATTGTTGAATCATGTCTTCTGTTTCAATGTTTAGTAAGAATTGTTCACATAAGGCGTCCCTGTTCTACAATTCCTTCTACCACTGTGTATTTGAAATCTGAACAGATATTTTACCCTTTGTTACGCCAGCACCATGTGTAGCGCATGCTAATTGGTGTTTTTGCTTGCAGTATTTGTGCAGTGCATCAGTGGCCTAGTACAAGTGATTCCAGGCCGCTGCTTAAAACAGGGATCTGTTATGTTAATATGCAGAGTTAAGCGAGGCTGTTGATAAAGTCAGCTGTTTGTGGCCAATCAATCTATCACAATATTTATAGAGCGCACTACGTACCCGCTAGGGTTTCATGGTGCTGAGGGGGTGGGGGGGTGCTGCTACTGGTCGAAGAGCCAGGTCTTGAGGAGTCTCCTGAAGGTGAGAAGGTCCTGGGTCTGCCACAGGGGGGTCGGGAGGGTGTTCCAGGTCTTGGCGGCAAGGTAGGAGAAGGATCTGCCGCCGGAGGTCTTGCGTTGGAAGCGGGGAACGGTGGCGAGGGCAAGGTTGGTGGAGCGGAGATGGGGACGTAGAAGTTGAGTCTGTTGTTCAGGTAGGCTGGTCCGGCGCCGTGGAGTGCCTTGTGAGCGTGGGTGAGGAGCTTGAAGGTGATCCTCTTGTCCACGGGGAGCCAGTGGAGGTCTTTCAGGTGGTGGGAGATGTGGCATCGGCGGGGTACGTCGAGGACCAGTCGGGCGGAGGCGTTTTGGATGCGTTGGAGGCGCCGGATGTCTTTTGCTGGGATGCCTGTGTAGAGAGTGTTGCCGTAGTCTGGCCACAGCTGAACCTGTTCCCCTGCCTTCAGTCGGAGAAACAGGAACAAATTCTGTGTACAGAAAGGTATTTTCCAAAGTAACAAATTCACAGTTTCCTCCTGCCTTAATCTCCTATCACAAAAAAAACATCATATTCCTGTAACCTCACCATGAGCTACTGAAAGCAACTAAATCTCCACAGGATGGCATACCAATTTTCTTAAAGGTTGTATGAATGCACATGAATCCATACTAATGCTAATAGTCGCTGTGCACCCCTTTCTTCAAATGGCCTGCCCCTGACACCTCTTCCAGTGTTGGTGCACAGGAAAGGGATTTTTAATGTCGGAAAGCATTGGGTCACAGAGAAGTGGTGGGGCCACCTTCAAGGGCCAATCATGAAGATTGGGTGCATGTGTGTAAAAAATATGTGTGTGTGTGTAAATATATATTACCTATTGGTGGTCGCCACTAAGTAGTTATAGTTAGGACCCAGTTTCTATCGAAAGAGTATTTTTTATTTTGCTAAAAAAATACAATGCTCTCTTCAGGTGCTGTGTGGAAAGTTTCGGGGTGATCTGTCAAGCGGGACCCGAAAAAAAAGGGGGCGTCCAAAACTTGTTTTCCCCATTCTTTTTTTCCGTTGGGATTTTGAACAGCAATAACGTCCAAACCACTGGACGGAATTACACCAAATTTGGCAGAAAGGTAGCTCGTGGTCCAGAAAGAGCCTTTTTAGGTTGAGGGGACAAGCGCTTTGACCTGTTGTAAGTATTGTGAGCTTTTAACCATGTCCACCTCACACCCATCACTTTCACTTGTTCGTGG
Source organism: Pleurodeles waltl (assembly GCF_031143425.1). Classification (NCBI taxonomy): domain Eukaryota; kingdom Metazoa; phylum Chordata; class Amphibia; order Caudata; family Salamandridae; genus Pleurodeles; species Pleurodeles waltl. Next base: position 395,416,667 of record NC_090451.1, read on the forward strand.
GCTTGCCTTCTAAAAATCACTTGATGTCATTGGTACGTGCTTCAGGTTTGTCCTGCCTTTTGGTGGTTTGGTTACCGCCTTGGACACTGACCCAGTTACAATTGCTGATATACTTCAGCGTGGGCAAACTACTTTTTTCTTTGTCTGCGCATCGTAGCGGCCATGACGCTCACAGTGCCCAGAGCCCAAACACGACCTGTGGCATTGTTTTTACAGTATATGCACTCTGATCTGCTTAGAACATGTTTTTTGCAACAGACATATTAATCCTGTGTGCTACCTTATGATGACTCCAAGCTTCCACTACACAAAAGTATGTTCTCTCTCCAAAAAGAACATAAATGGCCAGAGTTATTTTGTCATTTTTAAATTACATGCACCTTGTGATTTGCCTAGTGAACATTCTATGCAGCAGGCACATTAACCCTGTGTGCTACCTTATGATGACTCCAAGCTTCCACTAGACAAAAGTATGTTCTCACTCCAGAAAGAACATAAATTGCCAAAGTTAGTTTGACATTTTTACATTGCATGCACTCTGATCTGCTTAGTACACGTTCTTTGCAGCTCACATATTCATTCTAGGAGCTGGCCATAGAGCTTGGAGCGCAAACTTGAACAGCGTTATCGTTTTTACATTATATGCACTCTGATATGCTTATTACATGTTCTTTGCAGCAGGCATATTAACCCTGTGCGCTACCTTATGATGACTCCAAGCTTCCACTAGACACAAATACCCAAAAGAACACAAATTGCAAGAGTTATTTTGACATTTTTACATTATATGTACTCTGATCTACACTTCTTTGCAGCACACATACATATTCATTCTAGGAGTTGTAGTTTTATTTTTATAATGTGATACAACCAGGACACCAGCCCTTGGAGTAGTAAGCCCTAGTCCAATTCGATTCGCACATTTAGTTTATGTTTCAGCGTTGCATTCTGAGACTTGTAGTTTTATTTTATACTGTGACACATGGTGTGAATACAAAGCAGAAACCTGACTAGATGGACTACATACATTTGAGTCTGTGAAACGTGAGCTATGTGTGCATGAATTTATACATCTAATCTCGAATAGAACTTTCAGTTGATTATGCTGTACATTGGTCAATATGTTATCACTAATATTACTGTTCAAGACTGGCTGAGGATCATTAATATCATGTGAGGTGGCTCTCTTCAAGTGTGTGAAAAATCATGGGCATTTTGTTCAACTTCCCAGACTGCAGTAAAGGGACAGTGATCCACATTCTTGGAGTACAATTATTTATTCTTTGCCCCAAGGTCAATGTCGCCTGTACCAACTGCCAAGTAAATATGCTTTGCACCTGGGAGTGGTTTTTGTTTTAAGTGCCTTGTTTAAAAAAATATTCTACAAGGCCTACTAGCCCTTTGGTTATATGCAGGGCCACTGGAATTATGTGGCAGAAAGGACCAAAATATGCAGCAGGGTTGACCAATTAATGTGGCAAAAGAAGTCAAATTATGCATTTACAATGCCAATAGCTCCAACTCAAATACATGTGAGACCTATTGCATTGCAAATGCTTGTTTTTAATTGTTTACGGTGGGAGCATACAATGCATCCACCTCACCTACACAAAACATGTTCCCCTTTCCTCCCCTACTACCCTTAGCCCCTCCTTCATTCTCGACCCCAACGAGAGGCCCCTGCATATATTTATCATCTGCTCAGAGCAAGTGGTTTAGCGAATCACACTGCATGTGGTTTTACAGTGCCCCAGTACCTTTAAAATCAGAAAGAAGGTCTAACTGAAAAGTCATTACGAAAGCTCTGATTTTTTTTATTTAAAAAACATGAACTGCAAATAACTGACATGCAAATCAGCAGCGCTAAATATCTTCAACGTTTTTCCCACACTCAGTAAAAACAATTTTAAACACAGTAAAATGTGAATTTCTTCCATATGCTTGTTAAAACTGTATATTTATAGCACTGATTCACCAAAACTCTTAAAGTGCTTTATAATTGCACATTTTCATGGTGCACAAGGTATCGACTTTAGAAGGTTGAATGGCCGGTATCTCCGCACTAGGATTTGTAATGATAAATATGAGAGCATGCAAGACAATAATTCAGTCTTATGAGCATTCCATGAAACTAATAAAATGCAGTTTCTTTGAGCTTATAGTTCCTGTTTTAAGGTAAAGCATCCAGGCTACTTCTTTAGGACAAAGTCCAGGAAACACAGTTTTATTTCTTTTGCATCTGTTCCCTTTGATTATTCTTCTGACTTTTGCCATGAGCACATTTTGAATGTTAACAATAAAATGTATACACATTAATTTAAAAACACTCCCATTAAATCGCTTGACTGTTATTGCTGCTGCAACTTTTGATTTTAATAAATGTATAGTTTTTCGTTGCTTCTAGAGCACTGTGTTTGCTTTCTTACTAAAACTATAAAGGAATATGGAACAATTACAGCAGAACGGGCCAGAGAAGGCAAAGAAGAAAGGCAGCAATAAGAACTGATGGAGGTAGGCATGTTAGGGAGAGAGGACTCAGGGGGCTGAACAAGTAGAATATCGATTGTGTTTAATTGAAATACTGATTGCTCAATAATATTGATGGCATTGACCAATAGTACTATTGTTTAAAGTGTGCAACATCATGTGATTTCATTGAACCAATTAGCTAACCAGCTATGTAATTAGTGCAGCACGTTTAAGGCCCTATTAATCATGGACGGCAGAGTCATTCATTCCGAAAACTGTGTATGTACACATCCGTGGTTGGACAACTAACCCGGCTTATTAAAGGAATATGAACCACTTTTCTGAAGCAATATGTTTATTTAAAATTCAAAACATGTTTTAATTGATTTTCTTCTAATAAAAAGGATTACAATCAGCATAATGTATCAAAGGCATCATCACAAACCATCTAAAACATCTGCTCAAGACAAGACCTGAGAAGCCACTACACAAGTCAGAGCAATGCATCAAGGAGGATGAAATAATACATTGGGTCCAACAGCGCGTCTTGAAGTAGTTCAAAATCCAAGATGAACTGATTCTACCTCTGATATGTATGGCTGTAAAATAATGCAACAGGAGTGCTACTTCAAATACTCATAAATGCTTTTGTGACTGTTATAGTGTGCAAATTACTAATACAATTGCAGGATTAACTGAAAGAAAAACCTGCCTTTAAAAGTGCAAGGCTGAAATGAAAATGAGGCCTGCACTGATAATTGACACAGATATTTCGAAAATAAATCACCGTCTAATTAAATTTATTTTATGTTTTACTAACTGAGAGTAATGAAAAAAAATAATTACATGTTCTGAAAATAAATAGTTTGAGTTTTATGAAATGTTGTACACTGCACATGTTACTACATTTTTAAAAGGCCTATGTTAAGCTAATTCAGAATGCTTAGAAAGTTTTCTGTTCTTTCTGAAACATAATGTGTGATGATCTAATGTCTGAGAGAAATGTTCTCCTTCTGTAACTTTTGAAACATGTGTTTAGTTTCTGCCAGATAGTGTTCCACAGAAAACAATGGCTTTCAGTAGTTTTATTTATTTGAAACATTTTATTTCTGAAAGGGAAACTGATGATGGCAGTGAAAGGAGCTGGACCAATGAGGGAGAAAAGAATACAAGAAGTGCAACATGAAGAAACGTGATTTAGTTTTAAGTGGTTCTGTCCAAAACCACCCTATAGTCTAACCAATGCCAGAGTATCTAGTTACTTTTTGGGACTTTAATATTGTGATGTGATCTCAGACTTTGGGGGAGATTTTGCTTTGTCTTATGCGGAATTCTTCCCTTCTGTTTGTTTGGAGTGCAGTTCTTCCCTGTTCCTGGCTGTGTTCAGATGTGCTTTTATTTCTGCTAGTGAAATAATGTGCTATGTGCTACTGACAGTTCAGATGCATTAACGCCAAATATTACTGAACTGTTCCCATAGATGTCACTGTCCACTGAAGCTGACCATGATGATGCTCCATTGAAGACTTCAATGCCTGCTGACCCCATTTTGGAGAGGTATAACACAATTTGCGCATTTGTCTTTCTTGCAGGTGTTTTTCCTCTTCTAGAAACACAACTGCTATTTTTGCTAGCGCCATAGATAGATGTTTTCCAAATTTGTTTTTGTCTTCTTTTTCTTTTTGCATGAAGTCCAACATGCTTAATCTAATTAGGGTAATAGTTAGAATGTCATATTCTGAATTTGGTTGCACAATGTAACTGATTGTAAATAATACATCTTTGTGAACTCAATATATTCTACCTCAACTGTACATCTGATATTGCTGTTATTCTGTATGGTGATTTTTGAGTGCCTAATGATTCCTATTCTGTCAAAGCTGAGATTGTTTAGAAGGTTTGGTCAAGCTGTGTTATTCATGTATCTTTATAATTTGGTTTTGCATTTGGTTTATGTAATCTTAGCATTGTTAATCTAAAGGGCAATACATGTTTGAACTTTACTAAACTGGTGTGGTGAATCACGGCCAACTAGGTCATGGTGTGCTTAAATTACTGATTCTAACGTTGATTGTTTGGTTTGGTTTATGGTTGACTTTGTTTTGTTCAGAGCCAAACACTCACACCTATCTGAGTCGAAAGGTTCATTCCACCTCATGAGGGTAGATGGTTGGTTACTCTTCCGTGTCCCCTTATAAAATAAATTATCAAAACAAATATGAGGTAGGACGCGCACACATGACTTGTCCCAAAATTACCTAATTGTACATGAATATTCATTGTACAATCCTTTTCAGGATGTTTTAGGACCAATTCATGAAGGCATTTAAGAGTATGTGAAATAGGAGTGCCGGAGCATTTACAATATTTAGTCCGAATATGTTAACAATGAGATCTGAAGACATGAAAAAGGTGGCAGAAATGTAGTTGTAAAGTGACATTAGCTAATTAACTTATATCAGAAAAATAACTAATCCTAAACATCTTTCTATTGTAGTGTGTGATACAAGGGAGGACGCACGAGAGCTCCAAAGGTACCTAAGTCTATGCCTGAGTAGCTCCTACAGTCAATGTTTTTCCCACTATATTATGTGATTTAAAATCTTGTTGATCCTATTACCAAATCAAGACTCCAGAAGGCAATAAAAAAATGTGGAGACGATAAGCTACTCACAAATTGAACTGGGAAACCTCAGAGCTCTGAGGTAGAATCCCATTAGCAATTTAGACCATTTGTTTTCATTGGGTTTTGATATTAAAAAATAAACAACTAGGACCCCCATTTGGAAAAACAACATTTCTAATGGATAGTCTATCTACCTGCAAAATCCTTACTGGTTGACCATCTCCAGGCATTAGACTGAATCTAGAAAATGTTAATAGCAGCTCTGCACCTGTATGGGTCCCTGACTCCAACGTTGGAAGTAGTCCTGGATTACTGTCACCGGGGCCATACAGTGCCTACCTTGGTTCACTGATGTCAGTTCCATGTGTTTTGTTCTATGAGGTAGAGACAAGGAAGCAGACGATCAATTATGTTGCAGTGCAGAGCTACACATAAATCAAAACGTTTTCAGCAGTTTTAGTGGCCTATGACCATACTTATGGATGAGGAGGTAGGTGGAATTGGAGAGGAAATCCCCTTTTTTCAAAGATGCAATCACCTGCAGATTCCTTACCTATTTAATAGATTCCCAAGCAGTACCTCATCATGGTAGTGTGGACTGACTAAAGGAGCTGTCAGACAGGGAAATCCTTAAACACTGAAAATGCAGGAATTCCATTCCTTCTCACTTCAGAATCAGTCCAAGCAATGATGCATAGCAAAGGTATGAAGGAAAGCCCATGTTACAACATGACAAACTTCAGCCACAGGGACACATGTGGCAAGTGCTTCAGCAGAAGGCTTGGGGCCTAATCTAGAGTTTGGCAGATAGGTTACTCTGTCACATATGTGAGAGATATCCTGTCCGCCATGTTACAATCTCTGTAGGCAAATATGATATCTTAATATGGCGGATGGGATATCTGTCACACTTATGATGAAGTAACCCCCTCAGTCAAACTCTGAATCAGGGACAAAGTTCTGAAGGAGTGAGTGCAGATTCCTCTGAGTCAGTGCTTAATTTGAGCTGGTGGGTATTTGTGGGGGGCGGCACTTATTTTACTGCATCAGGCAATTACTGTGAGCACAAGACACATATGGGAAAGACAGAAGAAGAGAAAGATGGCAATGTGTTACAAAGGGAGAAAGAATAAAGCTGTAAGAGTGAGCTGAATGGTCAGCGAGTGAATGTAAATGGATTAAAGAGCCCTGAGATGTCTTTAGGATTATGTTGCCTCAGTATTCTTAGTTCGCACATTTGATTGTAGCAGCTGCATGTTTCAAAGGGGAGCACCAGCACATTTTCTTGTACAAATAAATCACTGCTCTGTGAGAGCCTTTGTGGCAATGATATAACACAGTTTGATACACAGTAGGATCCAGCAGTATGTCTCCTTCTTTACTGTTCTACCCTTTTTCTGCATGCATAACTCAGAAACTGCTGGCTATCAAACATGATCACCTACATACAGTCTATAAGTGACCACTCTAAAGGGATTCAGCCAGAGTAATCTCTCCTCCTATGTGGGGATGAGGTAAATGGTAGGAAGGGTAATAGATTTCCCCAAGTAGAAAGGGGTCACTACCTTTGGGAGGAAAGCTGTTTTAGTCCTGTAGGCCAGAATGTTCTGGTAGAAGCACGTGAAAGGCTGGTAAACACTGAGTGCCGGAAACTCACTGATACATCTTGCCAACTTAATGGTCACAAGACAAACAGTCTTGTAACTCAGCAATCACAACTGGCAGCTAGGAAGCTACTCAAAGTGAGCACCCATCAAAAACATCAAAGAAAGATTAAAATCCAATTCTGGCATTACAATGAGTGTCAGAGAAAATGTGTGTCATCACACAATTGAGGATATGAAAAGGGATGGCTGATGTGGACGGAAGAGAAATGCTGACAAGTCAGCAGTGTGTGCTTTGATAGTGCCCACTGGACAACCCAGCTGGACTAGTGACAGAGCAAAACAAAGGACTTCCAACTGATGTGAATTTAAAGGGCCTACATTCTGATCCACAAACCATATGCCAAATCTGTTCCATCTTCATGAGCAGAAAGAATTTGTGGAGGGGTGATGAGATGAAAATATCCCATCAAACGCCTCAACTGGCAGATGGAAGAGGTTCAGTTGTCCATCCCCAATCTCTAGGTGTTAAGGTGTCAGCTCAGGAGGTTGGGGTGCAGCACCACCCACTTCGACTGGAGAGGAGGTCGGCCTTCAGAGGAAGAATGAGAAGGGGACACAGATAGAGTTGCCAGAGGTCTGCGTCCCATACCCTAATCGGCCAGTCAGGGGTAATAATTATGGTTTGGGACTGTTCCCTGTGAATATTTTTCTGCAGTCAAGGAATCAAGGATATGGGAGGAAGCACATAATGAAATAGAACACTTTAATTGGAATGTGTCCCTTTAATCTCCCTGCAAGAATTACTGGAGGGCACACAACTGTGTACGATGAGACTGTCGTGAGCTGTAACAAGGACTGCCTAAGGGGTGGCCCACATGGCAACGATGCTGACTGGAACTGTCAAACCTGATGTTAGGTGAGCCAGTCAGATGGTTGATAAGTAGCTAGACCCCTTACTGGTGCACACAAGTCCACAGCCTCATCATTTCCTGAAGGAGAAAGTGGAACCAGATTCTCCCTCTTTTTGAACAAACAACATTGTGGTTGTTCTGAACAGATCACCTGCGACAGGAAGGGAGGAAGACTTTGAGAGTCACCCAAATTGCCTACAATTTGAGCAGTCTTATCAGAAACATCAGCTCTTCTGGAGTGAATGAGAATGTCATGTCCAGAACTACAGGGATGCTATTGCCTGCAGGTGCTCTTGCACATCCTATGACAAACTGGCCTTGAGCAGCAGGTCATCTTACCAGAAGTACATGGAGCTCCCCAACTTTCTCACATGAGCTCCATCCACCACATCACCTTAGTAAAGACTCAAGTACAGATATTAGCCCATATGGGAAGATTGTGAACAGTTAGTCACAGGATCATTCCCCAACTGAGTGCATCTCTTGTGTGACTGCAAGATTAGTATGTTTAAATATGCATCCTGTAAATCAGGCGATACCATCTAGTCTTCTGCTTCCAGTGCAAGAAGAACCTGAGCCAGTGACAGCATGTTGAACCTGTCCTGAGCAAAGGATTTTGAAGTTTGGTATTGGACAAATGCCATCTTCCTTCCTGGTTGTTAGAAAGTCCTGGAAACAACTCAAATGCTCCTTTCTGCAGCAAGGATGCTATTCACTGGTACAAGATCCACAGGTGAACCTCTGAAAAGAAGGAGGGGAGGGGGGATCTGTGGAGTAAAGTAAAAAAGGCTAGGGCATAATCTTATTCTACAATGTGCAAGATCCATTAATTCAATGCTGTGGCCCTGTAGGCTTGGAGACAGGAGGATACCCATCTACAGATGGCCACACCTACATCTTTAAAGATGAGCTAAAGACATTTTCTGGGTGGTGCAGTGTAGGAAGAAGGAGGAGGGCTGCTGAGCTTGACTTTTGCCTCTTCCTCTGTACTGGTGAATCACTTGTTAAATGGGAATAATGGCCCTCAGGTAGATACAGCAGACTGAAGGGCCGACCTGCAAATGGTATGGCTGAAAGATACTTCTATAGGGGCTCACCTCATTGGATCTACATTTTAGTCTCAGTAGACATGTCCAGTCCTTTTGAGTTTTGCAAGACCAGGTAGTCAACAATATCCGAAGTGGAGGGTGGCAGCAAATTGCCTGCTTCACTTCTATTGCCTTCTTCATGGGAGACCATTTCTGGCATTCGAACATGGTCCACATTGGAGCATTTTCGCATAGTTTGCCAGTAGCAATGGCCTGATGAGGTGTCAGGCTGAGATGACAGCCTAAATCTAGCCTCTTCAACTATTTTCTGGGCCTCCCTCCTAGACCTAATCTATAACGTCTGTAACTTAGAGGGTGGATGAGAATGTAATGTCTCTGACGACTGTATTGCCGTTGTAAGTGTAGACAGTACCGCAGATAGTGTTGATGATGCTGGAGAGATTGTTAATAGGAGTCTTGGCACCAGAATGGCTCCATCATGCCAGAGGTGTTCCCTGAGAAGAAACTGGGGGCACATGGCACCTAGGAAGGACTCACCAGAACCAATAAGGAGCACCAAATGTTCCCATGGGACTATGAGACTCACAGGAGAGGACCTCATTTGAACTGAACATCCCCATCATGGTGTGAAGGAAAAGGGCTGAGTCAGCCTCAGGTGGCAGAAGTTCCAGATAGGCCAACATCATTGCTGATGCTGAGTGTGCTAGAACCACATTTTGCCCAGGATACGCCTTGTGACCAACGCCGGAAAGGTTAGCCGTTCTGGAGATATTTCCTCGACTAGAGTCATCTCCACAAGCTCCTACTCCAAGATTTACTCTTCAAGGGGATGACGTGCCCTGGGGTGACTCACCTTGGCACCATGGCATGACACCACCCTGTCTTCTTCTCTGCTTCCTCTTCTCAGAGGATTTGTAGGGCAATGAGAAACTCTAACCATAACCACTGTTAAGCCCTATATTTGCTGTGTACACAGGCCACAAAACGGTTGACCCTACGCTCTTTGATGACCTTAGAGTGCATCAGGCCACATTTCTCCCAGGACTTGGAGTCAGACCTCAGACCAAGGCCCCAAATGCATACGTCATATGGGTTGGGAATGGGCATCTAGCCGCTGCTAGAATGCCATGGCTTTAATCTTGAGCCTTTTGGAGGAGACATTTCTTCACAATGCACGGAGGAATATTAGTAGAAATCATAAAAATGTGAAAACATGACGAAAAGCTCCAGATCTGCATTGAAGGGCATGGAAAAAAGAGAACTGATGTCAGTGCACTGGGGTGGGTCTGTACGGCTCGAGTGATGTTACTCCAACATGACTTCAAATATCGAGATGGACACAGTGCCTCCTACTGGCATAGAACACATATTAAAATGTCCACATCCAGTCTAGAACCTCAAGGTATCCGACAGTGTGGAAGACATAACCACATGAAAAGTCTATTACTGATAATTGTCAACCTTTTCTACCACCTCAAATGTAGCACTAATTGCTACTCTGAGGAGGCAGGCCTATAGTCATCATCTTTGAATAAACAGCTTCCTTATCTTTTTCTGGTTCCAATTGGCTGCCTTCATAACAACAGCCAGATACCGATGCAGAAAGAGGATGAACTTACTTTGCATTCCATATTAGCCATACTTTTTGAACCAAGGGAGACAGCTCAAAAGCCCAAGTTCACTACCTACAAATGACTCAGATGCTTTCTTTCGAGACATCGGACAAAAGCTTGTTTCCATAGCTACAGGGAAAAGAAAGAGTGGCAAGTCACCTGCACTAGTCTGTGAGTACCAATTAACACTAGACACAATCAAAACATTTTGAATGAGGTCCATGTACATGTAGTGTTGTTCTCTGTCATTTGTTGCTTTCCCCCTTTAACGGTTCCCTCAGATTCCTTCCTTTCTGCTCGCTGTACTGACATTAGGCCTTGGCGGGGTTCACAGAGTTCTGCTACTAGGAACTCCATGAAGTGCTGAAAAAACTAATCTGGGCTGATTCTTAGCACCAGAAGTTTGCCCCGTGCTGTACAATCAGCACGAATGGCACAAGGCACAAGTACAAGAGGCAACTGCTTCTCTCTGCACTAACTAACCTAATGATGACGCATCGCGAGAGAGGAAAAACTCCATTCTGCATCGTTCTGCGTAGTTTTTCTGAACTCCTTGGGCAAAACTCGGCAAACTCTGCCTGTGGAGCAGAATTCATCACCTACCCCTTACTGGCACTTGCTTTGTCTTGGATTGGCTTTGGTTTTGACTTGCCTGTAGTTTTCCCCCGAGATTAGTCATTAACAATTAAGAAACTAGTTTTGTACTTGGGTGCAAACTTTCCTTTTTTGGTCTGGCAACTACAATTCTACTTTCTGGTAGAGAGGTGTGCATTTCATCTTCAATTCTCGAGTGAAAGTTTCCTGGTTTGCCTGTGGACTAGTTACAAGGACTCCTTCTCTCACACTGGGTAAGCTAAATCAGGATTTTGACATCACACTTACCTAATATAGAACTCCATGACCACTGATCTCTGTTTTCCATCCTGACAGTGAGCCATAGTGTGCCTCTGCAACGCCCTGCCATCCTTTACTTCAGAGAGCCAGTCCAGATCTTCCAACAACCATCTTGACTCTCTTGTCTCTATCTATCATTCCCTTTTTGAAACAGGTGCTCTCCTGGAAACGTATACAGGGAGTACAAGCACCTCTATGAGGAGAAGATGGGATTAACCTTGCTACTCTTTAAGGTACTTTACAAGGGTCATGGAAATATTTACACTGCTAAGTATGGCACAACCTCGTTGGCAGTATTACAGGAGGTGTTAAAGCAAATAGAGAATAGCATCAAGCAAAGCCGGCTATTGATTTAGGGATGAAATTGAAAGGTAATTTTGAAACAATTTCAGTAGCTACTAATAACACTCAACAAAGAATTGTTCACGTATGAACAGTAAAAAGGAGTTGTGGCAAGTCACATATAGTAGTCTGGCAGTACTAGTGGCCACTAGACATAATCAAAACATTCTGATTAGAATCCATGCAGTCCTGTGAACAGTTATGAATCTAGATTGTTCAATGAAGTCTTATCTTAAAAACTATGGTTGTGTATAGTTAATATACCCTCTCATTTACACAAACATTTCCTGTTTGCCACAGCGGCCCCAATGTGGTTAAGGCTATAGTGAAGTTCAGACATCTGTACAACTTTATATTGTATAGAACATACCTACTTTGGAACTACACATTGTCTAGACCATGACTATCTTACAATTATTCAAAAGAACACAGCATCCTACTATTGACATTATCTTAAAATTTTCTGCATATGTACCCCACATTGCATTTCATATTATATAATCGTTTGTTTTAATACACTTCTTTCTTTTATATATGTCTAGTATTGTTGCTACATGTGTATCATACATAATTTACTTTATTATAGTTCAATAGTGTATCAATTGTGCTGTTATGTATTCACATGGTTTATAATGCTTTATTGAATTAAGTGAAGGTGCAGCAACATCAATATTTTAATTCTTGCATTTGACATCATTTGATGTGAGACTGGCCCTTTTAAATAATATATAGAACCTACAAATCAGAGAGGAAGTCTTCAGCTTTCTGGGAGTCGTGGTTCTAGCTAGTACAAATATAGAAATTCTTAATTCTTACTGAAGGACGCAGGCAGGCATCTCAGAGCCAATCTGTCCTTATCAACTTTCTGGGGATGCCATAACTCCTGGGGGCAGAGATGCACAAGAACCTTTTCAATACACTTCTGTTGTTCTGCTAAGATACATAGGCAAGAGGCCACATTAGACATTTGTGTAGGCCCATGTAGTGCTATGACTGTCTAGTTAGATGCAAGGAGGGAGAGGTTGGGAAAAAAGAGGCTGACAAAATTTTATGAAGGGAAGTTCTGCTGTTACAATATTACATTCCTTTCAATATGTTCTTATTAATTGAATTCATTGCCACTATTTTGTTAATCTTTCTAGATACAACCATGCTTATTATTTTCACTACAATAGAGTGTATATTTTAATTAAATCCTAAAATATTTTTTCTAGCACATATTCTTCAGTGTGTCTTTTCATGATGAAAATATATTGGAAGCCTCCTAACAATAAATAATCCTGTGAGTCTCAAAGGACCAATCATTGCTCATACTCATGTAATGCTCAGATGATTCATGGGTTGCAGTTCATCAGGTTTCCTGCCTCAAGGTGGTAAGTTGGCATCAAGCCTGCACTATTGCCAGAGGTACTATAGGTCCTATTCTCAGGTCATATCACTATTCCATAGATCACTAACAAAGGTTGTAGAGAAGACTTTCTAATTGGATGACTAATTAACCCCACTTTCCTCAATGTTCATTTGTCTATTCCATTAAATATATGCTTAATTCGAACTGGGGACATTTGTCACTAAACGCTTCCCAAGTGGGTACAGAGCATATGCAACTTCTATTAGTATCTTATTATATTACTTTTTTAGCTATTTTTCACAACTAACAAAGCAAATGTGCAAGAATGCAATTGTTCCTTAATTTACATTATGTCAAGTGTTTTTTGTTAACTATCACAAGAAATGTAATTAACACTTGTTTGCACTAGAAAGTTATAGGAATTTGCCAAATTCATGCCAACCTGATGAGTATTGAGTCTCAGAAACTTGGATTTGTAGTATTTCAATTCATCTTGCTTAAGACAACATTAGAGTAAAAAAAACAAAAAAACAAAGACTCAATAGGCATTTTACCAGTCAGGTGCTTAGACACCAATGTCAGCATACTTTTTTTTACTAAGGCAGTCATAGTCCACCATGGTGACTAAGGCCCTATTAACTCTTCTACCCTTCTATGGTATGTGGGTTGGACATGGCTATTATAGGCAGGCATCTTTTGTACATCATCAAACAGTCTCAGAACTAAATATGTGCAGCTGTTCAGACTCATTTAACTTGTTAAAATTAGGTAAGGAAATTGTAACTTTCTCTTTATTCCTGCCTTCCATGTAAAAAGATAAAAATAGAGGGGGCACATTACCCTTCTCTTTCAAGTGAACATACTTCATTGCATTTGCTAAAGAGCCTCATGCAGGATTTGGTCCAGAGCAAAGGTCACCTCCTACCTAAAACCGGGAAGGTATAGGACTCACTTAATGTCGAGGTTCTTCAATGGTCTGTAGAGGACCATGATCATCATATCTTCAGCTGATGAGGTTAAAGCGACAAAGTAGATAACATGGGTGATGAAGAAGTGAATGTCCCTAGATTCCTGTGTATTATCATTTTATTCATTTCTAGAGTATCTGAGGACAGAAATGTTTTGCAGGTCATGAGCCGACTCATTATGTTCTCAAGATTTTCATGACTGGAATACACATAGGTTGTATCCCAAGTCAGGGCTCTGCTCTTATAATTCAATAAGATAAAGTCATTTGTTTTGTCTGTGGCTATTCATGAGGTGTACTTCACATTGTGTATGGCATGCACAATAAGATTTTGGATCACCTTAGGATTTTGGCCGCATAGTAGGGAAGTTAAGTAGCTCTATCACTATAGGCATCATGTTAGAGGATGCAATGTTAGGAAAAGTGCTAGGAGTCAAGAAAGCCACCTGCATGACTCCACCGACTGCGGTTGTGTTTCATGTCCCTGGTAGTTTTTGACTCTGCAGACCTTGGGTACTAGAATTTACAGCTTTCTAGGTGGTGGCTTGGGCTATCTCTTTCAGTAAATGTGTCGATAGGCCAGCTGGGAGAAATCAATCTGACAGGGATCGTACATGCGAGATCACCTGAATTTGTCTGGAAACATGGAGGATGTGGGACACAGTCCCACAGAGATACCTCTCTTGTTCTTGAAGACGCAAGTAACTACATTGACACTTTGGGGGTTATTCTAACTTTGGAGGAGGTGTTAATCCATCCCAAAAGTGACGGAAAAGTGACGGATTTACCACCAGCCGTATTACGAGTCCATTATATCCTATGGAACTCGTAATACGGCTGGTGGTATATCCGTCACTTTACCGTCACTTTTGGGACGGATTAACACTCCTCCAAAGTTAGAATAACCCCCTTTATGTGGTGGTAGAGGGGCAAGAATGTAGAAAAAAATATAACTGAAAGAAATAGGGGAAACCAGGGCACAAAGAAAGGCAGAAGCAAGGAAGTATAAAATGACAGAGCAATTACTTCAAAGCACTCACAAAATACAGTAAATCAATATCTCATCATTTTGAACTTATAGTTGTAACCAACATGCTTCTACTTGGAAATTAGAACTGTTGAATCAAAACGTGTTTGTAAAGCCTTCATTAACATGCATGCTGGAAGTGCCAGCACTAAGTTTCCCTTTCATTGTGATCCTTAGCTTTCATTCTCGCCATGGGGGATGAAAATGGGAACTGGTGTTTGCTATTTGATTTACAAATTTTCTCGTTTTCAAAACCTCTTTCGTGCACATTACAATGGATTTGACCTGCTGAACACCACGTTCAACTTGTAAAAACACTGTGGGCAGAAACTTTTGTTACCACCCACATCAAAATTAAAAGAAAGCGTGTAAAAAGAATGAAAGGGACATATTTAATGAAAAATCGTGCAGGGCAGGAATTCACCTTTCTGCACTGTGTGACAGGGAAAGAGCAGGAATGTGCCGTACTTAACACTGTACGGTGTATTCCTGGCTGTTTCTTGCGCTGGCGCACAATGTGCTATCGAGTGCCAATGCAGGCACCTTTGCACCATGGTGCAAGGGTGCCTGTACTGTAAGCAGGATAGTTTTTCTGCAGGAAGGGACGCCTACACAAAAACAATCCTGAGAGGCATTTTCCTCTGTAGCGCACCTAGAAAGAGGAAGTAACAAAGAGAAATAAAGATATTTCTCCTCGTTACGCCTCACCTGGGGTGGGGGAGGATTTCAACACTTTCCAAGATCTACCAGTAATGGTAAACCTGGGAATGAGCCAAAATCCATGGGTGGGTGCATTGGAACAACAACACTCCACCCACGGAATGCCTTCCCAGGACAGAGTAACGCAACACAGTGATTTGTGTTGAGTTGCGTTACTTTAGATTTATCAAGCCAGGCAAGGCCACACAGGATGGCAATGGCTGACTTGATAAATCTGAATTAAGAGTTGCATCGCTCTTGCACCCTGTTTCGTGGCGCAAGAGCAACTCAACTTTTTGTTAAATATGCCCCATACTGTCTTTCTACAATCTTCCATGAAACTAGAGAATCAAAACAAGCTTGGTGATATTTGGTTCTATGGTGAGGGTCAGGGTGTCTCAGCCCTGACATCTTTTATGTCAGCAGCATTTGCAAAGACACAGAAAGCAGACAACTTTGGGTTTTCATAGCATAATTTTCATTGCTTTCATCTGATGGTAATAAGAATCTTTAATATGAATGAGGGACTAAAACATAGATGTATATTAAGGGGCTTAATATGAACTGGACGGAGGGGATTAGTCCATAACAATTGTGAAGGAGATCCTGCCTGCCATGTAACAAGTTGCATATGATATAATGGAGTTTGTAATACAGTGGTCGGGTTGTACGTCACACTTGTGATGGAGTAATGCCCTCTGCTAAGGTCGTAATTAGGACCTAAGTCCAATACTTTTTCATCTATTTATACATGATCAAGCATTGATTCTTGCACAGGTGCCTTGTGACGATCACCGTGTGGACCATGAGAGGCATACATTTCTTTGATATGCAAAGCATATTGTCCTGTGGTCCATTCAAATATTACACTACACAAGATACTTTACTCATTTGAAGGCCACTGTAGACAGAAACAACTCAAAATTATTGATAAAGCTAATGTTTAAGTATGGGAATTCATATTCTGTAATTAAAAGTTCAGGCCGAATGGCTTGTAGACTGAAATAGAGCCATTCTTTGATTATTTGTTTCTTTGATTTAATGACAATGGTAGTTGGGACTGATACACAGATAAAAGCACACTTGTCAGCCAAACTCTCCAGACATTCCGCCACTTTATAGCTGAAAATGCAGCCATCTAATAAATGTTTGAACCACAAAATGACATGAGGCTAGTGTAGTTGCATAACCTAAATCTCACAAAGAGTTGACAGGACTTTGTTTTTAAAAGATACTGCCATGTCTTAGCAATAGACTCCTCACCACCCAAAATGATTCCCTGAAGGAGGCCATGAAAGAAATCAGTGGCCAATACCCCAGACAAAATTCTGTCAATTGCTGATTGGCCCAAGAGACTAAATGATGGCAGTCATGTAATCAAATAAATGGGTAAATGACCATACATTAATTGTTTTGAAAAGACACTGCACATTCATCCTCTGGTACCCACCTACCAGGTGAATATTCACATCAACGAACTATGAACCAGTTATTGCAGACACTATTGCATTGCATAGCCTGGGTGCTTTCACCTTCACAAAGACCTGGATTTCACCTACCTCCTTGCACATCCTCAATATTGGTGCTCTGTCGTACAACAAATAACCCAACAATCACCTGCAAAAGGTAGAAGATAGCTTTACAATACAGCACAGAATAACTTGGTTGTCAATTCATCTTTCCCACTATAGCCTCCCAGCTAACAAAGACAGTATCTAACACCCATTAAAACAATATCTTCATCTTTTTGAAGGTTTGCCAAAGGCGAGGGTGCTAAACTGATGCAACTTCTGTACCCTGTAGGGTGGCATCAGTGGAAACAGAGCTAGTGTGCTTCTTGATTTTGTCTCTGAGAATCCTGAAAACATATTCTCATTTGCTTTAACATGTAGAGGCACTGCAACTTCAAGGTATGATTCCCTCTTCTGCAAGAACACTCTACTCACAACTATAATATGTTCTAAAGCTTATTTAAGGTGACAATTACCAAAATCAAGAAGCACATCACAACTTGAAAAACCTCATGATTTCCCTAAAGCCATACAATATGGACACTCCATCTTCCCTTCATTAACAATGACATTTATTACTGTCAAACCACTGCAGCCAATGCTTTGCATCATTAATGGCTCTCACAGAAGTCATATTTCCTCATATCTTCAAGGAAAGACTAGGATAGACAAATCTCCCGCTGCTGAAAACTTGTCAACTGTAGTTCCTCTCAATCTTACAAACTGCACCAAAGAGGATCCCCACCCTAAAATGGCAAGCTCTTTCGGAGGACAATAGAGGGACTGTTAGCATATCACCTACTTGACTTCTCGTAAAGCTTCAGGTTACAACTAATTTCTTCTATAAATGTTAATGCTGTTAAATGTCATAGTGAACACAGAGAAATTACATATCCGCAGTGGTCTTTCACTTTTTGTGCTTGATTCGGTTTCATGACTTGTTGAAAATATACATGCAACACACACCCTTTTGATAACTTTCACTGAGAAAATACAGGACAAACGTGGTTGAATATATGAAATATTTATTTATTTATTTTTTTCCTTATGGGACATTCAGATTAGTGCAAATGTCCTGATTAAATTGTTCTCCAAGGTTCAGTGGGGAGTGTTTTCATTGTGTGAGTACAAAAAGCACTCAGAAGTGATGTCCCATAGCAGTGCCATATGGACCCTGGATGAAAGTCATGGTGTTTGGTCATGTCCTTCATCCAGTATCCAATGTCCCACTACTTGAAGGATTTGGCTTTTGTTTATATTGTGGAAGAAGTGGGTGCAAGCCATGGTCTTTGTCCCAGTCTCCATACTTTGAAGTGCCTGCACAACATGTCTTATGGCCATGTGTGCTATATGAAGGCAAGCATGGCTAATGCTTGGGTAAGTGGATATGTCTATTGGGAGTAAAAAAAACAATGGAACACATAGATCAACCCTTCCTTATACCCATAGTTGGATTTGATCCATCATATTTTCTTCTCAAAAGTCGTCCTTAAAAAGATACAAAAGTAGATTCCAAATAAACACGAGCACACACATACTATGTGTGCATAAGTGACTGTGCCTACGCAGAGGGCGGGCAAATTTGTATGTGTTTCTTATACCCAGAGAATTTGTCACTAATGCCTGGGTGCAGCGAACAACTGCAAGTCATTGGATGATGGACTTTTTTCTTAAATCACTGGAGTTGCACTTTTCTGCTTCCTTGTTAAATCTGCATGTGCAACTGTTGTCATTTATAAGTAATGTTTTGTATAAAATGTACGTTCTCTATTTCCCCCTTCCTTTCATTGTGGACCCACCTGCCCATAGGGATCCAAGTGTAACATTCCTCCCTTGTAATACTAGGGATATTGTTAGAAACGGGGTCTTTGGTTGAGGGTCAGGTTACCCCCTGTTCAAGCAAGGACCCTCACTCTAGTCAGGGTAAAAGAGAATCACCCTCAGCTAACCCCTGCGTACCCCCTTGGTAGCTTGGCAGAGCAGTAGGCTTAACTTCAGAGTGCTAGGTGTAAAGTATTTGTACCAACACACACAGTAACTTAATGAAAACACTACAAAATGACACAACACCAGTTTAGGAAATATTTATCTAAACAAAACAAGACCAAACCGACAAAAATCCGACATACACAAGTCAAGTTATGAATTTTTTAAGATTAAACTCAAAAATAGCGCTTAGAAACAAAAAATGCTTCGATGAGGTGTTAACACGGCATCGTCACGGAGTCGTTCCCAACAAGCCGACACCAGCGGCGCCGGACACGTAGTCGCGTAGACCCCCAAGTACAGTACCTTTGGTGAAGAGTGAAAACAAGCCGATGCGCGAAGTCGGGGATCGTGGCTTCTGTGCGAAACGTTGAATCCACGCACTTCGAGCGGGGTCGGTTACGACGTGGTGCGGCGACTTCCACGGAGTCGCGGACTTCAGCGAGGCTGCAGCGGCATCGGGCCTGCGAAGAGCGTCGCGTTCCAGTGAAGGTCACGCGTCGGGTGCAGGCGGTGTCACCGGATTCAGCAGCGGCGTCGGTCCGAAGTCGTCCGAAGTCGATTTCCTTGGATTTCCACCAGCTTTCCTTTCAAGGGCTCAGGGACTGGATAGGGCACCACTTGTCAGAGCAGGAGTCTCTCCAGAGACGCCAGGTGCTGGCAGAGAGAAGTCTTTGCTGTCCCTGAGACTTCAAACAACAGGAGGCAAGCTCTAAATCAAGCCCTTGGAGATTTCTTCACAAGATGGAAGGCACACAAAGTCCAGTCTTTGCACACTTACTCTGGCAGAAGCAGCACTGCAGGAAAGCTCCACAAAGCACAGTCACAGGCAGGGCAGCATTTCTTCCCCAGCTATTCAGCTCTTCTCCAGGCAGAGGTTCCTCTTGGTTCCAGAAGTGTTTCTAAAGTCTGTAGATTTGGGTGCCCTTCTTATACTCATTTTAGTCTTTGAAGTCACCTTTCTTCAAAGGGAACTCACACCTACTTGTGAAATCCTGCCTTGCCCAGGCAAGGCCTCAGACACACACCAGGGGGTTGGAGTCTACATTGTCAGAGGCAGGCACAGCCCTTTCAGATGAGAGTGACCACTCCACCCCTCCCTCCTAGCAGAGATGGCTAATTAGGAAATGCAGGTTACACCCCAGCTCCCTTTGTATCACTGTCTAGTTTGAGGTGAAAAACAACCCAACTGTCAAACTGACCCAGACAGGGAATCCACATACAAGGCAGAGTCACAGAATGGTTTAAGCAAGAAAATGCTCACTTTCTAAAAGTGTCATTTTCAAACACACAATCTCAAAACCAACTTTACTAAAATATGTATTTTTAAATTGTGAGTTCAGGGACCCCAAACTCCACATGTCCATCTACTCTCTAGGGGAATTTACACTTTAATCATATTTAAAGGTAGCCCCCATATTATCCTATGAGAGAGACAGGCCTTGCAACAGTGAAAACGAAGTTGGCAGTATTTCACTGTCAGGACATATAAACCACATTGCTATATGTCCTACCTTATCCATGCACTGCACCCTGCCCTTGGGGCTACCTAGGGCCTAACTTAGGGGTGCCTTACATGTAAGAAAAGGGAAGGTTTAGGCCTGGCAAGTGGGTACACTTGCCAAGTTGAGTTTAGAGTGTAAAAATACACACACAGACACTGCAGTGGCAGGTCTGAGACATGATTACCGGGTTACTTGTGTGGGTGGCACAACCAGTGCTGCAGGCCCACTAGTAACATTTGATTTACAGGCCCTGGGCACCTCTAGTGCACTTTACTAGGGACTTAACAGTAAAACAAATATGCCAATCATGGAGAACCAATTACATACACATTGTAAACAGGAGCACTTGCACTTTAGCACTGGTTAGCAGTGCTAAAGTGCCCAGAGTAACAACAGCAAAAGCAGAGTCCAGCACACATCAATAACCTGGGGAACAGAGGCAAAAAGTTAAGAGAGACCACGCCAAGGATGAAAAGTCTATCAGATATCAATCATTAATATAGGCTGAATCATTAATACAGGCTCTTCAGATTTATTTGCATTTTCCTCCTCCTGTACACATGGTAGCCTGGATAGACAATCCGCTACAGAGTTTTTTATACCAGGAACATATTCGATTTTGAAATTGTAACCTTCCATACCTATGAGCCATTTAGCTATTCGAGGAGTGGTGGTCTCCCTCCCCTTCGTTGAAACTATATAAATCAGAGGCTTGTGGTCAGTGCGTACAGTAAATGGTAATCCCCAAAGGAAGTATTTAAAGTGGGAAATAGCCCAAGTACATGCAAGTGCTTCACGCTCTACTGTGGAGTAATTACATTCTGTATCTTTTAATGCTCTGGAAGCAAACGCTATGATTTTTTCCTCGCCTTCCCCCATTTGAGTTAGGGATGCTCCAATTCCTTTCCCACTGGCATCAGTAGTTAGGATGGTTTTACGTCTGGTGTGAACATTTCCCAAGGAAGGGGCACTAACAATGGCTTTTTTGATAGACTCAAAGGCTTCATGGCATTCCCCGTCCCATTTGAAATGAGTACCTTTTTTTAAGAGGGCTCTTAATGGTGCAGCAATATCTGCAAAATTCTTGATGAATTTAGTCATGTATTCAACTAACCCTAAAAAGGATTTTAATTCTTCCTTATTTGTTGGAGGAGGAGCATCTTTTACATCGTTGACTAAATCAATTTTATGTTTAATTCCATGTTTGGAAAACGTATGTCCTAGGTAATCTACTGACTGGACTCCCAACTGGCATTTGTCTTTTCTTATGGTTAGACCTGCTTTTTTGAGTGCTGACAGAACTTCCCTTAAAGAGTTGTCATGATTAGTTGTAGAATTGCCATATATAAGTATGTCATCTTGGAAGCATAAAACATTCTTTATCCCCTCCCAAAAAAATTGCATGACTCTCTGGAACACTGCAGCTACTGAAGCAAGACCGAATGGCATTCTGCAGTACCTGAATGCTCCGAATGGAGTTATCAATGAGGTTAAGGGTTTGGAATCTTCGTGTACTTCTATTTGGTGGTATGCTGAGGAGAGATCAATTATGCTAAAATGGTTTGCCTCTCCAATTACGCTGATCATTTCATTTATTTTGGGCAGAGGAAATCTATCCACCCAAATATTTGCATTGAGATCTCTTAAGTCGACAGAGAGACGAAGACCCCTCCCTCCAGACTTTTGGGTGACTACAATTGGAGCGAGCCATAAAGAACTTTCTATAGGTTCCATTATTTTCTGCTTGACCAGTTTATCCAATTCCACTTGTAAAGGGTCACGCATTAAATGGGGAATTGGTCTTACCTTATGTATTACTGGCACTGCGTTGTTTTTTAGTTTGATTTTATGTTGGAAATTTTTGAGATGGCCTAAATCATAATTAAATACTTCAGAGAACTCTTCACATAGTTTCTCATACCGTCTTGAGTTCTCTCTTCCTTCCAAAATTGATAACACAGGTTCTTGGCTGTTAGGATCAAGTTTGATTCCTAAAGCTTTTTGGTGAGCCCAACCTAATAAATTAGATCCTTTTTTTGTTAGATAGATCTTTCCCGCAGTGGAACGGTCCTTAAAGGTTATATTCATATTCACCATTCCTACCAATGGTATGGGATCCTTGCTGTACCCCCATGTTCTACATCAGGTTGTAGGATAACATATGTTCTGTCCTTAAATTTTTCTTGAAAATGTTTGTAATCGATCAACGTGTAGGGAGAGCATGAGTCAGCATACATTTTGAACAATACTCCATCCAACACTACGTCACAAGTGGGATAACTACTCCCAGTAGTAGATACTTCACTTACCACTTGGATGCATATTTGTTAGTACATTCCCCCACATCTCCCACAACATGTACACTTTTTCTTTCATCTTTTAGGTTTTTACATAGTCTAGCATAATGCCCTCTCCCATTGCATTTCCTACAGACTACGGAACGTGCAGGACAATTAATATTGTTGGCTAAATGAATAAAATGTCCACATCAAAAACATTTTAATTTGCCTTTTCTCTCTTCTTCAAATGTCTTTTTATTGAGAGAGTCTGGAATTTTCTTCCTTTCTCCTGTGTCTTGTACTTCTTTGCCTGGGTGATCTTTCACTAAGTGGATAGTGTCTGAATTGTTGTTTTGTTTCATTTCTCTGTTTTTCCTTCCTAAGGGCTTGTGGGATAGGATTACGGATTTGGCCCATGAAGGTCACTTAGGTAGAAGCTTAACCAAGGCTAAAGTCAGGGCCACGTACTGGTTCCCGAGCATGGACCGCATTGTGGAAAATAAAGTCAGGGATTGTTTGACTTGTGCCATGAGCGACAAAAGCAAGAATACCAGGTGCGCACCACTATCCCCCATGAGTGTGCCATCCAAACCTTGTGATAAACTGGGTCTCGACATTATCGTTCCGTTAAAACTTTCCATGTGGGCTGGTAAATTTATGTTAGTATTGGTGGACTATCACTCTCATTGGATCACCATCAGAGTAGTTAGCAGCATCACAACCAAATCTCTAGTGAATTTCTTAGCCGATACATTCATGATAGAAGGTGTGCCTAGCACTATAGTAACAGACAACGGTGTGAGTTTTTACAAAGGTTGTCTATCAACCATCACAAAACAGCATTGTGTTGCCCTAGAGCAAACGGTTTGGTGGAACGCGTTAACCGTATGATCAAAGAGTGTATACAAACCGCACACATATCAAGGAGTCCTCCTGATAAAGCACTTCAAAAAATGATTTGGTCCTATCACACAACCCCTAATTCAGTTACCAAGCTATCACCCTTCTTAGCGCTCAAAGGGAGGTTACCAGGCACCAAATTGACCCCCAACTGGCTGGGTGGAGGAGAGCCTAAATGGGTTCATAGAGATAAAATGAAGAGTCAAGTCAAAACACATCAGGAAGGGTACAAGAAAAGATATGACCGAAAGCATGGTTCCAAGTTAGGAAGATGGAATGTTGCCGATCGGGTAATGGTTAAACTTCCAGACAATCGCCAAGGGTGTGAATCTAAATTCTCCAAACCTATAAAAATAACAGAGGTGAAGAAAAATGTAGTAACATTAGAGGATGGCAGAACGTGGAGCATGGATAGATTAACACCCCATTGTCCATCTCAGAAGTATTCAGGTATGGATGGAAAGCCAAAGGGTGTATTGAAATATGATGGGAATAATCGCAGAGCTAGGGCTCGTGCAGTTCCTGTCTGGCACAAAGATTACATGCTCACTTGATTTCCCAACAGGGTATTACTTTCAAACATTCAATGAAAGTCTAATATGGGAAGGAGAAGTGTTGTAATTTATCATAAGTAATGTTTTGTATAAAATGTACATTCTCTATTTGCCCCCTTCCTTTCATTGTGGACCCAACTGCCCATAGGGATCCAAGTGTAACATTCCATTCCTCCCCATTTTCCCCTTGTCTTCCCAGTTGGTTCCTACCAGCATTCTATAAGCGTTGCTGTGACAGTTGGCAGCTGTGAGGAGAAATGCTTGCTACCGGTTAAGGCTGGAGGCTGTTGTTAATTCATCTTGCCAATAAATTATTTCTT
Organism: Pleurodeles waltl; assembly: GCF_031143425.1. Classification (NCBI taxonomy): domain Eukaryota; kingdom Metazoa; phylum Chordata; class Amphibia; order Caudata; family Salamandridae; genus Pleurodeles; species Pleurodeles waltl. The sequence continues at coordinate 395,441,277 of NC_090451.1, forward strand.
AAAGAACATCATCGGAGTTAAGGAACATTTATAATAGCAACTAATACAGTTTCTGTGGCACTATTGATAGATTGCAGTTTCGTTTTCTTGTGATTGAAGTCCAGGTTTCAGAGAGAGATAATATTTGGAGAGTAGATCCATCCTTTTTTGACAAAACAGGTATTCCTTTAGTTAGGTATTGTTTGTTTGATATTTACTCTAAATTATCACTTAATTTTCGCTGTAGTTAACATTTTTACTCTTGTTGTGTAGGCCCGAGATCTATTACAAAGCTCTGTTGCTTAATCACTTTCTTATTAATCTTTGATCTGTGTTTAAGGTCCTACTGTGTTGATGTGAGTCTGTGTACAGTATGTGTGTGTGTGTGTCTGTGTGAGTGCATGCAGGACACACAAATATGCTTAGTTAGAGACAACCATCACAGAATAATTGGTTGGGCTAGGGGTGAGGGATGTTGCAAAGCTGAATACTTCACAATTTTGCTTTTATTTAAAAAAAACACCCCAAAATCATTGCCACCCTTAGAAATTACAAAGCTGGTGAGGATTAAAAAAGAGCAAAAAGGGTCTTTGTACACCAATGGGAACATTTCTGCTGTCACTGAGGGCCAATTGTCCACAGATAGGTAGTAACAACCTGCACTTCTGCTCAGGCCCGATAAGCTGATTCCTTTGTATTCCCTGCTGCATGACGTTATAGGTTAGGATTTTCAGTAGGAAAAAATAGCAAGCGACTGCCAAGCAACAGTTGTTCACTGCCACCAAAAAACAGTGATAGACAGAACATGGCGGCCTGTGCAGCAGCAGGTCACTAGAGCGCAAGGTGTCTGGGAAGCCCAGCCGACGCAATGGAAGGACAAAGGAACAGATTTATACTTTTTCGACGCAAACCAACACCAGAGCTGGTTTGCGTCAAAAGATTTACTGCCGGCTAACGCCATTCCTACGTTCCAGGCGGGCACCTTTTTTAAGGATTGAAGTTAGTTGGCGCTGTGGGCTGGTCAGAGTAAAAATAAAATGACTCACCCAGGCAGCACTGGCGTAGGGGAAAATGGGGGTTGTGCGTCAAAAAATGGTGCAAGTCAAGTTTGAGTCAAAAATCATGGCTCAAACCGGACTTGCACCATTTTTTGATGCACAACCCCCATTGAAATGACTCCTGTCTTAGCAAAGACAGGAGTCATGCCCCCTTGCCCAATGGCCATGCTCAGAGGACTTCTGTCCCCTGGGCATGGCCATTGGGCATAGTGACATGTAGGGGGGCCCATTATGCCACTTTAAAAAATAAAAAAAATATACTTACCCCAACTTACCTGTACTTACCTGGGATGGGTCCCCCCCACCCATAGGTGTCCTCCAGGGGTGGGTGAGTGTGGCAGGGGGTGTCCCTGGGCCAGGGAAGGGCACCTCTGGACTGCTTCCATGGTCACAGACCATGGAAGTGGGCCCATATGTCCCTTAACGCCTGCCCTCACCCAGGTGTTAAAAAATGGCGCACATCAGGCTGTGCGCCATTTTTTAAGGCCCGCCCCTTCCTGTGCATCAAAATGATGCTGGAGTATAAATAAGGCGCACAGGCCTTAAAGTCATTTTTTGGATGGCACACCTACCTTGCATGACATTAACGCAAGGCGGTTACTCATATCCAGAAGATGACGCACACGGAGGGATTTTGACGTTCCTGGGGTTGGGCGTCATTGTATAAATATGGGGCAAGTTTTGTGCTGAATGTGCGTCAAACTTTTTGACACACATTCGGCGCAGACAGAGTATAAATATGCCCCTTAGGATACTAATGCCCATATTTATACTCTGTTTGCCCTGGATTTGCATAATTATTTTTATGCAAATTAGACGCAAACTTAACTTCATATTTATACTTTGCCGCTAGACCCGTTTAGCGCCAAAGTTATGGAGTTTGAGTCATTTTTTGTACGTGAAAACCTACCTTGCGCTAATGACATGCAAAGTAGGCATTCCGTGCAAAAATTGACTCTAAGGCATGTGCACCTTATCTATACTCTGGTGCCAAAATGACGCACAGAAGGAGGCAAGCCTTAAAACATGGCGCCCAGCCGGATTTGCACCTTTTTTTAACACCTCGTTCATGGCAGATGTTAAGGGACCTGTGGGCTCATTTCCATGGTCAGAGACCATGGAAGCTATCCACAGGTGCCCTTCCCTCCACCCGGGGACACCCCCTGCCACCCTCGCCCACCCCCCTGGAGGATACCCATGGATGGGGGGACCCATCCATGGTGAGTGCAGGTAAGTGCAGGTAAGTATATATATATTTTTTTTTGGTGGCATAGGGGGGCCTACTCGGGCCCCCTTACATGCCACTGTGCCCAATGGCCATGCCCAGGGGACAAAAGTCCCCTGGGCATGGCCATTGGGCAGGGGGACATGACTCCTGTATTTGCTAAGACAGGAGTCATTTCCATGGGGATTGTGCATCAAAAAATGGCAAGGTTAGAGCCAATATTTTTTACTCTAACCTGACTTGCACCTTTCTTTGGCGCACAACCCTCAGTCTTCCCTTCGCCTCTTCTGCCCAGTTGCTGTAATTTATTTTGACGCAAACCAGGCCGCAGCGCCGGCTAACGTCATTCCAGAAATAAGGTGCCCAGCTGGCGCGTTGGAATGGCATTAGCTGGCGGTAAACTTTTTGACGCAAATCTGCCCAAATGCTGATTTGCGTCAAAAAGTATACATATGGGCCTAAATGTGCTGATTTACCTTATGCGACCAAGCAAAAAATGCAAACTGGCCCAACGGGGCAATAGTGTGATTCTGAGCCGCCCTGGAGCTACGGAGGAAGCACAGAGCAGTAGTGCGTTCCTCTCTGGGGAAGCAGCGACAGCATCAGCACAGTCACAATAGAAACAGCGGAGGCCGCGGTCAAGGTGGAAGACAAGGATGTGGTGGTGGCGATAGGAGGATCTACTGGCAGATTCATTGTGTCACGGCAGGTGGAGTGAGAAGCAGGAAAGACCCTGCAGGCACCACATGGAAAGGAGAGGGGCCAGCAAGAAAATGTAGGCTCCTGTTGTAAGCGTACTGAGAAATCTTCTTAAACAGAGGAGTGTGCTTTGAAGGGTATGAGCCAGAAACTGACAGACTCAGGGGGGGAGAAGTGGTCAAAATTCCCCGAGCTAGGGTTGTGGAGGGCCTCTCATCAGTTAAGTGTCAGTTACAACCACAACAGTTACAACAAATCTCGAGGATAAATGAAGTCAGGCATCAATTGCTCAGAAGTAAACCAGTCAAAGTAGGAAGGTTAAACAAAAGAGCTTCCCCTACTGTTCCCCCTACTGGCAAACAGACAATTACCCTCACACTGAGGTCTTTCTTTACGATCCTCCCAAATGTAGGAGATATTAGAAGACCCGCGAGACCCCTTAGTGCAGCATTAGAGGAGGAAGTGAGTAAGAAGGTATTCTCCACGCTTAATATGGAACAATTATAGACATCCATCTCAACAGTCCTATGGCAGCCACCCCCACGGGTGTTATTCCCACCCAGTTTGCCTTGCTAGAAACCATACAGGAGCTTTTTGACCTATAGCTTGTTCTTCTCAATCAAATACCTCCCTAAAGTCCATGATTCTATCGCTGTCTGACAAGATTAAAAAGGGCTTTGCAGTATCAGAAGAAAATCAGTGGGATATCAGAGAGGTCTGTGAAGTGCTTGACAAAAAGTTTGATTTATTGGCTATAAGAACTCAGGCCCTTGAAGAGGCTGGGAGTCATGAAAGAGGGATTAAAGAAGAATAAGGAGGAAATTTGGTTGTTGAAGGGTAGTGAGCAGGAAATGCAGAACAAGCTGGAACGGTTCGAAAATATCTCAAAAGGATCAATTTGAGAATTCAAAATGTACCCAAGGGGGCAGAGGGAGATGATCTAAAAACGTATGTGGTTTCTCTCATTAAGGTTGCAATACCAATAGAAAAAAGTGAGAAAGTTATTGCAATGGACATCCAGCGGACTCATAAAGACCCCTTTAGGAGAAATCCCAGGAAAAAGAAACCACATAAGACCCTGTTAAACTTCCAGATCTAAGCTCTAAAAGAGAAGGATCTGGTAAAAGCATTAAGAACAAAATCATTTAGAGGGGATGATTTTTCTTAAGAGATCAGGTCAGATTTTTCCAGAGCAATAAGCAGTGGGAATTGAAGAGGCGTCTAGAGGAGTTTAAAAGGTTAGGCGCTTAGGCTCAGCTAAAATTTCCAGCTTCCCTTTGAGTAATGTATAATAACAAAATGTACAATGTGAGAGATCAAAGTACAGTGAATGAGTTGCTGGAGGTCATCAAGGGTGGGATCTCTGAAGCTTGAAAGGTCTTTTTACTCTTTTTTCTTTTAGGCTGGGTTTCCCAGAGGTGCTCTATAATTGGGTTAATATCTGGTCTATGTTGATATAGGGATGGGTTCTCCAAGGGTGGGTGGGGGGGTTCACGAGGTGTGGGGGGCCGGGGAGCACAGGGTGGAGAGCATTCAGGAGAAAAAGATCAAAATCCTCATTCACCTTACATATTACAGTTGGTTTAGTGGTGGGTCGATAAATGGGTAGAACTGATATAGACCAGGGGGGAAATTGTAGACTGATTCAGATTATGTCATGGAGTGTAAATGGGTTGTGTATTAGTGGGAGAAGAGGAAAGATTTGGCAGTATTTGAGGGATTCGACAGGCCACATAGTAATTCTGCTGGAAACACACCTGTCTAGAGTTGAATGTACTGAATTGTTCAAATGTCAAAAATGGGTCCAATTATTTGTATGTACGGACCATGATTTTAATACTAAGGGGGTTGTCATCCTGAGTAAGCTGCAGATTACAGCAGTGTTGTTGGGGGTAATATCCGATAAATTAGGAAGGTGGATTATAGCTAAACTTCAAATATATGATACTATACCAAAGTAAGTTTGGTTCAGTGGTCCAAATTGAGACAATATTGAACCGCTGAGAATGGTCTTTTTTGCTTACTTGATTTTTCGGATCCAGTTATAATGGCGGGGGATTTTAATGTGATTTTGGATAATAAACAAGATAGATCTGTGAGATGTAGGCACGCCAAAATCACAGGCATATTTTAAAAGGATGATGAGGGAATTTGGATTGTGCAATCTCTGGACACAGAGAGTGGGGGAGCAGCAGGGTTTCTCATTTAACAATAAAAAGTATAGTCATGCTTCCCGGATCAATGATTTTCTTGTTGATCAGGTGTTGGCAGAGGCAGTTGATGAGATAGTCTGTTCAGCAGCCCATCTATCAGTCTATGTCGCTGTGGTATTAACGATGAAGCTGTCCTCAAAAGAAGAGGTGAGGTAATGGACTTCGGATCGTACACTGCTGCTGGATAGCGATGTTGTATACCAATTTCGCATTGAGACAGAATAATTTTTTTAAGCCAATTTGGGTTCAGCCTCTATAAATGTGGTTATAAAGTGTTTATAAGATAAAAAAATATTAGCTTTACAAGCTTTAGAAATAAGAAATACAGGAATGAAGTAGGCTCTGTAGAAGCAGAAATGGGCAAATGTGAGACACAATTAAAAGCCGGGGTACAGGTGGAAAGCAAGTTTGCCTTGGGGGAAATTTTGAGCCAACTGAGGATGCAGCTTGAGGGAGTATTGCAAGCTAGATTGAAAAAGAAATGGAAAGTAAGCAACCTGGCTTATTTTGTATAAGGAAAATGTGCAGGAAAATTGCTAGCATGGAAATCTAGGGCGGAACGAGTCTGTAACCCCATTAGAGAGATTGTCTCTGGGCAGACTGGGGCGAAGTGGACAAGTATTGCAGATATAAAGAAGACCTTTCAGAGGTATTTTTTGGAGCTCTATAGGGAGGAAAAGATAGTAGCTTAGAAAGAGGTGAGAGATTGGTTGGGTACTGATATTTTACCTAGCTTAACATTCAGAGAACAGGCTCGTTTGAATAAAAAATCTCCCAGGAAGAAATATGGTTAGTATTGAAAGTAAGTAAGAGGGGTAAAGCTGCGTCCCTGGATGGCATCTCAGTGGAGCTGTATAAAGTTTTGGAGGATTCCATACTACCAGCTATGATAGCCCTGTTTGTGGAGATTTTTGATGATGAAGTGCCTCTACCAGGATCTTAGAACAATGCAATTATCACCTTGATCTTGAAGCCAGAAAAGAGCCTGTTACGTTGTGAGTCACATAGACTGATATCACTTTTGAATAGTGACTATAACATTTTTGCTAAAATGTTGGTGGACAGGTTAAGTGGGGTGGTAGCAGGACTCCTACATACAGATCAGAAGCGGTGTACCAAAGGTAGATTTCTTCACAAATTAACCTTTAATTTAATGTGGGCTATTGATCTGGCTACAACTTAGGCTTCTCCTCTTGTGGTTATCAAGTTAGATGCTATGATGGCTTTCGACAGAGTTAATTGTGTCTATTTGAGTACAATCTTAAAGAATTATAATCTTGGTTGGAAATTCTGTAGGATGGTCGGTCGGATTTATCAAGCCCCATCAGCAAAGGTACTGGTAAATGGGAGCCTAAATTCCTCTGTCAAAATAACCAGAGGTACAAGGCAAGGATGTCTGTTATCACCAATATTGTTTAATCTTTATATTGAACCCCTTGCCATGAGAATGAAACCGGATCCAACGATTTCCCCCTTTTGCTGCTGCGAGTTGGAGAAAAAAGCCTCCCTCTGTGCTGTCGACCTCATGGTATACTCATCAGATTTACAAATGACCCTTCCTGCTGTGTTGGACATAGCAATAAACTTTGCCCAAGTGTTGGGATTCCAAGTTAATGCAGGTAAAACAGACATTATGGTTTGGAATCAGAGGAGGGACAACCCGCAAATAAAGATGGAATGAGATATCTGGGTCTCAAGATTGTGCAGTATATTGCGCTGATTCCTGTGGTGAACTTGAATAACGTTCTGGCAAAATCTATTAAACTGATGTGTACACCTCCCTTTGATGATACTTGGTAGAAAAAGCTTGGTAAAGATGGTGATCCTGCCCAAGGTCAGTTTCATGTTTAATTCAATTCCATTACAAATGACTAAATTGTACATAGAAAACATCTAGCAAGCTATAAACTCATATATATGCATATACATACTGCCCAGGATCTGGTGGAAAAAATTGCATAGAAGGAGAGAGAAAGGGGGCCTTGCATTGCCGGATCTACAATATTATGCTTGAAGATTGTAGGGATGATTTTTATCAGTCTGGGCTTCTCATAGACTGGGCGCACGTTTAAGGCTATGGTAGGAGGTGTAAAAGGGGCTGAAAAACACTTTTTGTTTAAATTTGGAGACCCAAATTGTTTCAAAAGGTAAAACTGAAAGTATTGCAAGATATGACAAAGGTTTGGGACAGTGTAAGGTGAGCAATGAAGGCAGAATACTACAGCTATTGGGCTCCTATTTGGGACTCTCCAGACACCCCAGAGTGTCTTGAAGATAAGTTGGCTATCCCACTTAGGAAAGCAGGTATGGAACACTGGGGTGATCTCTTTTGAGATGGCAGTTTAGTTCCTTGGGATGAGCTAAATAAGGGGCCAGGGGAAATGTTCAAGATCGAATATATCCAGCTGAAAGATTGGTCTCAGAGAAGTTGAGCGAATCTAGGACTCAGAAATCATTTGGAAAAGAAGATATTGAGGGGACCCTCTGCCACTAAGGAAGTGTCTTCCTAGTATTAGGAAATCTTGCTGGTGGAAGGGGACTTCAAGCTGACAGAAAATCTTTGGGAGACTGCTTACTGAGGGAGCAACTACATGATTTGTGGCAAGTATCAATGCATACTTTATTTGCTGTGGTCAAACCCGCTTCCTTAAGAATAAATTACTATTTTTCAATTCACAGAACTTACCTGTCTCCACATAAACTTACAAAAATGAGGAAAGTGGGAGTGGCTAAATGTGTAAACAACAGATATCCACATGTTTATGGAGTGTCCAGCAACACACCCATTTTGGGAAGAAGTGGTTAAGACCACTTCAAGTGTAGTGGGGGTCGACATCAAGGTAAACCTCCCTCTAATTACCTTTGGAATAATGGAGAGGTCTGAAGAGTTGAGCAGCGATATGCAGAAACTGCTTTTATATTCTATACTGTTGGCCAGAAGAGAGATATGTCGGAAATAGGTAGGAGAAGCACCTCCTCTGTATGCAGAATGGATTGAAGTACTTTGATATACCTTGAAAATGGATATGGCTGGTGCTGTGTCTACGGCAAGAATATTTCGGTTATCCCTGGTGGAGTGGATGGGGAAATAGGCCCACAAAGTAACAAAGTCAGGAAGGCATATCCTTATCCAATGATTACACCTTATCCTCGCTCTCTTAGCTGCGATGATAATGCAGCTCGCCAATAGGGGGATGGTGAGAGAGGTGCATCCTCCTGGTTAAGGTCCGCTCTGCAAGCAAGAAGGAGAGGGTGTGAACTAAGATGGCTCAGAGAATACCCGGAGCCTGAGGTGCATGAGGACAAAACAAAGTTAGTGATAGACATGTATGGAAATCTTGGCAGTTAATAAGTGTGTACTCATACTAGATATACAAACTGGGCATTTTCAAGCACAGATACACATAAAGATGAGCTTTACACCAACAAAGTCCCAGAAAGTATCCAATAACAAAAAACACAACACCTAAGTTAACATCTCTTCACATACATATAACATATATTTAGACTAACATCCAAATATTGTTTTCCTGTAACAGGAAATCGTAAACACACATTCACAAACACATTGACATCGCCTCAAATTAGTCTTCTCAGATAATAAAATGTATTGTCAGGCTTCAGAATCTAAAAATTACCTACACAAAGAGGTCCACATACACAAAAAAACAATATTCTCATTTATATATCCACATTTATTTCTGATAAAGGGGTAGACATACAAAATGTACCTTCTAATACATGCACACATGCACTGGTCTTTTGATATATTTAATCCACTCTGTTTCCTTTTTTAGTGCATTTAGTGTAGTGAGGGTATCATTGAAGGAAACATTTTACTGTATTTTTAAATAGCTGGATTATGTTTAACATTGTTCAAAGGGGCAGTAGTCAACTAACTAAAGCCATCAATGAACCTATCAGCAGAAATAGAATTCTGTTCAAACCAATGAAGCACTGATTCAACTCACTGTGGATCCACCTATTCCTCAATTCACAGAAAAGTTTAATGCCATCAACATCTTATGCCATGAAAAAATACAGAAGATCTTACAACACCAAACCTCCTTCATTCTTACACCCGCATCTTCCTGTATAATCCTGTAATGATCATCCTTCAAAGTTCATTTCTCCCAGTTCTTGCTGCCCTAATGTATTCTATGAAAGACACTTCTTATGAAGATGATGTCTTACCATTGTCCTTCATCAAAACGTTCTGTGGAGATGCCTTTTTACCTCTACTTATTATATTCAATGTGCTTTGCTTCCTCAAGGCATCCATCCAGAAGTTCTCAATACAGGCCAGGTCCTCCCGCTCCTAAAACAAACCTACACTACACCTAGATCACTTCACCAACTACCATCCCATGACTCATCTACTATTCATCAGCAAGATCATTGAAAAAGCAGTCTATGTTCAACTCTAAGGCAAAATCAATGCTAGCCATCTTCTGCATGTCTTCCAGTCTGGCTTCAAATCACATGCAGTATGGAAACTGCTACCTTACATATTATGGACGATGCCCTCTTGACCACAGATGAAGATGACCATTGCCTCCTGATATTGCTGGACCACTCAGCTGCCTTACACACAGTAAACCATCACATTCTCATACGCACCCTGGAATCTTGAATGGGGTTCACCAGTTATGTCCTTCACTGGTTTTCCTCCTGCCTTTCTAACTAACAACAGTTCTTTACGTGTGCAAGTCCAGGTCACAAAAGATCCCTATCACATGCAGAGTCGATCGGGCTCCATACAGTCTTTTGTTATCTTCAGCCTCTAAATGGAGCCACTTGGTGCTCTACTCACAGATAACAACATCAAGATTTACTAGTATGCCAATTCACCACAACTCTACTGGAAATTCTCCTCTGCTCCAGAAATCCAATGCCTCGAGCACTGCATGGATATCACCCAGACTTACATCATACTTGATGCTCAGCTGAACCAAGACAGAGTTTCGGTTATGTGCAAGAGGAAAAAACCATATACAGTACATACCTGGCCCAAAAACATGAACCTTGATGGCTTCAAACCCCAACTTCCACTGAATGCCAAGTTGTTTGGATTCACTCTGGACACCAACCTCACCCTAAGGGAATAGATTACTAATAAAACAAAAACAGCTTGGTACCAACTCTCTCTTTTAAAGAAAGATAAGCATTTCTTCAAGAAAGCAACTTCAGAACTGCCTTACTCCATACATTCCCAGATGCCACACAGGCACTCGTTAGGGGCATCCTACGTGCTGCAGCATGTTCATTCCTGGCCTGAATAAATATGATCATATCACCCCTATCCTAATGGAACACGATTAGCTCCCCTTGCCAACCCACCCCATCTTCAACTGCATCATTTACAAAGCTATGATGACTAGCACTCCCTTCTATCATACAGACAACTCCACAATGTCGGGTGGATCTCAGAATAGTCACAGTTAGGACACCATCCGACTGCAGACCAAGGCCCAGTTTTATAGGATTTTAGCACCATATTTGCGTCGTTTTTTTGACGCAGAATCAGCGCAAACTAACAAAATACAATTGTATTTTTTAGGTTTGCGCTGCTTTTGCGTCACAAAATGATGCAAATGCGCGCGAAAAAAGTATAAATATGGGCCTAAGATGTTTAAAAAAGAAAAAGCAAGCAAGCAGGCATTTTCCGTTATGCACATAGGATGTGGATCAACATTACTGTCTTCATCAAGACCACACAAGGGCTATTCCAATTTAGGAAAGAGTTAGAGACTTACCTCTTCAAAGAACACTGCATCACAATGCATTAACCATCCTCAACCAACTCGATCTCCTCTTGCTCCTGGTGGTCTATGAAAACATAATTATGTACTGTAGTCAGACGTAATAAAACCATCTATTTTATGATCGTGCATGCTAATAAACGTAGAAGTGAGTGTCAGGCGTTCTTCCTACTGACAAGATAAACAGGATATACATTTTGTTTGTGTCTTTTTGCACAAACTGTTTCTAATACAGGAGTATGAGAGCCAGAAAAATGGACACCGACATGTATTTCCTTGTGTCTACTGCAAATAGGGATTACAAATACCTGTTGAGTTTCATTATTGTGTGGGGGGTTGGTCACAGGCACTAAAACAGAAAAACATATGGTAAAGGGCTTTTAACAAACTCTCAAAGAGCAGGCTAGTCTTCATTTTGTCACATATTTCAACCTATAGAGCATGGAAAGACATAACATATTTTCTGATTTTGCACAGAATAGGCAAAATATCAATAAGTTGAAGTCCTTTTTTATTGTTTGGCAGGAGAGTTCATAGAAAATTACCTTTTGGGAACTTTTTAGTGGATATGCCACAAACTGGCCTTTCTGGATCATTTCTCAGAGCTAAAAATACTTTAAAAAACGGTCTGAACCAATATCAGTTGGACAGTAATATATGGAGTTTACTCTGGCATGACAATCCCTCGTAGGGAATTCAAATTGATTGAACTCCATCAACATGTGAAATAACCATAGATTCATATTCTTGGTGCAGTACTCTAATGGAGAAACAAACGATAGGTAGACGCCTTTTTGCCCTCAAGAATAAAAACCAGAAAGGTATCCTTCTTGGGGGGTGGGTCCCCTGGGTCCCCTCCCACACCTTTGGGAAATAGGGTTGATCTCACCTATGTTGCTAACATTTCCCTGTTACCACATACCCTTAATGCAAAACCCTGTGAAGCTCTCGTAATGATTTCACACTTAATGACTGACCTGGAATGTTTCCCCGCCCACACATCATTTCATAATGAGTAACTAAGAGGCCGATGTCCTGGCTATGACAAGATTGTTGTTTCTAAGTAGCTGGTCAAAGCCAGAGAGAAGAACTTCACAGAAGAACTTCACCATATAGAACCAGGTAATGCAAAGTACGACTTTGCCTTACTTTGGGGATACCTTCCAGCACAAAATAGATGCCTGTTCAAGTCTTCGCAACAGTTTGTGCAACTTTTGGTAACACTTCAATGGTGCACAGGCTTGGTAAATCTGGCTCAAAAAACAATTCTGAGCGATTCATGCTAAAGCCAGACAAACTTTCTGTGATTTCTGCCCAGCACACAAAAGTGGTCTCCTCCAAGATGCAGGATAAGTAAGTCCAATATAGATAAATGTTTTGCTTATGTTTGATAAATTATTTGAGCAGCCCAGGCAGTGCTTTGAGTCCTAACATAGGCATGTTGTAATGGCTTCAGAATGTTACTATATGTCAATGCAAGTTCCAGACAAAGGATGTTATACACTCACAGCAAATAATGTATCATGTGAGCAGCCATTTCACACACTAGATTCTGCAACATATTTAAGAAAAGTGGCGCTGAACCCAGTGCAGCACCACTTCCTTGCACCCCTCAGCGCCGCCCTACCACCACCATGTGTCCACCGTATTTAAAATATGGTTCACCATGGCGCAGGGTAGGGAGGCAAAAACGTCATCATTTTTGTCGCTATTGATGTACTGTTCAGGGATAGCGCCAAAATGTTGCCGCTTACCCTGAACAGTACATAGGGGCCCATTGTAACCAATGGTGTGCCCCCTCTTAGCAGACGTTAAAAGTCCTGGAAAAAAATTATACAAGGAAATCTCTTAGATTTCATTGTACCATTTTTCGGCCCCCTAAGCGTGGAACACCACGCATGCATGGCACCACTTTGTAAACATGGTGCAGCATTTTTGCCCATTTAATGGCACATTAGCGTCATAAAAAGTTCGCTAATGTGTTGTTTGATGACTCCAGGCCCTCTTAGATCTGGGCCTATGTATTTTAGAAAGCTCATCAAAACTATGCATAGTGACACTTCCCACTTCCCAATTCTGTAAACAGGGAGTTAGTTACATTTGGATCTAAATCAGGCTTTGAGAGGAACAAATGCAACCCTAAGTGGGTGATACCATGTACACTTACTGGGGACACAGTCTAAATGGACTCTGCAGTTGCACACACCCCAGATTTAGGAATACATTCCAAACTTTGAGTGCATGTCAGTCCTTCTAGTCCATACTTAGTTTGTTGACACGAACTACAGTTATGATCTAAGTTTCATGGTTCAGTTTCAAGCAATTTTACCTTATCCTGCAAACAGGGATTTTCTCATTGTATGGTGGTTAGTGCCCACTGGAAGTTAAACATAGCCCTGACATATGTTGAAATCATCCCCACCCAGAAGGTTGTGAGTAGAAAGTGGCCTGCTACAATAAATCACATTGCATCAGGTACAATGGTGTAAGTGGTTATAATGAACAACCACACAATCATGACGTTGTTTATTTTTCTGCAAACAAATGATTAAGTGCACTGGTTTGTCAGCTACAGATTTTCCAGACAAACAGTACGGTTAGTGGGGTAGAGAGGGCAACCAAGACACAGCTAAATTCACCTCCACTATTTTTCTATAACATTCTACAATTTTCCAAGGCACTAAAGGGTGAAAGGGACCCCTAAGGGTGCTGCCAGGGCGCAATTACATTCCATAACAGAATAATACATGTTCAAATATATATGAAAAGGCATTGTTTGTATCTCAAACAGGATAGAGGAAGTACAATTTAAAAATACATATTATCCCCAAAATTATAAATATATGAAAATATTTTAACATGCTCCTGATTACAAACACAATACACCCCTTGTTGGCCTCATTTTCGTTAACAGCTTCATTATAGCTTTTGCCAGTGACTTTGAAACATGTAAGAGTTATAGCTAAATCATATTTCTTTCTGTCAGACTTTATGTAGTTGAAAGGAATCTTTACAGATTAATCATCGCACACTGTAGCTCTGGACAGACTGGTACCAATCTGCATTTGATGAGCAGTATTAAATATGAAGTAATGCATTGTCTGAAGTTGGGCTTTATGTTTAAAAGCAAATCCCCAATATGATTTGAATTTAATGCCTTTAAGTTTTAAGACCAGCTTGTAAACTCGGTCCCCGGTGCCTTCTATTGATCTTTTTTGCTATTTTAATGCATTTTTACTGACCGACATGTCCTGTGGTAAAGAATATTGCCTAAATTAGTTATCTGATTGCTTGAGTTGATTAATGACAAGACTTTGCTTCATTACACATGACAACATCATCAGAATAATCGCTACCGCCACAGAAGCTCAGCCTGGACGTTTTATTCCATCGTTTTTTAAGTTCATTTATAAAATTATTTAATACGCGCACCCCACGTAGTAATTTATTTACCTGACACTTTTTTCGATGTGAACTCTTGTAGTGTGTCACAAATGGCGAAGAAAACAAGGTAAACTAGATGTACAGATCAATGTCTCCTGACTCGAGGGGGAAGAGATGCGTAATCAAGATTCAAGAGCTGACCTTGTCCACAGTCCGCCTTGTCACACAACGTGCAGCGGATTGCCTAGGTAATCGTTAGGAAGCGTGGAGAACGTCCAGCTAGACACCTTTGATATCATTACTTCCTTGCTAGGTTGTGTTTTTTTTTTATTGTTTTTACATTTCTGGTGCTGATTGACCAGTGAGTGTGATGCCAGGAGCCGAACTCTACGTGTTCTCTTTGTAGGACAGAACATCAGCGGAAGGACAAGTTAATCAAGGTTATGGACCGACCATGACACCCAAAGAGTCATAGTCCCCCTTTGACTAAGAATTAAAAGTACAGCGTAGTTTTTAAACATTTAACCAAGACAAGACAATGATCCTTCATTTGCCACGATGCGTGTCCTTGAAGTACCTTACTGCTACTGAACCCATGGTCACAAGTCACCTCAGTGAGCGTGCAACATGAAATTGGGGCGAGCTTGGAAACCGGGCCCCACAGCTGAAAGTCCTCTGCCTTAGCAGATAGTGGCAACCAAGAAACGTCATAATTGGCCAGGAAGAGAGTGGATCATATTTATTTTTCAGGATAAAGATGACCGCCAACATTGAGCTCTTTCCAATAGCAGGAAATATGAGCAGCACACAGGAGTTGGCTAATAGAAGCAGCTGAACATTCCTTTATAACCATTTAGATTCTTGATTGCTTGTTAGAGGATCATTTTAAGATTGATCCTTTCCAAAAGTATAAAGAATTGAATGCCATCCTGTGTCACAGTGATGAATTATTTTAAATCTTAAAGGCTATTTGACATTTAATGTGTGCGAGAACTTCAAAGGTGTCACACACAGAAATAAAATGACAGTTTTCAATTTATTCCTTCAAATTTCGTTGCCAGCTTGTTTACGTGATGCTGACGGATATCTTTGCAGTGACAGGATTATGTACAGCCACTGGCCAGTCGCCAAATTTAAAGCTCTTTCTAAAGAATGTGAAAAAGAACGACATTGCTTGACAAACTGTGACCCTAGTTGTACATTAGAAAATTTAATGTACATACATATGGCAACTTTCACCTTACTGTCTTTTCAAACCGAAAACGGTCAGAACCACATGACTGAACTAAAAATCAATATTGAAACATGGTTTTCCATAAAAACAATGGGCCAAGAGCTTAAAATGTTTTTAAACTGGAAACAGTCACACTGTATCCCTGTATGCTTTATGAGTGAGTGACAAAATATAAATTACTTGCAATGTGCACATTAGTTAGAAATGAGGTCTCAACTAGGCAGTGGTTTGCACCCTGTCCAAGTGGGGAACCGCACTCTAGTCAGGGTAAAGGAGTCACACAGCTAAATTAACCAATGCTCCCCCCCTCAGTTGCTTGCTTCAAGCAGTTAGGCTTATCTCAGAGGCAATGTGTTAAGTGTTTGTACACACACACAGTAACAGAGTGAAAACATCACAAAAGAACTCCACACCCATTTAGAAAAATAGCCAATATTAATCTGAGTAAAACAAGACCAAAACAACAACAATCCAACATACACAAGTCAAAATATATATTTTAAAAAGTTTATGCAAGTCTTAATACATTGGAAACAATGGATGTATCTCTTTAGCACAAAGTACCTGGAATGTGTCAAAAACAAAGATGATGTGCGTCACAGGGGAGGTGAGATGCCGGAAAAGCAAAGTGATGCGTTGGTTCATTACTACACAGGAGAAGTGATGCATCGATTCTGTCCTCGGTGGTGAGATGATGCGTTGTTTTTTTATAGGGAGGGGTGGTGATACATCAATTCTTTCCTCGCAGGAAAGGTGATGTCTCGATTTCCAGACACACAGCCTAGGTTCACTACTGCAGTGCATGGTCGATTAAAAATTGCCACCCAGGGACGATGGCTGGTAAATCCAGATGTGCTGTGTTGTTGGAAACACTGTGAAACAGGTGCTGTGTAGATTCTGCAGCCGCAAGACAGGTACTGCAGTGATTTTTCAGCCGCAAGACAGGCAATGTGTTGATTCTTTTTGATGTGGTGCTTTGATGCATGGAGTTTCTCCTTCAGGTCACTAGTTTGTACTTCCATGGCCCAGGGAATGGAGATAGTACCACTTTGAAAGTTAGGACTCTCAGTAGAAGAGCCCAGGCACTGGCAGGTGAAGTCTTTGATTTCCCTCAGGCTCCTTAACACGAGACAAGCTCAGTCCAAGCCCTTGGAGAACTTTAAAAGAGGGATGTAGATAGCCAAGTCTAGCCCTTTCACTCCAAGGACAGAAGCAGCAAGCAGCAAGCCAGCACAACAAAGCAAGAGGCAGAGTGGCAGTTCACTCTTACAGCATCCATCTCTTTTTCCTGGCAGAATGTCCTCAGTCCAGAAATGTTCTAACTTTGTGGGGTCAGAGGTCCAGTACTTACACCCATTTCTGCCTTTGAAGTGGGCAAATGTCAAAGAGAGGTGTTTGTAGAGCCATGCCTTTCCTGCCCTGGCCACAGACACACCCTGGGGGTTGGAGACTGCTTTGTGTAAGGAGAGGCACAGCCCTATTAAGGTGCACATGTCATCTCCTCCCACCAGTCTAGTTCAGGAAGACCCATCAGGGTACGCAGGACACACCTCATCTCCCTTTGTGAAACTGTCTAGAGTGAATTCACGAACAGTCCAACTGTTATCCTAACCCAGACGTATATACTACAGACAGGGAGAGGCACAGGCTAGTTAAGCAAGAAAAGGCCCACTTTCTAAAAGTGCTATTTTCAAACTTATAATGTAAAAACCAACTTCATCAAAAGACGTATTTTGAAATTGTGAGTTCAGAGACCCCAAACTCCATGTCTCTATTGGCTACCAATGGGAAATTGCCCTTAAAATATATTTCAAGGCAATCACCATGTTACCCTTATGGGAGAGAAGTCCTTCCAATAGTGAAAAACACATTTAGCAGTATTTTACTATCGGGACATGTAAAATACACCAGTACATGTCTTACCCTTTGAATACACTGCACCCTGCCCATGGGGCTGCCTTGGACATACCATAGGGTGACTTACATATAGTAAAAAGGAAGGTTTGGGCCTGGCAAGTGGGTGCAGTTGCCAGGTCGAAATGGCAGTTTGAAACTGCACACACAGACACTGCAGTGGCAGCTCTGAGACATGTTTATAGGGTTACTCATGTAGGAGTTGGCTCAATCAGTGCTGCAAGCCCTCTAGTAGCATTTAATTTAGAGGCCCTGGACACACACGGTGCAATATGCTAGGGACTTACCAGTAAATTAAATATGCAATTCAGGGATAAACCAATCAGCAATACCATTTAGACAGAAAACACTTGCACTTTACCACTGGTCAGCAGTGGTAAAATGCCCAAAGTCCTGAAGCCAGTTAAAACAAACTGCAGCACACATTTAAAACAATCTGATATTTGTAATAAACATTAAAGCCCCTTTTTCTAATGTTTTGTTACAGGAGTTAAAGAGTTGGTTGAATTCTAGGGGTTTCCCGCCCTACTATGAACTGAATTTTTCAGGGGAATGTACATTTGACAACATTATGGTGCTTAATTTAGTTGGTTCCTCTTGCATAAGTATAAAAAGGTAACCGCAGTCTGATGTTTATAGGAACGAGCAGCAGTGTAATTTGGACACCTAGAGTATTGATGAACAGACTCTGAAGGTCTTGCAAATTCTTCATTTGAATACGAGTTAGGCTAGAAAAAACTGTTTGAGTGACTTCAAAAATATACATTAGTTGTGTAAGAAATGGGGTTCATTCTAGCAGTTGTGGGCCCATATTACATAAAGTGCTGTGGGGTTGCATCAGGAATGTGTAACTGCTTTCTGCATCCCAGGGCACTTTGGGATTAAAGAGGCGGCCACAGATGTGTTTGTGGCCCTTTCTCTAATACAAACACCTCTCTCATACATGTAGCACCAGCGCTATCTGAAACAACTTTCCCCATATGCAATCTGGGCTTGCACCAAATAATGGACATATGAGCACAGATGTAAAGAGACACATTGATCTTGCACCACAAAGAGTTGGTACACAGTCAGTGCGCCCCGCCCCGCATGGTGACCCTGCAAGAAAGAAAAGAGGGTCCCATAGAACGCTCCCAGACATCCCCTTGCAGGCAGGTGCTGCCACCTATTGTACTTGCCTGCAGGGAGATCTCTGTTTCACTTTAAAGTGCAGGCTGAGTGTTGCCTACACTGTGAAAGACAGTGAAGCTGCTTCAAGCAGTTGCTCCTCATTCCCTTAATGCACTGCCCAAGTGCATTTGTGCTTTTGTGTCTTCCCAGTATGGCGTGCACTCCCTAGTTGCATCCAACTTACTCTGTGAAAGGTTAAAGGTTCCCCCAGTGTAAACAGGGACAGTGCTTCCTATCTATAATACCACCTCTGTTTATTAATCGTAAAACTGCAGATTTAGTGTAAATCGTGAATGAGATACACTCTTCTCCCTTTAAGCTGGTGAGGTGTACGATTAACATTCTTATGCATAGCAATAATATTATATTGTTACACTACATAAAGGTTGGACTAAGTAATGGATAGATGGTCTTAACAATTAAACTGAAACAATAAACTATTGGTCAGTATCAAAGTTATGGTCTTTGGACCCACTTAGTAATAATTGTTTGGTACATAAAAGTCCTTGAAATAAACTAATATCTGGATGCATGGATAAATTACAACCTTGGTGCTTAGTGATTCACCAGTGGCTTTTGCTGTTGCATAGCCTGCGATTCACAAAACCCAGGCATGCAAAAGCAAAAAGGAAAGCAGTAATGTATTGGAGGTAAATTGCTAGTCTACTTTCCCAGTTGCAACCTACACCTTTCAACCCATAACGGATCGCAAACAAGAAATGGGACGTGCAAGACACTTCATCCAACTTTGGTGATTCACTACAAAATGTATCAATTTATCAGTGCTTTGCAATTGTAGTCACAAGGCATTGGCAGGTTACCCACCTGTCCTATCAAAGCTGGTGGTATTGTTTTACAAAGTGGGAGCTGACCTTGGTGAATAGCTTCCAGTCTGTGACTCACATCTGTCGTATTTGTTAACCAGCAAGTGATCTTCGCGACTATTTCCTCTACCCCATGTCATTTGCAGTATGTCTATTTTAGTTTTTGATTCCAACTGCTGTTAGCTTAAGGTAAAAGTTATATACTGTAAAAACGTAGGAATTTTGTGAATGCCTGCAATGGGGGTCTGCTTTGTCACATTTTTGCAACAGATCATAATGAGTTACAAGCTTATTGCCATGCCATAAATATTATTGGTGCAAAAAGGTGTATATGTGCACTGTTCCATTACAATAGTCTACATTTCGTGCACGTATGACTTTTTCTGCGAACCTGGTCCGTCATGACTGAGCTATGCCTGGCACTTTCAGTGAGGACCAAGAAGAAACCGGACCTGAAGAAAGACTTGGCAAACGCAGTAAAGTGATTGCTTACCTAAAACACGTAGTGCATGCAGTTAATATGGATAATATGAGCATTATTCCCCTATATTATATGTATATTGGCAATAATAAATCAGAGACCGGTAACTGATGCATGTTTAATATGCAGAATATGCAAGAAGAGTACGAAGTTCTCCATATTCTCAATAATGTATCTGAGAATCCTTTCGATAGCCATTTTGGGAGTGTTCTCGGCTACTATTTGCCCTGCTTCTTGCTTGCAACATAGTTGAACCAGGAATGGTGTTCGATGTTGTCAGAATACTAATGTTAAAGAACATACACACTGAACTCCTTTGTGCGACAGAATAGTTGACATTCCCAATGCAAAGAGAGAATTGAGAAAACTTTTGTAGTAGGGGATGGTCTATAAAATCGCGTTCCTAAATGCTTACATTCATATACCACCTATATCTGTTTGTTTAGTTTATTGTTCTCAAATCTTAACAATACATCCATTAAACAATAAAACAATCAACATCTCATAACAATAAACTCTAAAATTATCCAGTGCACATTTTAATTCCCAGTCATTCATTGGCATACTTTAAAATAAGTAACTTTCCTCAGTAAAACATTCTGATAGACATTATAAAATATTACCGCACAATATCTAGATACATATTAGGCAATCCACTGTATAGCTGGAATTAATGCAATATTAAGGTTATCAACATGTTGGGATTTTTAGTAAACTGTCTAGTATGAATAGCGATTGTAGGGTAAAGAGCAATGAGACAATTTAAGCGTTGGTAAGAAACGATCAGCGTTTCTCACAACGCTTAGATAATTCAAAACAATGCATAGTTTTCGATGAGATATCTATTAGTCATTTTCGATTAAATGTTTCACCTTGCTTTTAAGTTTAACTACATGTGAGTATGCCTCTCTGTTTCGGGGATTTTATGGGGGGGCGGGGGGGGGTTGTATGAGCAAGTTAATGGGAGAGATCACACGTCTATTCCCAAATAAAATGTATCCCTCTTATGATGTTTGCCTGTGTCACTTCCCCATTACCATTTCCACATGACTTTTGTTCACGCACATTATAAATAGTGTCCATATTATATCTAATGCATATTTTAGGATTTTTAAAAAAGGAAGTCAAAGTACAATGAAGGTTTTTTTCAGCTTCTTTCTCACTTGGTCCATTTTATTACGCCATGCTTTTTCGGCATGAATATGCTGGATGGACATATTAAAGGGGCGTGCCATATAGGCGAGTGATAAATTAGGTAGAACTGAGGAACACCCTAGTAATGACTTGCTCTCAGTGCGCATCAGCTGGTGGAGATTTAATGACTGTCAGTAAAAAGAGACCACTCATTCTCTAAATCTGATTGCTTTCGGAAATCCCAAAGAATTATATTCAAACGCAAAAGTAGTTTGGCTTGGCAAATGGTCTGAACGGAATAAAAAACACTTAGGGGCATATTTATACTCCGTTTGCGCCGGAATTGCGTCATTTTTTTTTACGCAATTCCGACGCAAAACTAACTCCATATTTATACTTTGGCGTTAGACGCGTCTAGCGCCAAAGTCCATGGAGTTTGCGTCATTTTTTAGCGTCGACACCTACTTTACGTTAATGATATGCAAGGTAGACGTTCCCGTCTAAAAAATTTACTCCGAGGCATGTGCGCCGTATTTACACTCCCGGGCAAAATTCAAGCCCGGGAGTGGGCGGGTCAAAAAAAATGACGTACGCCCGCTTTTGCGCCGTTTTTTAGCGCCTGGAATAGGCAGGCGTTAAGGGACCTGTGGGCTCGGAAGGAACCCAGAGGTGCCCTCCCATGCCCCCAGGGACACCCCCTGTCACCCTTGCCCACCCCAGGAGGACACCCAAGGCTGGAGGGACCCATCCCAGGGACATTAAGGTAAGTTCAGGTAAGTCATTTTTTTTTTTTTTTTGTGGCATAGGGGGGCCTGATTTGTGCCCCCCTACATGCCACTATGCCCAATGACCATGCCCAGGGGACAGAAGTCCCCTGGGCATGGCCATTGGGCAAGGGGTCATGACTCCTTTCTTTGCTAAGA
The DNA here is from genome assembly GCF_031143425.1 of Pleurodeles waltl. NCBI lineage: Eukaryota > Metazoa > Chordata > Amphibia > Caudata > Salamandridae > Pleurodeles > Pleurodeles waltl. The sequence goes on from NC_090451.1 coordinate 395,463,277, forward strand.
CAGGAGTCATTTCTATGGGTGTTGGGAGTCGACAAAAATGGCGCAAATTGGGTTGAGGCGAAAAATTTGCCTCAACCTGACTTGCCCCATTTTTTGACGCCCAAGCCCCATATCCCCCTACGCCGGCGCTGCCTGGTGTACGTCGTTTTTTTCCACGCACACCAGGCAGCGCCGGCGGCTAACGCCGGCTAACACCAGCTAACGTCATTGATTAAATACGGCGCCCGCATGGCGCTTCAGAATGGCGTTAGCCGGCGCTAATTTTTTTGACGCAAAACTGCGTTAGCGCAGTTTTGCGTCAAAAAGTATAAATATGGCCCTTAGTTCAACATCTTTGTAACGTTGCAAAGGCTTATTTCCACTAACGTTGTGATTTTATTTTGATGAAGGTTGTACTTTTCTGTAGAATAACATTAGGACAAAAATTCAACGAACATCGATATTTAGAAGGAAAATTATCTTGAAAAAATGTGATGGGAAAACTATTTCTTAAAAACTATTTTATTTGTGATTTTTTTAATTGGATGTGACGTTTTGTGAGGCTGACAAACTATGCACTCTTCTCTTTATGCAAAACGTATCAACCTTGCATATCTTAGCGGGCAAAATTTATATGTGCGTATGCTCGACCAGGAATCAATTGTTATCCATCTGAAATTGGCGCATGTAATTCTAATGTCTGGGTCATTGTGTGGAAAGATAAATGATATGTCGACGACCTGCATGGGAAACATAACCTACAAAGGGCTACCAGGATAGTCTTATAAACAGATGTGCACCTGCAAAGTTATGTCCTGCGACACCTCTGAAAAAGAATGCTTGCGCGCACTGCTGTGAGTGACAAGGGCAAAACAAGTGAGCTGTAATTCTTTGTGCTAAGCCAGACTTTTCAACACAGGAACTGATTGGAAGGAGGAAAGGATAGCACAACACAGCAAAACGGATGAGGTGTGTCAAGGAAAAGCTGTGAGGACAGATTGGCAAGGACTGAACTAAACATGTTAAGCCTGGGGCTAGAAGCACTAATAGGGGAAATGATAGTCTTCAGTAGACCCAAGGGGGCAAACAGGGCTGTTAGACATCACAACGTTATCAGTCCTAGTCAGGCCCATTACGATGTGAAGGGCGCTCCGTGTCCGGCTCTGATGAATTCAGAGGGACCAGAAAATGTTTCCGGGGACATTTAGGATACACGTACTTAACAAAAAACATGCTTCCATGAAATAGCCTGCGCGACGAAGACGTAAAAGGAAACGCGAGGTATAGATGGAAACAATGGCTTGATAGCTTTTATGCAGCACGCCATACATAGCCTGTAGCCACAATCCCTGTACTGAGAAATGGCACTCTTCAAACAACATGCCACCCTCGCTCTTTAGAGAGTTGTTCACAACAGCGCGAGCCATTGGTGTTGATTTTGTCATTCTGCACTGCAATGAAACAATAACAGCAGACACTTCAGCAAAAAGATGAATTATGCTTCTCTGACTGCATGCGCCAATAAGTCCCCACCGCAAATCAGTGCCAGTTCTATCATAAATACACACGTATTTTGGTTATGGCCACTCAATTATCAATTTCCTGTCAAAAGAAAGTTATGTCCCATTCGTACATGGTGGAGATATTTTTTATCTGAAAACAACCAACTACCATTGTGTTTCAGCTCACCGTAATGCATGCACATCTTATTTAAAAATGACTCACAACAGGATTAGCTTTATGGAATGACTTGGGGAAGGATATATCAAATTCCACTTGTACTTTAGCCAATCAGGATTTATCATGAAATAAATTGATGGTGCGCTAAAACAACAATGATGAAACAAGCATTTCGAAAGCCAATTGGCCTTGCGTATACAAGGTTAAATGGCAATGTGTTACGCCATGTTATACACCAGTGTAGCTGCCGTTTAGCATGCCGAAAAGTTAGTGGTGTGGAGTGTCATAGAGTGGAGTGGTGGGGTAGTGTGGATTTGTTGGAGCACAGTGTCATAAAGTGGAGAAGAGGGAATAGAGTGTCATAAAGTTGAGTAAAGAGGGTAGTGTTCAGTGCTTCATGGCAAAGAGTGTCATGGAATGCAGTGTTGTAGAGTAGCGTAGAGTGAAGTTGAGTGGGGTGAAATAGGGTGGTGTGGGTTGGAGTGAATTGAGGTTGTGGACTCGATTGGATTAAAGTAGTGTGGGGTAGATTGGATTGGGTTAGAGTGGGATGTATTGAGTATACTGGGGAGGACTGGAGTGGGGTGGATTGAAATGGGGTGTGGTGGAGTGGATTTGGTTAGATTGGAGTGGGCTGGATTAGATTAGATTAGGGAGGGTGCATTGAATTTGAGCAATAGAACTGAGGTGAGGTGGTATTGGGATAGGGTGGATTGGATTAGAGTGGGGTGGTTTGGAGTGGAGTGTTGTGGGTTAATTGAACTGGAGTGGGTGGACTGGATTTATTGGATGGGAGTGGGGTGGATTGTACTGGAGTGGGGTCGGTTGGACTGAAATTTGGTGGGGTGGTTTGGATTGGGGTAGAATGGGGTGAATTGGAGTAGATTGGATTGGGGTGGAGTGGTATGGATTGGAGTGGGGTGGACTGGAGTGGGGTGGGGTGTTTGGGATAGATTGGATGGGATGGACTGGAATAAAGTGGGGTGGATTGAAATGGGGTGGGATGAGGTGGAGTGGACTGGAGTGGGGTGGATTGAATTAGAGTGGGGTAAAGTGGGGTGGGGTGTGGTGGAGTGGATTCAATTGAGGTAGGTTGGATTGGGGAGGTTGGATTATGCTGGGGCGGATTGGAATCGGGTTGACTGGAGTGGGGGGATTGGACTCGAGTGGGGTGAATCAGATTGAGTGGGGTGGATTAAATGGGGTGGATTTGATTAGGGTGGGCTGGAATGGAGTGGGTAGATGGGATTGGAGAGGGATGAGATGGATTGGAGTGGAGTGGGGTAGACTGGATTTGAATGGATTAGATTTGAGTGGGGTGGATTGTGTTGGACTGCATTTGAGGACAGATTGGCAAGGACTGAACTAAACATGTTAAGCCTGGGGCTAGAAGCACTAATAGGGGAAATGATAGTCTTCAGTAGACCCAAGGGGGCAAACAGGGCTGTTAGACATCACAACGTTATCAGTCCTAGTCAGGCCAGAGTGAGTGAGGCAGAGTGTTTTGGATTGGATTGGGGCATATTGGATTGGGGCAGATAGGAGTGGGGCAGATTGCTTTGGATTAGAGTGGGGCAGATTGTTTTGCAGTGGAGTGGGGTAGACTCTTTTGGATTGGAGTGGGTCAGATTGGGGTGGGGCAGATTGTTTTGGAATGAAGTGGGGCAGTTTGGAGTGGGGCTAACTGGAGTGGGACAGATTGTTTTGGATTGGAATAAGGCAGATTGGAAGTGGGGCAGATTGTTTTGGATTGAAGTGGACAGACTGGAGTGGAGCAGATTGGAGTTGGGCAGATTGTTTTGGATTGGAGTGGGGCAGATTGGAATGCTCTGTATTGCTTTAGATTGGAGTGGGACACATTGTTATGGATTGGAGTGGTGCAGATTGTTTTTACTGGAGTGTGGCAGAATATTTTGGATTGGAGTGGGGCAGATCAGAGTGGGGCAGATTGAAGTGGAGTAGATTGTTTTAGATTGGAGTGGGGCAGTTCGGTTTAGATTAGAGTTCAGCAGATTGCTTTGGATTGGTGTGGAACAGATTAGAGTGATTCAGATTGTTTTGGATTGGTGTGTGGCAGATGGTTCTAGACTGGAGTGGTGCAGATTGTATTTATTAGAGTGGGGTAGATTGTTTTGAATTGAGTTGGGGCTGAATGTTTTGGATTAGAGAAGGGTAGCTTTTTCTTAAATTGGAGTGGGACAGATTGTTTTGACTTGGAGGAGTGGGGTAGATTGGGATGGATTGGAATGGAGTGGATTGGGGTAAGGTGAAGTGGATTGGATTAGAATGGGGTGGACTGGAGTGGGGCAGATTGGAGTGAGGCAGATTTGAGTGGGGCAGATTGGAGTGGACCGTATTGGAGTGGGGCTGATTGTTTTGGATTCAAGGGGGTCAGACTGGAGTGGAGAGGATTGGAAAAATTGTTTTGGACTGGAGTGGGGCAGATTGGAGTGTGTCAGATTGCAGTGGGGCAGATTGCTTTGGATTGGAGTGAGGCAGAGTGTTTTGGCTTGGAGTGGGTCAGATCGGAGTGGGTCAGATTAAAGTGCAGAGATTAGGATGGGGTAGATTGTTTTAGATTGGATTGGACAGAGAGTTTTAGATTAGAGTGGGGCAGATTGTTTTGGATTGGTGTGGGACAAATTAAATTGGTTCAGATTGTTTTGGATTGGAGTGTGACAGATGGTTCTAGATTGGAGGGGTGCAGATTGTATTTATTGGAGTGGGGCAGATTGTTTTGGAATGAAGTGGGGCAGATTGTTTTAGACTGAAGTGGGACAGATTGGAGAGGAACAGATTGGAGTGGGGCAGTGTGACGGTGGGCGTAGCGGTACGGACATACGAGACAACTCAGGGGTTTGTGGTTGTGAAAATTGTGTATTTTATTCAAACTTCCCAAGTCCTTTTTATCAGTCCATAAGTCTCTCTCCCTCTCTCAGTGAAATAGGCCTGTCCCTCCTCTTCTCTCTTTCAGGTCTTCTGTGGTCCCACCGAAGCTCTCGTGGTGGAACGGAGTCGTCCAGGAAACCGGGAAAGGACAGAAGGTAAGGTAAGTCTTTACTCTGGATGGATTTCTTGTGCTGTTTTAGTATGGTGAGAGGGTTTGGGAAAGGAGTGAGGTGAGGTAGTAAGGGAAATGGGTCTATTGGAAAGGGGAAAGAAAGAAAGAAGGTTTACCAGATGGTGCACGCACCTTAGTGGCCTATTACTAGGAAAGACACGTCGAATTGACACCACCCGTGTCAAAAGATAAATGTGGGCACTAGTGAAAGGGGGTTCACACTAAAAGAAGAAAGAAAAAAAAGAAAAAAGATAGTTCTCTTTTTATACAACCACCAACAATGGCAACAAATAGAATAACCAGAGCCTGGTAATGGTTTATGTAATACTTGTTTGTCAGTATCCCCCTTTTAATCCCTTCTTTTTCTCCTCCTCCTCACCCCCTTTTCCCCTCTCTTCCTCCTCCCTCTTCACCAAAGCGTTTAACCTGCTTTGTAAGCAGGACTGTACCTGCTGGAGCCATGCCCCTCCAGGGACGTGGCGGAGTCTCCGCGTCTCTGGGCTTCCTTGCCCGCCATCGAGGCTTTCCTCATGAGTCTGCTGGTCTGGGCGACTCCGTTCCTCGCGTGTTCCGCTGCTCTGTGTCTCCCGGCTTCCGCGTCTTTCTCCTCCTTCTCTTCTCTCCGCCCTGGACGTTCCGCGCGCGCTTTCTCTACGGGAATCCAGCTATCCGGATTCCCGATGTGCGTGTGTTCCGGCTCCTCCCCCTTGGTGCCCCCGGGGTATCAGCCTGTCTGGGGGCCGCCATTGTTGGTAGCCGGGTGTTCAGGCGCCTGGCTACAGGCAGATTGTTTTGGATTGAAGTGGGGCAGAAATTTGGAGTGGGGTATATTGTTTTGGATTGGAGTGGGGAAGATTGTTTTGGATTTCAGTGGTGCAGATTGTTTATATTGGAGTGGGGCAGATTGTTTTTCATTGCAATGGGGAACATTAAAGTGGGGCACATTGGAGTGGGGTGAAATGTTTTAGATTGGAGCGGGGTGAAATGTTTTAGATTGGAGCGGGTAGATTGTTTTAGAGTGTGACAGATTGCTTTATATTAGTGGAGCAGATTGTTTTGGATTGGAGTGGGCAGATTGTTTTGGATTGGAGTGGTGCAGATATTTTATTGAGTGAGGCAGATTGTTTTGTATTGAAGTGGGGCAGATTGTTTTGGAGCAGAATGTCTTGGATTGGAGTGGGGCAGATTAGATTGGTACAGATTTCAGTGGGGCAAAGAAGATGGTTTTCGATTGGAGTGTTGCAGATTGTTTTGGATTGGAGTGGGGCAGATTGGGGTGGGAAAGATTGCTTAAGATTGGAGTGGGGTAGATTGGAGTGTGGCAGATTGTTTTAGAATGGAGTGGGGTAGATTGTTTTGGATTGAAGTGGAGCAGATTGGAGTGCAGCAGATTGTTTTGGATTGGAGAGGGGCAGATTGTTTTGGATTTCATTGGGTCAAATTGAAGTGGGGCAAATGGGTAAGATTTAACTGGGGTGGGTTGGTAGGATTGAAGTGTGGTGGATTGGTATGGTTGGTTTGGATTGGATTGGATTGGTCTGGAGTGGATTGAATGGGACTGGGGTGGAGTGGATTGAATGGGGTAGACTGAATTGAGTGGGGTGCATTGGTGTGGGTGAGGTGGGGTGGATTTACAGGGATTGGAGTGGGGCAGATTTGAGTGGAATGGGGGATGATTAGGGTGTACTGCACAATTTTGTGTTAAAGCATAATTGCGGGAAGCACACATAAGAAAAGAACATTGTTGCTTTCCAATATTTAGAACAAGATAATCATCATCTTTTGATAATAATGCCCAGGAGCGAAAACAAAACATGAGCACAAAATGAGAAAAGAAGACTTGACAAAATAAAAGAAACAAGTTAACTATAGAAAATAAAACTTTGCAATTTTCTTTGTCCTGCTGGGCACATTTTTGCAAGTCACAAACCTTCTGTTTGCGGAGCCTTCACTTAGTTCTTCTACTGCCTCAAAGCAGTCCAGAATCATGTTGGAGTCTGCTGTCACACTTTGTTTCTTTAAGTCCTCAGATGAGTTTTCTTATCTTAGTCCTAATTGCCCTATTCTGTTACGTGGTTCTGTACTAATAACAGCAACTTATTCTGAACTGTTGAATTATTCTATGTGCAGCTTGTGTTTTGCACTGCCCTGATGACGATGTCAACTGACGCAGGAAGAAGGTGACAGTCCTGCCTGATGAACTACTCTTGTATGCTGTCCCATGAGGAGAGGCATAACCAAATGTGGTTTCTTGTTTCCTTTTTCGTTAGATAATAACACCAGCGTTATTTTTATAGTGAGTTGTCGTAGTTTAGATGTTTATCTAAATTATTTTTGTCGTTCTTTTATTTTTTGCTTTTCTTTGCATGTGTTAGTCCGTTTCCACACATACAGGTCTAAATTCTTGTTAGTGACAGGAATGGCCCAGCCCTGAAATCTGAAATTGAATGTTGAGCTGTATTTTGAAGATTTCCTGATGTCATCTTCATCTGCTTTGAAGTCTGATAATAATGTGCATATTGTGTTGTTGCTAATCTATATTATTTTTCTGGAGTGTTTAACAGTATTGATGTTTAGTAGGTTAAATCTTTTCAGATGTTTCGGACAGGCTATGGTTTTCATGCATGTCTATAACTTATATGTGACATGGTTTTAGGATTTTAATGAACCTTTGAAACTTTATTCAGTTTGGAGTTTAACTTAGTGTTAAATTATTAATGTTCTTTAGTATTGTTTTATGATATAATGTCATTGATTTGTGATTGAATGGTTCTGACTACTACACTCTTCCCCAAGTCCAAAGATCTAGTCGGACTAGAGAGGTGAGAAAAGAGATGGTGTCTCACCAGCGCTTGGGTTGTTTATGAACCATAACCGGGGAGAAAAATATTTCCTGAGCCCAGGGTGCAAACAATGTAATCTAATTAGCAGTTATGAAAATTCTTTAATGTCTGTCGTTTTATTCGGTTTCCATCTAAAATGTTTTGGGGTCTCAGTCCCATTGTAAATGGGCAGAAGTCATTGAAACCTTACTACCATAACTTCCCTCATTGGCACTCTTGATCACAGTCTCAGCCAAGAGTATATCAAAGTTTCATGTAGACTGAGCATTACTCTTCCCCTCACAAAGGGATCTGTGCTTGTTGAAGGACAATGTGCTGGAATTCTCTAGGTTGAGGGACGCATTAATCCTGCAGCATTTACATGGCTTCAAATTCAGTCAATTTCACACCAACTTATATAAGCACTTTTATTTACAGTGTTCTATGCAGAAAAGCCACTATTCCATTGATGTTTAAGACTCACTTTCTTGGCTCATATAATGCCACTGTTTTGACAAATGCTTCATCACTGACACGAAAAACTGACATGCCAGGAAAGCTGATTAGTTTATTAATATTTTTTATTTCTAATTAAGCGCTGCAGCAACATTGTCTTCCATGCTCTGCGTAAGACAGGATATGAAGAAACATATCACAGCCCGAGATTGTCTTTGGAATCATAGCAAATTCCTGATGTCTTATGTAGAAGCAGCATTATGCTCCAATGGTGTGTCTCGTTCAATTAAATAAACTTGCTATAACATATTACACTCATTTATTTTTATATTGCACCTTTTATTATTTATTAAATGGTTTATTTAGGTGCCTCGATAGACTTTTGAAGAAATTGACAAAATGTTATTTATTATAGAGCATAGTATCCACAATGTCACTTTGTGGTAGGTGGAGATTTTTGTGAGCCACACTTAATGGCACTTTGTCCAAAATTTGGGTTATTTTGGCCGACAGATACACCAACAATTAAGAGAACAGATCATTATTACCAGAATATCCACGCACTACAATACTATTATCAACTTTCAAAGTCAAAATGAAAACAAACATTGAACAGTATATTGTTTTGTTTATGCCCTGGAAAACCAATAAATGTTTATAAAAAAAAATACTGAGCACACAACACTACTTTTGAATATGTCCCTCGTATATATGCGAGGGAAATGCGCCAAACATGTCTATGTTTTAAAATGTATGTTGTTATGTTATGCTATGTTATGTTATGACAGGGCATCAGAGTGACAGAGGAGTTCAAAGCTTCACTGTCTGGAAAAAGAAAGGACTCTTCCCTCGAAGGAGATATTCCAGGACACAGAACAACACACAGATTGCGTATCAAAAATAGGCTTGTGTGGTCTTTGAAGATATGTGGGTGATGCACAGTGCTTTAATGTGTATTTGTTGATCAACTATTACACAGTGCTATAAGAAAATATACTTCACCTTGTGAAGGAAGACAGATCAGAATTTCATCACTACTGCAATGTAAGGGAACATATGGAACCAACGATGACAGCTAGAGTCTGTACCAGATCTGCTGGAAAAAGGATAGGCAGCTTCCATACCAGCAAAAAGACATTGATCTTTGGTCGAGCGCCCAACTATGAACCTAAAGAAGTCTTGACAAAAATATTCAAACCAGCCCTGCTCCATTCCTCCTCACTCTCTCTTCTCCTTCTTCTGTCTCCTCTCCTGAAGACCCCACACCGGGCCGGCCTTAATTACCTGGGAAGTTGGCAAAAGAGACAGAGGTGCCCACCATGACACCTACCCTAACAAGCATTTGCAAAGCCAAATAGGTTTAGCTCATGCAAGAATTCTTGGCTTTGTAAATGTTTTTAGCACACACTGCTGTGCACCATGGCTTCAAGTGAAGAAAAAAAGTGTTGTGACATGTTCAGCACTTACTGCTCCACAGCACTTTAATTTCTTTACTTTAAGCTATGCTGCTCAGCAGTGTGGGCTTCTGTGCAATATGATTTAAAGTAAAGCAAAAAAGTGGTATAATGCAGCCAGCGTTGACCTGGTGACAGCACATTTTTCTTTACTTTAAGCCATGTTCCACATCAGTGCAAACTGCTGTGCGGCATGACTGAAACAAAAGAAAAAACATGCTATGATGCAGCCAGTTTTGGTGGCGTCATAGCACTTTATTGAAACAAGCATGAAGAAGGACAAGTAACAAGAGGGAGGTTCCGGGGAGGAGGGTGGTAACAGCAACACTGGGGGGGAGCTCACTTTATCCTCCAATGGCCAAAAAGTAAACATGCCCTTGTGTCATGTGACTGGTGCTCATGTAAATTGCTCGAATACCTTCAGATTGAGCTTGTTCTGTATAAACCTGCAAAAAAACAAAATGGAACCAAAGCAACACCAGAAAGCACATGGGAGGAGGGTAGGAGCAGCAATATTGTACAGGGGGATGTGGATGCAACACAATTGCGTTGGAGGGAGGAGCAACATCACCAGGGACAGCTGGAGGAAGGTGGGGGGGCAATCAACATGAGGTAGATGCGGGAGGTGCACTGCAGACATGCACTTTCAAGAAAGTATATCAATTTTTTTTTTTTAAAGTGCCAGCAGGAGCGCGCAACCAGATGAAGGGCACTGACGCGCAGACAGGAAGCTGCAGTAGGTCCTTGCTCCATGGCAGGGACCAGCATTGAAAGCACCTGAAGGAAGCATGAAGAAGCAGGAGGAAATGACCAATCACAAGCAAAGAAATGGGAGTGGCATAGAAACCAAGCAATTATAAGTAATAGGCGGGCTCTAAGCCCATTTTTAAGTAATAGATGTAGCTGACAGTGCCGTGCGCTGTCCCAGGGGAAACCTAAAAACCCACCTCCAAAGGATCCAGCACACCGGTGAAATGTCCAGTTGAAAAAAACAGGCAGTATGGGCCTGTTTTTGATTAGTGCCAGGTGAACAAACACAATCAACACTCAAGGTTCAAGCTGTTGTTTAGCAATCTTAAATTTACCACCAAAATGTATGAAGTTGTACCTGCTGGGACTCGCAAGAGCGAGAGTCTGTTTTTGTTAGCCTACAAATAAAACTGGAACTTGAGCCAGGACTTACATACATACCTAAACTAAATCAGAACTTGAGCAGCCATTGGGAGATTGCACAGTCAATTTTAATTTTATTAAGACAAATTTAGTTATGACTTTTGCATCAATGTTCAGTTTTCAGATTAAAGAGTGTGTAAGGAAACAGGCTTTTTACATGTTCAACCCACTCTTTGCCCCAATTTGGACAACTAGCTGCTGGGTTTTCAACTCTGAGAGTGCACAGAGGCCTGCTGTCCAGTCCCCAGTGATGGTGTTCAGTCACTTTACAAAAGGTATGTTGAATTGGGTATCCCCAATTGGGGAATACAAACTTATTTATACGTTTCTAGTCTATGGTACCCAGGGCTTGTAAGGCAGAGTGTCCCTTCATGGCTGCAGCACAGGTTGTGCCACCCTGTGTGTGACAAAGTGAAAACAAGGCCCCCAGCAGGCCATTGCAGACTAGAAAGGCAGTGTCCCACTGCCACTTCGACTTTGCCGTTACAATTAAATAAAAAGCCACCCTATCCCATAACAATATATATGTCTACTTCCGAAGGAAGGCCTACTGATCCCTATGGCAGGGGGAGCTGTATTTTATTAAGTAAGACATATATTTTTGATATGTTTTAACAACAACACTTCCAAATTGTCATTTTGCTGTGTGTTAGAAATGGCCTTTTTTTGCGGGGGCAACCCCAGATTGTTTTGCCCTTTCCCTTCACTTTTTGCCAAATTTGCTTTTTTTGGCTCTAGGACTTTGAGCCCTTTACCACTGCCAGCCAGTGCTAAAGTGCATGTGCTCTCTGCTTAAAACATGATTACATTGGCTTACCCACATTTGCCATATTTAATGTACTTATAAGTCCCTAGTAAAGTGCACTATAGTTGCCTAGGGCCTGTATATTAAATGCTTTTAGTGGGCCTGCAACACTGATTGTGCCACACACCACAGTGGCACTTTAAACATGTCTCAGGCCTACCACTGCAAAGCGTGTGTGAGCAGTTTTAAACTGCCATTTTGACATGGCAAGTGCAATTACTTGCAGGCCCAAACCTTACTTTTTATTATATGTAAGCCACCTTGAAGGTAGGCCCTAGTTAGCCCCAAGGGCAGAGTGCAGTGTATTTAAAAAGTTGGACACGTACTTAACATGTCCAAGTAGTGAAAAACTGCTAAATTCATTTTTCACTATTGCAAGGCCTATCTCTCTGTAGGATAACATTGGGATTATGTTGGGCCTGCAAAACCCGGATACGCCCTAGTTAAAACCTTCTGAGTTGATCATTTGCCTTTGCAGGGACAAATGCTTGCTTACAGAGACAAATGCCTATTCACAGAGACTAATGCTTGTTGGAACTAAGGCTTGTTAGAGATCAATGCTTGTTTGGGAACACGTGTTGCACAAGCCTCCAGCATCCCTATGACTTAGACTGGGTGTGGCTCCTTATGACTCAGACTGGGTGTGGCTAGATGCAGCAGGTATTTAAACCACACCTGGCCTGAGTGAATTGCTTGCTGTAAAAGTCACTGGCTGCAGAGAAAAAATCTCTACTCCTCTGCTTTTGATCTTCACGTTCTGTTCTGTCCAGCATCTTGGATACCACGTCTGTAAGTAGAAGAGACCGATAACTTGTTGACTTGCAACTTGATAAGCAAATGTTTTAGGATGCAGTGCGCCTAAAAGGTCACATCTTTGGGTTTTCAGGTCATTGGGATGTTCACTGCTTGTCACACTATAACGCTTATTGTAGTTTCTTGCATTGCACCACAGAAAGGAGTTTCTATTGAACAATTATGAAAAAATATACTGTGAATATGTTTAGTATCACTGAGTTTAATCTGGTATTACTATTGTTGTTAGCAATATGATGTACTGTGAATATGGTTATTACCGCTGAGTTCAAAGTGGCATTTGCATTACTTCAAATTGCTGCTGGTGATGCAGAACATTCTGTGTTTGGCACTTAAACGAAGTTGAAGCTTATCTTTGCCATGCTCAAAATTACACTGTGATGTAACAGTGATAAGCTGGTTGTTCATGAAGTTGAATGCTATTGATTAACCCAATGTTTTCATAGTCATACAACATGAACAATAATCCTTGATATTAACCCGATGTTTTCAGTGTGATATAAACATTGAATTGGGTTCCTCGCAATACTAGCACAGTACAGTGATTAACCCATGAATATCTGAAGAATCTAATTCCCTGAGAGTTTGTTCTTATTATTGTTGCCTATGTAAATGTCTATTAGTCGAGTGAGTCAGCATCTTGGGATATCTCGTCAAGGTGAAACACACAAGAAATCCACTGAATATCAAGGAACATCTAGGTAGCCTTAATTGTGGTGACGAGGTACTAATGTGGGATCACAGTGAGAGTAGTTATAGACAGTATAGGAGGTTCAAGGCTCTTATTTAATTACAGGTATGCCACATCTTTTCCGAAAATTCCTATAGAGAGGAAGAGCCATCAAAATCACTAAAGGCAAGCCCAACAGGTACATCTAGCTTGCACATCATAGTTTCACAGTAGAGTATACATGGGTTATGAGATGTTAGTTATTTGACTGATGTGCAATTTATCATAGGAAAGACTGGCTCTTCAAGAAACATCACTACGTGCCCGGATCCAGCCCTGCTACTCCAGTGTCTCTCTATCCTTCTCTCACCCATATCCTTTCCCCCAGAGTGTTGCGGTGCTGATCATGTGTATTTAAGTGGGAAGCACACAACATTTAGGTGTGATTGGGAACAAGCAGCTTGGTCAACATTGTGTCTCCGTGGGACGAACAGGTTAGTGCTTGACAGTCTACCTTTAAATATCTTCTAACTATAACTCCCAATTGGGAAGATATAGATATATGGGGTTTGGTGGTCTGGACTCACAATTTAAAATCACAACATACGGTGCAGTCGGATTTTAAATTGTAAGTCTGAAAATGCCACTTTTAGGAACTTGGCATGTTCTTACTTTAACCAAACTGTGCATCTGTCTGTCTCTGAATACATGTCTGGGGTAGATGACAGCTGGGCTTTGTGCATTTCCACTAGACAGGCACATGCAAAGGCAGCTTGGGTGTGGTATTAGCAATGTGATTGCCCATCACAAGACTGATGGGCCATCATTGGTTAAGTAAGAGGGATCAGCTGACACTTGCTTCTGAATAGGGCTGTGCCTTTCCTCACACAAAGGACTGCATACTCCCTGCGTAGTGTCTGAGGCCAGGGAGCACAGGGGGTGGGAACATGGGGACTTCAAAGGAAGATCTGGAAGTTTCCCCAACCTTCCAGAAACTGGGCACCAAAGTCTACATGCTGGACCCCAAACCCCACCAAATCAAAAATCTACTAGCATAAGGCCATCCTGTCAGGAAGAAGGACTGCTGTGCTGCCAGGAGGAAATGCCACTCTGTACTGCATTGCTGTGTTGGTCTGCTGCTGAGGTGTGTCGGACTATGGGAGGTACTGCCCCTTTGCTGCTGCTCTGTTGTGTTTGCCTGCTGCTCCTGTCTTTCTGGAAAGTGACTGGAATCACCCTCTGTGCCTTCTCCAAGAGTTTCAAAGGGCTTGCAGGCTCACCCCTCAGTTCTGGAAGAAGTCTCTGGAATATGAAAGACCTCTTATGTGTCGAAACTGGGTCACTCACCTGAAAACCAGGATGTCTGCAGGGGCGATGGTATGCTCCCCGACCTCCTGGAACACCTCTCAGCACTTCCTGGTGGACACAGAAACCCCGTCAGGTGTCCCAAAAGGAAAGGGGGAGTGGAAGAGGAAGAGACAAAACACTGCCACGTCTTGCCGGTCCAGCCAGGCACCAGGGGGTCTTGGGTGGGGGGACAGGTCATTGTTGACAGAGTGATAGTAGAGTTTGTGCACTCAACTTCTTTGAAACTGAATCTCTCTTTCTGATATGGGCACAGGAGCGGTAGAAGAACATTGGGATGCTCCAGCACTTTTCTTGGATAACAATAACTGTTGGGACAATTACTAACACTGCATTACAAAAACCCAAACTGAGTACCATAACAATAAGTATTGCAACACCAGGACTGGCTTCACAGAGATTCACTGTTGCACACTACAATTAGAACTGTGGTTGCACTTATCATGCACAAGAAAGACAAACAAGGGCATTCATTATATCACATACACCTTTCCTGCATGCATGGAGTTAAACTAAAAGGAACAAAAACAATCCATGATATTCAAATGTCCACTCTGGGTTCAAACAGTTAGGGGGCACATTTTGGTTTGGTTTCACTCTGTGTGTGAAAAACCCTTCTAAAAGCAAATGTCTCAAACCCGAAACACAGGCATGCATGACACAATTTAAATCCAAGAGTTATACTATTAGAGAAAGAAAAGTCACATGAATGCTCTTTTAAAATTGCACTGTCGCTTTTTGTAGTACTTGAGCTCAAGCAGATTTCCTGAA
Organism: Pleurodeles waltl; assembly: GCF_031143425.1. Classification (NCBI taxonomy): domain Eukaryota; kingdom Metazoa; phylum Chordata; class Amphibia; order Caudata; family Salamandridae; genus Pleurodeles; species Pleurodeles waltl. The sequence continues at coordinate 395,478,326 of NC_090451.1, forward strand.
GCACATTTAGGCAAGTACCTACAATAATAATGTAGAACCTTCAGAAATGCATTTGTCTCTTCAAGATAAGCCAAAATACGAGGTCTGAAATACACCAGCTTTTCTAGGAAAGCGCAGCGCTCAATGAACAAACTCTCTGGAGAATACTAGTCACTTAGCTGCAGTCTTTTCCGGTGTGCTGGAGGAATGCCTGGTGTCAGCTGGTACAGGAACGAAGAAAAGAATTGCCTCAAAAGTCCTGAATATGAGGATGGCAGCAGGGGCTGGACTGCCAAGTCAGATGCTGAGATCAGGAAGCAAAGCAAAGCCAAGCAGGGAGGCATGCTTTACTCTGCTATTTATAGCCAATCAGGAAAGCAGTTGAGATGAGTCACCACGCCCAATTAGAAGCACATGTCTACACCTGCTCACATTAGCAAACAAGCATTGGTAAAACAAGCATTGATAAAACTAATTGTGTAACACAGCACATTATGTTTACTTAGAAACATGAAGGTTTAACCAAGAACAGAGATATGATTTAACTCTAATCCCGGGTGATGCTGACAGATAACGCAGCAGGCACCTTGGGGATTCCTGACATTATGAAGCTCACTGCCTTTTTGGACCCACAGCAGCTCTCCATATTATCAGCTCCCACCTTCTGTAGTGTTGTGACCCCAAGTGAGGCACTACATCTCCACCTTCCCCCCGTACTGTGCTGTCTCAGGGCGCCCACGTACCTGTTAACAGCATGCAGCCACTCCGGTGGGCCAGGGAAAAGCAGCTCTGCAAAACCCAAGCATTGAGGCACTGTACCCCAGCCCCCTCTGCCTCTGCCAGCCCCCGCATCTCCAGGAGGGGAGGACATTACTCAGGCAGCGCGTCTGCAAGGTGCGGTGACCTGAGACCAGATACTGGTTTGCAGTATCTGAGGGCCCTGCCAGGAGCCTATCCGACACTTGAGGCCACCTTCCAAATCCCCATGCTGAGTGCTGCACTCTGACTGCCCTGTCTCCAGTGGAACCCTAGGCTTCCATGTAGAAGTGCACTGGTGCCACCAATGGTGTAAGGATTGCCAACAAAGACATTGTTCAGGACCACGAAGGGGGGACCATCTGGCTTTGTGGAGAGTGCTCAGATATGCCCCGCCTCCTATCGCCTCAGCTCAGGTAATACTTCACCTCAGATGCCGTAGCCAGGCCCGCAAGGACTGAAGTGCCTCCCCACACATGGCCAAAGCAAGCAATACAGTAACGCCCATAGCGGGAGCGCTCACAGATTTCTACAAAGATTCAGACTGGACTCTGCTGTAGCCCTGCACCATGCCCTAGTATTTCAAAAGACCCCAATCCGATCCCATACTTGGTGCTAGCACTTTCTTGGGACAGCATTGTGCAAAAAACATCACTGTCATTGTGGGGAGTACAGTGAACACACCCAAACTGACTGGTGAACTCGTGATGGGCAGACTCATTCTGCTTGATAACCTACCTTATCGATAACTGCATAACTTTTAATTGATAATTTGGATTTTTGTTGTGCTATTCTTAACTTAGTCAGATAAATAGCTTTTTATTTTTCTAAACTGTCGTTGAGTCTTTTTGTGGTGTCTTTCACTGTGCTACTGTTATTAAGTGTTGCACAAATACTTCACACATTGACTCCTGAGATAGGCCTGACTGCTCTGTGCCAAGCTACCAGGGAGTGAGCACAGGTTTATTTAGGGGTGTTTCTGACGTACCATGCCTAAGATTGTGGTCCCTATTTGGGCAGGGTATAAAACTCTGTCAACTAGAGACCCAATTTCTAACACTGTGGATAAAGTTAGTAGCTCATCAGCTAACACAGGGTTATGGGTTGTCCCAGCTAATTACTGAATGGGACTACTTATCTGGGATATGTAAGATGTCAAATTATTCATAGCATTAAATTCAACGTAATGGTCAAGTCAACATTTATGTCACTTTTAAAGCTAAGCAACTTTTAAAAAGTTGACACACTGTGCTCCAGCCAGTCAAGTGGCCTCACAAAGGCTGTGGCTCACAGGCAGCATTCGGACCGCCTGAGAAGATGTGTGAACGACTCCCAGTCTCAGGAACAAAGTCTGTAGCCACAGAGTGAGGTGTGACCTGCTCCCCAAGGTTGGTCCCCCTGACCCGCTGAGACCTGAAAGCACCTGGATGCCCTTGAGGGTTGTTAGTCACACTTTACAAATCCTGTCTGATTGACTGGCTGATTGACCCCCTAGACTTCAGTACATTGTGGATCTGGAAAGAAGATGAAAGAAAGACCATTCTACAGCTGTTGGAAATGCACAAAGAGAGACTGCAACTTCGGCATGACTGAACCTGCTGCATTTTCGGGTAGTAGGATTTGGACCCTGCCAGGAGTTCCTGGCACTGGGAAAAGTTGATTCCTGACCCAGATCGAAGCAGTGACTCAAAACCACCACGTTGGTAGCCACCCCAGCCTTTTAGATGTTAGCGGAATATGGGCACTTCAAGAGACTTATCTGAGAAAGCCAAAAGTTGCACCCATGTCTGCTGGACCTGTGGGTGTTGTCTGTTCCTGCATTTGTCACAACCAAGGAACTCTAGCCCCCAACAAATGTTTGCACCCGGAACACTGTATTGGAAGAACCGAAGGCCTGCCACAGCAGCCCTTCTACAATTCAAAGAGGATGTTGTGGGACCTCAAGATCCACAGCCAAAGTCAGCCTGCCTCACCTGTGGACCAAGGACTCACCAAGAATTGCCCCTCCCCCATCAACTGCACAGCATCAGGAGCATTCTTGAGCATCCATTAGCCTGCATCCCTCAGCATCAGGACTACTCCATTGTTGTCTATGGCGGTTGCCCTGCAAAGCTTGGATTTTGCTTCAAAGATTCTCTGGTGACCAGGTAACTGTCCAAAGTATCCTTGCTGGCCTCCTAGGACTCTCTCCTACTGGAAGTGGTCACACAACTCGGTTCGGGGTTAGCAGACTAACTCTTTCAAACTATTCAAAAGTTTACAAAGTTTTTATTGACCAATGCATGTTTATGGTTGATATGAAAGTTATTTAATGTTTTTAAAATTCATATCTCTAGAACCCTCCACTGGATTTTGATGATCAAGGACTCAAAAATTTATAAAAACATATGTTTTTTAATTAAATTGTTGTGGGGCCTCTTTCTTGTTGTGTGACTTTCATATCCCATTCTTTGGTGTTGTGAAATGCTTTACACATTGTTCAGTTGCTAAGCCTTGCTGCTCGCAGTCACAGCTTCCCAGGGTTGAACTTACGGTTAAGTAAGATGACTTAAGACAGTATTTGAGAGTGTACTGCATGATAAGGCCCCGCAGCTATATCATATAGTACACCCAAAATCTCACAGAGTGTAATACCAAGAAGAAAACCATTTCAAAACCTTTGTGTTGTAAAGATGGCATGTGCGTCATTCTCTTGAATTACTTCAAAGGGAGCAACAAAGGTTTGGTTTTAGTGCCTTAGAAAAGGAGACAATCTAGTCTCAAGCCTTGCCGGTATTATCAATATCTGCAAATGACACATGTTGGAAAATGGGTTATTGGTAAGTGCAGGTAGGTACCTACACCTAGCAACAAGCCACTAACCTCCACTTAGGTCCAGTTAGGTCTCAGTAAATTAACCCCAGCTCAACCCTTGGTAGCTTGGCAACGAGCGTCAAGGCTTAGCTTAGGAGACAGTGTGTAAAGCATTCAAATATCACTAAACAGTAATTAAATAAAACACAGGAAACAGTTTAAAAATCCAAAACCAATTTATAAAAATAGTTTATATTTTTATCTTTAAAATGACACAAAAACGAATAAAATCGGATAAAGGGAACCGGAGATATGAATTTTTAAAGAATTATTATTTTTCTAGTGCTTAGAAACAAAAAGCGCCAATCGGGTCATCTGGTTGCACCTCGACCGGGGCAAAGTCAAAGTTTCAGGCCGACCGCGATGGAGCCCTGCTCGGCTACAGGTCGCGGGAGGCCTCGGTTAAAAAGTTACCTTCTGACTTAGTCTTTATTTTAAAGATTTTCTTCAGCGGGAAGAACCTGCCAGTCCTATCCGACCTCCTGGAGCCCTTCTCCGGATATGCAATGCTGGATTCCTCGGTGGAGATTTTTACCTTCGGACTTAGTCATTTTTTCGAGGTGAAAATCCTTCGACCGGGGTAAACCTGGATCTTGATCCGACGTCCATGGAGCCCTTCTCGGATACGATGGCTGGGAGGTCCCGGTCAAGTTTTTACCTTCGGACTTAGTCTCTTTTTCGGAGATTTTTCTTTACCGGGACGAACCACGAAGTCAGGCCGGGTCGCAGTTGAGGCAAGCCGGCTAGAATTTCCACGGCGGGTCGGTCCCTCTATGGAGCTTTTTTACAAAAATTCTCAAATCTTCTCCAAACTTCTGGGGCTTCACCCAGATGTTCTTTTAAGGTTCTTTTGGGGTCCACAGCTCACCCCAAGGGTCCAGAAGTTCTGAGATGGTCCTTGGGGGGTGCGGACTACAACTCCCAGAATGCACCTGGCACAAACTCCTTTTTGGCCACTTGGCAGTGGTCAGCTGGTCGCTTTCTTCAGGAGTTGGTGCAGGGGACTCTGGTTAGCAATTTTTCACCTGTAGCAAACAGGGAGTCCCTCCTTGAACCAGTTGAAGCCAGGCAAAGTCCTTCTTGTGGTGAAGCCCAAGTGTGCAGCTGGTGCAGTCCTTCTGAGTGCAGGTTCCTGGTGCAGGCAGGGGTCCAGCAGGGCAGTGCTTCTTCTCCTTTAGTTCTTTTCTTGTTGAAATCTGGTGGGGATCTGAGGTGTGGGTGCAGGTTTGCCAGTTTTATCCTTGCTCCTGGGTGAAAAGCAGGGGGGTCCTGGTTCTCCAATCAGGTACAGGGTCGTCCCCCTGTGATGACCACTTCCTGGGAAGTGTGGCAAAAATCCATCCCAGAAGGCAACATTCTCTAAAAATCCAACATGGCTGAATCTGATTTTTGGAGGTTACATCTGGCTGAGCCCACCCACTGGTGTGGCTAAAAATCATAAACACACCCCTCTCCTGCCCTCTCCTAATCTAATCAAGGGGGCACCTAGTTGTCTGGGGATGCAGGATGTGGGGGTGTTGCTGGTTGCTCCAAATGTCTTTCTCTGCCTTTGAAGACCAGTTTGGTAGCCCTCCCCCTTCCTGCCTCACCATCTGCTGAGGGGAGATTCTCTCCCACAAGCACATTCCTTTGTGTGAAGCCAGGCCACTTCACACCTCATCAAGGCAGCTTGGCTAAGCTGCTGCAGGCTGGCCAATCAGAGCACAGCAGCAAAAACAATTCAGGGCTGAAATTGGCAACTTTTTAGGTAAAGTCTAAAACTTTTTACCTGAACAAGTTATATTAAATCCAACAACTGGAAGTTGTGGGATTTATTACAGCAATTATTTTGATACCAAATTCTTGGTATGCAACATTTAAGGAGACTTTAAAATTTAAAATAAAGTCTCCCCATTCTAGCCTATGAAGGCCATTTACTTCAATGAGGGAAAACGAATTTGGCTGTTTTTACCTCACCAGGGTTTATAAATCTATTTTTATAACGTCCCTGCTTATAGTTACATGGCACCCAGCCCTAGGGGCACATAGGGCACACCTTAGGGGTGACTTATACGTAAAAATAAGGTAGTTTAAGACTTTGGAACTACTTTTAATTCCAAAGTCGGATTTGCATATAACTTTAATTTAAAAGCAGCCAGCAAGGCAGGCCTGCCTTTAAAATGACACTGGGCACCTCAGCAGTGCACCTATGGGTGCACTACCTATGCTGTTGTCCCTAAACCTACATGCCCTACCATATACTAGGGACATATAGGTAGGTTAACTTAGCCAATTATAATTAGCCTAATTTGCATATCCATTTTACACAGAGCACTGGCCCTGGGACTGGTTAGCAGTACCCAGGGCACCATCAGAGTCAAGAAAACACCAACATAAAGTGGAAAATAGGGGCAAAAAGTTAGGGGGCCTCTGAAATCAGTCCTGTTTTCTCACACAAGCCCCCCCCAGCCCACACGCCCAGGAGACTCAGCCCAACCCTGGGAGTCTTCCTGGCTTGTTAGGCGAGGAAGACAGTGAAGAAAACTGGCTGTCCCTTTGCAGGGCCTACTCTGCCTTACATCCTCCTGTCAGGGTCACTCCCTCTGGGTAGTGAAGCCATCCCAACAGTGAAAGGACCCATCTCAAACTGAAACTTCCCTCTAGGGGGGTCTTCCTCCTCTCTCTCTGCCAACTTGGGTAGTGAGGTGCCCACCTCCCCTACTCCTAACTTTGCTAGGGCAACACCTAGCTTACCCAAAGAGGTCACCCAACACTTGAGCAACCCCACCATGACCAACAGAGTCAGGGGGCCTACTTTGCTATTGGCCCTGGGGTCTGCCTCCCAGGCCAAGTACAGAGCTGCCAGGAAGGCTAGCACCCAGCAGAGGCTACTGACAGCTGTCAGTACCCAGAACCACACCCTAAGCTCTCCACTGACAGGTGGCTGAGCTGCTTTAGGGGCAACTGTGGGGCCCTGGCACCCCTCTTGCTGTCTAGAGTGGGGGGCTACCACCTCCTGTGGCAGACACCCTCCTTCCACTCTCCCTTCTGTCAGTGAAGGGGCAACACCCTGCATCTGGACAGCTGCCTGACTACTCAGGACTTCCTTGGGGTCAGGGGGGGCCTCCCCAGTGCCAACTCTGGGCTCCCCCCCTACTGGGGCAGAAGGCCTTTGGCTCCCTGGAACTCTCTTTAAGAGTGGCCTACCTTTCCTTTTCTTCTTTCCTTTTCTTGGGGACCCCTGTCTCCTAACTGTAGGGACTGACTCCCCAGGACTTTGGTTTGGGGGGCGCCCTGGGTGACCACCCCATCTGGGACCAGACCCACCTCTGGGAGGTCATTGCCCAGGATACAATCTAGGGGGAGGTCAGCACTGACTACCACCCTAAACCAGTCAAGGATACCCTCCCTCTCTAGGGGCACTACGGCTACAGGTTTGGTGGTGACCTCCTCTGTGGCTATCCGGACTTTCCTTGTCTCTCCTGGGACATACATGTCTGGGGTCACTAACCGGTCACTCACTATAGTGTGACTGGCACAGGTGTCTCTCAGGCCCGTGGTAGGGATCCCATTCACCTGAATGGGGTGGAAGTGCCTACTTCCACCCTCAGGGATCCCCAGCTTACCATCTGGTCCTGTCTCCCAGCTCAATGCTAGGAGGACTTCATCATCTGAGGAGTCCCCCTCCATGGCTACACTGGACAGCCCAGTGCTAACCACCTTCTTTGGACAGCTGCATCTCCTCTGAAGTGACCTGTCTGCTGACAGTCAAAGCAAGCCCTACAGTCCAAGAACTTTTTTAACCCTGGGTCTCCCTGTCTCTGCTTGTCAGAGTGGGAGTGGGATTTACTCTCCTCCTTCTTAGGGTTCTGGGGTACAGAGGGAGTCTCTGTGGTGGGCTTTCCACCTCCCTCCTTAGGTTTTTGGGGACCTGACCCCCCCTTCTTGGAGTCTCCCACCTGGGACTTGACAACCACCCTGGTTCTCAACCACTCATCAGCTGCCTCCCCTAGCTCTCTAGGGTTGGTCTGCTTAGAGTCCACTAGATGCTGGCGTAACCTTTCTTGGGTACAATTGGTCAAGATGTGCTCTCTCATGATCAGATTGTATAACCCCTCATAAGTATTTACTTTGTTACCAATAATCCAGCCCTCTAGTGCCTTTAGTGAGGTGTCTACAAAGTCAACCCAACACTGGGTACTGACCTTCTGGGTGTCCCTGAACTTCATTCTATACTGCTCTGGGGTCAGACCAAACTTCTTGGTTAAGCACCTCTTCATACTAGGGTATGAATCTGCCTCCTCCCCCCTTAAGGTCAGAAGCCTATACCTCCCTGAGTTGGGGACCAACTCCCACAAAAGGGAACCCCAGTATTGAGGCCTAACCCTTCTCATTTGGAGTGCCCTCTCAAAGGCCTCCAACCACTTGTCTATATCATCCCCCTCTACATAAGCAGGAACCACCCCCTTGGGTAATCTGGGGCAAACTCCCCCACCCATGGACACCTCAACTTCTCTGTCGCTGCCACCATCTCTTTTCTCTTTCTTTGCCCACTTTTTCTTTTCTAGGGCCAGCTTGTCTGCTTCCAAAGCTATGTATGCTAGCTGGGCCTCCAGCTCTCTTTCTCTGATGGATGGGTTCTCTCCTCCTGAAGGGACCCCCTTCCCACCACTAGCTTTGGGTCTGCCCCTAGTGACTGCATGTACTGAGGACCGGTCTTCCTCATCCTCACTTAGGCTCAGATGCCCTCCCTCCCCTGAGTGGTTAGAGCTAGCATCCTCCCCTGTTTCTCCCTCCTCTGGAGCTTCCCCTGGGTCTACCTCTTGGGCCTCAGCCCATGCTGTCAGGGATTTGATCAGGACTTGCTTCCTGAGGTCAGTGGTTGCAGGCAACCCTCTTTCAGTACACAACCCCCTAAGCTGGACTACTGTCAGTGTGGGTAGGCTAGCCAGATCAAGCTCCATGTTTCCCTAGTTTTGTGTCAACAAAAACTTTTCGCAAAAATTGGAAACAATAATTTAGAAAAATTACAAAAATTCAATAATAGAAATTAATCCAAATTAAAAATGTAATAGTTTTTTTTTTTTTTTTTAAACAATTTTTGCACTAAGGCAATTTAAAGGATTTTTAATTTGTTTTACTTAAAACTGTAACGTGATACTGAACACAAGTACAGGATCCCACCGCTGCCACCAAAAATGTTGGAAAATGGGTTATTGGTAAGGGCAGGTAGGTACCTACACCTAGCAACAAGCCACTAACCTCCACTTAGGTCCAGTTAGGTCTCAGTAAATTAACCCCAGCTCAACCCTTGGTAGCTTGGCAACGAGCGTCAAGGCTTAACTTAGGAGACAGTGTGTAAAGCATTCAAATATCACTAAACAGTAATTAAATAAAACATAGGAAACAGTTTAAAAATCCAAAACCAATTTATAAAAATAGTTTATATTTTTATCTTTAAAATGACACAAAAACGAATAAAATCGGATAAAGGGAACCGGAGATATGAATTTTTAAAGAATTATTATTTTTCTAGCGCTTAGTAACAAAAAGCGCCAATCGGGTCATCTGGTTGCACCTCGACCGGGGCAAAGTCAAAGTTTCAGGCCGACCGCGATGGAGCCCTGCTCGGCTACAGGTCGCGGGAGGCCTCGGTTAAAAAGTTACCTTCTGACTTAGGGCCTGATTACAACTTTAGAGGGGGTGTTAATCCGTCCCAAATGTGGCGGATATACCACCAGCTGTATTACGAGTTCCATAGGATATAATGGACTCGTAATACGGCTGGTGGTATATCCGTCACTTTACCGTCACTTTTGGGACGGATTAACACCTCCTCCAAAGTTGTAATCAGGCCCTTAGTCTTTATTTTGAAAATTTTCTTCAGCGGGGCGAACCTGCCAGACCTATCCAACCTCCTGGAGCCCTTCTCCAGATATGCGATGCTGGATTCCTCGGTGGAGATTTTTACCTTCGGACTTAGTCGTTTTTTCGAGGTGAAAATCCTTCGACCGGGGTAAACTTGGATCTTGATCCGACGTCCATGGAGCCCTTCTCGGATACGATGGCTGGGAGGTCCCGGTCAACTTTTTACCTTCGGACTTAGTCTCTTTTTCGGAGATTTTTCTTTACCGGGACGAACCACCAAGTCAGGCCGGGTCGCGGTTGAGGCAAGCCAGCTAGAATTTCCGCAGCGGGTCGGTCCCTCTATGGAGCTTTTTTAAAAAAATTCTCAAATCTTCTCCAAACTTCTGGGGCTTCACCCAGATGTTCTTTTAAGGTTCTTTTGGGGTCCACAGCTCACCCCAAGGGTCCAGAAGTTCTGAGATGGTCCTTGGGGGGTGCGGACTACAACTCCCAGAATGCACCTGGCGCAAACTCCTTTTTGGCCACTGGGCAGTGGTCAGCTGGTCGCTTTCTTCAGGAGTTGGTGCAGGGGACTCTGGTTAGCAATTTTTCACCTGTAGCAAACAGGGAGTCCCTCCTTGAACCAGTTGAAGCCAGGCAAAGTCCTTCTTGTGGTGAAGCCCAAGTGTGCAGCTGGTGCAGTCCTTCTGAGTGCAGGTTCCAGGTGCAGGCCAGGGGTCCAGCAGGGCAGTCCTTCTTCTCCTTTAGTTCTTTTCTTGTTGAAATCTGGTGGGGATCTGAGGTGTGGGTGCAGGTCTGCCAGTTTTATCCTTACTCCTGGGTGAAAAGCAGGGGGGTCCTGGTTCTCCAATCAGGTACAGGGTCGTCCCCCTGTAATGACCACTTCCTGGGAAGTGTGGCAAAAATCTATCCCAGAAGGCAACATTCTCTAAAAATCCAACATGGCTGAATCTGATTTTTGGAGGTTACATCTGGCTTAGCCCACCCACTGGTGTGGCTAAAAATCATAAACACACCCCTCTCCTGCCCTCTCCTAATCTAATCAAGGGGGCACCTAGTTGTCTGGGGTTGCAGGATGTGGGGGTGTTGCTGGTTGCTCCAAATGTCTTTCTCTGCCTTTGAAGACCAGTTTGGCAGCCCTCCCCCTTCCTGCCTCACCATCTGCTGAGGGGAGATTCTCTCCCACAAGCACATTCCTTTGTGTGAAGCCAGGCCACTTCACACCTCATCAAGGCAGCTTGGCTAAGCTGCTGCAGGCTGGCCAATCAGAGCACAGCAGCAAAAACAATGTAGGGCTGAAATTGGCAACTTTTTAGGTAAAGTCTAAAACTTTTTACCTGAACAAGTTATATTAAATCCAACAACTTGAAGTTGTGGGATGTATTACAACAATTAATTTGATACCAAATTCTTGGTATGCAACATTTAAGGAGACTTTAAAATTTAAAATAAAGTCTCCCCATTCTAGCCTATGAAGGCCATTTACTTCAATGAGGGAAAAACGAATTTGGCTGTTTTTACCTCACCAGGGTTTATAAATCTATTTTTATAAAGTCCCTGCTTATAGTTACATGGCACCCAGCCCTAGGGGCACATAGGGCACACCTTAGGGGTGACTTATATGTAAAAATAAGGTAGTTTAAGACTTTGGAACTACTTTTAATTCCAAAGTCGAATTTGCATATAACTTTAATTTAAAAGCAGCCAGCAAGGCAGGCCTGCCTTTAAAATGACACTGGGCACCTCAGCAGTGCACCTATGGGTCACTACCTATGCTGTGGTCCCTAAACCTACATGCCCTACTATATACTAGGGACATATAGGTAGGTTAACTTAGCCAATTATAATTAGCCTAATTTGCATATCCATTTTACACAGAGCACAGGCCCTGGGACTGGTTAGCAGTACCCAGGGCACCATCAGAGTCAGGAAAACACCAGCATAAAGTGGAAAATGGGGGCAAAAAGTTAGGGGACCTCTGCAATCAGCCCTGTTTTCTCACAACACAATTTTGTCACTGCCCACACAAAGGACCATAAAATTGCTAAGACCAAAATACTACCAATATTACACTCCTTGCACAAGTCATCAAACACACAGAATAGAAATGATTCACCTCCACTACCGCATCTGAGCCCCATCTTCAAGGTGCTTATCTCAGGATTCGTGCCAGAAATTGATACTGCATAAATAATTGACTTTATGAACTCATAAAGAGCCAACCCGGTGTCAGATATTGTATTAGTGATACTACATAGGTTATTAGTGTGAAACTTCCTTAACTAGCAAGAACCCGTGCATAATGTGAATTTGAAATGGTGACAAAGAACCTTATAAAATAGGCTTGCTAGGAGCAATATGATGTTCCGGTAAACACAGTGAATGGACACCTAGATCTGTGGTGAGAGCTACACTGCCTTTGATTCCTGCTTTTTATAGAACAAACTAGGTGGAGAAGATCCCATAAAGAAATGGAGAGTGTTGTACAAATGATTTCAAAGCTGCAGAGACTTGCATGACTTGGAGAATAGATATAATTATAATGCTTACAGTATACTGACTATTGTATGAGGGTACATATGCCATTTTTGTATGGTTTTAATCTATTTGGTGACAATTTCCTTATTTCACAAAAGGATGTACTGAGTATTCAATGAAATATACCATAGTCATCATGTTCCTTGAAGAGATAAATACATGAAAGTTGCGCATGTGGCATCATAACCAGAAGTAAGCTTCCAAAGACCAAAACTGAAGACAAATAGGCCTTTGAACTTTATATATGTTAGTGCCTGATTACGATCTTGGTGGATGGGATACTCCGTCATAAATGTGGTGGATATCCCAACCACCGTATTACAAGTTCCATAGAATATAATGAACTTGTAATTCGTCAGAAAGGTTAGCCGTCACGTTTGTAATGGAATATCTCATCCACCAAGATCGTAATCAGGCCCTTAGTTTCTACATGGGTTCAATATTTGTCACTATGTAGAAACCTAACTCCGTACAACATCTTACTGTATGAGGCACTCCCACATCATGCCAAAAACACATACATGAATGATTGTGAGAGGAGTCTTTTTTTATCAGGGTTGGAAACATCCATACACTTGCAAGTTTGTTGATATTCATTCCATTCTGCAGGATTACCCCCTGCTGAATATTTATATTCCTGCCCTCAACCATACACTTGTTAATTCGGTATTGTACCACAGTGGAGCAAGTGCTGCTTTCTTAGGATCCATTTCTACAAAGAGTATTGCATAATTCCAGGTTAGGTGAATTATGAATGAAATATTGTGTAAATGAATTTCAAGTTTTTCACACTTACTTTGCTCATAGGTGCACAAAAAATGTGAACCACTTCAATTAAGGTCTTTGGTATGCAATGTACATGTGGATGGATCTTCTTAGCTCTATGACATGTTGCTATGGAAACCAACTGGTCAACAATGTCAAAAAGCTGTTACATTTTGTAGATGTGTTTGCCATATTGTTTCTCAGAATGGTGTATGTGTGCAGTTCCACCAAACAGGTTGTCAAATGCTCTGATGCTGCAGGTTAAAAAATCTACAAAAGTGGTAGCTTTTAAACTTTCTTCACCAACAATAATTGCCCCTCATTGCCAGCATAGAAAATACTGGCAGTGTCTGGCCCCAAACTCCCCAACAATGATGTCAGTCATCAATTATGATGGCTATCATTCTTCGAATGTTTGGATGGGACTGATGACCAATTGATGGATACTCACTACAGGTGATAGACCAATATTTTATCAGAGAGTCCTAACCATAACTGAAATTACCTAGGGCCACTAAATTTGCAAACACAAGTGAAGGATGTGCTGGTAGCTCACAAGAGCTTCAGCAAAATATATCACACTGAGAGTAGGTCATCTATATATCATAAAGAAAACAAATATTTTCGTATTTCCCCTCCAATTAACAGACACAAATAGGTATGTGTAGAGATGTGCTTGCAAGGAAAGAATTGTATGAGCATTCTTGATGATGTAACTAAGAAGGTTGGGATGGTGGAATGCAGGAGAAGATGCTGAGAGTGGGAGCTGGAAGCTGGGAGTTACTACTCCTGTAGAAGAAGATGTCTCAAAAATAAAGAATTCCTTAACTCATCTCAATTACGCAGTTACTACAAAATTTGTCGGGGAGGGACTCTGCGCAGGGGGCAGAGAGCTCACAGGAGGAATGGGACACTGCAATTGTTGCAGATGAGGAATATGAGGAATTAAAGAGATTCATAAGTAATGCTGGGCAGGAGACAACTGCCTTGCATGGGTATCTGAGTCAGTATTTGGAAGTGAAGGATTAGTTGAGTATTCAGGGGGAGACGCAATAGGATTTTTCCTCCTGTGATAAAGCTAAAGTTGTCAGACAACCGCCTATGGGTTGTGTACAATTTCTGGCAGGACCATGGGAAGGGTTGGCTTTGGATTTTCTGGGTCCCGTGGATAGATTGGGTAGAAGAAATTGTTTTCTCATAGTTCTTGTTGATCATCATAGTAAATGGTTTGTAGTCAAGACTGTGGAGCAGTGTCATATTGTTACTTAGAGAAGTGTTCTTGGAGAAAGGAATACCAAACGTCCCAGGTACAGATAATGGAGTGCAGTTATTTTCTGCAGCTATAACAGATGTACTTACTGGTTTAAGAATCAGACATGAGATTGACATTATTCCAACCACAAGTGAATGGTTCAGTAGAGAGGGTAAACCAAATTATTATGAAGAACATTCAACTTTCTTTGGCAAATGGGTTGATCTGGAGAGAGGAGTTGAACTAGATGTTGTGGGCATATAGAGTAACACCTAATTCGGTGACAGGAGTGTCTCCTTCTATTGGTTCTATTGCTGCAATGAAAGAATCTCCTTGGTGGTTGCCTGAGGAGAAGCAGGTGTGGGTTGATTGTGAAGGTATGAAAGCAAGGGTGTTAGATTTACAGAAGTGGAACAAAATGAGTTATGATAGCAGAAAGGGAGTGAAGAACATTTGCATGAAAAGTAGTTATTGGGTAGCAGTGTGAAAATGTGGCATTGTGAAGAAAGGTGAGAGGAGCAAGTTTCTTTAACCACAGAGAATAACAAAAGTGATGAATGTTGTGGTTAACTTGGATGATGGTAAGGAATGGAGTACAGGAAATCTGTGGAAAGTTAAAATGCCAGTGAACGAGTAGTGGAAGTTGTGTAATGTAAATAATTAGTTTTTCTATTTCTATAAATGTTTCTATGATTCAGCACTTTACTATATTTAAGCTTGCAAAGACATGGGATTATTAAAATATGTAAGGGGAGAGATGTGTAGAGATGTGCTTGCAAGGAAAGAATTGTATGGTGGAATACTCAAGAAGAAGCTGAGTGTGGGTGCTGGAAGCTAGGAGTTGCTACTGTTGTAGAAGAAGATGTCTCAAAATTAAAGAATTCTGCAACTCATCTCAACTGCGCAATTACTACAGTAGGTCTTTGCAGCATAAATCTAGAACCCTCATATTGATACTAAGATGGGCTCCACATTGTGTGGTATGTTAATCTGCCCCCTTTCGGTTCCTCCGTGATTCATTGTGTACTATAGCGCTGGGATGCCCCTGGGTAGCTATGCGCTTTACAAACTCATAAACTCAAACTCAAACTATGTGCCACGACATGCACTAGTCCACTCCACATTGCAGGATCTGCACATTCATTGCTTGGCGACCATTGCCACTCCTGGTGCAACCTAGCAGCTTCACTGTCAGTAGCCTCATGATCATATTATGCTAAAAAATGACTAACTTTACAAATATAAATGTTCATTTTCATGATAATGAACACCAATTTTTAGTTAAAATCAATTTTTACTAACTCATACTTGCAACTTCGGTTTCTGATACCATAGGACTGCAAAGATTAAGGAAGTGAAGACAATTGCTAAAAACTTGGAGCTTAAATGTTAAAGTTTTGTTTTATACATTTATAAAACAAAATTAGTCTTAATGAAAATGCGAAATTCCAGGGTATGTGAATGTAAGTATCCTTTATATTTTACATGCTTAACATTGAAGGAGTGTTATGGTGGATCATGTTAGCACTGTTTACATGTTTTTAAGAGATGCATTACTGCTTATTGGAAAGCATACAAAATATTTTGCTGTCTCATTAAATAAGAGCATTATAGTGAATAAAAGTAAACACATATATTCACATCCTGTCGCTTTACAAACTGTAAATGATGGGGAAACGGCCAGCATCCCCCACAGCTCCCCCTTATTGACTGCAACGGGCATAAACATTAGAAAACAAATCCACTTTTAAACAAAATGAAGCAAACTATCCACACAGCTAGGAGGAAATGCTAATTGAAAATACCTTGCTAATGTCGGGCAGTCACAGGAAGGAAACATTAAGTTATTATTTTTCATAATGTTTACAAGTATATCCAGCCATTTCCAGGCGGTGAAAAATGCTCCTCTTGGTGGGATGTGTCAGTGCTACTTTTCACTGGGGCGACTGCTCGTCTTCCCTCTGAGAGCTATCATTAGTTTGATTTTTTTTTAACCAAGTCTTCAAATGAAGACGGATGAGCACAGACATTTGAAATGTAAGCTGCTTATGTCCTGAAAAATAGCTACTCCATTACAGATCGAGGGCCTGATCTGAGTCCGGTTATTGCTTACAAATAATAGTAATAAAAGTAATAAGCAAAAATATGTAAAAAAACACACAGCAAATGAAAGGCCTCGTAAACACACTGAGCCAAATAAGGCATATGCATAATACCAGAATTAAGTGAGTCACTGTCTAATTGCTGTAGACTCTTCTAGATACAATTATTGTTAATTGCGCTTGATAATTTCAGCATTACTTTAAAACATTTATTTCTCATTAACAATCCGCTTAATGTTAGAGATCAAAATGCCTATTAGGCGTCACATCTCTGGCAACATTGTGCGGCAGCTTTAAAAATATTTTCCCCACGCTTTGAATGCAATGAGAGCGGTATTTCTAGTCAAATGTCAATTAGCATGATTTAATTGTAAGTACTTCCAACAGCTCTTCCTGTTTTTTTTTTTTCTTGTATTTTGCAACTTTACCTTGTCAGTATTAAATGAAGAAGGCCTCTGCATCCCTGGAGCTATGCAAATGCTCTCAAATCGTCTCATTTTGTAGCTAATTGTTGGTAATTAGTTGAGAATGAAAAACCGCAAGGTATATTATAAATATATACATGAAAAAGAGTTAAAAAGAGATAGTTGCTAATGGTCTTAGGACACAGCAGAATATCTGTTAGATGCGTACAAACGTTACCTTTTTTCTGCATATGCATTTAAGCAAGTTACATTACATTTTCACCTTCAGTAGAGAACCTTTAAAAGCAGATGTTGCTTCTGAAGTGACACCTGCCTCTTCCTTGAGGAACATTTCTGATGTTTATGTATTTCTGGTGTCCAAGAACTAGGAGTACATTTTCCGAATCATGATGAAACTCCATTGCCTCACCAAAACAAGCTGCATCATTTACAAAATTATCACCACCAGGACGCCCTCTTTTCTTGCTGACAAGCTCACCATCTCTTGTGCCTCGTGGTTCTCACCACACTCGCTGCCAAAACACCATCAGACTGGAGGCTATAGGGTCATATTTACAAATTTTTCACACAAAGCAGGGCAGCAAGCAAAGTAGCTGCACTGAGTTGCATGAAACTGAGAGCAGCTTTGTGCTATAGCTGTTAAGATATGGCACATTTTTGCACCCTCCTAGTGCAGGTGCACTGTGTGCTGCCTAGAACCAATGCAGGCACCCCTGCATCTGATGACCACTTTTGCCCATATAGTAAGTAGTGGACTTCTTTCGATGCCATGGGTGTATTACATTAATTGCTGATGGCAGCATGCCATATTGTTGAGTCTATTATGTGACCAGATAGTTTTTCTTGTGTCAGTGTGCTTGTGGTGGACTGACCCCGCACATGTAAAGTTCTGCTTCAATGTAAAACCCTAAACCTGGAGCCAACATGCTGTACATGTCAAGTGTATGTGTGTCTGCCACATATATGGTTGTAGTACTAGGGCTGGTGGACCAATGAAATATTTTTTGGATGCCCCTGGTTTAGAATGACATGAGATGGAGGATGGAGTTACCTTCTCCCAGACAATGGAAGTGACTTGCCTGCATTGCTGTAACGGCAGGTTGGTGCCCAGGCATGCAAGTGAGGAAGATGGAAACAGTGTTGCTGTAAGACATTTATTAGGGGCTGTGTAAGAAAATTAATGTTGATTAGTTCTTCCTGAGCACTGCTATTCACTAGATCATACGGATGAGGGGTTGGACTCTAGTTTTTTTTTGCTCACTGTGAGAAACTTTCTAGGCAGGGCCTGTCATTTTGTCTTTTTCAAATAAATAACAGCTTCAGGATGGCTGACGGCAGCCGAGTACTGAGGTCTCACACTTCCTATGCCCCTGTTTCCTGCTTGCAACTTGCTCCATTGCTACCTGCTGTGGGAACCATCACATCACAAGAGATTGTGGCTTGGGAGCACCCTGAAAATTACATTTAAAATGAAAATAACCTAAACTGGTTTTGAAGCCTTACATAGCGGATCCTCAGCATCTGACTGGAAAATGGGTATATGAGTGGAATCCAAACCATCACAGTTTGTTCCATTTCAAACTTTTTCTTGATCAACGAAGGGGGTCATCTACACAGTCCTTGAAGATCTGCTGTGTAACCAGAGCCGATGTCTGCTTTACAGCCAGTGTCCCAAAGGAGAGAAAACATCATCTCAAGTTGGAGTTTCTGCAAAAGGAGCTGCAGTACTGCCTGGAGTGCTTAGAAGTCTGCCTGCCTGTTAAGAGAGGGAAAAAGTGACCCTAGCCCTGCAGAAGGAGAGACGTTCCAGGAGGGGAAGACTAGTGTGTTCCTAAATTGAGGTGCACCATGAGAAAGCAGACTTTCCCTAGAGCACAAACATAGGAGTAACCTACATCGTGAAGGGGTATTCAAGTCACTATGTGCAATTTCTGTGTAAGCTGCAATGATGATTTTGCTAATCATGTTTCCCAGCAAATTGGTGTGGGCTGCAAGACTTATGCTCCTGATACCCATGTGGTAACAAAATAATTATTAAGGTTGGCAGTTACCACTGTGTAGTTATAGATTGTTCAGAGCTTCCATTATAAATGCATTTTTGTTTCCTTAATAATAACTTTGGCACTGTGATACAAATCTGCATGAAACTTTCAAAACAAAACGTTCATCTACATTGACTCCTTCATGGAAAAAATTGGGACAATCTGTCAAGCAAGAGGGGCCAAGAAAATGAGGGGGATCCCACAAGTGGGATTTCCATGGTAATTCCCATAGGAGAGTTTGGTCTTCAATACAGAAAATGGAGCTGAACTGAATTGCGCACTATTCAGCAAACTTTAGACTTTACTACAAAAGTGAGACATTTGCAATTTGGTGTAAACCTGTTCAGGCATACAGATCATGATTGGCTGGTCACAACATGAAGAATACGTTGTGATAGCCATTGCAGGAAATGGGCACCCAGTCCACGAATCCTGAAACAGTTAAACAAAGGCCAGATAAGTGGTTAGGGTAAGCACATCATGAAGCAATGTTCCCAAAGAGCCCCCATACCCTAATGTCAAAATGTAAAACATATACATCTATATGTTTGAGTCCATGAGTACCACCATACCATTATAAATTAAAAACAAAGAGACTTGACCCTGCGGCCATTTGCTATTATGCCATTATGCAGGCCATAGGACGTGCTCAGTGAGGGTTGTCCTCATGCAGTGCATTGGGTGTAGGACTAACACCCTGCTGTGCATGGCTGAAGGCTGTGTGCTGCACAAGTTTTGGGTGGCCATGAGGGTTGGGCGCCTCCGTGGGGTTGGCCACAGGTCCTGGTTGGGTGCCAGGTCCTACTGCCAACCCAGTCGTGCATGCACAAAGGCAGTGCACAGCTGGCATTGGGTGCCAATGGGGAATTGGGTGTGTAGCCTTGCCAGAGCCCAGACTCTCGGTGAACTCTCTGCTGCTGCGCACAGCCAAGGTCTTGTGTAACAGGGATTTGGGCACCCATATGGGGTTGCCGCAGGGCTGGGCGGGGTTAGGAACCCAAATGGGGCTGGTCGTCTGCAGGCAGTTGGCCCACAGCGTGGCCAAAGGGCAGACCCTCTGACCAACCCCAGACCCACAGTACCAGCATCTGCTACTATAGTACCGAGCAATGGCTGTGAGGTACAGAAGATCTGGTACTGCAGTACCCAAAAAAACATCAAAAATAAATATTAGGGGTTGACCATGCTGCCTGCTTACTTTTAGGCAAACCCAAGATCATCACTGGTCACTGCCTTCATCTTATCATCTAAGGACCGAAAGACTGAAAGTATGCATGTTAAGAATGATGAATAAGATCTTTTTAGAATACTTGGAGTGTTTGTGTCTCTGATAATTTCCAACAATGTTCAATTTAGATACACATGCAGTTTATGCTCTCAAGTCATGGGTTGAAAGCTTATACTGCTTCCACACAAGGCATTTGAAAACGTCTGTTTGAAAGGGTTATTGTAGAGAAATACACAGTTCTAACAATCACCACAATGTTTCTTCCATTAATGGCGTCTGCTTGTGGGTTTGGGACATATTGTGAAATCATTCCGCAGATGCCCCTTTTTTGTGAGCAGGTCTGCACACATGGGCAACATTAATCATGTAACACTTTGGAATATTGCACTTTGATGCTAGGTTTTTTTTTTTTTACACGAGTCTTTAAAATGGTATGTAATAACCATAACAAATGGAGAAATGAAATTCAGTGAACCTGTTCCTATCCCTGGTAGCTCCCATGTGAAGTTTGTCAGCAGCAAGAGGCAGTGTACACACTTTGCCTGTTCGTTTCTCTTCTATGAAATTGTGAATCAAGCGTGACCAAATCAGTTCATGGTTGGGTTGTAGCCCTGTGTTCCACTAGTATAAAGTTGTCTCTGGTTTGAAGAAGCCTGTCATTCACTGATTTAATTATATTTTATATTTAGCTGTTTGCTTCACTGCAACCAGCGTAGGGGACACATTTTGGGAGCCCGCGCATGGCAACAGGAACAAATACTTTGCCACCATTGAAAGAAGTTGAAGATAATGAGAATTACTGTATGTATTTATAGAGAATTCCACACAACAGTTTTGCAGTGATTTAGGGCCTTATGTGCAAAGTCTCTTATTAGTCGCAAATGCTCAGATTTGGTGAATCTGAGGGTTTGTGTCCACTAAAACAGTTATTAAAATGTACTAAGCCCATCTAAAAGGTTTCCAAATAATTAAATAGGTTTAGAAAACATTAAGGAATCACTATTTGGAAGAGTCGGCCACCAGGGCTGTGATTGTAGCCAATTGAGGTGCATCGCAGTTTGCAACCTACCTCATTAATATTTATGAGGTAGGTCAAACTGCGATCCACTACAATTCTGAATTTTGTGAACAAACCTACTGATATATAGGTAGGCTGACTTGCAACTTAAGAATGCATTCTGTAAAAGGTTGGTGTATATATTGTGACACTTTTTACCTAAAGCATTTTTTGTGCAAGAAGCCCTAAATGCTTAAATAATATGCATCACTAATAACCAATTTAATGGTACACAAATTGCCAACCACAGGAGCATCAAAGGCTAAGTTGACTTTGCTGGCATACAAACATATCACAGATAAGCTCTTAGTCCACTGATACATCTTGCAAAATACAAGATAGTTTGCTGTCTTAACTCTGGTTTAATATTCCTTGCTTCTCATTTGTCTAATCATGCTAATCATCAACATTGCTCCACTTCTGATGCCTGTACTTGACTTTGTGAAATTGGCAATATGCGGATGGTTTAATTAGGAAAGATATCCTTTCTCCGAGCTCAGGATTGTGATCCTTCTATTCATCTTTTCTGTCCAATTTTGTCATTAGTTATGTCCCTCCAACATTCATGATGCACAAGGGAAGTGAGGGATGAGGTGTGCCAAAGCTGCAACGAAGGAACAAGATACAAATAACGTACTGACCATGGTATTGGACAAGATTGGACATTCGGAGAAACAAAAGAAGGAGAGTTAAGAAAGATGAGGTCAGAGGATATGATAAGGCTTTGGTTACAAGGCCTGAAGAAAATATTAGGTGTGGAGCCCAGTCCGTATTCAGTTGTATCACTCATGTCAAATTCCACAGATTTGGATCTTAAGACTTGGCTGACTCTCTCAAGTGACCTTTTACCTCTATCCATATTCATCAGAGAAGCACGGCATACCATCCTTCACAGAATAGACTTCTCTGAACGTAATAATGTTGTAAACTGAGTGAGAATCCATGATAGGTTGAAATGTAGTACAACGTTTTAAAGATTGATAAATTATTATGGCTTTGAAAAACTATGGCTAGAGTGCCACCAGGGGATCTTTTAGGACCTCGGGGTTGATAAGCAGTCTAAAGTAGACAGAAGAGTTTGCCCTTCCTGACTTTAAGGTACTGGAGTGAAAAGGGTCAGAGGGTCAGTGTCTTTAGGCTGGGGTAATCTGTTGCAGAAGTTTGCATTTTTGCATTTTTTAAATGATTTTATTGACTTAATTTCTCTATTTCGGATTCTATCCTCCAGTGTTGTCACCCCTGCTGTCTACCAGCCTACCCACTGTGGGGGCACCCACCCACTCGACCGGCTCTATTATTCCATAGGAGGGCAGGCTATAGAGCCAGGCAAGGCTGGGTGTGGGCCCAGAGCACAAGTTTGTCTTTAAAGGTAACATTTGGAGATCAGAGGTCTTTTAGCATATTCAGTGTTGTTGTTCAGTGTAGTACTGAAACACTGACTTAACCTGTGCTATACATCCCCCATACTGGGAGATATGAACTCACAGACTTTTCAGTGACATATCAATATCCATTTTATATATCACCTTAGTCACTTCCCCACTAGTCATGGATAGCTATTCATGACAGTACTTTTTTATCAAACAACTGGAAATCTTAACAGCAATACAGTATAAATTATACAGAGATGTCAAACCATCATTCTTGCAAGTTATGCAGATTACTATTGGTTACATTACAGTGTTTGCATTTAGGTTTACTATATAGGGGAAACACAAGAGGAAAGATCATGTAGTGACACAAATGAAACTGAGGAAGATGGAAGGTGATGTAAAATATGAAATAACTAGAGGATTTACAGCTAGGTAGAAGATGAGTACAGATATAATTACATTCTCCACAAATTTCTTCATATGTATACATACATTTTCACTTTCTAAGCAATGAGTTTTCCAAAGCGGTCAAAATGCAGGAGCACTTCTTTTCATTTTATTTGCACATTGAAAAATGGCTTGTTTCCGAAGATAATTAGAAAATATGCACTGTAAAAAAAGGAATTAGAGTAATAAACATTCATTTATAAAATACCAAGCTCTATATTTAAATTGCTTAGGAATTTCGCAGAGGGGGTCTTCATTAATATCCCAGAACTGAAAAAAATTATCTTGCTCAATGATGATACCACCACACTTCTGAGAACACAATCCAGAGGGCGTGGGAATACCTGCCTGTTTCCCTTTTCTTCCTAGAAGTGAGAACCGCTTTTGGGGCTAGGGAAGTCTACCTGGCTGTTGTACATTAGAGGGTGGTGGGCGACAAACACTAGAGCAAATCCAAAAAAATCTGAACGCTTCGGTGACAGATTTTTTCACTAATCAACTTTAGAGTTATATGGTAGGGATTTGGCACTCGATATTTGATATAGGTGCTCAACAAACCTTTAAGAGAAAAAATATTGTGGAGTGTTTTGTTTGATCTAACGTGTGTTATGTTGTATCTACAGTAATTAATATATATCAGAATTAGCACTAGAATAATGGCTAGCTCAGCTCTCATAAACATAATCAGAATGAAGAAAATATAAACCCGAACATTATCCACCTAACATATCTAAATAATTAATTTAGGACTCCATGTTCGCCTTGCAGCATCATATTTTGTTATTAACGAGCCATTCTCTGCCCCTGAATGACTCCTGTGAACGAAAGCGTTCTCACTTAAAGGTCCAACCACACAAAAGCCCTGTTTTAAAGTTTCGCAGAGGGATTACTCCGTCTCAAACGTAACGAATATCCCGCCGGCCGAAATAAACATCCCATAGGATAAAATGGGAATTGTATTTTGGCAGAGAGGAGATCGTCACCGAGGCTCTGCCTAAATCAGGCCCCAAATGTCCCCAATCTCTATTTTAGTCTCTCTTACTCTCCGACTACCTGCTAATCAATAGAAGTTTGCATGTGATTCTCCTCAGTGCATCTCTATGGCGCTGGGTGAGGCCTGTTTTTTAGATCCTCAATACTGAAACCTTCAGTTAAAAACAATGCTTTCATTCGAAAGATCTAGTACATATTACTTTAAACCCTATCTACATAGAACCCAAAGTGTTAGCAAGGTCATGCTAAAAAGCTTGGAAGAGAAGCAGTGAAGAAATTGGAAACATTCCCTTGACACTCAGAATATGCATCAATGTCCTATCACACACACGCAAATGCAGCACGAAAAATGGCCATTTCATTTTTAAGTGATTTGGATTTGTTGGTCCTGCATTTGGTGATACCTTAAGGCAGGAGGAGTAGGACAGGACCCCCCAATGTATTCAGATATTCAACATCTTTTTACACCTTTAAGAGGAAGTTTTCACAATGCTGAATTTTTTATGTCTGACCTTCGAGAAGAGCCTTAGCTGTCTCGTCAGACTATAGTTTTACAAAACATTAATATGTAATATACGTACGTAGACAGACTATTGTTCAGTAGATTTCATTTACTGGTCTGTTGAATGTCATTCGCATTTTGCGCTGCACACCACAGCATACAGTATAGAGCTATAGGTGAACCCACTTTACCCACTGTTTCCCTTCACTTTGAGTGACTGAATAAAGCTTGCATACATTGTTCACATTCACCTAAATAGTTCCTTTCTTTTCAGCGACACTGCCATTTCAAAGTGTGCCTCAATCGTGTTTCTGTATATTATCTTTAAAAAATGCTATTTATTTTGCCTTCAGTTCAGTTACCCAGCTGATAAGTCGCTGTTATAAAGTGCTTAAGTGACATTGTAGGTGCCTGCAATTTGAGTAATTGGTTTGGTGATGGTTTCTTCTTGTTGCGTCCACACAAAAGTAGAGGAAAATGAAAGACACAAATAAAAGACTGGATGGAAAAACTCCCACATCAGTAAATGTTGTTTAGATTTACTCTTCTTATTGCACACATAGGGTGGCCAACTCTTGGTTGTGGCCTGTTATCTCTTTTTGTAGTATGTGCTTGCAATAAACAAATGTAAAAAATATCTATTGCAACAGACACTTTTGCTTTGCAAATGCTTGCTTTTACATGAAAATGACATATAGAAATTTAACTTTAGTAGTAGCAGTATATCATTATGTCTGGAATACACAGAAAACTAACTGTAGTCTTTTTCTCCATTGGCATGGAAGAAATACTACCTCCTGTTGTAAATGTACTCAAGACAAGGCATATGATAGTCATTCTATTAAATGAAAGGCTTCTTACTTCAATATTTACTAAGGCTTCACCATAATGGCTTTCTTGCCTCAGCAGACCAGTCTGAGTTATACTTTTTCAATATAAAATTTTGCACAGCAAACACAGAGTGACATAGAATTCGAAAAGGTAGACGTTGGGGTGTTCATACCAGTCTATCACCTCATTTGAGCATATTAAATGTTTGCTATAAATAGTTATTGAAAACATAAACAAAATAGAATAGAAAAAGGTGTATGTTACATGCTTAAAAAACACATTTAGCAGTCCTACTTTTCCTGTCACTCACTGCACCTGACCTTTCAAGCCCAGTATTGGCTGCTTTATTTTCACTGTGCTAGACTTGGGCCTGATCACTTATGCTCAATGTTATATTAGTTCCAGGTGTAGATTATATGACTTTACTATAAACTTAATTAAAACTTTGTTTTGTAAATTGAACCTTAAGAATTTTGATCCACTCAGTAATAGTTTGTAATATGTACTCAGTGCTTAATTTAAGCCAATGTTTTCTGGTGCCTGGTACCAGCACTAAATTCTCAACACCGGCACTTATGACCGTCAACCACATGGTGGCACTGTTTGTCTATTTTTGAGGTGAGCCTATGAACAGAACATTTATAATTTAATATAAAGTTTAAATTAATAATGACAGCCAGTAGGGCCATTTTTGTAACTTTGGGGTGGCCTAGAATAGTATATATTTGCACACGTGTATGGGTGTGGTGGTTAGTAGTTGTGGTGGAACTGGTAGTGGCTGCACCCGCAGGGAAAATTAGGGGTGCAAGCTGCGGTGGCCTCCTGAGTGTGGCCCTGGCACTTACCCTTTCACAAGTTAGGCAATGTTCTAAAGGTAAAGACATAAATAAGGTGATATACCTGTTACTGAGGGTGCAAAAACACGACAATCATAAAGATAATTAAATGACAGAAACATTGATTAAAAACATTTCATTCCAGATACGAAGGTCAATGAACTGCTTTATCAAAAAAGTGATGATCTCTTATAGACTGCATGATGTGATTAGAGTGTGAAACCTTTGTTCTTATTAACTGTTAGCACTATGAAAATCATTAAGTCTTCCTTTCAAATTAACTGCATTTGTTTCTTGAATTCAAAAGAAGTATATAACATATCTAGAAGGTAAATACCTCATCATCAGTGAAAGTGGTTAAATGCTGTCAAGTTTTTAGCTGCACACTAAGGGGACATTGATCACAATTTCAAAGTATCTTCTTCTGTTCACATGCACTTTATAAGTTTAATACAATGCAATAGGACCTATGCTTAACAAGAAAGTTTTTAACATAAACTTTCATATCTACGTCTACTACACAACATAATCAGAGTTTATAGAGACTATAACATTATTGGTGGGGGAAAGAGCTGTGTAGTTTATAAGAATCACTATTGCAATTCACGAGAGTTGCATATATATTGCAAAAGTAGATATTCTTAGTTTAATGCATTAACACACATTACTTTTCAATAAATAATTTTGATACTGCCAGCATATGCTAACTATTTTTCCAGTCCCGACCATGAAAATAAATGCTTCAGTGTAAAAAGGACTGTAAAATTGACTCTTCTATGCAGTGAGTTTAATATAAACATAGTGGAATGTATATGGATGCCTGCTGTGCCATGATATGTATTTCGACTTACGATTGTAAGCCCTTTCCTATTGTACATGCTGCAAGTTCTCCATTGGACAACAATCCACAGCTGACAGACATATTGACAACTCACCAAAGACAGCTCTGTCAGACTGCCCTGCTACCACTTAACTTATCATTGAAGATGACAGTTCATATCAGTCCTGACAAGTCTTATAATCCAGCTGGAAAGAGGGCAAACACTGAGGAAGAAGCTGATCATAAGGGGGATCATGCTGTGCTGCACCTGGCAAAGGATGTTTTTGCGAGATCTCTATCAGCAGGAGGGTGTGGACTGGTGTGCTGTCATACAGCATATAGAGAACATCCTGGCTGTTATAACAGTAAGTCTACAACGATAAACGCACGTCACAGCCTGTAACTACAGTTTGCAACAAATTGATATGCATGGTTCTGCAAGGCAACTCTCTAGGGACATCTCACACATCTCAGAGGCACCTCTGCACTTTTTCCATAAAGGCAGAAAGTGCAAAGATGTCCAGTGTAATTGTGATTAGATCAATCACACAGTTGATTAAAGGCGTTGAGGTGTGGGCGCATGTGTGTCTGTGTGAGTGTGTGTGCATGCATGTGTGTGTACGTTTGTGAAATTGTGTATGTGTGTGTGTGTGAGCCCTTGTGTGTGTCAGCATACAAGCCTACATGCATGCATTAGAGATGCAAATAAGCTGATTCTCTTGGAAATGCCTTGATTTAAGAGTTACATTTTTGGCATTTAATTACAAGGGACAGTTTAGATTCAATTTTGATACTTACAAATATTATTCCAAGGTTTAGTTGTTTTGAGGCATGTGATTGTGTAGCAACATATTTCTTCATTTGTTTTTATCTCAATCTCATGCATCTTGCCAATTATACGTTATATAAGTATAAATCTAGAAGTCCTTTTATATTTCCAAAAATTATTAGATTCAATTTGTCATACAAAATGATCCAGATCAATCTTCACTGTTCCCAAATGGTACAAACGATCACCCATAATGGCCTCTGCTTTAATACTAGTAATGCTAAACTCATGGTTATCTGTTAATCTAAACTAGTTTCCCTTTGAGTTTCTGTTTCCAGTGTGTGCAGGCCTAGAATCTCATTGGATAAGATCTCTCTTGATCACCTCAGAATCCCTTAAGAATACACTCCTTAAGCTCAACTCAGCTATGTTGTTTCCAGGAACATATCTTGACTTGCTTACTGCTAATCAGAAAAGGGCTTCAAGAGATGAAACTATCCTAGTACTTTGCTGCATGTTTTGGGTAAGGGCTGAGCATCTGGGGATAGCAACTGGCTACTTGAGAGGTTTTATGAACTTTCTAAACTGAACGCTTGACTTTCTGAGCTGAACACTTGTGAATTCTTGGTATACCAAATCTAACCCCAATGGAACTGATCATATTATGTGAGCGGGGGAAATATGCTTTTTACAAAAACCAGAGACATTTCCCCTCTTTAGTGGAAGTGGGTGATAAATTGCCATCTGTTGGCGGAGTTGGTGGAAATTTGTCCACTCCTTGTTACTCTTGCAATGCCAAGTTCCAGTCAAATTCTGCCAACCGTTGTGTGGTGGAGTTTCTTCTTAAGCACAGTACACCAGCGGTAATTTGATGAGCGAAAATTGGCATCTCCTAGCAAGATGTTTGGGTGCTAGGGGGCACCAGTAGGATTTTCTCCTGGTGAATGGTTGTGAGTGGTC
Source organism: Pleurodeles waltl (assembly GCF_031143425.1). Lineage (NCBI taxonomy): Eukaryota > Metazoa > Chordata > Amphibia > Caudata > Salamandridae > Pleurodeles > Pleurodeles waltl. The sequence continues at coordinate 395,506,701 of NC_090451.1, forward strand.
ACGGCCGTTAAAACTGCAGCTTGAGAAGAAAATCTACTTGAGCAGCAGCAAAATTAACTCAAGCAGCAACGCCCTCTGGCATGCCACATAGTGCAGTTTGTGCTGATTTTTCAGCACCAAATGAGCTCCTGGTGCTATAAATCAGTGCATGCAGTTCGACATGCTGATTTCCGCCAGTTACCAGAACTCCGTGGAATCTTGCAAGGTTTTCATGTAACTCCGTGGAATTCCATGGAGTGAAACTCCACAAGTTTTGCCCAACCCTACAGGCTCTCTAGGAGTGTGAGGAAGCCTACAAGAATTGCGTTCATAAGAGTGGAGGTAAAATGATGAGAATGTTGAAGGTAAAAAGCAAAAGAATGGGCATCCAGGCACATATAAGGGTGTAAGTCAGTCAGGGAAACAGAGCGTGGGAGGACTCTTTAAGAAGATAACAAGCAGAAATGCGATGGTCAAGCAAGTTAGAATGTTCATAATTTGCAGAACATCTATCTCAAATGAAAAACACTGTCAACAGTCATATTACCAAGCTTGGAAACAAGGCAAATGATAGCACAAAGAACTGGAAAGACGAAAGCTTGGCATTTATCTAGTGATAGGCTTATTTCACAGAGTTGCTCTCATGGTACCGAGACTAACTACAGCTAAAAGGGTGGCTTGGGCTGAGTTCTATCTTGTGAATAGTCAATGACTAATACCTTTCTGCAGGTCAGTGTAGCCATTGGTTTGCTGGATGGATTTGCAATGACGCTCTTCGTTTTCTGCCAGACTTTTGGTGAACCACTAATTACCAGGTGTCTGGGTTAAAGCTATTTAAATTATGCTCCAGGTTATATTGCAGAATTTTCATGATGAGGAAAGTTTGGCCTTGTGCAAAAAAGTGTCTGTAAATTATGCAGTTTCCTACATATGAATGTTTCTTCCCAGAATTGTTATGTGGGTTCACAAAGCACCAGCTACTCCAAATACGGCCATCACCTATTTTAATCCATCTGAATGTCACATGATAGAAGCTTACATCACAAATACATAGTCTAGGCTTTTAGGGGAAGAAATATAGCTCTGCCAGATCGTGCAACAAAGGTCAACCAAATAATCAGAATGAGGCTGCTTAATAAGCAGTACCATTGAGATTGGTCACCGGTCTACAGCGCCTCACTCCCTTGGACCATGTGACTGATAGTGGAATCTGTAACAGACAACCAAACATGATGTTGCTGAATGTAAGAATTTATGGGTTTTGGAGTAAGTAACATAGGGCCAGATGTAGCAAAGGTTTTTACCCATTCTGTGTCTATGGGAAAAAGTGTTCGTACATATGGCCCATAGTGACTGGATGAGCGATGGTACATATAAGTGAAGTTAGGCATAGTAAGCCTATATTTACCTATTTACTTTACCTTGCTGATATTTTGCTACAATATTCTTGGAGCACTATATTTGCTCGAAAATGTACTACTACTACACTCACATGCCTGTGCCCATGTTGGTATTGCTGGAGCATTTTCATCTTTGCCAGGAATCAATGCTCTACAAGGACAACAGATCTTCAGACCCTGCATAGGATGTGCAGAACCATACCACACAATTTCAAAACAGACCAATTAAGTTACACAGTATGACCTAAGTCACCATAAAAGGAAAACTCCAGTCAGGAATAAAGTTAAGAGATTTATTGCAAACTATAGCTTAGTGTCATGTAGTCAATCGCAAAACAAATTTTTAAAGATACAGAATCACCAAGGGTTCCCCAAGTTGACAAAATAAGTTCAGATAAACTAAAATCAATTAAACTAAGCATTATACAAGGACAATACAAAACATTAAGAAGAGAATCTGAAATACAGAAAATAAGGGCCAGATGTAGCAAAGGATTTGCGCGTCGCAAACGGCGAAAATCGCCGTTTGCGAGGCGCAAATGCCTCTTTGCTATGCAGAAATGCATATTGCGAGTCGGGACCGACTCGCAATATGCATTTCAGAATCGCAAATAGGAAGGGGTGTTCCCTTCCTATTTGCGATTCGGAGTGGCATGCAATACCATTTGCGACCGCATATGCGGTCGCAAATGGTATCGCAGTTACAATCCACTTCAAGTGGATGGTAACCCACTCGCAAATTGGAAGGGGTCCCCATGGGACCCCTTCCTCTTTGCGAATGGACCCAAAACAGTTTTTTCAGGGCAGGTAGTGGTCCAAGGGACCACTACCTGCCCTGAAAAAATACCGAAACTAAAGGTTTCGTTTTTTTTTTAAGTGCAGCTCGTTTTCCTTTAAGGAAAACGGGCTACACTTAAAAAAAAAAAAAAACTGCTTTATTGATAAAACAGTCACGAACATGGAGGTCTGCTGACGACAGCAGGCCTCCATGTTTCCGAGTGCCTGGACTCGCTATGGGGCGCAATTTGCGACCCACCTCAGGAATATTAATGAGGTGGGTCATTGCGACCCCATAGCGAGTCGCAGACGGTGTCTGAGACACCGTTCTGCATTGGAAATTGCGACTTGCAATTTGCGAGTCGCTCCGACTCGCAAATTGCAAGTCGCAATTTCCAACTTTGCTACATCTGGCCCTAAATGTTGCTCAGCTCTGACAAGCATCAATGCAATTCAAGTCATCAATTTTATTGGGCATTGGGAAATCACTACTGTTAGTTAAATTAAGAGATAACATGTGCAGGGCGGAACACATGCGGGCAAAAGACAAAAAGAGCAAAAATTATTTGGAAAATGGTAATCTCTGGCAACAGGCCGCTAATTAAGGTGGGCAAAAGGAGGTAAAAAGGGAAAGCGTCAGCATGTCAGAACCTCAGGCAAGAATCTTCTGAAAAAGATTAGGGAAAATCTCTAAATCTCAGCAAGGCATTTCAAAGGGGAAAAGGCAGAAAAGAAGATTCCTTTCCGAAGGGCTCAGCATGTGGGGTTCTTGGGTTCTGTGGGTCCAAAGGAAAATCTGCATCTGACAAAAGTCCAACTGGTCATCGATAAATAAAAGTTCATGGAGCAATATGATTTGTTCGGGACCGCAGTTAATTTCACGTTGAAGGGGCATCATCCAATAGCAACTCCAAGTTGAAACAATTGCACTATTTCCCAGGTCTGTCATGAGAACAGCATCCATTATGTGACTCCACATGAGATTGAAACAAATGTTTAATTCTACCAGACCACAGTCCAAAATGTCCCACATCCATGGTCTAATATCTACAACTCTCTATGTGTAAAACAATAGTAGTCTAGTATCAAACTTATCACAATGGAATGAAGTCTGAAAGAAAATTGACATGTTAACAGAATTAATCAGCATTCTCTGCACGGTCATGAAATACAGGCCTAAAAGGCCTCACTTAGGCTAATGTAATTGAGTTATAACAACACATTTGAATAATACGCTCTAATAAACATATTTGAATATGCAAACATATACATTTGACATTATTAATTATTCAGTAATATTCATGTTAAAGTAACTTTAAATTAACTGACTCTGTGAATACATTTCAGTCAGAATAACAGAGAACTGCATTTATTTTTATACACATGTATTTAAATCATTCATCTTTCTAAATTCAAAATTGTTTCAATACATACTATTAGCCTAATGTCTATATTACAACATAATTACGTCCTTGAAACATTTAATTAACCCTTGATACTGCCAGTATTTCTAACATTTCTCTAAATGAATGCACATTTAAAATGGCTTCTCAGTGCAACTTTCTACAATGAAACTACGAGTACTTTGGTTAACATAATGCATAATCTGTCACGCATAGATGATTTCTGTGACATAAGGGACAGCACTAAAATTTTGACTACATCAGTCCCCCCTTTGAGGGTGAATCAAGCCATCACAAAGTATTCCAACTCTCATTTTCAACGAGACAGCTCAAAATTTCAGAGGCTTTTTCAGGTAAGGTCTTCTGAAGTTCTCCAACTGCTTGATGTTTCTATAATATATATTACTTCTAGTTTCCATTTCAATCTCCTCTTTTTGCGGTCAATTCTTTGCTTTCTTCTCCTTTAGCCTTTTAACTAATCTATAAAGACCAACTGAAACTATGGCACACAAAGGCGCTATCAATAGAGGTCTCAAAATGGTTCCTGAAAGTCCTCTCCCTAGATTTCCAAACCAACTTCAAATGGCTGAAAACCACTATCTATCACTTCCTCTGCGCCTGCTGCAGTGAAAACGTTCAGGACCTGTTTCAAGTCACTCATGTTTGCAATGTATTTTCTTATCTCTTTACTGTTGTCAGGTAAGTAAGTGCAACATTGTTGAGCATGTAATATCATACAAACTTCACCTTCCCTTGCAAGAAGAATATCTAATACAAGGTGATTTTGAAACCATTTGATCTCAAAGAAACACTACTCACGTTGTATATATAATACGATGCAAATGTACTCGAAAATATGTGGTAGTACGATACGCCCACTCAAGGTGAGAATTGGAGAACATATTCGGATGCTTAAGAATGGAGACTTAAGATATCCACTAACTGCACACATTACAGCTTGTAACTCACAATCAGTTCATAAAAGTTTCGAATTTTTTGGAATAGAACATATTCCCCGTGATCCGAGGGATGGCAATAGAGAATTAAGTCTACGTAGGAAAGAGGCATTATGGATAATGAGATTGAGGGCTGTGGAATCGGGCCTCAACTCTGATAGAGAGTTGGAATTCTTTTTGGGCGATTAAAGCAACAATCTTGTCAAATGTATTTTCAAACTTTAATTGTTATGATGTTATGTCTTGGATTGCAATTATAATCGACATATGCAGTAAATGCAATTATAAATCAAAATTCTCAAACTAACACCAACTATTATAACAGCTCACATCACATTGTGATGTGAGGATTCTACAATTTGACTAATCTGTGTCAGCAATTCCATTTCAGTCCAAATTTTTGATAACCCCGTCCCCCTTTTCTTTCCCCCCCTTTCTTGATGAGCTGATTGGCTCTAACAATGGTTGATTGAGAGTTTGGGTAGAACGCAATGTTGGCAATATATATTATTTGTGAGGTAGCTAGCTGTCAAAACACCGGTCTGGATTGAGGTGGTGATTCATATTTGACATTTACATTGAATCAGGGTAATTATAAGGAGTTCAATTGATCATGAAAAAACATTTTGTCTTCGTGATAGAAATATATATGGTCTTTTCATGATACAAGTGGATATTATTTACCTCCTATTACATGACTGTCCAATGATCTAGTTGTACGAAATTATGAATATTTGGCTTTAGGAACTGTTCCTTTTCTAGGATCATACTGATCACTTCTAGAACCGTCTTTTGCATAAACAGACTAAAGTCTGTTTTCTATTTTTAGTTGACTCGCGTTCCCGGAAGTTGATTTAACTTCGGGTATCGGGAACGCGATACATGCGTACTCGCATCGTGGCGTTCCATAGCAGCAGAACGCCGGATTTTTGACTGACTTGTTTGTTTGTAAGTGGCTATAGAACGGCATCTCTCGTTTGAATTGGCTTCCGACTCTTGTTTTCAAGATTGTGAAGGATGTATATTAAGGATTATGTTTGCATGTTTATTTACTTTTTCATTTTAGCGCATGAATGGAAGCGGTTCTCTTTTCGCTCTTCGTACACGCAGGGAGCCAGTAATTCCAAGTGAGGTACTTCATGGGTGTCTATTTGGCCACATATTGGAGATTAGAAATGTTATACAATTACAAAGTGATTTCGGTATAGTCAATATATACTCAAATGGAGTTATTGGGCTCTTTTATGTCTGAACAGTTGTGGAATTTGCTCACTGAACAGACATATGGGGAACAGTAGCTACAATTGGAAAGCATTTATTATGGATTTGATCTGAAATTATACGAGGTACGACTTTAAGGTTAAGATTGGATTGAGCTTAATTGAGATTTATGTAATAGTGTCACACTGAGTATAGCACGTGGACAACACATTTTGGATGTCTGGAGCTTGACACCAAGCACGTTTATTGGTCAAGTAGTGAGTTGACTTCACTGTCGCATGAATTTGGATTTGCATGTGGATAGGTGGCTTACTTGGTGACTTTAAGCACCTTCATTTGACCTCCACTTGGTGATTTGTGATTTTGTGTTACGGGCATGCTTATTTTCCATGGTTACAGACACATGAAACACGTTTACAAACGGACGGGATCTCTTTCCTCTCACTTAAATTTGGGGTCTGATTTAAATTAACACGAATGGAACATATATATTTATATATATTTTTTATTCCATTATGCAGTTTGAGCATTTTGATTTTTAATTTATATAATTTGCTTATGAATAGAGCCCTGAAGAAGTTGGTTGGGAGTTGAAAATTTCCCATGATGAAACACGTGTTGGCTTGAAGGCTTGAAGTGTATTTCTATGGATGATTGCTGTACATTTTGAAGATGTGATTCAATAAATCTTTGGATTGGACTGGACATTGTAAACAATTGATGTTAAATTCATATGATGTGTCTTCTCTAAGAATACTCACTAGAGTTTTAACATATCTTGACTTGTGAAGTGGTTAATAGTAGGACAAGGGGGCCTCACAATACGTGTATCAATTGTTGGGTTTATTATTAACCTTTAAGGGATGGGTGTTTTCCCTTGTGTAGGCACCCGTTATTATTTACTTGGCCAACTTGTATCCTGAGCGCCACTAGTCCCCTGTTATTACACCCCAATAATTATATTTTGTTGAGCATGCAATATCATACAAACTTCACCTTCTCTTGCAAGAAGAATATCTAATACAAGGTGATTTTGAAACCATTTGATCTCAAAGAAACCATTTCTGTATTCCATTAATAATATGGCACCTGCAATGTCTGTAGATAACTTATCTACTATTGTTGACAACATCCTAATCTTGAGATCATACAAGATAACACCTACTGATGGAATTATGGCACCAACAATATCGCCTTTGATGGCTGAAGCACTAGCAACTCTTTTGAGTTTTGTGTTTGATTTCTCATCCCAGACTCGGACATTAATATAGTCCACATGATAAATCTTTGGAAAAACGACTCCAAGGTAACATGTACCATACTAGCCTGTCGGCAGCTTGTAGTAGGCATTTTTCTCACACGTGATATAAACATCTGGTATGACGGGATCTTGCACATTCCATATGAAGGTCCAAACACTGTTGAATAAAAACACATGCCTACATTCACTAGTCCCTAGAAAATGTGTTTCGGTCTTTGATCTAGGTCTATATACACATAATTTCCCTACATGTTGCCAACCAAAGGCCAGATTTTCAGCTATTTGCAAAACTATTCCATTTTCTATTTCAACCTTCATAGCTCTTCTCCTCTTCTTAACTTGTCCAATTAACTCCTTCTCTACTGGACTAAGAATACATGTCGAATTGTTCTTATAGACATGGAGTCGACCAAATGTCAATGTAGGCTCAAGGAAATCTCCCATTGTGTCAATGTTTTTCATCTTTGCAACGTTATTCAAATGTTTCATAATGGGGACAATTGAGAACACAAAGGGTCTCATTACGAGTTTGGTGGTTGGACCGCTAGACTGCCGAGTTGGCAAGCTTTCAGACCGTCATATTATGAATCAGACAGGCAGGACTGCCACCCACCAACCAAAAAAAGGCAGACTGGCAGCAGTACGGAGGCCTGGAAATAGGCAGTAGGACCTCCAGCCCTGACAGCACAGCAACCAACCACTGACTGTATTTCAAAGCCCAAAGTTGCAGTGGTGGGCACACATGGCAGTCAGCCAATGGCGGTCCGAACCATGGTGGTTGGCAATCACCAAAGTAATACACAATGGCACATTGGATGGAATTGAAAACAGCACAACTGACACACATTGCCACACTGGACAAACCAGCAAAAAGCACTACAAAACGCACCCCTTCACACAAACAATCCTCTGTATTTTCACAGTAAGACCCAGCAAGACAGAGCATCTTTTTCCCACACAGCACAGATACTAGGTACCATTTTTTTCACCATCCCATACAACACCCTGCATATACTTTTGTCCAGTCACACCCTTTTTCACTTCCCCACTTTAATAAGTCACTGTCACTCATTAACTTTATATCCAATATTGGTCATAATTACTCAGTTCATAGAATACTACAGGCTAAAGAATCTACTTCATACCATGACTTTCCACCTGCCCGATTCAGTCCCGTGTCAACAATTCAAAAGAATTTAGAGCCACACCAGCATACAATGAGTCAGCCCTTAGTGTTCCATGAATTGAGTGATTATGACAGGTATTGGATATTTTAGGACTATTGGAAATTTTAGGACTATGTAAATGATTGATGATTGCATTATAGGGGCTATTCTGTATTTGTCACTGAGGCCTGATGATTGTCTTGTGGACCGTATGGGTGTGAGATTGAGACTTCAACTTTTGGTCCTCTCTCATCATATTTGATGGTGTCCAAAAATTGGAGACTTGAAGACAAGAACATTGGCTGTTTGGACGTACAATTTAGAATGCTTGTGATTAGGAGGACTTTACGCTTCCTCAGCAATTTGAACTGCTGAAGAGGAAGTATCAATGCTATATCTGTCTATACCATTATAATAGCTGGTCAGAATTATTTTTATAAATGTATAGGAATCTTGAAATTGTTCTTTATGAATACCAACAGTAAAGTGAGTTGTTCAATTCTTACTGTCAGCGAGACCGGATCCTCGGGGTTTGCGCCTGTTCCCATTATGTCCACCTCTTGGCAGCTCCAAACTTTACTAGCCGTTATAGCACAGAGTTAAAGAATGGCCAATCGGGGGATGGGTTTTAGGTTGGGAACAGCGGGGAAGGAGACCTGTGGAAGCAAGAGTTAGGAACACAATAGCACAGTTATTCACATTAATCTTCATGAACTTTATAATAAATATCTATACTTTGATAACATGAGAGATCAAAAGCTTTTCAATAACATGACTTTTTAGTTCTGGATACCTGGAATTAAAAGAAGGATTACACAAACTTTCATTTAAGCATTTCCAGACTAACATCTTATGCACTGACCATGGAACTCTCTCAAGTTAGTTCTTGGAATAGTAACTATGGCATGACAAAAGTCAATTAACACATTAATTCCCAAAACATGAACAGCGAAAGATTCATGAATAATACTGTAAAGTCACTCTCTGTTTTGATTTGAGTTTCAAAATTCAACTGCCCAGAAATTACTACGCATCTTATTGCTAAACTGTACATTAAGATTCCAATGCCAGGAAATGATCGCGCACTCTGCCGATCTGAACTGCAAGGGTTGATTGCCAAGAATGAATCGCGAACAATGCTGCCAATTCAACCATCAAGATTCAAATGTCAGGAAATGATTGCGCACTCTGCCGATCTGAACTGCAAGGGTTAAATACCAAGAATGAATCGCACACACTGCTACTGATTCAACCATCAAGATTTAAATGTCAGGAAATGATCACACGCTCTGCTGATCTGAACTGCAAAGGCTAAATGCCAAGAATGAATTGCGCACACTGCTGCTGATTTAACCATCAAGATTCAAATGCCAGGAGATGATCGCGGACTCTGTCGATTTGAACTGCACGGGTTAAATGCCAAGAATAAATTGTGCACACTGCTGCTGATTCAACCATCAAGATTCAAATGCCAGGAGATGATTGCGCACTCTGCTGATCTGAAAGGCAAGGGTTAAAGGCCAAGAATGAATCGCACACACTGCTGCCGATTCAGCCATCAAGATTCATATGCCAGGAAATGATCGCGCACTCTGCCAATCTGAACTGCAAGGGTTAATTGCCTAGAATGAATCGCGCACACTGCTGCCAATTCAACCATCAAGATTCAAATGTCAGGAAATGATTGCGCACTCTGCCGATCTGAACTGCAAGGGTTAAATACCAAGACTGAATCACACACACTGCTACTGATTCAACCATCAAGATTTAAATGTCAGGAAATGATCACACGCTCTGCTGATCTGAACTGCAAAGGCTAAATGCCAAGAATGAATCGCGCACACTGCTGCTGATTCAACCATCAAGATTCAAATGCCAGGAGATGATCGCGGACTCTGTCGATTTGAACTGCAAGAGTTAAATGCCAAGAATAAATTGTGCACACTGCTGCTGATTCAACCATCAAGATTCAAATGCCAGGAGATGATTGCGCACTCTGCTGATCTGAAAGGCAAGGGTTAAAGGCCAAGAATGAATCTCACACACTGCTGCCGATTCAGCCATCAAGATTCATATGCCAGGAAATGATCGCGCACTCTGCCGATCTGAACTGCAAGGGTTAATTGCCTAGAATGAATCGCGCACACTGCTGCCGATTCAACCATTAAGATTCAAATGCCAAGAAACAATTCCACACGCGATTTAATCCAAAGACCAAAACTTGAAAAATCTAAAGAAACGGAGTCCGGGGCCTAACCCGACCTCCGCCTTACCGCCCTGCTTGAGGATCACCAAGGTAATGAGGACAGGGCCTGGAAATGTCCAAGTAGGCCTCTGGAACAGAAACCCTGGAAACTGCTGTTGCTCTGCACTGGGACCTCTGAGTGGTTAGCACATGGAGCTGGGCTGGGTTCCTTAAAAAGACCCAAGCCCCGCCCACTGCTACACCCAGCCACACCTAGTCAGGCTGCAGGAAAGGCTTGAAAATGTACAATACATTGCAAACAGTATGAAAGATATTTTAAAAATAAATACCTGCAATGCAAAAAGTTAATATGCAATATCAGCACACAATTCATGAATTATTATATTGCACAAGTTTTGTTTCTTTGCATTATGTTGCCCGTAGAGCGTGCATTGTCCTGGTGTTGACACTTACAATATGCTACGTATGACTGTTTGTGTTAATATGTGTTCAATTGTTTAGTTATGTAATTTTCCTGATTGAGTTTTGGCTGGGTCACTATTGTGACCAACATTAAATATTGTGATATTGTGAATATTTATAGAAATAATTCCTTTTTCTGTTTTGCAAACTAACATTACTTATGCACACATTTTCAATAAATCCGCTATCACAAAGTCAGTGTCTGCTTGCTGCTGTTCCATATTTTTCTATGTAGAGATAGAAGACCATGTGAAGCAAATGAGGAAGACACAAGACACTAATGCAAGGAGGGATGTGTTACAAGTACAGCATCTTGCAAAGGATTACTAGCTACAGACACCAACACATTGCTACAAGTGTTTGCTCACACCAAACATTTTATTCCAGTGTACAGCACATAGGCTGTCCATATGTCTAGACTGTCATAGCTAAGAATTAATGACTCACATTATGTCAAGGTAGAGATACTAAGGTACAGCGCCCAGACCATGGACAGTCCCCCCAGGCCATGGAAGGAATGGCTTTGTCAGACATTGTCTTCTAGATTAGGCAAACAGAAAAGTGAATGGTATCATCAGCTTGAGCCTTATCACATATCAAACCAAAGAAATCCAATATAACATAAACCAAGGTACAGACAGAGGGCAGTACAACAGTCCCTGATCACAGGTCCATCATAATCCAATGAAGATGCATCTAATTGTATGACACAAACATATGTCAGTGTTGTGCCTTGCTTGCACTTGATGACAACATATTTCATGCCCACATTATCACACACATGTTGCAATCTGCCGAACTCAGCACCCTAAACAAGTCCAATGTGCACTTCTGACCTTCCACCCAAACACTGTACAAGTTGCTTTGGCACAGGTCTCATACACCCCAAATCTGTGACCTACATTACGTGGAGCGATCCATGTTCACTTTGTATATCGGAACTGCATCAGATACCTGCCAATGTCACAAATCTGAAATGACCACATGAGGATGTCATGGTGAAGGTGCCTGTACACGGACAAAACAAAGAGTATAGGCTTAAAAAAATACCTATTACACAAATTATGAGAATCATCTGGAAAGAAAATTACATTGCAATGAGACTGACACAAACAAAGTAGCTACATCAAGGTGGGAATATGTCAAAGGCTAACTCTTCAAGCACACTTTGACTGAATATTGCAGAGTATTAGCTCCCTAGTTGTTGCCAAAACACTTACACATTCTAACAACTACAGTTTTTTGTACAGTCACAGTCATTACATCACAGGACATACTTACAGTCATGAAGAGTAGCTATTGATGAGATCTTCCCACGAGTCAGCTTCTTCCTCTTCACCACTGTTATCCTCACTTGGCATTTCATGAATCTTACCCAGTGGCAATGAAGGCTCCCCCTCCTCTGGGATGTATGGGATATTCCTTTGAAGGGCAATGTTGTGTAGCATGCTGCATGCCACAGTGATCTGACACACTTTTCTGAGTGATTAGAGAGGGTGCCACCTTTCGGTCCAGACACCTAAATCTATCCTTCAGGAGCTCAACAAACCGCTCCACTACCTGCTGTGTTCTTCCATGGGCCTCATTGAAGCTGACTTCCCCTGGCATAGCTGGAGTCCTTATTGGTATCAACAACCAAGGACAGTTTGGATATGCAGAGGCTCTTGCTAAGGAATGGGACATATCTGCAACAATGAGTTCCTGTTTTCAGGATTGTAGCACCAGACATTGAACACACACAAACAGGACAGATGTGACTAACCAAGCAGCCAGGTCCTCTCTGGGTACAGTTGTGACATCAGCTGGGGTTTAGTGCCTTTCTGCATTATGAAGGAATCATGGGATGAACCCAGATCATGGGCACAGACCTGTGAAATGTAGAGATCCGCAAAACAGACAACTTGCACGTTGTTGGAATGGTAGTCCTTTCTGTTGTGGTATACTTGCTCATTGGCATGCGGTGGTACCAAGCCAACATGTGTGCCAAAAAATTGCCCCCACCGCATGTAGGATACGTGCAAAACCATAAAAGTCAGCCTTCACATTGCCTAAATCCTGAAATCTGGGAAACTGGATGTAGCTGTCCAAATGTTTCTACATTGCTGAGAGGACATCCTTCAACACCAAACTGAACATATATTGGGACATGCCAGCTGACAGGGCCACTGCATGCTGGAAGGAGCCTGTGGCTAGGAAGTGCAATATTCACATGCCTTGTACAATGGGTGGTATGCTGGTTGGATAATTATTAGCTGGCATCAGAATTATCTCCAGCTAACAACATGAGTCCACTATTGGTTTCCGACTCAGATGATACAGGAGGATAATGTGCCGTTCTTCCATGGTCTGAAGGTCTGGCAGTGGACGGTAGACAAGTGGTTGTTGCATCCTCCCTCTTCCTGGGTACTATTGTATGACAAGAAATGAGTTCTAAGATTAGTCATTGTGTCCACAGCAACATACACGAAGCATGTCAATGATAACATGTGACAAGGCATTTCAGATGTGATATATATGGCAACCAGGACACATTACAGCTGCAAGTAAAACAAGGGTCACATGTGACTCCCATAATTTTCCACACATGTATTCACAACATGTATCTGGACTAAACTTAAAAAGGTGCATCATAATAGCTCCTCGAAACATGACTGGATATCCCGAGCACAAAAATGACCTTCAGCAGGGTGGACTGTGCCCCACTGTTAAATGCCATCTGTGCCCTGCAGCATACTACAATGGTGTTTGAGTAGGTCCCACAAAGACAGGATAAGCATGTTTGTGAGCTCAAAACAACATCTTCAGAGGTGTGGCACAGCCTGTGAAGCCCCATTCTGCATTTCAGGCCTCTAAAATGGAGGTTGCCTGACTTACTCCACTGGACAATAGGAACCACTAGCGGAAGTCATCTTGGTGGTCAGAGGTTGCGACCGCGGTGGACACAGCCATAGGTTAACAATGTTGCCAGTGGCCATCGTGGATCAATGGCTGTGTCCGTCAGCGGTGACAACTGCGTATGTGGCAGACATGACCACCATGTTTTGCAGATTGACTCAGTTGACTCCTGACACTGCTGTCAGAAAGACCTCCACTACCCGAGCTGCTGTGTACCACCTCTGGGAGCAATTATGCCATGTCCAGAAGAGCTGGGGAGGCTAATAGATGAGTTGTGTAAATGACAGTCCCATAGTACAGACAGGGTGTTGATTCATGTGAGGCCACAATATGTGACACAGTAGTTCAAAGCATGCCTTTGTTTGATGGATGCCATCTCTGTAGGATGGACACATATGTCCAAATGCGTGTTCTGGGGTACAGGTCCATACCACAAAACCCCACCCCCTGAAGTGGCATTAGTCTGCATTTGTTAGTTTGCATGTCCACACATGGACAGGGAAGATACTTTCTGTACCCATCATGCCAGCCCTTTCATTTTTACCCATGTGTAAAGCTGGAATTCGTACTATGGCAGTTGCCTGTAGGGGCTGTAGGCAGAGAGTCATTCTCACAGTGTGAATGTGTTGGTCCATTCATGCCTAAGGAGTTTACCCTTCAGAAGCCTTTACCCTTCAGAAGCCACAGAGGTGTAATGTGTCTCATAGTGACTCACATCTCAGGCAGTTTGTTAGAGGATGGCCTACATGATGTCAGTAAGCTTTCTTAGTCATGGTAGGGTCTGAGCAGGATAGTGGGTTAACCTGCAGATGGAGAAATTTGTGTCCATAGTCATGTCACTGTACGTTTTGGGTTTTATGTGTCACACTTGGGGAGTATTGACAAATAGGAAAGTTCTAGCTTGATGTTACTGACGTATGTGACTCTAGCATTTGTGATAAGACTTGTGATCATGATTTCTTGATTTGTCATTTGCATCCATGTAGATCAAAAGAAGGGATTGTGGAGAGCCATTGTCAAGAAGGTGCGGACCCTGGGTGTCCACAGCCGGCAGAGCACCTGCTGCAGATAAGGTGGGAGGACCTGAGATGCTGGGCCCAGAAGATCGCTGAAGTCCAGCTGGGGATGTCCTCCCAACGTGGGCAGGGTGTCTGTCAGACCCTGACCCGCCAGCGGCCTGCATTCTGACGGTGGCTTATTGGGCATTTGACAGCAGCACAAAAGCCACAAGGGTGTGCGTACAAGGCTTATTCCTGCCTGTCTCATTGCCAAGTGAATGAGCTAGGTTCTGACAGCTCCCCCTGACAATTAGGGATGTGCGATGTGTCACACAGAAGACAAGTGATCGTTTGTGAAGACATGTCATGTGGTGCATATTGATGTGCCTTCCATATTGGACCAAGGACCCAGGACTCAACTGGATGGAATCCACAAGCCACTTGCTCTGCAGGGACAACATATGGCTGGGTACATTGATCAATCAAGTACTGTTTGTTGTTGTAGTGTGTGTAACTTTTATGCAACAGACCACTACTCCTAAATGCTCCAGGCCAAAGGTAAGTAGGTGATGGATGACTGTCCTCTGCCATGTATCTGGTTAATTGCGTATATCGTCATCTACCAACCAGAAGCTAGTTATCTTTAGTATATGATGAGTGCTGGTCCCTCACTGCAGCCTGTATTGTGAAAATGTCCAACATAGATCTGACAGGGCTTACATGGTTCTTTGGATGCAGCTGTAGGTCAATACTTTCCGTTGGTAAGTGGAGAATGTCCATTGACCTGATTTATGTGTCATCACTTTTGACAACATTCCTTATGCCTGCATGTCAGCATGTGTCCCTTTCTCTTTTGCAAAACATGTGTAAGCTACAGTTTCATGCATGGTTTACCTATGCTAGTGTGATGATGTCTGTATTCCCTCACCTATATGTGCATGGCAAACTGTTTGTGGAATAGTACATTTTCAGAGGGGACACATGTCATTTTGTGCCACAGACAGGAGTGTGTGATCATTGTATAGTGGCTCACACATACCCTCACCTGTCATAGCATGTTATTTGGCATGAACTACTGCAGTAGCAATGAGGGGCATGACAGGTAGGCCTAGAGTTTAGAGCCACAATGTGAATATCTGTGCCCTTAACGTGTCATCCTGTGGAACTATGCACTACACATGTGTAATGGGTAAGGTTTGTGCCCTGACTGTTGGTCAGCATCATTAAGTGATTTGCAGCAATGTTGAAATCACATGTGCTTGGGTACATCCATTCATCCACAGACATCTGGGTTTGTAGTACCAAAATGGAGACAGTGATGGAGCTTCCCACTGGGCAACATATTGAGGGCCTTCTGCAAGCACTTGCAAATCTCAGAGCCTCTCCAACATACAAAGGAATAATGGCTTCTACCGATGCACTCAGAGTATGTCATTGGAAGAGGTGCTAGACATTAGTGGTGATATCCCTGGGGCTTGTTGATTCATTCTGTTGTAGATTTTGGGAACATCTCTCCCTGACATATTGCACATGATGTCTACAGTGCCTATTTCCTTGCCACATGTGTGGTCTAGCTCAGCAATATTAATGCTATTTCCATGATTCTATAGGGACAAATATCACTTGGTGAACTGTGCATTGTTGACACGTTTCCAGTGTGACATGGGTATTTTCATGTCACCTTCTCTAGGATATTGTACGTTTGTCATCAACATGGCATGATTTTGTAGCACCATTTCTTATTGTTGGGTCATCATGTATGTGACAAATAGATGTGTGCATGACCTTGTGTGGGATCTGTAGAAATGCATTTGGCATTGGTCTATTTTTGTATGCCAACAGGTGACAGGTCTGCTCCAGGTGGCAAAGGTTTGAGAGGGTGATGGTGTCTCCTACTTGTTGAATCAGTATTGTGATTGCAAAACTTCAGTCATGCAATTGTAGTTGTCTGAGATCCTGATTTTCCTATGGACAACTGTTGACAATTCATATGGCATGCATGCAGTGGTATGACACATGTATGGGCCATTTAGGTGGAGTTTTTTGCTGAGGCCTACTTGACATCATGGTGTGCTAATCAGAGCTGTTCTTCAAGTATGATGATGGACATGTGATGACCCTGTTTCTCTTAGCAGGCATTTGCAGCATCTGAAATGGCAGGCAAAGGAGACATGGCACAGCCAAGTGGGGAAGCATCTTGCCACGGGACCGCGGGTCAAGACACCACCAACACAGAAGGACCCAGTGGCCTAGAGGGTGAGGGGAGTGCCATGGGGGAGACCTGGACAACATCATCCTAATCAAATTCTTTCTCCAGTGGAAACTCCCTTTTGGTGGTGGTACCATCAGGGCAACCTCCTGTACCATCCTTGCCCACCACCTCCCATTCTATTGACGCCCTCCCTGTTGCTCCCCACACAGTTGGCATTGCCTGGTCACCCAGGACGGTGGGTGTCTCCTTTGCCACAGGAACGTTTGCTCCAGCCCCTGTTACCCCTGCTGCCCTCAGTGAGGAGGCTATTGACTTCCTGAGAAGTATCTCTGTGGGTCAGTCAGCCATTGTGAATGCTATCCAGGGATTGGCAACTCAGTTAAAATAGACCAATGCATTCCTGGAAGGCATTCACGGTGCAAGGGCTGGCTTTTGGAGATCTTTTCAGACTCTGGCCTGCTCACTGACAGCAGCCAGCCACCCTCTACCTTCCGTCCCCTCTCCACCTCCACCTCCCGCTTCCTAACCCAAATCCCCCTTCCCCAACATAACTAAAGCACACAAACAGATCAGCACACATCAACATACAAGAGCAGCACACACAAGCACCACAAAACACACTGGCATTCAAGCAAAGAACAGCCACCCATAGATACAACAACAGTCACCACTTCCCTGGACACCCCCCAGCATTACCCACAAAACAACCAGCACACCTACAGGTACCACACCAAAAGTCAGTGACACATTCACCACACACACCAGACCCATCATACCCACGGACACCACCCCAACAGACCACTAGACTTCCACCACAAGCACCATACCCGCAGACACAACAAATACAGACACACAGACATCCACCACATTCAGCATACCCTCAGTCACCATCCGAACAAACAAACACACATCTATCACTCCATCCCCCAGCACCTCCACCTCCCAGACCTCCCAGACCCCCAAGAAGGACAAATGCACTCATTCACCTACCCAACAGACACCACACAAACACAAGCATGCCTCCTAGAAGTAGGCACGCATGGCATCCACACCAACACAGCAGACAACCACTCCCTAGACCTCCAAATTCTGACCCCCTTCTGATGATTGTCCCTAAGAATTTTTTCATGTTTGACCTTAACTTTTCCGCTGTTCCCTCCACCCTGTCCCAAACCCAAGAAGCCCCGACCCAGCCCCTCCCTTCCACCTCCAAGGAATTCCCTGCCCCCGTGCAAGCACCCATATCTCTCCTCCCTAAGAAGAGGACCACCCCTCCCAAGTCTGAGGCTAAACTCCCCTTCCCAAATCTGACCCACCCCCACTAAGGGTGATTCTCGAGGTGCCTGCCTGGCTCCTTGATGCCCGTTCTTGTGAGGTTCCCTGTCAGTTAGGAGTAAAGTGTTGGCACACATCACAGATGGACATTGTGGCAGAAACTTCAAATAAGAAAAAGAAATAAATAATATGGTCACAGTTGGTGGAATGGAGGGAAAGTGGAGAGTAACACATTAATGGGGTGTGTTATCACGTTTGTGTCCAATGATTAGGAGCCACACTACTCTCCTCCTCTGTTGGCAGATGTCTGTACCAACGGTCAAGTGAGAGAGATTCTGGCTCCCTGGCATTAGTTATCTCCACGTACAAGAGAGTGTGATTGTGAGAAACTGGGGCTGATTGCAGAGGCCCCATAACTTTTTGCCCCCATTTTCCACTTTATGCTGGTGTTTTCCTGACTCTGATGGTGCCCTGGGTACTGCTAACCAGTCCCAGGGCCTGTGCTCTGTGTAAAATGGATATGCAAATTAGGCTAATTATAATTGGCTAAGTTAACCTACCTATAAGTCCCTAGTATATGGTAGGGCATGTAGGTTTAGGGACCACAGCATAGGTGGTGCACACCTAGGTGCATTGCTGAGGTGCCCAGTGTCATTTTAAAAGCAAGCCTGCCTTGCTGGCTGCTTTTAAATTAAAGTTATATGCAAATTCGACTTTGGAATTAAAGGTACTTCCTAGTCTTAAACTACCTTATTTTTACATATAAGTCACCCCTAAGGTGTGCCCTATGTGCCCCTAGGGCTGGGTGCCATGTAACTATAAGCAGGGACTTTATAAAAATAGATTTATAAGCCCTGGTGAGGTAAAAACAGCCAAATTCGTTTTTCCCTCATTGAAGTAAATGGCCTTCATAGGCTAGAATGGGCAGACTTTATTTTAAATTTTAAAGTCTCCTTAAATGTTACATACCAAGAATTTGGTATCAAATTGATTGTTATAATAAATCCCACAACTTCCAGTTGTTGGATTTAATATAACCAGTACAGGTAAAAAGTTTAGACTTTACCTAAAAAGTTGCCAATTTCAGCTCTGCATTGTTTTTGCTGCTGTGCTCTGATTGGCCAGCCTGCAGCAGCTTCTGCCAGGCTACTTTAATGAGGTGTGAAGTGGCCTGGCTTCACACAAAAGAATGTGCTTGGGGGAGAGAATCTCCCCTCAGCAGATGGTGAGGCAGGAAGGGGGAGGGCTGCCAAACTGGTCTTCAAAGGCAGAGAAGGACATCTGGAGCACCCAGCAACACCCCCACATCCTGCAAACCCAGACAGCTAGGTGCCCCCTTGATTAGATTAGGAGAGGGCAGGAGAGGGGTGTGTTTATGATTTTTAGCCACACCAGTGGGTGGGCTCAGCCAGATCTCTCCTCCAAAAATCAGATTCATCCATTTTGGATTTTTAGAGAC
Source organism: Pleurodeles waltl (assembly GCF_031143425.1). Taxonomy (NCBI): domain Eukaryota; kingdom Metazoa; phylum Chordata; class Amphibia; order Caudata; family Salamandridae; genus Pleurodeles; species Pleurodeles waltl. Next base: position 395,526,371 of record NC_090451.1, read on the forward strand.
TGTTGCCTTCTGGGATGGATTTTTGCCACACTTCCCAGGAAGTGGTCATCACAGGGGGACGACCCTGTCCCTGATTGGAGAACCAGGGCCCCCCTGCTTTTCACCCAGGAGCAAGGATAAAACTGGCAGACCTGCACCCACGCCTCAGATCCCCTCCAGAATTCAACAAGAAAGGAACTAAAGAAGAAGAAGGACTGCCCTGCTGGACCCCTGGCCTGCACCTGGACCCTGCACTCAGAAAGACTGCACCAGCTGCACACTTGGGCTTCACCACAAGAAGGACTTTGCCTGGCTTCCACTGGTTCAAGGAGGGACTCCCTGTTTGCTACAGGTGAAAAATTGCTAAACCAGAGTCCCCTGCACCAACTCCTGAAGAAAGTGACCAGCTGACCACTGTCCAGTGGCCAAAAAGGAGTTTGCGCCAGGTGCATTCTGGGAGTTGAAGTCCGCACTTCCCAAGGACCATCACAGAACTTCTGGACCCTTGGGGTGAGCTGTGGACCCCAAAAGAACCTTAAAAGAACATCTGGGTGAAGCCCCAGAAGTTTGGAAAAGATTGGAGAATTTTTGAAAAAAAGCTCCATAAAGTGACCGACCCGACGCGGAAATTCTAGCCGGCTTGCCTCAACCGCGACCCGGCCTGACTTCGTGGTTCGTCCCGGTAAAGAAAAACATCCAAAAAAGAGACTAAGTCCGAACGTAAAAAGTTGACCGGGACCTTCCAGCCATTGTATCCGAGAAGGGCTCCACGGACGTCGGATCAAGATCCAGGTTTACCCCGGTCGAAGGATTTTCATCTCGAAAAAACAACTAAGTCCGAAGGTAAAAATCACCACCGAGGAAACCGACTTCGCGTATCCGGACAAGGGTTCCAGGAGGTCGGATCCAACTGGCAGGTTCGTTCCGGGGAAGAAAAACATCAAAAAAGAGACTGTCAGAAGGTAACTTTTTAACCGAGGCCTCCCGCGACTTGTAGCCGAGCAGGGCTCCATCGCGGTCGGCCTGAAAGTTTGACTTTGCCCCGGTCCTGGTGCAACCAGATGACCCGATTGGCGCTTTTTGTTTCTAAGCGCTAGAAAATAATAATACTTTAAAAATTCATATCTCCGGTTCCCCTGAACCGATTTTAATCGTTTTTGTGTCATTTTAAAGATAAAAATATAAGCTATTTGTATAAATTGGTTTTGGATCTTTAAACTGTTTCCTGTGTTTTATTTAATTACTGTTTTGTGATATTTGAATGCTTTACACTTTGTCTCCTAAGTTAAGCCTTGACGCTCGATGCCAAGCTACCAAGGGTAGAGCTGGGATTAATTTACTGAGACCTAACTGTACTTATGTGGAGGTTTGTGGCTTGTTGCTACGTGTAGGTACCTACCTGCCCTACCAATAACCCATTTTCCAACAGTGATCAATTGGTACGAGTCGACTTGCAGCCAGAGTGTATGAGGGCAAAAAAAATGTGTTGGCACAATTCTATGCTATTATGGACAATTTCATGGACTGGCCAATGGCCTTGGACTTTTCATCTTCATTATTTAATAAACCCAAGGAGTTAGTTTGTTTTGGGTACACATTGTTCCAGCAATTCCTTTTCTACCTTAATGTTGTTCCCGAGTAACTTGTGTTGTCAGCCTACAGTTGTGTGTGTTTCAGCCTGCTTGCTGATCCATTTGCTTTTGTTTGCAATATCTGACAGTGCTGGTGTCACTCAAGCCAAAGGTAGATGTTGACTATATGGATATGTGGGTGTAAATCCAATGGTGTTGTCATGGCATTATGTACTGAATGGTATGGTAAGTATTTCATCTTGTGTTGTCCAATGTGAGCATGTTTGATGTTAGACGTGTCCCCCTGGATAAGGACTATGGATTCCTCTATTGTGTGGCAGCTTGAGGTTTGTTTGTGCAGACATGGAACGTGTTCAGTTGTGCTTCCTCTGTTTGCAATTGACTGTGCATGTGTCCATTTAGCATTGTGTACCTTACATCTAGTTTCTGTAGAGGTATGCCCCATGCAGTTAGAGTTGTATGTGCTCTGTTGACTTGCACTTCCACATTATGTAGCTAGGCATGCCATTTGGGTCTAGTACTGTTTTTCCCTGAGACACATGTAGGGCCATTTCCTGTGCAAATGTTCTAAGGAGCCTGTGCAAATTTATATGTGTCAAATTGTAGCCTCCTTCCCTGAGTGCTCCTGATGCCCCCTTTCCTATTGTGGAGGTATTGGTAGCATAGTGATCTTTGTATATTTGTCTCTCAGTCTACTGCGAATGCCATTGTCCTTCCATTGTGCTGTGATGTGGGTGTGTGTGTCCATTGCAGGGCTGTTTAATGGGAGTGGTGTTTGTCTTCTATGACACATCCATACATATGTGTGTTGTATGTAACAACAGTCCATGGTCTGTGAGGCAGGTGAGTGTGTGAGTTGTATTTGTATATGTGATGTTGATTTGTTATTGGTGTTATGGGGGACAATGTTGTGTAACCTTCACTGTACCTTTGCCTGAGATGAGTGGATGAGTGTTTTGTGTAGTGTTGCAGTGCAGTGTGAGTGACCTGCCCAAAGGTGGCATACTGTGACTGTGAATGTGTCCATATTTATGTATGTTTCCGACTGTGCACACAATGAGAGGTGTACTTAATGACCATAGCATGACCCCCATATCATTTGGATGATGGTGCAACAGTCTATTGTGTAATGACACAGGTAGGTGTGTGTGTGCACTTATGGTCGATTGCGCCCACGGCTGCGTATATTTTGTGTTCCATTGATGATCAGCAGCAGCAGCAGGACGTTTGTGATGGGCTCCCTGGTGGCACTGGACATGTAAGGCTGCCTGCAGGTTAGTGTCTCCCTTTATAGCCCCCGTTTCCGCCTGCTGATACGTGGTGGTTGGACCGCCACAGTCACCATGCTGGTGTGCAACCTCATAATGTGTCCAGTGGAAACACAGGCTCCATCGGCCTGTTTGTGTTGTCTCGTGACTGTGGAGGTATGTGCTGCCTGGCTGCCGGAAGGACCGTGGCAGTATTTGGTCTATAGGCCCGCATGAATCGTAATTTGGCAGTCTGACCACCAACCCAATGGCGGTCCGGCCACCGCCATGGCATTCGACAGAAGGTCAAACTCGTAATGAGGCCCTAAGTCATAATTTGAATAGAAGCATTGCTAGAGCTCCGGCAGATACAATAGTGTTAATAACAGGCTACAGGAAATTCCATAGGTTAGGTGTAAACTATGATATGTGATTCCTTAACTTACTGAGGAAGGCAACTGTGTGCAAACGTAACAGTCTCTAAGTTCCATGGAATCTATATACCCATGTAATAATTACACATTTTCAGATAAATCACCTCTAGATCCATCAGTGTGTAAATGTTTCTCATAATTGTACAGGGCATTCTGAACTGCAATAGGAATTGCGAAGTTTGGGGCACTTGTGGATGTAATCTTCTCTGAATCACTTGCTATGGCCAAACTCAATACAATGAGCATTAACGTAATCATGATAACTCTCACTACTTTAAACCTATAGAGATGTATTTGCATTTACTACCTCTATTTCGATTAGACTCCATGAGTTCTCTAATTTCAGACCAAAGTTTGAATTCAAAAATAAAAAATAAAAATAAAAAATGTAAATCGGCTTTGGTGTATCACTGTTTCTTTCCGTTCTTTTTATTTATGACTGTGACGGGCCGGACCGGGCCGACCCACACAATATCTCAGCTGGTGCTGACGCTTCTTGGGCTGACCCGGATGTGTCTCCGGGTTCAACCAATCGTGTGAGCTTGAGTCCGTCTCCGAGGGGACCTGGGCTGTTAAAGAGCCAGGCCACGCATCAGAGAGGGAGAATGGCGGGTGTGAGGAGAAGTAACCAAAGCTTTGAGACGGCGAGTCCAGAGGAGGGCGAGGACGAGTTTGGAAGGATCGACGGGAGCAAAGAACCCAGGGGACTCCCAGGACCATATACACCCGAGTGCGGTACAGAAAGGAAGACCAGGACGGCCGCGGTCCCGATCAGGGACGAAGGAATTCGGCTCCGGGGAGCAGAACACTAACACCCGCCACGCTTCAGGAGAAGCGTGGCAGAGTCAGGTACGGGGCCGTGGCCTGGGCAGGGTTAGGGAGGACGGGAGGGGGAACACAATTGGGGTTTCACTACTGAAGGGTGTAAGGGACACTATAATACAAGGAAGCATGAAAGGGTTGGGGCACAAATTGGGGAGGATCAAGAGAGGGAAAGGGGTTTGTGAGTAGAGAATGAGTAGGAAAAACATTGCACAACAGAATAAACAGGATCCGGTGAAAGAAAGGAAAGTGAGGACGAAGAACTGCAAGTATAGAGACAATAGACTCAGGAAAAGAAAAGAGAACACAGAAAAAGAAATAAAATAAAGCCCAGAAACAACCGCTGCAAGACAGAACAGAAAAAAAAAAGCAGAATTAAGAGAGAGAGAGAGAGAGAGAGAAAGAGAGAGAAGAAACAAGTACACAGAACCCCCCCCCCCCAAAAGACCAGGAAAAGAGCCAGAAGAGAAAAAGGGAAAGACAGAGACAGAGAAGATAATAAGGGAAGGGTAATTCCACGATCACTTACCGAGACTATTCTTCTTCTTTCCACATATGCTTCCCCAGAGACCTATGAAGAGTACAGAGAGAAGAGGAAGAGATCATGAAACCTTGTCTGGAGGAGACGTCTGGAGAGCAGAAACATAACACAAAAGACTTTCATCACCATAAACTGTTATATCCAAACAATAAATACCACTTACCTGCATAATAAACGAGTCCTGTGTGATTGCTAGCGCCCATCCTGCGACAATGACCAAAGCAATAATCAAAAATAGTCTCTTTAAAAAGGTAAATTATTCACAAAAGGTAATTTTGATTTTCTAGTTAGTTCATCAAGAGTTATTTCTACGTGTGGCAGGTGCAGAAGCACCCACAGTGTTTTCCACTGCCCGTAGTTCAGGCATTAGAAACCACAACGGGGCTGTCCATGGGAGCCCCTGTACTGCCCATGCCACAGCACCCCCTTTCTGCTAATCTTTGCATGGCGGGCTACCACCATGCAAAGGCAGGCAGAAAAAAGACTTGTAATCCCCAGGGAGCCCTGCAAGCAGCGTTGCCCTGGTGGATTATAACCACCGAGACCACCAGGCTGTTGTCTGGTGGCAACCTGACGGTGCCGGTGGTCTGACTGTGGCACTTTTGCCACGGTCATAATGTTGCGGCTGGACCGCCGCTTTGGTGGGGGTCCGACCGTGACCCTGTGGGTCTGGTGACCGCCAGGGTCATAATTAGGCCCTATGTCTTTGTTCATTAGGCAGCAATGAGATTTCAAAGTTCAGTTCCACCGCAATTTCAAACTCAAGAATATTGAACTGGTTTCAAATTGTTAAAGCTAAAGGTTGCAAATTCCTTCTCCGTTATTGGCAGCAAAGTATGTTAATTTTGGTGCTGAGTGTTTTCTGCTTAGTGCTCTCTTTCTTTGTGATCTCCTGTTTACTCAACCCTCAGCATCACTGTCACTCTGACTTGACTCTTCAGTCTTCTCAGCAATAGTTGGAGGCACTTGTACCACTGGCACTGAGTGCTCTTAAGGCCAAGTGTCTCCTGATACAGCTCTTTACCTACAGCAACTGGTCCTTCGTCAGCATCCGAGCTTGCATGAGTCTACTGATTCTGTCTTGAACCTTCTGTACCATCCACTGTTAACTCACTTATACTCCCATCAGATTGAGCTTTTTCTGTAGCAGGCACTTGTCCAGTCCTAACAGCTTAGGTAGCCTCATCCCTCTCACTTACTGTAAGCGACCCTTCTGAAACAGGTGCTGTATCATCTAGGGGACCTGGAACTTTGTGAGTATGGCTCACATGTACCCAGCTAGGGTTTACCAAAGCCACCTTGTGAGGGCATCTCCAAGTTGTTCCAAGCTCATTTTCATCACATGCTTTTTCACCAGGACCCAGACGCCGGGTCCTAGGTCATGGCAAAAGTCCTCCTGTAGCTGTGCTGCAGCTTCTCTAACTGGATGAGACAAAGAATGAACCACATCAGCCAGTCCTTTGCAATAATCTAGCACCAAGTCATCTATAATGTTCACAAGCACATTACAGGCACTGCTGGCAATCCCATGACAATTTCATGAGGGGACAACCCACTCTTTCTGTTGGGTGTACTGCTCATTCCAATCAATACAAGAGGCAATGCATCTGGCTTTTTCAAAGTGGTGGATGCACATACTTTCGCCAGTCTGGATTTCACGGTTTCATTTATGTGTTCTACAAGTCCTGAAGCCTCAGGTCTGTTGCTGGAATGTAATCTTTGTTCAACTTGCAATGCCGCACACAACAATTTAAGGACCGCACTGTTGACATGAGTTCCTTAGTCTAACTCTAGAGAAGTCGGAAATCCAAATGGCGGTATTAATTCCCTAAGTAACAGCTTTGCTGCTGTGAGACTATCATGTCTCCTGGTCAGATAGGCTTCAACCCTGTGTGAAAAATTGCAAACAATGACTAAAATGTATCTCAGTCCATTGAAAAAAATTAGCTCTATAAAATATAGCTACATTCTGTTGAATAGTTCTCCTGCTCTACCTATCTGACTCAGTATAATAACTGTACATTTTCTACATCCATCTGATGGCATGTGACTAGGCCTGGGCATAGGACTCCGTTCCACCTGGGAGGTTTGCGGAATTCGGGCACTTCGCACTACCCAGAGTAACTCAAAATTCCTGAATTCTGCACTCCGGTGTGGAGCGGAGTTCGTTCATGAGATTTGTTTTGGTGCTCTCTCGAGAGTGCCATGATGCTCCCAGGCTGCTAGCTAGCATGTGCAAGACTTCTTGTTAATTCGCATTGCTTCAGGCTTCGCTGGGGGCCAAAACAGTGTCACTCGTGAGCGCAAACTCATTTCTGGAGTAGATTTTCTACTCCAGATGCATTTAAATCTAGTCAAAAATAGATTTTTGACTATGAATCTAGCCAAAAAGAGATTTTTGACTAGGTTTTCTGCTCCAATGGGCCTTGCAATTTGTTTGTTAGATTGAGAAGCCTTTTTTTCAAACAAGAAGGAAGTGTGTCAGAAACTCCAACTTCCTGTTCCTGTCCAGGAGGCCCCTCCCAGTGCTTTATCCATCTCCTGGTCACGTTTCACTTAGATTTCGAGGTGGAAGGATCACTCTCTGTCTCCTGGATAAACATTTGGATTTAAGGACTTTGTTTATGTGAAATCACACAAGTAAGTTCCAAAACTATTGAATAAGGGTGTTGTTTATTTGATTTTAAAAAATTAGAGTGGTGCGTGGCCTGGAGTTTAAGTAAGTTTAAGTTTAATTTGCATTGCATAGATTTTTCACCTTTTGCAAGGGAAAATTGTTGTCCAGCTCAGTAGTACCTGTCCTTTCCCACAGGTTGTAAAGGAAACAGCATTTTATACCACCTGATTACACCATTCTGGAAACACCACAAGAGGAGGAGAAAGAGGATGATTGGTCTCAATAAACTATGTAAGCTGACCAACTTCTGGGTGGAACACCAGAGTTTGAGGGCGAACTCTACTTCCCGGACTGAGAATGCTGGTGCCACCATAGAAGAACTTTGTAATTATTTCTTGCTGAACTTTTTTTCATTCTTTCTCTGCAAAAGAAATGCTAGTGCAACATTATGTTTGTGTAAGATTTATGCTGCCCCATCATATTATAGTCACATATAAGCCAGGACTAAATTTGGACCAGTGTGCAGTGAAGAAGCTGCCACATACCCTTCAAGACATTGGGAACAATGCCTGCCTCCCTCACAAGCTACTGCCAATCCTATTTTTTTAAATGACCTAGAAGGACTGCCCTAGAAGATCATTGATTAAAAGACTGCCAGTGCCAATGCCAAAATTCCAATGTTCTGATTCCATCAAAGAGGAGATATTTTGTTAAAGCAAAGTGCTTGGATTAGAAGAGGTAACTACTAAGTAACTATTGCACCAATGAGTGGTAATATTATGAGTGATTGTGAATTTGTGAGTGATGACTGATGTAAGTGGTGGCTCACAGTGAGGGAGGGAGTTCAACAAATTTGTAAACTTGTTTCCAATGATTTGCAATGTTTGTGGGGCTGATGGGTGAGAATTTTTCCCGAATTGACTGGCCTTTCAAACTTAGTGAAATTTACCTGCAGGGTCCACTCCTTTTTTCTGGATCCTCAGAAACAGACCAGCCACTTTAGTTGCCAAACACAAATCTACTCAAAACACTTCAATTCTGTTCCTCAGTGCAGTCCTCAGGTCTATCTTGCTCGGTTTGGGACTCAGACAGAGTTACTCAGAATCTGGAGGAGAAGGATGGAAGGACTCAGGGCAGGACTACCTCAACATCTAGAAGGAGAAAGGTATCAACTTCAAAGACAAACCATGATGATGGCGAAGACTCTGCTCAGCTCCCCAATTAATACTGCCTTGTTTTCTTTTGTATAGTGTTTGTCTTTGTTACATATTTCCCCAAATCCCCTTTACCATCCATTCATCGAGCCCCTAGCCATCTTCCCGGAGGCTGTGTGATTTATTGAAGTATGATTTAATTTTACACCATAAATGAATCACACACTTCCTGAGGCGGATGTGGGGAAAGTGACACCAACTCACTGCTTGATCTTCTAGCCTTCTATTACCTGAGCAACATTCCGCACTGGCCCCATCAACATCATCATTCATGCCTTGAGTGTCTGTGTGTGTTCTGTAAACGCTTAACCCGATCCATCCACTGGAGTCTGAGCCCACTTCTCCTGCTCCCCACCATTGCTCTGAAGAAATTGATATTGCTAGACTTTATTATCATCCCAGGTCTTCTTTGCTGTGTGTCAAATACTGTCATTGTGGTATTCTGGTCTCAGCCTTCCTAAAGTTATGATAGGATGATGACCCACTAACTCTCTGTTTTCTTTCAATCAAGTTGACAATGATGCATAACCCTTTGATTAATCCTGTAGCTGGAGTTCGCATAGGTGGGAATGTGGGAAGTTCTGTTTTCCCTGTTAGCGTGCTAGCCTGCTACTACTACTACTACCTACCCCTCTTACGATGCCATTTTGGGAAAAACCTTGCAGTAACAAGGCTGCCCCGCATCATCTGTTCAGGTAAGAGAGGAACTATGGATTGAACTTAACTTGTTTAGTTAGTGATTTATTTAACTCCTAATAAGGAAGATTTCCTATGTGTCTATGTGTATCTAGGTTTTGTAGGCAAAATAGGCAATGCCAATCATCCACTAGTGGTTAATATAGTTGCAGAGGGCAATAGAGCAAGGGTATAAGTAAATGACATACACTTTTTAGCAGTTAAAAGATAGCAGTGCAAACTAAACACCAAAATAAACATTTGAGGCATAAATCAGGTAAAATAAATCACCCCCTTTAGGTTAAACTAACACACAAGCCCACCCTTTCCACCCACAACAGGCAAACACCTCTACCCAAACAAATATCCCCGTCCCCATAAAGTCCAACAAAAAGTCCATTATGCAAAGTTCAAACCCAGTCCCAACTCCCTTCCCATTCTCTCCACCTACAACAAGTGTCCCTCCCACCAAAACAAATAATAAAAAAAAAGAGTCTGCAGAGGGTGTAGTTCACAGTTAGGTCTGGAGATCATTCAGGGTTGCTTCCATATGTGCCACCTGGCTATCCAGGTGCGCAAGGTGCTGCAGGATGTGGTGTTGGAAGATGCAGTCCTGATGTGAGGGGGGGAGCAGGTGCAGAACCGGGACAGACTGATGCCATCTGCAATGGTTGTGCCGCTAGGAGGCTGGAGGCGCTGGTGGCTGGTTGAAAGAGCTAGGGCCGGCGGCCATGACTGCTGGCTCGGCCTCCTTCTCCTCCTCCTCCTCCTTCTCCTCCTCTTGAAGGGCTACCAGCCACCAATATTTGTTTCAGATGCCCTCCAGCCTCTGCTGCCAGAGCTGGGCTGCTTTCTCCTGGCGAGGACAGATGATGTCCACCGGGAGTAACTATAGCAGGAAAGAAAAAGGAAAATGACAAATTATAGACCATCCTCTGGGCAAACAGTTTTTTAAAACGTAGAGTTGCACAGTAGCAACTAGTAGTAGCTACTAGTAACTATTCCAATCGAGCCATCCATATTTATCCACCCTTTCATCCATAGACTCACCTATACATTATCTATCCTTTCAAACACCGTGCTTTCACCTATCCATCCATTTACACATGTATCGTTCGTTATGATCCACCCATTCCTTACCTGAGCATCAGCTTTTACCCATCCACCCTTCACCCACTGAGGCATCCTTTCACCCCATTAATCTATCTTTTCACCCACCCATGCATCTCCTATCACTCACCTTCACATCTTTTCCGTTCACTCACATATCTTTTGACTCATATACCATTTCACCCATTTTTAGGGTTGAGCGCGTAAGCGCTCTGTCCCTGTTGTAATCTCTTTGTGGGCTTTTAACCATGCCCATGTCACACCCATCACTTCCATTGGTTCTTGGGCTTGCCTTTTAAAATTCGCTTGACTTCATCACTTAAGGGCATGCATACGTCAGATCTTTTCCAGTGTTTAGCCCTACTTGAGAGCACCAGCCAACTACTGAAAACGTACCAGACTCCATGTTTTCCGTATGGTTTCTGGACTACTTTTTCTCTTTATTTCATAAGCCAGACAATCTCGCTGGGCACTAATCGAGCACTTTTCATGACTACCAGTTTAATTCTATTGTTTATCCCAGTGCTCCTTCGCAAATTCAACGTTTTACAGGGCGCGAGTACGCTCATTTTTTTTTATTAGTATGCAAAGGCAAAACAAGAAAGGTCTTTTTTTTCTGATTAGTCATCTTCAAACTCATGGCGTGGCACTTTAAATCGGCTCCCATATGTGAAATTGTAGTACTTTTCATTTTCAGTTTATGTGGCAAGAAAAGTTTGGTTAGGAGTTTACAACGCTAATAGCTCTAACTCGAGCAAACGCAAGACCCATTGGATTGCAAAAGCTTTGTTTCTTTTATCCGTCCATCCTTTTTTTTGCTTTTCCATCAAGCCATTATTAGTAGCGTCCATTCATTGTGAGCTTTTGTCTGCTGGTTTGCAGAGAGAAGAGTCATTAAGAACTCAGTCCCAGCTGCAGCTGCTAAACTAGGGGCTTCACAAGCAATGCCCTTGCAGTGAGTATATTAGTAATTGTGAAAGAGCAAGAGCAGTATTACTTACTAACACCCATCCCTGATGCCACAGGTTCGCCCGCTCTGATCTTTGACCCTGGAACTGGTGGTCAGTGCAGCTGGAATATACGTCACACAATGTAATTCAAACAAAATAAATACAACCCCAACAGATCATTACAGATCTATCTTCTATCATTCGCTTTAGGAATTTTGTTGGTTGTTAGAAAAGCAAGGTAGACAAAACAAACATTTCATAATGGAGGGGCAGAGCTAAGTCACTGAAGAGTAATAAGGGGGTGGAATATTTTTGTCAATCCAGGAGAACCTATGGTGGGGTCTTGGTTGGCAAATGCAATGGACATGAGCAATGCAAAGAAAACCTTCATAAACATGCATAGAAAAGCTGACTTGGGTATGCAGTCTTGTCAGTAGAATCCCTGTCCTAAAAATCTGTTCTCTTTGTATTAAGTACCAGTCCACAAGATATGTAAGGGGACAAGAGCTAAGCTTACTAACAAAGCAGACTAAAGCTAGTACACATAAAAGGAAGTCAGGTATAGAAGAAACATGTAAAATAGATAAGTGCACAGAGAACACAAATTTAACAAAGCTTACATGAAATTAAGTTTAAAAAAGTAAACAGGTACAGTAAAACTAAAAGAAAATTATTTGAAATGAGGAGAGGTGAAAGATAAAATTAGGGAAATAATAATCATATAACAGGAAGACTTACTGGATCCAGCTGATCCGCCAGCATTTGCACTGGTGGTGGCACTGCTGGCCCCCTCATCTCCTTCTGGACCCGCTGATGATGTTGTCCTCTTCTTCCACTTGTGTGCTGAAGTAAGAAATAAAGAATACGATTTTTTTTAAATTAGTGGTACACTTAGGTCCTCATTACAACTTCGGAGGTCTTGTAAAAAGACCGCTGAAGCTGCGGGCGCCACTATACCATCAGTGCTGGCGGTATATCTGGCTCCCTACTATGTCTTTTCCACTGGGCCAGCGTATGGAAACGCTGTTTCCGTCTGCTGGCCCAGCGGAAAAGTCACATCAACATTGCAGCCTGCTCATAGTAGAGCCGGAGGCAATGTTGATGTGTAGCAGGTGCAGTTGCACCCGTCGCGCATTTCACTGCCTGAAATTCGGGCAGTGAAATGCGCAATGTGGCTGTGCCTGTGGGCCCCTGAACTGCCCATGCCAAATGTATGGGCAGTTCACGGGCCCCCGGGGGCACCCGAGTCCCAATTACCTGCAGCCTTTCCATGGCGGTGTTTACTGCCGTGGACAGGCTGGCGGTTGGGGACGCAAGCACCGCTGCCCTGGGGATTATGACTGCCAGGCTGGAGGGGCCGGCGGTATGGCTGTGGCTAATGCGCCACAGACATTATAGTTGGCGGTACACCGCCACCCTGTGGGCAGTGTTACAGCCAGCTTACTGCTGGCCACCAGGGTTGTAATGAGGCCCTTAATCTCTCAAAAAATATTTTTAACAGGCAGAGGCAAACACAATAACCTTGTACTTTTCTAAATCAGATTTGCCTAGTATGATGGAATCAACTCGAGTTGACCTATTACTTTTACTTTCCTAATTGTTACACTTAAGCCCTACTCCAAAGTTTCCTAAATTGTGGGCCATGTTTACAAACATTTGATGCAGGGGAGCACCGCAGCCTTGTTGTAATGCTACCCTGTGTCAGAAGGACAGGAAAGGAATGTGTCATATATACAACAGATATGGCGCATTCCTGTCCTCTTTCCCTGCATTGGCACACAATGGGCTGCCATGAGCCAATGCAGGCACCCCTGCACCATGCTGCAAGGGTGCCTGCAATTAAGGGATGGTTGGTTTTGTGACACCTTCCTGAAACAAAACAATCACAAGAGGAGTTTTCCTTTTTCTATGTGTGCTACAGATTGCTTTATGTGACCTTGTAAATATGGCCCTGCAGTGTGTGCCGCCAGACCGTCGCGTAACGTGACTTCCAGCAGCTCAAAGGGCATTGGAAATAAATATGACCCACATTTACAACTATGTACCACTAGCAATGCATACACATTGCAACAAATGATCTTCGCTTCTCAACCACCTTTGATGGGACAACTCAGCCTGCATTTATTTTTCAGTGCATAGATACATGCATACTATGATGATATCATACTACCCATCATCGGGTGCTTGCAATTGGGAGGAACTGCATCAACTACAAAAAGCAAGTCACAGTGAAGGGAAAGCTAACTCACTGATATTACTTATTACTACTACCACTATCTTATTCTTGGTTACAGGAGGATTCTCTGTCTGCATGGCTTCTTAATCAGTCCAAAGGCACACCTACAAGTACAATTAGGAAGCACCGCTGCTGACTAACCTTGCTAGCTCAAACTGGATCACATAATAAATAAACATAACCTTAACGTACCTCTGAGAGTCAGCACAGCTATTAGAAAAAATATTAGCATTTTGGAACAACACACACAAAAATAAGACAAGTACCTATTACTCACCAAGCCCCGACACCTTGAGGCCGAGCAGGTTGAGCAAGTCCTGTTCACTGTCAATTAAAAAATGAGGGAAAAAAAAACAAACATACAAAAAGTAAAAAAAAAAAATACAAAATGTAAAAATATAGATACAGAAAAAGAGACAGTAATGAAATAAATAAAAAAGAGGAGTAGATAAATTGGGAGGATAGAGGATTACAAGACAAATATTGGAAAGAAACATCTCCAGCACCATAAACAGAGTGAAAAACAAGATGATGGAGCTGTGTGTGGTACTGTTTGCATGCAATTTTTGACATCAAACGCAACTCAAACAGGCATACAGAGAACAGGCATACAGAGAACTTCGCCTGTTTGCGGAAGTCCGCATAGAGTGGCAGAGTTTATTTCCAACTTTGTAGAGTTCCACGTAGGGCGACTCCATGCACTCGGCCATGCCCTACATGTAAAACATATGTAGCAAACGGCTTCTACAATCACTCTGAATCTGGGATTAAACCATGTCTGTCTAAGCTTCTAACCATTGCATATCTACCTATATGTGCCTGTCCATGATAATATCTAGCCAAAGGTGACAAGTTATTTGGCAGCACTGTTCTTTCATCACTTGAAACCCAAACAACATCCTCATTCCTTTTGACACATCCTGCTCTGACCCAACTTTGCTGCTCCTCTTCTGTCACATCTCTTAACTTCTTCCCATGTATCAACAGCAGTTAACAGGAAGTTTTGACTTGCCTCATCATATGTCTCATTATTCCACACTCCATTAAAGGAGGTACAGCTTTAGGTGCAGTATCTTGCTACTGCATCAGCATATGTATTGCATATGTGTTGCCTAAGGTTATCTAGGCAGTAGATTTTCTGTGCACATGTGACAACAGCAATGTTTGCAGGCAGCTGTAATGCATTCAACATATTGAAAATCTTATCTCTGTTTCATATTGGGGATCCAGAGGTGGTCATGCACCCTCTCCGGGACCAGAACTGTCCTAAGTCATGAATGACACCAAAACCATACTGACTGTCACTTTAAGCTGTTCAGAAACAGAGCATGCGCCGATAAGAGCGACCAATTTGGCTACTTGGGCACAAGAGACTCCTTGAAGCCAGGAGGCTTCTATCACACCTGAGACCACTCAAACTGCATTACCAGCTCTCAGGGTACCATCTTTGTCTCTTAAAATGGAGCCATCAATAAACAGGACATAGTCATTTTCATTTAAGAGGACATCTTGAATGTCTGGTCTTGGTTTGGTGTACAATTCAGTCACATCAAGACAGTCATGTTCAACCTTAACCTAATCCAGCAGGATTCAAACTGGTAGACCTTTTGAGATTAACATTGGGAAATACAAGAATCACGTGCTCATATCGTGTCAAATGCGCACTGATTAAGTATTGGGTCTTTGTACAGATTATTAGAATTTCCACTGGGTGGAGAATAAAAGCATAGAGGGGATGACCCATAACAATGCCTTCACACTGTTCTATGCTAATGCTCAAGGCAGTAACTGCCTTTAAACAAATAGGCAGCACTGAAGCCACAGGATCAAGAGTGGCAGAAAAGTAAGCTACAGGCTTGCTTGTATTTCCATGCAGCTGTGTCAAAACTGGCAGCACAGCAATCCCTGTCACACCAAAACCAAGAAAAAGATTTATTGCAATCAGGCATTCCCAAAGCTGAGGCTAAGCATAGGCTTTCTCTCAGCTCTGACATTATGATGCAGTTGTCATCCAATGGTACCAGATCAGACACATCTTTGTGTGTTAGCCTCTATAAAGGCTTGGCCAAAAGAGAATAGTTTGGAATCCACCAACGACAGTAGCCAACCATTCCCAGAAACATTTGGACTTCTTTCGGTGTGACAGCTGGATTTATTTGCATAACTACTTAAATTCTTTCTTGTGACACTTTTTGCACACCTTTCAGAATATGGTGACTTTAATACAGGATTTTATTTCTTGTAATGCTGCAATTGTTCTGTGGAAACCTTATGTCCATTTTCTTCTAAATGATACATGAGTCCTGCATGCTTCTTGGGTGTTTGATGCAACAAGGTGATCATCCATATACTGCACTGAGAATGACTGATGGGAAATCCTAAGGAACTCCTGATTCTTTTTTAAGTTCTGCTTGAAAATGCATGGTGACTCCGTATACCCTTCAGGAGTTCGGCACCATGCCAAAACATGACTACCGAATTTGAACGTGAAGAGGAATTGACTTCCTCATGCAATGGTATGGAGAAAAATAACTGGCACAAATCAACCACTGTAAACCATTCTGCTTTGCATGGAATTTGGAATAAAATCATTGCAGGATTTGGTACCACGGGATAACATGGACCAACAGCCTTCTTCACTTTTCTCAAGTTCTGAACTATGTGGCATTTTTCATTAGGCTTCCACAATCCTAAAATGAAAGAGTTACATGGACTTCCCATAATCTCTTTTAAAATACCTTGTTCAATTAATCTATTAATCATGGGAATTATTCCTCCAATTGTTTTGGGTATCATGTTATATGGGGGTGTTTTTGGATACACTGCATTTGGCTTCACTTGTATTTTGATAGGCTTAATTACTTTGACGAGTCCTATCTCTTTTCGTGAAAGATCCCAAACCTCAGATGTCACTGTGTCTTTTAAGTCTTTGGGAAGATCATTACATGTCAACATTGGGTTCAATGTGACACTCGAATACTACTTTGCAGTTTTGCACGGCACATCTTATTCATGTGTTTAGATTCCAATTCAGTGTACAACTAATAGAATAGTTTAGCTTACACAGTAGGTCACATCCAAGTAAACTCACAGGATTTGAATTGCAGACCACAAATTGGTGCTCTTCTTCAAATGACCCTATTTTTACAGGGACAGAGTCTGTTACAGGATTGGCCAACTGCTTGTTTGCAACTCCTACAATCTGGATCCTCCTTCCTAAAAGGGGCAAATTTTGGCACTTCTGCTCTTCTGACAGCGGAACGTGTAGCTCCAGTGTCAACCAGGAATTACACGTTATGTCCCATAACACTGGCATTTACATAGGGACTGTATTGATCTACTTCTAAGGATGCAGCTAGCATGCAATCTTCATCTTCTGAACTGTCTTCTGAACTATCAGCTTAAAGTTTTTCTGAAAATTCAGTTTTCACTCAGGTCCATCAGGGGAACTGTGATGCTATTAGATTCACATTTGCATTTACAATTTGATTCAAATTCTTCTGTGGAACAACAATTTGCTGTTGTGCCATCGGGGCTTGTGGTACCTGCATCTGATTCCTCGGGGTACATTCAGATTTTGCACTTGGGATCTTTGAACTTTTTGGATGTTAACCTGATTATTGACTTGTACTTGAGCAACTCTAGTATTATGTTCTTGGTTATTCACATTATTAAAGAGACATCCCCTCTGCCAATGTATACAATTTCTGCCTGCATGATACAGACTAGTTCCCTTCAAAGTCTGGACATTAACCACACCTACACTTTGATCTACCTGAACACTATGTCCTCTGCCTCAAGGCTGCACAACATTTGTCACCTGCTGTGGCACTCCTTGTATTCCACCCGTGTTCACCATCATCTGCGGGCTCTGACTAACTTTCTATGCAGTCTTCAATTGCATTAGCATCACCTTCTCTTTCAACTTTTTCTGTTTCAATTCCAATTCATCACTACAATACTTTGCACACCACAGGATTTCATAAGTCAGCTGATTCTGCCAACAAATCAGGTGCTGCTGAATCATCTCACTTATGTCTGGCTTCAATCATTGCACAAATCAGAACACAAAATGACCCAGATATTTAGCTTGTATTGTTTCTGTACCACTACGCTGTTTAAAAGCTATCTTTTGTAGTAAGCATGAATCAACTCCTTTGACTCCTTAACTTTCCTCTCAATCTTCTGCCAATCGATATCTTTCGATGAAACTTTGTTATTCAAAAACTAAATTACTTTGTGATATTTTTTCATCACTTCTTCAGTGGGTGCACCTGGATCTCTTTGAGGTTCACAATCAGGCCAATAGACATTCACTTTACATTCAGTCCATACATCAGTTGGAGCGACAGAGTCAAACAATGTGTTGAAATCCTCCCACAAGCCTTTTGAAAGTTTCACAAATCTTTCTGTCTGCTTGACCCACTCCACTGGTTTCTCTCTCAATCTCCGGTAATCATTTGTGAATGACAAAACATGACACCTACTCCAGGGTACATGAACATAACCTCTACCAAGTATTTCTCTCATGGGTAACATTTGCACATTGTCCTCATATTGATTTTCTCCTGCTGGAGGCAATGTGGCTTTAATTCATTTGATCTCTTTTCTCCACCTATCTACCTTGCCACTTATCTATAGCTCCCCATTTCTGAATGTATGTAATCAATTCCCTAATGTGTGTTTTGATTCCAAGAGATCTCATGTGAACTATATTCTTTTTGCTGAACTCTAATCTGTAAGTTCCCTTTAGGGGTTTTGATTTCAACAAATCCACGTCATATTTTTCTGCTACTTCAGCTAATCTCTCATATGCCTGTCCTGCACATTGAGTAATGTCTTTGCACAAGAACAGCATTTTGTCTCTGTGTAGATTTCCAAATGGGCTGTATCTAATGTTCCTAAAGTTATTTTATTCAATTCCAACTTCAGTCTGGGCACATTCACTGATCTCTCTGTGGTGTCTCTTCTGTTCTCTCATTGCAATTTGTTACACCAGTTGCACCTTCAGGACTAATTTAATTTACCTATAAGTCCCTTGTACAGTGGTATCTCTATACCCAGGGTCTGTAAATTAAATACTACTAGTGGGCCTGCAGCGCTGCTTGCGCCACCCACTGAAGGAGACTTTCAAACCTGTCTCAGGCCTGCTAGCGCAGGGCCTGTGTGCGCAGTTTTCTGCTACAGGGACTTGGCATCTAAACTTACTTGCCAGGCCCAGAACTCCCCTTTTACTACATGTAAGTCACCCCTAAGGTACGCCGTAGCTAGCCCTATGGGCAGGGTGCTATGTATGTAGAAAGGCAATACTTGTGCCATATTGCATGGCCTGTCCTAGTAGTGACAAACAGCCTAACTTGGTGTCTCACTGCTGTGAGTGCTGCCTTCTCATAGGATTGCATTAGAAATGCCCTGCCTTATGTGTAAGGGGTATTGGCTGATTTATGAGAGGTAGCGTAGGCGTGTTTGGTATGGTTGTGATGGTGATAATAAATGCTGCTTTCTGGTGTGGGTGTATTTTTTATTACTATTACAGAAATGCCACTTCTAGAAAGTGCGCATTTATCTGTGCTTATGACTCTGGTGTTTTGCAGCTTGACTCCAATCCATGTCTGGGCAGAGTGACAGTTGGGGCTTTGCGCATACCTTTCAGACAGCCTGTACACAGGGATGGTGGAGGTGTCACAGAGGTGCATCTGCATACTGAATAGTCTTCCTGGGCTGAGAGAAGGGAGAGGCGGGGCACACCTGCATTTGTAAAGACTGTGCCCTGGCCTCACACAATAGGGTCGTTAACCCCCCACTGATGTTTGGAGCCTGTGCTGAAAGGAGAGAGGGGGCACTCCCAGAACCAGTTGTAACTGGCTGGAACCTCCTCTCCCTACCATTGTAAAACACTGTAAGAACTGACTATAAGTACAGGAGAATTTTCCAAACAATTTGGAGACTCTTGGAATCATCTTGGAACTGGACACCAAAGCCTGAAAGGACTCACCAGGAACCGCCATGGACTGCTGCTGCTGTGCTGACCTATGATCTGCCTGGTCACTGTGAAGGACTTGCCACTTGCTGCCTTTCCCTTGTGCTGGCTTGTAGCTGGGCCCTCCACCTGAGGACCTTGTCTTAAGATTCTGCTCCCCAGGGGCAGGGTGCTGTGGCCCCTGACCCCTGCATCCATTTCTTCACGAGGGGTGCTTCTCCGTGGTTGCGGCTGCCATAGCGCTGATTGCAGCACGCTTATGGAGCCTTGGGAGCTCGTAGGCTCCTTGCTGCATTGTGCCCCTTTAAATAAGATCACTGCAGTGGCCCGGGAAGCTGGAAGAACACTTGCGCACCGCATCGGGTGCAGGCGAGTGTCTGCTCGGGCCCCAGGAGGGGTCCGATCTTCTTGTGGCTTCACGGCAGGACCAGGGGAAGGCGCGGGGAGTGCCCCCTTCTCCCTGGCCTCTGCGTTAGGAGCAGGACGCTCCTTTTCTGCTGTTAGGTAAAACGGGCATTATTGTGACCCCCCCCCCTTGGTGGAAGGGCCGGTGGAGGCCCGGGGGGGGGCCCCAGAGATCGCGGGTCCCGGGAGGGGCCTGTCATTAAACCGGAGGGGGTGCGTGGTGCCCCCCTCCTGCCCTAAGTTGTTTTTGCTGGCTTTGGCCCCCCTCGTGAGGGCCGGTTGAGGCCCGGGGGGCCCCCAGTAATCACGGTCCTCGGAGGGGCCTGTCTATAAAAGAGAGGAGGTGCATGTCGCCCTCCTCTGACCCCAGAGAAAAAGGGAGGCCCCCGTTTTGCGCATAGGAGTGCCGGGGGCCCCATTATTCGCCTTCTAGGCACTGGAGGTGCCTTCATCCAACCAAGTACTGTTTAAAGGACCAATATAGTTGCAATACAAAGTTATTTCTACAGACTTTTGTTTGATTCATATATTACCTACCTGCGTTTGATGTTTTTACATATGTGTATACAAATGTTCCTTTTATGGACATGCTTGCTAATATGTTTTTCTAACTTGCCATATGTTTTCTAATGTTCCTACTATGGGCATTTTATGATATTCTTATGACAAGTGCTGTGATGTGATAACGTGTTTCCTGACTACTGCTTATGTTGCACAATACTGAGTAACCTGTGTGTTATGTGTGACTACTGCTAGTTTGCAGAGTAACTAATGTGTAACGTTCTGACAACTGCTAAGGTAGCAGGATAGAACTGATATGTGATGTTTGGCCTGATAATTACGTTGTGTACAATACAGTATATTTTCATATAATTTGGTGTTGTGTTTCCTTTGTGGTGGGGATATTGAGTCACATGTGTTGTGTGTGTTGTGCAAATGCTTTACACATTGCCTCCGGGTTAAGCCTGACTGCTCGTGCCAAGCTACCAAGGGGGTGAGCAGGGGTTATCTTGGACGTGTAACTCCCTTGCCCTGACTAGAGTGGGTAAGTTCTGCCTGGCTGAGGTGCATACCCTAGCCAACCAGAAACCCCATTTCTAACAGTGTGGTTCCCTGAAGGAATCTTGCATCAAGAGTAAATCTTGTCTGACTTGTCATTGAGTTTGGATGTGCAATTCGTGTAGGAGTTAATGGTCTAACAAGGGAAGCTGTTCACTCCATCTCTAAATTATTAGAATATTCTGATTTCTACATACTTATTGGTGATACCCCAGCTGATGTAACTGGCGCATCAGGAACTGTCCGAACATTTATTGGGTGGGATTGCTTCCAGACATTCCTGGAGCATACATGGGAGCCACGGGACCTATAGTCACAGGGCTGTCAAAGCTTCTGGACCAACATAGTTTGTCTGATTCTGAGGAATTGTCATTCCTACAATTTGTCCTGGTAGGACAATACTGAAACTTAGTGGGGTAACATTTGGCATTGACTCAACTGGACTAAACATTGGTAAGGTTGGTTTGGAATACAATTTTGCACAGGCAGATGTACATAAGTTGACTGCACTGTCTGGTTCACTTTACAATTTGGCACAATCTGATTCACAACTGGACTTGGTATAGGCTGAACTGTATTAAAGCTCTGAACTGGTTGATTCATGTCAGGAATCTGTCACAGAATTTGCAGGCATACTTGGCACTACCTGATTCGGGGTCTGTGCAACTGGGGCAATCAGCACATTCGGGGTTACATTTTATGCTGCTCCACTTCTTGCTCCTATCTCATAGTACGGAGGCGGACAATTTATTAGGATGCGATTTATAAACTCATCTTCTGAATCACTCTCATATATCGCTGTCCTTTTATCTTCAGCTTCCGTTGTCTGTTCTGTGTTTCCTGTCTCTCTCCTACTCTCAGGTTCAGTGCTTTCACCATCTTTATTTGAAATCACTGGATACATTCTGATCTTGCTCAATTATGTCTTCCCTCCACATTTTCTGCTCTGCATTCCATCTAGCCTCTGCGAGTGTCTTAATTGATTTCTGCATTCTGTTCTCATAGTTATTTACAATTTTCTCTTGTGCTATGAGTTCCTAAATATTAAGAGCTTCAGACTGTGCAGATATTGGAGGTGGATTAATTTCATAAACTATTCACCTCAGATTGTCTGAAATTCTCAGTTTAAAAGTTCCATAACGGGGAAATGCTAAAGCACATACTTTCTTAGTAATTGTGCACCACTGTTCAAGCCACAAACATGCATGAAATCCTTTAACAGATTATATGAAATGGCCTGGAGTTCCTTCTGGTGGAGCCTGTATACCCTCTTTCACTGGGATAAACACATCTCCCCATAGCACACTCTTTAATGCTTTAAAATCTTCATTTTTAATCAAATTCAATTAATCACAATAACTTTCCATCGAATCAGGAAGCAATTTCAATCCCACCATGCTTTTCTTTTGATGTTCTCCACCAATAGCAAAACAGAACTGTTCACCAGTACCATTGCGGCTTCACATCAACTGACCTATACCAGCATGGCACAGGATGATGTCACACTTACTTCTCTTAGCACTGCAGTCGCTTTGCAATTGTCTCTCATACAATCGCTCACACACACATAATGCAAAATATTGTGAGCAAAAACCAACAACCTTTCCACACAGTACAGGGTAGGAACTCAAACACTTCAAAGCTGTATGGAGATATGTTTTCCGGCTGTAGTTTTCACAATTACGCACCAAGTGAAACCTGACTAGAAATTCTCCCTACTGTTAATACAGATCCTCCAGCTGCACTCAGGATTCACATAATACTCTTCTAAACTCACACTCACTCAAATAAAACTATTGGAACTATCAAAGATGAACATGACAAGTTATTCATTGCAGACAAAAAATTAACCAAGTGTCTTCAACACTTCAGCGTTATCTCTGGATCTTAGGCCACGATGCACCCGTCAAAAACAACAACCACAGACATTTTTCAGCAGTAAGCTCCACAATCAAATAAGTGTGATGAATCTGCAAAATACTTCATAACTTCACACTTCACCACAATCTTCAGGCCAAAAGCAATGTAAGCGCAAACACCTAGTAATACTCACACATCCATCTCTTGTAGGCATGACGCTGGAACCATATTAATCTTCAGAGTGGACCATGGAATAAAATTCGGGGTGGGCATCTTTTTTTTACTGTGCATGGGGCCAATCCTATCACCTTAGCTCTATACCTGAATGGTTATCCCTCCTTGTGGGACTAACCTTGCTCTGCAAACAGATCTGCTGGAACATTCACAACCTTTGCAGGAATTTCTGCTCATCGAGGTCAACTGATCGTTGGGCCTTGCACAGGATGTGGTAGAACCATACAACACAATTTCAATATAGATTAATTAAGTTACACAGAGTCACCCGAGGTCCCCCAAGGCAACAAAAGAAGTTCGGACGAACTAACAATAATAGAACTTAGCATTCTATAAGGACAATACAAAACATAAACAAAAGTATCTGAAATATAGAAAATAAATGTTGCTTACCTTTAACAAGCATCAATGCAATTCAAATCATCAATTCTATTGGGCATAGCGAAATCCCGACTGTTAGCCAAATTAAGGGATAACATGTTCAGGGCAGACCATATGCAGGCAAAAGACAAAAAGGGTAAAAACAATTCAGATAAGGTAATCTTGGGCAACAGTGTACTAACTAAGGTGGGCGAAAGGTAGGTAAAAAGGGAAAGCTTCAGCAGCTCAGTCAAGAGTCTTCTGCAAAAGGTTAGGGAAAACCTCTAAATATCAGCAAGGCATTTCAAAGGGGCAAAGACAAAGAGGAAGATACCCCTCCAAGGGGCTCAGCAAGTAGGGGTCTTGGGTTCTGTCGATCCAAAGAAAAATCTGCATCCGAGCAAAGTCCAACTGGTCAACTATAAATCATTGTTCATGCAGCAATCTGATTCATTCAGGACAACAGTTTATTTGATGTTGAAGGGGCATCATCCAATAGCAATCGATATCATGACTCCAGGTTGAAACAATTGCACTATTTCCCAAGTCTTTCATGAGAATGGCATCCATCCATGTGGCTCCACTTGAGACTGAAGCAAATGTTTAATTCTGCTAGTCCACAGTCCAGGATGTTCCACACCCAAGGTTCAATATCTACATCTTTCTATGTGTACAACAATAGAAGTCTATCACCAAACTAATTTCCCCATGGGAACGAAGACGAAAATTTCATTATAACAGTATGAATCAACATTATCTGCACAGTCACGAAATACAGGCTTAACAGGCTTCACTGAGGCTATGCAGGTGAGTTAAAACAACACATTTGATTAACAGGCTCTAATAAACACATTTGAATATACAAACTTATAAATTCAACACTAATAATTCTTCATTGGTATTCATGCTACAGTAACTTTAAATTAATTGACTAATTAGATGTCAGTGAATATAATGCAGAACTCCATTTATCCATTTTTACAAATGTATTCAATTTATTAATCATTAGAAATTCAATATAGTTTTAATGCATACTGTTGGTCTAAGGTCTATATTACAATATAATTTCAATTAAATCATTCAAACATGTAATTAACCCTTGATACCATTGGGGTTTCTAACATTAGCCTAAAGGAATGCACATGTAAAATGGCTTCTTAGTGCATCTTTAAAAACTAAACTATTAGTACTTTGGTAACATAATGCATTATCTGTCAGGTATAGATAATATCTGTGACTTGAAGGTCAGCACTAAAATTTTGATTACATCAGCATTGACTAGCATGAGAAACAATTTTAATGATTAGGTGGCATTGACTGATGATTGTTTATCTGAGCATATGAAGGCATTGGCTAACATATGTATCTAAAGAGGATTTTGCAGTGGTTCTCTCTCTGTCTAGTGTCTCTTACTCAGGCCAAACTGTCAAGCATTCACAGAAATTGTGTGATGAACTGTCCAATTTTTTCGAGGAAAAATCTTATGATCTAAATGACTTGTACCAACTAACAGCTCTGGTTTTACTTACAGAGCGGCAGACTCTGATGTAGTGCTCAGGTCCTTCTTAAATGCTGAAGCACCTAGGCTGTTTATATATTATCAACTGATTCTGAGGAGTTTCAGGACCTAGCCAACTCTATCTCATCACATTTGCCTTTAGAACCAATTCCACCAGTAGGCTGGAAGACAGCAAAACCCTGTCTTGCTGCACTCATTTTGGACATATGTAAAAAATCTGTCCCCAAACAATTGTGCCAGACGTGTAGAAAAAATACCTTGTTTGTTCCTCTGAGGAAAAGACCAATGCAAACCTTGCCATTTTGAGCAACTTTCACCCACTCTCTCATTCTGACATTTCCAGTAAAAACCTTGGAAACTTTTGTCAGTCAGCAGTTGTCTCTGTTTGTGGAGCAGAATAATATATTAGATTTGGTACTCAGGTTTCTGACCAGTTCATGAGACAGAAACCACATTGCTCGCCATCTTGGACAATTTATAATTGTTAGCAGACAAGGTCCATCCATCACCATTAGTACTGTTAGATTTATCCACTGCTTTGGATACTGTGTCCCATGATAATTTGCTCTTATGATTGGCAGAAGAGAGTATTTGTGGTTCAGCTCTTCAGTGGATTAAGTCCTACTTGGAAAATAGATCACAGGCAGTACACTTGCCTTCATGCCATCCAGGGTTCCAGTCCTATGGTAGAACATTCCACAAGGCTCCTCGCTGAGGCCTACTCATTTTATACTATGTATACATCCTTGGTTCAATTGATATGGTCTCACATGGTCTCATGGAGTACATTTCATGAACTAAGTTAATGATACCCAGCTGTTGATCTTGATTGACAAGATGGTGCCTATTCCCTATGCAGGAGACTGTATGTTAGCTGTCGCTTCCTGGCTAACACTCAGGGCCTCATTTACAAGCCCTTTGTGCCATCTCTGTGCCCTTTTTTCTTTGATGCAGCAGTGGTGCTAGCAGTGCACTAAACTGCTCCATATTTACAAACTGATATATTGGGCCGAATGCGTCAGGTACAATGTATGCCGGGTAGGTGTTCCTACGGAAAAAGCCATGTAGAAATGACGCAGTGAAATTTACAACTTTTCACTGCATCATTCTATGACTTCACTGCGTCATAATGTTACTGCCTACTCAGAGCAGGCGTCAAATTGACGCAGTGCCTTTTCCTATGGTATTCTCCTCGCATTGCTGGAGTTCCATCAGTGTAAAGATGCAACTCCAGCAATGCATCAGTTTATCGCCAACAGATGCGTCAGAAATTCGGACGCATCTTTGAAAATGTGCACCACGGAGTTCTGTATTGTAAGTACTTCGTATCCATGATGTCATTAGGGGAAGTGCGCAGGCACAAGAAATCTGATACATCGATGGATGCGTCAGATTCTTATGAATGAAGCCCTCATTTCATTGAAATGTAATGCAGTCAAGACAGAGTTCTTGTTTTATTCCAGCTGCTCACCTCTACAATCACCCCTTGCCTTCTAGCTAGCATCACTTGGCTCTCCACTCTCTCCAGTCAATGCTGCAAATAATTTGAGAGTCTATTTTGGCAGCCAGACAAGTCAGGTAAACCATCTTTTAATTATCTGCTTTTTTCTTTTAAGTGTCCTGCACAAAATCTAACCTTTCTTTTCTTTCCTGGTACGTCCCTTGGTGATACAAGATACTATTTTAAGGTGATTAGACAACTGCAAATCTTTATTTCTTGATTTGCCACAATGCTCTTAAAATTGTTACAACAGATTCAGAATGCGGCTGCCAGATAGGCACTGCAATGACTCATATGACATTTGGTTCAGCAGCTCCAAACACTTTACACTGGTGGCACATTGCAAGAGGGTCTGTTTTAAGTCTTTATTGTTGGGAAATGGCATCTTTGAAGGGTCACCCCAAACATCTCGCCTTCCTCATCTTCTTTTTCTGACCTCATTTTTGCTGGCTTTAGGACTGTTGACGCTTTACCACTGCTAACCAGAGCTAATGTTCATGTGCTCTCTCCCTAAAAACATGGTAACATTGGTGCATACCCAATAGGCATATTTAATTTACTTGTAAGTCCTTAGTAAAGTGCACTACATGTGCCCAGGGCATGTAAATCAAATGCTACTAGTGGGCCTGCAGCACTGATTGTGCCACTCACATAAGTAGCACATTAACCATGCTTCAGGCCTGCCACTGCAAGGCCTGTGTGTGCAGATTCACTACCACTTCACCTTAGCATTTAAAAGTACTTGCCAAGCCTTAACTTACCTTTTTCTACATATACGTTACCCATAAGGAAGGTCCTAGGTAACCCATAGGGCAGGATGCATGCTATGTAGGTAAAAAGAAGGACATGTACATATATATTTTATGTGTCCTGGTAGTGAAAAAACCCTACATTTGTTTCCACTACTGTGAGGCATGCTCCTTTCATAGACTAGCATTAGGACTGCTCTCATATTCTTTTTGAGTAGTAGATTCTGATCTGAAAGGGGTAACCAGGTCATATTTAGTATGGCCAGAATGGTAACAGAAAATACTGCTTATTGGTGAGGTTGGATTTTATATTAATATTTTAGAAATGCCACTTTTTTGACCTGGCATCCTTGGTGTGGTCTCCCCTTTCTTTTTTACCTCTGCTTCATATGTTTTGACTGTGTGCTGAACTCTGTTTTTGCTGTGTTTGGTACTCTGGGCACATTACCACTGCTGACCAGCGCTAAAGTGTAAGTGCTTCCTGTGTAAATAGTATGTGTAATTGTTTTTTCCATGATTGGCACAGTTGATTTACTAGTAACTCCCTAGTAAAGTGCACTAGAGGTGCCAGGGGCCTGTAAATCAAATGCTACTAGTGGGAATGCAGCACTGATTGTGCCTCCCACATGAGTAGCCCTGTATAAATGACTCAGAGCTGCCACTGCAGTGTCTGTGTGGGCAGCTTTAACCTGCTGACTCGCCCTGGCAAGTGTACCCACTTGCCAGGCCCAAACCTTCCCTTTTTATACATGTAAGGCACCCCTAAGGTAAGCCCTGGGTAGCCACATGGGCAGGGTGCAGTATATGTCAAAAGTGTGATATGTACTGATTTATTTTACACGTCCTAACAGTGAAATACTGCCATATTCTGTTTTCACTGTTGGAAAGCCTAGCTCTCTCATAGGTTAACATGGGGGCTACCTTTAAATAACTTTTAAGTGCACTTTCCCTTTGAGAGCAGATAGAGATATGGGGTTTGAAGTATCTGAACTCACAATTAAAAAATACATCTTTTGGCAAAGTTGTTTTTTAAATAGTCAGTTTGAAAATGCCACTTTTAGAAAGTAGGCATGTTCTTGCTTAAACCATTCTGTGACTCTGCCTGCTTGTGTATCCCCTGTCTGGGTCAGACTGACAGTTGGGTTGTTTGTGAATCCATTCTAGACAGTGTCACAAAGGGAGCTGGGTGTAGCCTGCATATCCTGATGAGCCATCTGCGTTGGCCTGCATTTGCAGATTCTGCCTGAAGGAGAACAAAGACTGGACTTTGTGGTATATCCCGGCTTGTGAAGAATCTCCATGGGCTTGGACTGAGCTTGCCTCCTGTTTTGAAGTCTCAGAACCGTAAAAGACTTCCTCTGCCAGCACCTGGACTCTCTGCTGAGACTCCTACCCTGCCAGGTTATGCCCTATCAAGCCACTGGGCCCTTGAAAGGTGAAGTTGGCAGTACAATCACTGAAATCCATGCACAGGACACTGTGCAGGGAAAATGTTGATGCACCACCTGCAACATGGCTGCCATCGATGCACCACCTGCATTGCAGCTGGGAAATCAACAGAAATCAACACATCATCTGCATTGCAGCTGGAGAAACGACGCAACACCCACTTGCAGTTGCTGAAAGCGAAGCAAACCCCACGCAGCGTGGGTTTCCATCACCGTGCGGCCGGATTTCTCACGCATTAGTGCTGGGCATCCAAAATCAACGCAAGCCTGTGCTGATCCAATGTGCCCAATCCAGAAATCAATGCATTGTTGTCTTGCCGGAGAGAAAAACGATGCATCTCCTGCCCAACCGAAGAAGAAATGATGCACTGCCTCAGTTGCCAGTAAGGAATCAACGCATCGCTGACTTTTTCACACACCCTCACCAGTGCAGCTTTATTTTTGACACAAACCAGGTACTTTATGTAAAAATAATGTTTCCATTGTTTTCTATGTAGTAAGAATCTATTCTTTTGAAAATTCATATCTTGACTTGTGTATGTTGGATTTTTGCCATTTTGGTCTTCTTTGGTTTAGATAAATGTTTCTAAACTGGTGTGGTGCCCTTTTGAAGAGTTTTCATTGTATTGCTGTATGTGTTGGTACAAATACTTTACACATTGTCTTTGGGATAAGCCTGACTGCTTTGTCCAAGCTACTGAGGGGATGAGCAGGGGTTATCTTAAGTGTGTATCTCCATTGCCCTGACTAAATTGTGGGACCCTCCTTGGACAGAGTGCAAACTGAATGCCAACCAGGGAACCCATTTCCAACACCACTTTTTGAAATTAAGCAATTTTCTGTACCTAAATCCATCTGTGCCTTACAACCTGCCTCCAATCAATGTCTGGTCTGTGCTGATTGACAACTCCCTTGTGCATTTCACCCAGACAACCAGAAACACAGGACACTCAGTCATATCTGCATTCATCTGCATGCTGAATGGGTTTTCTTGGGCTGGAAGGGTGGAGGGCCTGACACTTACATTTCAAGTGCCAGTGGCCTGCCCTCACACAATAGACTGATAACCCCCCACTGGTATCCTGGCAGACAGGACTGGGCTGAGAGGGGAACTTGTGCACTTCAAAATTACTCTTTGAAGTCTCCCCAAGTTCAAAGCCATTTGGGGGTATTTAAACTGGGTCTCTGACCCTACCAACTCAGACACTTCTAGACTTACACCTGCACTGTCAGATGAGCTGCCTGGCTGCCCAAAGGGCTTATCTGGACTGCTTTGCTGAGAAGGACTGCTGTCCTGCTGTTGCACTGCTGCACTGCTGGCCTCTGACTTTGCTGGAAGGACTCTGCCTTCCCCCAAAAGTGCTTTCCAAGGTCTTGAATTGAGCTTGCCTCCTGTTTCTAAAGTCTGAGGGCCAACAAAAATGTTACCTCTTCAAGAATTTCCTTGTGTGTCGAAAATAAATCTAACGCCTGCCGACATTGACACAAAGACTGCATTACTACCAAGAACTCGCCCCAAAGCTGACCGGAACGACGCAGCCCGACTTCCCGACTGGAAATTGACGCAACACCTACCTTTCAATGGAAACATTTAAGGTATCCTCTACCAGACAGACACAGCACTTGTACCTTCTTCCACTGCATCAAGGATTTTCAGGCACCGTCCCTGGGAGTCAAAATATCCCTGCATTGCAGTGAGGAACCGAAACTGCATGCTGAAAAATGAGGCAAATCCCTTGCAGTGTGGACTCTTAAACCTTTTAAAAGTGACATTTCAACTTGTGCTTATTGGATTTAAGTGGTTTTGACCTAATTTTATTCAGATAAATAATATCTATTTTTCTAAACCTGTGTAGTGTATTTTTGTGGTGTTTTCACGGTGTTACTTATGAGTTATTGCACAAATACTTTACAAATTGCCTTCTAGGTTAAGCCTGACTGCTCAGTGCCAGGATACCAGATGGTGGGCACAGGATAATTTGGATTGTGTGTGACTTTTGGATTGTGGTCCCTACTTGGACAAGGGAGTTTACCTTTGCCAACTAGATACTCCATCTCTAACATTTATATATGGCCTATAGTGCAGGTTAAAGGAAAAGGGCAATGATAAGTTTAAGGAAATGAATGTACTACACTCTTGCATGCAAGCTGCATTGGGGGAAAGCCTGCCTAATTTTCAGAGGATGAGACAAGGAGATAAACAGTTCTCAGGTAGTGCAGCCTCTCTTTTGAATTCAACCCCCCTCTCTTTGTGCAGGATGCAAGGATTGCTCTCATTTTGAAAAAACATGAAAGACTTGGCTCTTTTCGCAATAGTTGTTTACTGATACCTTGATGGTGCAATTTGTTTCTTACCTCACTGCCAGGATACCTTTTAGGTCACAGTCAAGCCTTGAAATTGGAATTAATATAGCGTAACATACCCACATTGATTTTTGTTGGAATTGAGGCCCATAGGATGATGAGGTTGAGCAGTCAAGGCTTACTCAGAGAGGATTCTGTATGTTAGAAACTCATGAAGAATGTGACATGTGTATACTTGATGCAATAGGGATGAATATGTAGGCAGTCCCAATCTTTCAGAGGAATCAGAATATAAGATGCAAAACAACACCCATAAGGCTCCTACGAGATTAATAAACAACGCTATATGGAAAATCATATCGCTCCTTATGCACAACACTATGCAAAATTTTAGAAAATAGTTTTTATTCTAAGTTGAATCTTCTGCAAGACAATATAAGCATTTGTGACCAGTTTACACATGCCACTCAAAATGAAAAACCTAGTGCGCATGGCTAAGGATGTGTGCCAGCTATGGTAGAGAGAGACTGCACATATTTTAAGTCAGTGGCCAATAGGCACCTCCACAAGGGGTTACGGCCTGTAACCATGCAGCTGTAATTACCTCCAAAACTGCCACCGACTATTAGACACTGAGGGCCAGATTTACAATAAAGTGGTGCAGCACTGGGCCAAAATTGGCAGCACCGCACTGTGTCACTTTAGAAATACAGGGATGCGTCTTATTAATAAGAATATAGCACACCCCTGTGTTTCCCTCTTCACCAGCACTAAATTTGCTGCCGAGCATCAGCGAAGCCCCCCTTGCACCATGATGCAAGAATGGCTGCATTGCAGGGGGAGATTGTTTTTGTGCAGGAAGGAGTACCTTCCTGCACAAAAACAATCTTCACTGGTGATTTGCTCTTTCTATGCATGCTGCAGAATGCAGCACACAAAGAAAGAGCAAAAAATTAGAAGAAATGAAAGCATTTCTCCTCGTTGCGCTGTGCAAACGCCACTTCTGGGGTGGAGTTAGTTTTTGGCGCTGCCTCTGATTTACAAAATCTCGTAAATCTGGGGCAGAGTCAAAAGGCATTGGGTGTAGCTGTGGAACACCCACTGCAACACCCATTGAAACACCCCTTTCACGCAAAGTGCTGCCAGTGAAGGGACCATATTTATAAGGTGGCATTAAGTCACAGAAAGTGGCTTAACGCTGCCTTGTAAATGTGGGGGAGTGCACAGCTCCATCGGGACATCATGAAAAGTGGTACTCCGGTGGTGCTAGGGGCTTGTAAGTATGCCTCGCAATAGCCAGATAGGAAAGGACATTGGTCACCCTTCATCATGAATGGACTTCAGAGGTCCAGAAAAGACAAACATACAGCTAGCAAAGCTGCAATAAGAACATTAACAGAGCCTCTCTCAGGGGCTTGTGCTACATGTTCCTCAGGGCAAATTCCTGCTAGCTCATCCAGAAGAAAGGCAAACTGGCACAGATGCCATGTGTTATTTCCAAAACCTGTGCATATAGCAACATGTTTGATTATAGCTAGGGAGCACATTATTTAACTGATTGATTGGTATTACTAGGACACTAGATTGCACTGACTGCTACACGGACACACCAAGGTAAATGGTATTGATAGACATATAGCAGTACCTGGAAGCAAAACAATGACTGTTAATTAATTAGGTGTTCCTCTAGGAAGTGATGGATACAAGGGAATACCACAGCAGATTAACTTTTGGCTGCGTTGGGAGGGGCGTGGCCGAGCAGCCGAAGATGGCTGCCGCATAAGCCTTTTGCTGTGGAGGGGCCCACGAGTTATCCGATAAAAATAACCCCGACCTAGGGGCCATCCACGCTGCCACTGCCGTTGGGGAGCAGCTGATCAGACGGGGAACCGGACGCGTTGCCTTGAGCGCCCAAGGGTACTCGCTGGAAGTGGAACAGGTCCGAGGAGCCGGCGGCCTGGCCCCCCACCCTGAGACTGGGGACCAAATTTGCTGTGTAATCCCGGGAGGGATGCGACTGACCACCAGGCGTGCCAACCGCGGGGGGAAGTTGCTCCATCCCCGCTAAGATAAACAGTGGGGAACCCGGAGTTTAGTCGGAGGTCCGGCGCGATCTGAACGCTGCAAGTGCAACTCACCATGAGGTGAGGAAACTGAGAAGAATTCCCGCACGCGGCGCAGTCGAGGCCCGGTAAAGAAAGTCTGAGCCCTGGAGATCGGGAGAAGCGAAAACTGAAGGCGCAGTGCTGCACCTTAACACGGACGTCACCGCTGCCGGTGTGGAGCGGCGGACATGACGAGGACCCGGGAATGCTGCCTTGAGTGCCCGAGGGTGCTCGCTGGAAGTGGAACAGGTGCGAGGAGCCGGCAGCCTGGTGCCCCACCCTGAGACCGGGGACCAAAGTTGCTGTGCGTGCCCGGGCGGGATGCGACTGACCGCCGCGCGTGCCAACCGCGTGGGGAAGTTGCTCCATCCTAGCTAAGATAAACAGTGGGGAACCCGTAGTGTAGACGGAGGTCCAGCGCGATCTGAACGCTGCAAGTGCAACTCACCACGAGGTGAGTAAATTAAGAAGAATTCCTGCACGCCGTGCAGCCGAGGCCCGGTAAAGAAAGACCGAGCCCAGGAGATCGGGAGAAGCGTAAACTGAAGGCGCGGAGCCGCACCTTAACACGGACGTCACCGCTGCCGGTGTGGAGCGGCAGACCCGACAAGGTGCTGGGCACGCTGCCTTGAGTGCCCGAGGGTGCTCCCTGGAAGTGGAACAGGTGCGAGGAGCCGGCGGCCTGGCGCCCCACCCTGAGACCGGGGACCAAAGTTGCTGTGCGCGCCCGGGCGGGGTGCGACTGACCGCCGGGCGTGCCAACAGCGAGGAGAAGTTGCTCCATCCCCGCTAAGATAAACAGTGGGGAACCCAGAGAGTAGTCGGAGGTCTGGCGCGATTGGAACGCTGCAAGTGCAACTCACCACGAGGTGAGGTAACTAAGAAGACTTCCCACACGCGGCGCAGTCGAGGCCCGGTAAAGAGAGACTGAGCCCAGGAGACCGGGAGAGGCGAAAACTGAGGGTGCGCCTTAACACGGATGTCACTGCTGCAGGTGTGGAGCAAACGGACCTGACGAGGAGCCGGGCACGCTGCCTTGAGCACCCAAAGGTGCTCGCTGGAGGTGAAACAGGAACGAGGCAACAGCGGACTAGCGCCCCACCCCGTGACCGGGGACCAAAGTTGCTGTGCGTGCCCGGGCACGGTGCGACTGACTACCGGGCATGCCAACCGCAGGGGGAAGGTGCTCCGGTCCTGCTAAGATAGACAGCGGGGGACCCGGTGCGAGGTCAGAGGTCCAGCGCAATAGGAGCGCTGCAAGTGCAGCCCACCACGGGGAGAAGAACCCACGCGTGCTGCGCTGTCGAGGCCTGGTAAAGGAAGGTTGAGCCCTGGAGCCCGGGAGAAGCGAAAACTGAAGGCACTGAGCCGCGCTGCAACACGGACAAGGGTGCAAACAGCGGCAACTCGCACAGCGCACATAGGCTCGAAGTAGCTCCACACTGGAACAGACGGAATACCCCTGTTCATGGCCTGAAGTAGAATGTGCGGAAAAGAAAGGAGGTAAAATAAAATTAGGAAAATAATAAATTAAACAAAGGTGAACAAAAAGTAAGTAATGAATCTACGGAGGCAATAACGCTCCCCATACAAAGGAGGACGAGTCCCTCCCTAACCACCACAGGACTGCCACTGCGACCCCCAGGGGAACACAGAATGGAGAAATCATGCAGCTGCCTGGAGCAGAGACAGACGGAGGGAGCGGAGCAGCTCCATAAACACCAGAGATAGACCCAGCTGAACATAGTCTCTCGCCTTGCAGAGACAGGGAAGCGGCGGCGCGGGCCATCTGATGGGCCTTGGAGAACAGGAGAGATAAGGCTCGGGTGAGCTTCTAGGCCCTGGTGGGCACGCATCCTACTTGGGACGGGGTCTGATGAGCACCGTATAGCCGCTCTTTGGGAGTACAACCCATAAATGCGGAACAGAAGGTGGAGCGGTGTGGTCACCAAAAACGCTGGAGCAGAGAGGTGTTGAAATAGCAGGCAGGCCCGCGCTTTAAGCCTGTGGGTGCGACCCGCAATATCTCCGATGTCTTCCAAGAACAGGCAAAAGGGTAAAACCATGGATCGAACCCCGTCCGTGGAATGTGGTGGTGGGGGGCCTCAGGACCCACCGCAATCTAAAGTGCAGGATACCCTGGACAAAATCCTGAGTGCAACTGAGGACACAAAAACAGCGTTGCAGCACGATATTAATCAAGTCGCAGTTGAAGTGGGCCTCCTGAGGGCGGATCACCAGAAGCTGGCCGACAGAGTCAAGGAAACGGAATCCGCCCTCACTGTAATAGCACCGGCACAAAAAGACCTAACAGCCACAGTGATGAACCTCACAGACAGAGTGACATGGCTTGAACAAAGAGAAGAAGAAGCGGAGGGGAGAAACCGTAGGAACAATGTACGGGTCGTAGGACTTCCGGAGGGAGCGGAGGGCTCGAATATGGTGGATTTCCTCGATGAGTGGCTGCGCACAGTCGTGGCACCGGACAGACTGACCCCCTTCTTTGCATTGGAACGGGCACACTGGGTGTCCTCGTGGCCCCTGGCGCCGGGTAGACGCCCCGAGTGGTGGTTGCTAGACTGCTACACTACAGGGATAGGGATACCTTGCAGCAGTGGGCCAGTGAAGCAGGCCCTTTTAAGGTGGCGAATGGGGAAGTGACACTGTTCTCGGATTTCACACTTGAAGTCCAGCCCAAACGTGCCTCGTTCCTGGCGGTTAAGAGGGCCCTCAGAGATGAGGGAATACAGTCCTCACTCCTCTTCCCAGCGAGGCTGAGGGTAGCTCTTGAGGACAAGACTACATTCTTCCAATCCCCGATGAGGCGTGGGAATGGTTGGAAGCACGCGGATGCCGAACTGGGCAGCGCACAAGGGAGGAACGAGCTGAGGGCAGTCCACGCAGGGGCCCGAGGAGACGGCGGAGCAGAAACCGCAACCGCACGGCACCAACTCAGGCACAGAGGGAGTTGGGAAAGAAAGCGGCCCTGGAAGCAGCGGCCTCCATGAGCGGAGAGGCGTCCCCTCCTAAGGGATCAGGAGATGAATCAGATGACACAGCGGGGTCCTCCATGGGGGGCTCAGGGTGCTCGGCGCGTGCCCTGAAAGTGACCCCGCAGACGGCAGATGAACTTGGATAACTGAACGGTACAGTCGGCCTCTAGGTGAGGAGAGTTACATGAGCTTGGGGCCCCCCTGAGCACGCCACCCCCTACTGGATTCTCAACCATCCATCAGTCTGGCGAGAACTAGCACTAAACTGTTGAATATGTTGCACTGTTGCACAGTTCTTTGGGCAACCTACTGTTTGAGGGGCGCCCTGGGGAGTGGGAGTTGGGTTTTATTCTTACAAGTTCAGATGGTGCCTGTGGGGCGGTGGGGTGACAGTGTAGGGCATGCGATAAGATCCGGGGGGATCGGGCCACCGGGGTGGGATGGGAAAATGGCAATGCTTATGACAAATCAACATGGCAGAGTATAACTTCATAACATGGAACATCCGGGGGATGGGGTCTCCAGCCAAAAGACATAGAATATTGTCCTATTTAAAAAGAAGGGGTATCCAGGAGACCCACTTGGCAACAGGGGAAGCAGAGAAATTGAGACGCAGGTGGAGAGGGTAGGTGTTCGCCATGGAATACTCCACGTACGCACGGGGTGTGCTGATTTGGGTCCTGGCTGGGGTACCATTCGAGGTAGTATCAACCAATATAGACTGTGAGGGCCGATTTGTGATAGTCAGTGGGAAGCTGCATGGTACCTCGATTGTCCTAGGTAGTATTTATGCTCCCAATCAGGATCAAGTCACCTTCATGACACGCCTATCGAGTCAACTCACCCGGCAGCAGGCAGAAGAACTGATAATAGGTGGGAACTTTAAAAGTATACTAGATGTGGACATGGACCGCTCCACCCCACCGATGCCCGGGGCGGCAACACACAAGGTATCCAAGAGACTGAGGGAGTGGTTGGACTCCTGGGGCTTAGTGGATGCTTGGCGAGATCAACACCCCTCTGACAAAGACTATTCATATTACTCAGGTCTCCACCGGGTACACACCAGGATAGACAGAGTGGTGTGCACAGCAAACGTGGTACGGGGAATGACCCACTCTGAATGTCTTGGTATCTGACCACAGCCCTTTACTGATTACATGGAGAGTATCCGAAGACAGGCCCCCCATCCCGACGTGTAGACTGTCCCCGGCTTCACTAGAAGATCAAGCATACAGGGATGACCTCCGGTCATATCTGGCAGACCATATTAAAATTAATAAGGGGTCCACCTCCTCTAGGTCCACGGAGTGGGAAACGCTTAAAGTAGCAACGAGAGGTCACTGTATTGGACAAACGGTGGGGGTGAGACGTACATTGGAGCGGGAGTTGACCAGTCTCGAGAAGAATCTGCACGAGTGGGAACGGAGAAGGGGTGGGGAGGGGCCAGAACTAGAGGAATATAAACGAGTGAGGAGGTCCCACTCCCAGGTTGAGGAACAACTACGCTGCCATAATATGCAAAAATACCTAGCCTCATTGCAATCCGAGGAGGGCAGATCAGGTAGGATGCTGGTGTGGTTAGTGTGACCAGGAGGGGATAGTGAACCCATCACGAGTGTAAGAGACAATGAGGGGGAGCGGAGATGTAGACCGGACCCTATAAATTACGCCTTTAAAGAATACTACACCCACCTGTATAGGGACCCAGGCGAGCTCAACACAGAGGAACTTGACGGTTTCTTACGCCAACTCCCTCTGACCACCCAGATGCATGAGGAACGTGACAGACTGGGAGGGCCGGTGACAGCGGAAGAAGTGCAGGAGGCCATCTCGCAACTAGCCTCTGGGAAGACTCCGGGGACGGATGGCTTTCCAATGAACTTTTACAAAAAATTTACAACGCTGTTGACCCCACAACTAGTGGAGATGTACACAGAGGCATTGCATCACGGCAGGTTGCCAGACTCGCTCAGGGAAGCACTGGTGGTCCACCTACCCAAACTGAAATCTAAAGAAGCATCGGTAACTGACTTTCGCCCCTTATCAATGCTGAACAGCAATTTCAAAATCCTTAGTAATATTCCGGCCAACCGCTTACTCCAATGTATACTGGCTTTAGTACACACATATCAGAACGAACTTGTTCCGAACCGCAGTACCTCCCTGAATCTCAGGCGGTTATTCGCCATCCTTCTACACACCCATAGAGAAGAGACCTACTTCGGGAGTGTTACTTGCGGTGGACTTTGAGAAAGCCTTTGACTCGGTCCGCTGGGAATACCTCAGGGCGGTAATGCTGCGGATGGGCCTGGGAGAGGGTTGGGTAAAATGGGTGGACCTATTGTATGGTGCTCCGTTGGCAAGGGTCAAGACGGGTAGGATGGTATCTGAGACTTACCCCATTTATAGGGGAACCAGGCAAGGTTGTCCTCTGTCCCCACTATTATTCGCCCTCGCCATTGAACCTCTGGCCGCCAGGTTGAGGATGGACGGACTTTATAGAGGAGTGGAGTGGGGGCAAACAGAGCATGTTGTCTCATTGTACGCTGATTACATTCTCATCTATCTCAGAGATGGAGAATGTGGTCTCCCTTGGGCCCTGCAAAACTTGGAACAATTTGGTGCCCTCTTGGGACTGCACCTCAATAGGCGCAAGACATTTGTCTTCCCCATTCTGCCAAGGTGTGAGCGCCCCACCATGTGTCCAGAGGACATGGTGTGGGCACCCCACACCTGTAAGTACCTGGGCATTCAGGTGTATCATGAAATGGGGGACCTCAGGGACGGCAACATTGGAAGGGTATTTCGCTCCTTGAGGGCATCTGTCGGATTCTGGTGCTCCCTGAAACTGTCTATAATGGCTAGAATATCATTAGCCAAAATGATTATGCTACCCCGTCTCCTTTATTATTTCGCTAACTTGCTGCTGTTGATCCCATCGGCATGGTTCCGTGAGTTGAATACCCTGCTTCGGGAGCTCATATGGGACGGAGGCCGTAGGCGCACATCGCTTTCCATTCTTCGCAGACTGGCTCAGTCGGGAGGGCCTAGGAGCCCCAGACTTTGAGTCCTATTACCTAGCATCCCAGCTGAAGTGGGTCTCCAGATGGTTCACAGGAGAGGGTCAATTGGACAGATGCACTATCAGCGGAGTGAAAGGTATGGATCTGATTATTCCCCCTTTGATTAACTGGCGGGTGGCACACCAAACTGACAGCCTCATGACGAGAGTCGCTGCATCGTGCTGGAAGAAATGTGCAAGACGTGTGGGAGTGGGTCCACCCTACTCCCCCGCCCTACCACTATCGGCGCTGATGCTGGGAGTCGAGGAGAGAAGCCAGACGGGCCCCGGGTTGGGAGCATGGAAAAAAGCAGGCGTGGAGACAGTGGGGGACCTATTAAGGGATGGGGTGCTGAGATCCTTTGCTGACCTGGTGGAGAGTAATGGGGTACCACAGGGGCAATTCCTTCTATACCAGAGGTTGCTCCACAATCTGAGGGAACACTGGGAAACAGTTAATGCGGAACCCCCTACCCACCAGATATTACACCTACTATTGGTATCAGGGGGCGAGGCCCACCTAATTACCAGACTATACTGGACCCAAAATGAGCACGCCCTTGATCCGCTCCAAACACAAAGGGAGAAATGGGAAAGGACAGTGAGTAGGGACCTAACTGACACGGAATGGAAGAGAATACTGGCGTACCCAAGGATGGTCTCACGAAACACACGACTAAGATACATCCAATACAATTATATTCACAGAACGTACCTTACCCCACACCGTTTGTCCCTAATATATGGTGGCCCCCAGGGTCATGCCCCAGATGCGAGGACATAGACTCAGACTTCGACCATATGGTGTGGAGTTGCCCAGAACTCCAGCGGGGTTGGGGAGTGGTACTGACTGACCCGAATAAATTACTTGAAGTGGATCTGTCCCTGGCCCCGACGGTGTGCCTCCTGGGCCTTGGAACAGGACTCCCACGTGGGAAGGTGGGTAGTC
This sequence comes from Pleurodeles waltl, assembly GCF_031143425.1. Classification (NCBI taxonomy): domain Eukaryota; kingdom Metazoa; phylum Chordata; class Amphibia; order Caudata; family Salamandridae; genus Pleurodeles; species Pleurodeles waltl. Next base: position 395,566,318 of record NC_090451.1, read on the forward strand.
GATTCCTGGACCTAGCCCTGGCCCTTTATAGAAGGTTGATCACATTGGGCTGGAAATCGCCCAGATGCCCTCTACTGAAGGTGTGGAGACAGGATGTTACGAAATGGGCCAGGGCAGAACTGCAGGTCCTGATTAGCGAGGAGGCGCGGGGCCTCCGACAGACTCCTATCTCGCCAGCATGGGAGGAAGTACTGATGAAATGGAACCGTATAGTGACGGTAGACGATCCAACAGGAGGGGAGGATGTAGAAATGACAGGTACGGTAGTAGGATAAAAGAGATGGCAACAAAGTAATATCAGCTGGGGTATAGTGTATAGGGAAGACCTGAGGCTACTCATGAGGGGTAAAACAGGGGTGACTACAGGCCGAGGATGAGAACCCCAAACCACAAAAACAAAAAACAAAAAAAACAAAAATAACAAAATAATAATAAAAGACAATGTGGGATATGGAACAGACACAAGGGATAGGCAGGAGCTGAACGGGTCGGATACCCTCCCCCCAGGGAACCAGCCGGGAAGGTATGGGAGACCCACCCCACATACCGGTGGAGAAGTACACGATCCTTTACTGCAGCTGCTCTCACCCACTAGCACTGGCGCCATCAAGTAAAGTTACTATTTTTTGTTAGTTAAAGTCTGTCATGTAGACATCGCAGTAGAAAGGACAATATGGAGCATTCACGAAATGCATATATGATTAGGAGACCCAAGTAGACCGAGTACGTAGTAAAACTAAACATGAAGCACGGCTAGAAGGTATAACGAAACAATTGATAGTATGAACAAGAAAGTGATAAGATGTCTACAATGATGAGGGTGGACAGAACGGTGGCCGATGTCCGTCAAGCCATGAACAGTATGTGTATGACAGCAAAATGTTAATGTTAATAAAAATGTTAATACAAATATATTTAAAAAAAAGAACTTTTGGCTGCTTTATAATGTAGTGATATCTTGACTGATAACATTGACCAGCTTCCACTGGACAATACCTGATCACCTATGGAATTAACCGTCTTGTATGCATTGGCTAAATATGTTATATTTATATTTGGGGACATAGTTAGTGTTGTTTCATTGAATGATAGGCATACGTTTATGGTCAAAATTAGTCACGCACTTAACATTAAAATCTAGAGCATGAGGGTTTCCAGAAATGGCAAGCTCTTGCTAGGAGTTCGGATAAAATTAGGTTATCATTTTGGGGAAACATAATGACTTGTATCAGGTGAACTTTTAAACATTTATGGCATGAGTAGCCTGCCCCAGTTGTACAGAGTCTGTATGTGGGCTAATAGGCTCATTTCACCAACAAATAACTTGGTGCAGTTTTACAGCACAATGTTTCTAAGAACTTGGTTAAAAAACGATGCTTCTATGTGCACTTGAAGGTCTACAAAGTGAGAGTAATCGTTCCTGGCAGTGTTTGGAGGAGTTCAGGCCACAAGAGACTTCTGAAACAAATATAAAACAGGAGGATGCATTTTAAAGCACAGTTTTCCCTCTAAGATAAAAAAAGTTGCTCATATTTCACAAATCAGGCTGAGGAGCTATCCCTCAGTTTAGAGAGGTTTTCAAGGCTCAGCAGAGCAAGGGTACATCTTTTATGAATGCTCACTCAAGAACACAGTGGTTGCTATGCAAAGATGGTAAATCTGTGAAAAAAGCTATTGTTGATCGTGAAACGCCTCCAAAACTCAAGAAATATCACCTATAAAAGCAAAAAAGTGCCACCTGTCACCATTGATATTACCTAATAGCATCACCAAGAAATGTTCTCCAATCAGCATAAATTGGTTGTTAAGTACCAGCATGGAATATTTTAAAAATACACTCTTTACATCATTTAGCCTGTGATCTGCAATGCATTTCATCAGCAAGCCATTCTGAATGTACTTTCAAAGTACAATCAAAGTGGATGAGTGCCTAGGGCCTCCGTGCAGCAGGGGTCCCCTCGGAAAAGTGAATGTTCCATCTATCTCGCTTCTGCTGTTGTGAGGACCCTTTGAGCACCCGGGTTGGGAACCCCTGTTTTAGCTTAGCTTTACAGTTTGTGTCTTTTATACAATTTCTATTCATGATTAGCAAGACAGGTTTTTAGCAATTTTACACATTTTATCAGCTGCTTCATTCTAGGAAATCAAGGAACATGTTGCTCATTTAATCATCCTTTGCACTATATGTAATCAGTACTTTTTGTCCAAGGCTGTTACTCATCACACAATATGCTAAATTATGTTGCCAGTCAAGGAGCCAGCTTCTGTCTTCAAGACAAAGCATTACATCAAAGCTGTGGTCCCATTGCGGCATGGATAATTATATAAACTACGCACTGACCCAGGGAGGGCACAGTGTATTCCGGTCACAACCATCCTGGGATGCATCCTGAAACACAGGCAGTTTTGCTGGTGCTAAACTTCCAGATTCCCAAGATGAGTGCCATCTACATAACAGACCAATTCCTGAAATCCTATCTGGGTATGGGGCTGAGGCTAATCCCCTAGATCAGGCCAGGCAGATGGTAACAACGACTATGCTCTCAAACGTAACCCTTGGGTTAGTTAGGAATCTTTAAAACATCTAGAACCACACACAACATGGTGGGATTGTTCATCTTTTCATCTTGATCGTAATGTTGGTTACTTTGCTTTGTTTCATCTGCCTTATTATCATCACACATGCTGTTTATACCAGATTGCGATTGCTTCAATAAATGTATTGAAAATGTATCTTTCATTTTGTGTCTCGCCTTAGCATGTGTGGGTATCTGAATGAAAGGGGTATAATCTGTTTCCATGGCTTCCCTGGTGAGTGGGAGGGTCATGCTTGGGTTGCTGTAAACAGCTTTTAACAGGTTTGGAGGTTTTGGGTGAGGCACTGTGAGCTAGCCAGGGAGTAGGCCAACAACTACTAACAGTGTGGGTTGAGTTCAGTCTCCCACACTCAGCAGTGCTGCTCATAAACACGCAGTCCTATTACCTAAGTAGGAACTGCATAACACTGTGTAGTTTTGTATCATAATCTTTAAAGAGCAGCAGCCCATCTGTTGGACCTGGCTTTTTGACAGGGACATCCCCAAACTTTTTGCCTCCTTCCTCCTATTTTTTCTGACCTGCTGTTGTTGGCTTTTGACCTCTGAGCACTTTACCACTGCTAACCAGTGCTAAAGTGCATATGCTCTCTGTGTAAATTGTACTATTGATTGGTTTATCCATGATTGACTATTTAATCTACCTATAAGTCCCTATTAGAGTGCACTACATGTGACTAGGGCCTGTAGATTAAATGCTACTAGTGGGCCTGCAGCACTGGTTGTGCCACCCACCTCAGTAGCCCCTTAACCTTGTCTCAGGCCTGCCATTGCAAGGCCTGTGTGTGCAGTTTCACTGCCACTTCGACTTGGCATTTAAAAGTACTTGCCAAGCCTAGAACTCCCCTTTTTCTACATATAAGTCATCCCTAATGTGTGCCCTAGGTATCCCCTAGAGCAGGGTGCTGTGTAGGTAAAAGGCAGGACATGTACCTGTGTAGTTATGTGTCCTGGTAGTGTAAAACTCCTAAATTCGTTTTTACACTACTGTGAGGCCTGCTCCCTTCATAGGCTAACATTGGGGCTGCCCTCATACACTTTTGAAGCGGCAGCTGCTGATCTGAAAGGAGCAGGAAGGTCATATTTAGTATGGCCAGAATGGTAATACAAAATCCTGCTGACTGGTGAAGTCGGATTTAATATTACTATTCTAGAAATGCCACTTTTAGAAAGTGAGCATTTCTTTGCACTAAAATCTTGTTGTGCCCTTCAATCCACGTCTGGCTAGGTTTAGTTGACAGCTCCTTGTGCATTCACTCAGACACACCCCAAACACAGGGTACTCAGCCTCACTTGCATACATCTGCATTTTGAATGGGTCTTCCTGGGCTGGGAGGGTGGAGGGCCTGCCCTCACACAAAGGACTGCCACACCCCCTACTGGGACTCTGGCAGACAGGATTGAGCTGAAAGGGAACTGGGTGCATTTCTTAGAGACTCTTTGAAGTCACCCCCACTTCAAAGGCACAACTTAGTATAAAACAGGGCCTCTGCCCTACCTCATCAGACACTTGCTGGAGAAGAAACCTGAACCAGAAACTACATCCTGCCAAGAAGAACTGCCTGGCTGCTCCAAGGACTCACCTGTCTGCTTTCTCCAAAGGACTGCTGTCTTGCTGTTGCCCTGCTGCCTTGCTGAACTCTTGTCTGGCTGTGAAAGTGCTCTCCAAGGGCTTGGATAGAGCTTGCCTCCTGTTCCTTGAAGTCTCAGGACCAAAAAGACTTCTTCCTTTCAAGTGGACGCTCCGTGCGCTGAAAATTTCGACGCACAGCTTGTTTCGCAGCGAGAAAAATGCCGCACACCGACGCTGATCAACGCGACGCCCTCGGGACGATCGAGACTTCGACGCACAACCTCGCAAGGACAAAGCCGCCCGACTTCCAAGGAGAAATCGACGCGACGCCTACCGTGAGTGCGAAACTTTGACGCACGGCCTCGCAAGGACAACGCCGCCCGACTTCCAAGGAGAAATCGACGCAACGCCTGCCGTGAGACCAAAATTTCGACGCACGGCCTCGCAAGGACAACGCCGCCCGACTTCCAAGGAGAAATCGACGCGACGCCTACCGTGAGATCGAAACTTCGACGCGCAGCCCCGCAGAACGACGCGCAGCCGGAAAATAAGCAGGAGAATCCACGCACAGACCCGGACATCTGGTAATCCTCGCGATCCACAAAAAGAGACTGTCTGCGCGCCGGAAAACGACGCCCGACTTCCCCGCGTGGAAAAGAACGACGCAAGTCTGTGTGTGCTGAGCGGAAAACGACGCACACACCCCTTTTTCCACGCATCTCTTCTCCTGTGGCCCTCTGAGGAGATTTCCCACCAGAAACCAGGTACGCTGTGCTTGAAAGACACTTTATTGCTTTTTAAAGACTTAAAGACTCTTAATATCACTTTTCAGTGATATCTTTACAAATTCGTATTGCAACTTTGATCGTTTTGACCTACAATTATCCAGATAAATATTCTATATTTTTCTAAACACTGTGTGGTGTATTTTTGTGGTGTTATACTATGGTGTTGTATGATTTATTGCACAAATGCTTTACACATTGCCTTCTAAGTTAAGCCTGACTGCTCGTGCCAAGCTACCGGAGGGTGAGCACAGGCTGATTTTGGATTGTGTGTGACTTACCCTGACTAGAGTGAGGGTTCTTGCTTGGACAGAGGACAACCTATCTGCCAACCAAAAACCCCATTTCTAACATTGGTGATCAGCGGTGAGGATAGGACTTGTGTTTGTGCAGTGACATACAGTAGCTAAGTATTTCACTACCTACCCACAGTTGAAGGTCAACTTGATTTTTCATTTTTTTTCTCTGATGTCCTCCTGGATATACTAGTGATATTTTGGACTTTGGATTTTGGTTTTTGCTGATAAGATCTTATCAGAATGGGATTGCTTACCAACTCATGCTTTGTTCGTACTGACCACCTCACTAAGGCTGACCTAAGGAAGCTTTGCAGACAATGGGGCCTTCCTGTAGCAAGGAGATCTACTAAAGCGGAGATGCTCCATCACTACATAGTCTGGGGGGAGGAAAGATGGGCAGAGAGAGAGGCAGCAAGAAACCAAATGACTAAGTACCCCTCAGATGAGGAGGAAGACTACTCAGATGAGGAGGAGGGCTACTCAGAGTTGGACAGTGACCCAGAAATAGATGAATGGCTCCGAAGTCAAAGGCGACAGGAGCAACAATTAGAGGAGTATCTTGCAGAGGTTGAGGCAAAAAGACTTTTAGCCCTGGAAGAAGAAAAGATTGCAGCTCAAGAGCTGAGCGGTAAAGAGCTGAAACTGGAGGCCGGAAGGGCTGAGTCCAGTTCAGATGGTGGCAGCAAAAATCTTGCATCTAGTACTGCTGAAGAAGGGCACAAGCCCAGAGATGTGGTGCCCAACTTGAAGAAGGGAGTTGACACACCCCAGGTAGTTCAAGGGTATGAGGTAGTTCCCGTTATGCACAGGGTCCCTGAGAAGGATTGGGGAACTGGCACAGGGAGTCATATTCCTACTGGGGGGAGGGACACTTTACTGACTCTAGCAGAGAGTGACAGAGAAAAGGGTTCCCCCCTGGTGGACGTCCTGGATATAGAGTGTAGAGACATCCCAGAAGAGTATGGGTTGAGTGTCAGGGACAGGCAGGTACTGTCTCACCAGTCTCAAGAGGGTGACATAGAGTGCTTTTCCAAGGCTGAGTTACTGGGTGGTTGGGTGAAGGGTACTGTGGTTAATACATGTGAAGGGCAGAGTGATGTAATTGCTGGAGAGCATATGTCTAGTCCTTATTTTCCAGAGCTACGCCAACACCAGGTGGAGTGTGAGTTCTCTGACCCAAGGGAACTTACAGTGGAGGCAGACTTTTGGGTGAGTACCAGAGAGTCTGAAGAGGCATTTGGGGGTGCTCCTGAAGGGAGTGGTCTAGGTGGTTCCCGACCAAGTGAGGTGGGAGAGGATTGTAGTGTCCCAGGTAGGTCTCAGAGCCTAACCTGTACCGTAGGGCCACCTTTTGAGGGAAGCCCCGCAGTGTCAGAAGAACTTGGGGGGATGACTGTAGACAGCATCCCAACAGTTCTGGTGTCTGGCAGTACCACTCCTAGTGAGGGGGTGCAGAAGTCCAGACATAGGGTTGAGAGGGGGTGGCAGACTCCAGTGGAGGATCTTGAAAGTCAGGGGTCAGCTCTGAGAGCAGAGCCCCCCAGGAATGACCCAGGTGAGACCGTTTCTGGTTTGGGGGAAACCCAGACTCTGCCGGATGGGCAGAGGTCGGGAGACCTGCGCCAACCAGACTCTTGTGTGGCCCTTGGGGACGGCGTGTCCCTTGTGGGGGGTGAGAGTGCCCCCCAGAAAGTCCTGGCGTGCCAGGCAGTTGTCCAACCTCAGGGTGTCGACTCTGGGTTGGATGGCCAGGTTCAGAGGTTAAACTCTGACCTGGTGGGAGGTAGGTGTGCCTCCCTGAAAGTCCTGGCCTGCCAGGCAATGGTTCAACCTCAGGGTGGTGACTCTGGGTTGGACATCCAGGTTCAGAGGTTAAACTCTGACCTGGTGGGGGGTAGGTGTGCCCCCCAGAAAGTCCTGGCGTGCCAGGCAATTGTTCAACCTCAGGGTGGTGACTCTGGGTTGGATACCCAGGTTCAGAGGTCAAACTTTGACCTGGTGGGGGGTAGATGTGCCCCCCAGAAAGTCCTGGAATGCCAGGCAATGGCTCAACCTCAGGGTGGTGACTCTGGGTTGGCTTACCAGGTGAAGAGGTCAAACTCTGACCTGGTGGGGGGTAGGTGTGCCCCCCAGAAAGTCCTGGCGTGCCAGGCAGTTGTCCAACCTCAGGGTGTCGACTCTGGGTTGGATGGCCAGGTTCAGAGGTTAAACTCTGACCTGGTGGGAGGTAGGTGTGCCTCCCAGAAAGTCCTGGGGTGCCAGGCAATTGCCCAACCTCAGGGTGGTGACTCTGGGTTGGCTAACCCGGTTCAGAGGTCAAACTCTGACCTGGTGGGGGGTAGGTGTGCCCCCCAGAAAGTCCTGGAATACCAGGCAATGGTTCAACCTCAGGGTGGTGACCCTGGGTTGGAGAACCAGGCTCAGAGGTTAAACTCTGACCTGGTGGGAGGTAGGTGCGCCTCCCTGAAAGTCCTGGCCTGCCAGGCAATGGTTCCACCTCAGGGTGGTGACTCTGGGTTGGATATCCAGGTTCAGAGGTTAACCTCTGACCTGGTGGGGGGTCAGTGTGCCCTCCAGGAAGTCCTGGCGTGCCAGGCGATTGTTCTACTTCAGGGTGGTAACTCTGAGTTGAATGGCCCAGTTCAGAGGTTAAACTCTGACCTGGTGGAGGGTCAGTGTGCCCTCCAGAAAGTCCTGGCGTGCCAGGCAATTGTTCAACCTCAGAGTGCTGACTCTGGGTTGGATACCCAGGTTCAGAGGTTAAACTCTGACCTGGTGGGAGGTAGGTGTGCCTCCCAAGAAGCCCTGCTGTGCCAGGCCATTGTCCAACCTCAGGGTGTTGACTCTGGGTTGGATGACCAGGTTCAGAGGTTAAACTCTGACCTGGTGAGGGGTAGGTGTGCCCCCCAGAAAGTCCTGGCGTGCCAGGCAATTGCCCAACCTCAGGGTGGTGACCCTGGGTTGGGGAACCAGGCTCAGAGGTTAAACTCTGACCTGGTGGGAGGTAGGTGTGCCTCCCAGAAAGTCCTGGTGCGCCAGGCAACTGTTCAACTTCAGGGTGGTGACTCTGAGTTGAATGGTCAGGTGCAGAGGTTAAACTCTGACCTGGTGGAGGGTCAGTGTGCCCTCCAGGAAGTCCTGGTGTGCCAGGCAATTGTTCAACTTCAGGGTGGTGACTCTGAGTTGAATGGTCAGGTGCAGAGGTTAAACTCTGACCTGGTGGAGGGTCAGTGTGCCCTCCAGGAAGTCCTGGCGTGCCAGGCAATTGTTCAACTTCAGGGTGGTGACTCTGAGTTGAATGGGCAGGTGCAGAGGTTAAGCTCTGACCTGGTGGGGGGTAGGTGTGCCTCCCAGGAAGTCCTGGTTTGCCAGGCGGTGATCCAGTCTGAGGGTACAGACCCTGGGCTGGAAGACCAGGTTCAGGGTGTCCCCCCGGACCTGGAGGGAGGGGCTACTGATAACAGTGCCCCTACCATGTTGTCTTCTGAGGAGGCCACTCCTAGTTGGAGGGTGCTGGACCCCAGAAGGGAGGGCAGGGGGAGGGAAGCCTCACCCCAGGCCCTAGTCCAACCTGAAGGTACAGACCCCAGGTTGGAGGGCCAGTGGCAGGTTAACAGCCCTGCACTGGTGGAGGAATGGTACAGGGCGACTTCTGTAAGCCCCCTGGCCATGTTGGACTCTGGGGGTACCGCTCCAGGAAGGAGGGTACAAAGCCCCAGAGGGGAGGACCAGGTTCAGGCTGTCATCCCTGACCTGGTGGAAGGGAGAGTGGTTAAAGGGTGCCCAGCACCTGGGGCTACCGCCCCCCACTCTCCACAGCCACAGTGGTTGGAGAGCTTTGAGAGGCCTGGGGCCTGGCTCTCATCCCTGGCAGCTGTCAGTAATCACTGTGGCTTGCTGTCCGGGTGGACAGAGTTATCCCTGGGGAGGGGACAAGTGTCACACCCCAGGGGTAGAGTGGGCAACACCACTATGTTGGTCATGGGGGTACTATCCTGCTCCTGGGATACATCTGTGAGCAAAGTAAGGTTAGGTGCTGCACAGATGGGATCCGCAGGAAAGGAGAAAGGTTCCCCATGGATGGGCTTAGTGGGCCCTGAGAGTATGGACAGAGGGATCCAATTGGAGTCAGGAAGGCGAAGAACTGGAGCATGCCCCTGCTGTTGTGGGCCTGGGTCCTTGTTCTGTCGCCTCAAACAGGGAAGTACATCAGGATAGTGATTGTCCTCCCCTGGCTTTAGGCTGGTGGGGGGTCATGTTGGACCTGGCTTTTTGACAGGGACATCCCCAAACTTTTTGCCTCCTTCCTCCTATTTTTTCTGACCTGCTGTTGTTGGCTTTTGACCTCTGAGCACTTTACCACTGCTAACCAGTGCTAAAGTGCATATGCTCTCTGTGTAAATTGTACTATTGATTGGTTTATCCATGATTGACTATTTAATCTACCTATAAGTCCCTATTAGAGTGCACTACATGTGACTAGGGCCTGTAGATTAAATGCTACTAGTGGGCCTGCAGCACTGGTTGTGCCACCCACCTCAGTAGCCCCTTAACCTTGTCTCAGGCCTGCCATTGCAAGGCCTGTGTGTGCAGTTTCACTGCCACTTCGACTTGGCATTTAAAAGTACTTGCCAAGCCTAGAACTCCCCTTTTTCTACATATAAGTCATCCCTAATGTGTGCCCTAGGTATCCCCTAGAGCAGGGTGCTGTGTAGGTAAAAGGCAGGACATGTACCTGTGTAGTTATGTGTCCTGGTAGTGTAAAACTCCTAAATTCGTTTTTACACTACTGTGAGGCCTGCTCCCTTCATAGGCTAACATTGGGGCTGCCCTCATACACTGTTGAAGCGGCAGCTGCTGATCTGAAAGGAGCAGGAAGGTCATATTTAGTATGGCCAGAATGGTAATACAAAATCCTGCTGACTGGTGAAGTCGGATTTAATATTACTATTCTAGAAATGCCACTTTTAGAAAGTGAGCATTTCTTTGCACTAAAATCTTGTTGTGCCCTTCAATCCACGTCTGGCTAGGTTTAGTTGACAGCTCCTTGTGCATTCACTCAGACACACCCCAAACACAGGGTACTCAGCCTCACTTGCATACATCTGCATTTTGAATGGGTCTTCCTGGGCTGGGAGGGTGGAGGGCCTGCCCTCACACAAAGGACTGCCACACCCCCTACTGGGACTCTGGCAGACAGGATTGAGCTGAAAGGGAACTGGGTGCATTTCTTAGAGACTCTTTGAAGTCACCCCCACTTCAAAGGCACAACTTAGTATAAAACAGGGCCTCTGCCCTACCTCATCAGACACTTGCTGGAGAAGAAACCTGAACCAGAAACTACATCCTGCCAAGAAGAACTGCCTGGCTGCTCAAAGGACTCACCTGTCTGCTTTCTCCAAAGGACTGCTGTCTTGCTGTTGCCCTGCTGCCTTGCTGAACTCTTGTCTGGCTGTGAAAGTGCTCTCCAAGGGCTTGGATAGAGCTTGCCTCCTGTTCCTTGAAGTCTCAGGACCAAAAAGACTTCTTCCTTTCAAGTGGACGCTCCGTGCGCTGAAAATTTCGACGCACAGCTTGTTTCGCAGCGAGAAAAACGCCGCACACCGACGCTGATCAACGCGACGCCCTCGGGACGATCGAGACTTCGACGCACAACCTCGCAAGGACAAAGCCGCCCGACTTCCAAGGAGAAATCGACGCGACGCCTACCGTGAGTGCGAAACTTTGACGCACGGCCTCGCAAGGACAACGCCGCCCGACTTCCAAGGAGAAATCGACGCGACGCCTGCCGTGAGACCAAAATTTCGACGCACGGCCTCGCAAGGACAACGCCGCCCGACTTCCAAGGAGAAATCGACGCGACGCCTACCGTGAGATCGAAACTTCGACGCGCAGCCCCGCAGAACGACGCGCAGCCGGAAAATAAGCAGGAGAATCCACGCACAGACCCGGGACATCTGGTAATCCTCACGATCCACAAAAAGAGACTGTCTGCGCGCCGGAAAACGACGCCCGACTTCCCCGCGTGGAAAAGAACGACGCAAGTCTGTGTGTGCTGAGCGGAAAACGACGCACACACCCCTTTTTCCACGCATCTCTTCTCCTGTGGCCCTCTGAGGAGATTTCCCACCAGAAACCAGGTACGCTGTGCTTGAAAGACACTTTATTGCTTTTTAAAGACTTAAAGACTCTTAATATCACTTTTCAGTGATATCTTTACAAATTCGTATTGCAACTTTGATCGTTTTGACCTACAATTATCCAGATAAATATTCTATATTTTTCTAAACACTGTGTGGTGTATTTTTGTGGTGTTATACTATGGTGTTGTATGATTTATTGCACAAATGCTTTACACATTGCCTTCTAAGTTAAGCCTGACTGCTCGTGCCAAGCTACCGGAGGGTGAGCACAGGCTGATTTTGGATTGTGTGTGACTTACCCTGACTAGAGTGAGGGTTCTTGCTTGGACAGAGGACAACCTATCTGCCAACCAAAAACCCCATTTCTAACACCATCCTTTAGGGTGGAGGCACCAAGCCACCCCGATTTTTTGCCGACATAAAGAATATTTGGCAGGCTGAGGATTAGTCAGCCTGACAGACTCTTTTATGTTCAGGCCAGACAGCCAGGTGCTATACATGTGTTAAATGCACAGGTGGCTCGCTGCCTGAGCTGAAATTTGTCGGGCAGAAAATGTCACAGTTCCTGTGGGTGTGACTTCTTCAACCTGGCAAAACACCTCAAGGCCCTCCCCCTCATGATGAGGCAATGCGTATTCGGTAGCTTCTGACCTGAGCACTTACATCTTAAGCCCTGAAATGCCCAGGGCTGAGTATTTTTCACTGACACCTTGTCACAGAGTGATGTAAGGTTAACAAATCTCACTGACCTCATCCCACCCTGTGATGAGGTAGGAACTGCTGTATCCTCTCACTGGCTGACTTAAGGTCAACCAATGAAAGAAGGCAGCAGACCCAACCCTCCTGGAACCTTTGGGGCTTCCCTCCATAGATGCTTCAGAAAGTAAGTGTTATACTTTATTTAATCTTCGGTGCATACATGCATGTTTGTGCATATGCGAGTGAGTGATGTAAAAGGGTATGTGCATGTTTGTGTGTGAATACATGGGTATGAGTGAGAGTGCATATGTGATTGTGTGCCCAACCATGATTTAATTACCGGTTGCCACTGATGGGTAGTAACATTTACTACCCAAATGTTTCTTGTCCGAGGCCCCCAATATCTTTAAAATTACACTGTTTGGGTCAATACTGACATAGCAGGCTTTGCCTTCCATCCCCCAAAAATGCCCTTAAGCTGGGTAATTATTAACACCTTTCATTTGTAGTGTTTATAATCGTCGGAAGCACTATATATATGTTATAATTATTTCTTGCTGTTACTGAGAACCCACACTAGAATGTTGTCCCCAAACAATGGAGAAGGGATACCATTTCCGATCCTCTCTGGAAAACGATTTCAGAATAGATTACATAAATATTTCTCTTTAGCCTTTCTTCTGAATTCGGATTCCCAATTGAGTCTCTCAGCACAATTTTCCACAGTAAGCAAAATCACAGAGTCGCAATTAAGTTCATAAATTAAGCACCAGCTCTTCTACCCTGGGAGATGCTAAAGAGAGCGTTTTAAGCTCTACTTAAGCACCTGAAAGGAGTAGGTAACAAATGGTTTTTCACTAACAATTGATGTTTGCGTTTTCATAGCTTTCTGTCCTACCTGTATTAATACACCCTGACACAGTTGTGTCATCCATGGCTGGTTAGATTAATGCATGGTACATATATGCCAATACTGCAGGCCTCGTATTTATCTCAGGCGATAGTTCCTAGCTAAAGGCAGAGGTATCAGGCATGGAATACCTCAACGCTTGCAGGGCCTACTCTGAAAGGTCGCTTCTGGGCTGCTCGGCGTTCATCCGGTCCACTCCATAAGGCAATTGACCTTTGAAAGATCGTGATTTCTGTCGCCTGCCTATAAATATTTGAGCCACATTGAACATCCCTCTTAATATTTTCTAAAACAAATGATCCCATCAGCGCATTGCTACACTAATGAGACACACAGCATATTCCGGAAGGGCGCATGATGTATGGCGGGGCTGTTGACGCATTTCACTATTGAGCTTCAGTAAGCAGTAAAGGATGAAGCTGCACGTGCGCCCCCATTTCATATCAGCTTCCAAAATACTTGCTGTACTTTTGTTTGTCTAGTAGTATTTGCTATGCTTTCTGTATGACGCCGATTACGAATACACACACGCACAACACATCCGAACCTCCCTCCCCCACAACCTTGTCAGGTAATGATCGGGTATTCAGTATTGAAATAAAATAGAGGGCATGTGACACCGGCACGAATGACATGATTATATGACACGATTATAATGAGGCGCCCTTCAAAGGAACGGGGCTGCCTACACTTTGCCTCCCAACACGTCGGTGAGTGATATGGCCAATATGACATATCCAAACGCGAATGTACCATTGTGACACATTTCCTGTAGCGTTCTGGGTTACACACAGGACTTCACATTTCTTAAAAAGCCTTTTCTAAGAGTGCACAGTATATCATTACCATTTCCAACATCGAATTGAGCTTCTTGTAGTGATAACTCTTCCAGTGTATTAAACCACGCACCAGTAATCCAAAACATGAGAATGGCATAAACATACAGTGAAGAAAAGTCTTACTCAACTTGAGATGTAAAGTATTTATGTGATGCTCAAATTAAAAGGCACAGACGCCCCAAAATGTAATAACGATTGCTATTGTCGGGGCCCCAACACCCGAAGGTCTTCGAGGAAGCCAGGCCATGGGCGGAAGGGGAAGGTCCCGACCTCTCCCCCTGTGGACCACTGGGGAAGAATGAGAGCGGTGGCAATGACCAGGCAGCATGACAGCCCTCTCCAATGACATCATCGTATCCCTTGGTGAAGAGAATATGTTTTCCTCAAACATAACGGTGGATAAGGGTGATCGAGCTTCAGTTACTCTTACCAGTTTTCTGGATCCCATGATTAATCTTTTTGAAAGTTCTGCGGGGTGAGGAGGAACATTAAACCGGTCAAATCAATCTACAGTGCAACCCATTTGGTCAAACATTAAATCTTGGATTCAAAATCAAAGTTCAAAAGGTTTATTGTAAGTTCAAAGCCAAAGTTATGTAAAAGAGTCTCAAAAACATATTATTCAAATACTGGATTGCAAAGGTGAGTTAAAGCTTTGAATCAGGTTTACGCACACTAACATCAGACATACTGAAACCTCAGTAGCAGGAATACAGAAAATAAGAAACAATATTTGGTGCTCAGAATTCAAGTTTTGATTCTCCTGCCTAAAAGCATTGAATCTATAGAAGTCTAACTACTCTAATAGGCTATAGGAAACTAAACAAAATGTATAATTTGAGGCAATAGAGAATGAATTATAAGTGTCAGCACTATGGAAACCTCAGTAGAAGTTCCTGCAAGAGAGATCTGGGTAGCATAAAGCCACATCAGCCAAAGCAAGGGAAAACAGAGGTCTGTACCTGCCTCTGTTTTTAAGAGTCCGCTCTAGTCAAAGGGCAAATGGAATCTGAATCTCTAACTGGCTAAAACACTCCTATCCCACCGAAACTCAGATAGCTGACGTCATTGCCAGTAACTTTCCATGGTCTGTATATGATTATGAAGGGTAACTTTTCATTAGGCTTTCATCTCTCAGTCCAAACATCAGGATGACCTTGTATTGTTCCCATCCTCAGCAGTCCGGAGGGGAGTTCTTCTTCAAAACTGCTTGTTAATACTCCCTGTCGTTGGCAACCTATCTTCCCATACCCATTTATCTACAACTAACAATAAGCTTTTCATTAACTGGAGGTTTCTGCAGACGCACCTGCAAATAAAAAAATATACAGCAAGAGCAAACCTTCCATGTTGAAGGCTAAAAGCAGAAAAACATTTCAGGCCTTAACTCCAGCCAACTTAACATAAACCTCAATGCATATTCCAATACGCGGATATACTTGCATTTCACATAATTTCTGTAAATGGAGAATAACTATGGAAATGCCACTTAACTAGATTATCATAATATTCATATGTTGACTAATACTACATACATGTGATTTGCATATGATTATTCTACATTTTACCTATAAGTGCACTTCAGCTCACAACATTCAGCTCTCTTTGTTTTCATGAATCCATTTAAGTTCACCATTGAGTACATTTTATTTCCCCTTCTGGAACGCATAATTGAACAGCCAAGGTATGCTCTCTCAAGGACGTGTCACTCTTTCCCTTTGCTGAGGAGATTGTGGCAGCCTCGTTACATTGCATTTAAGGCTGTTGGTTTTACTTCACCTGACCTTTGATTTTGTTTTCTAGAGTATGAGGATGAATATGGGAAGGTGAAGGTACATTGGCAGGGGCAATGAAAAGGCTTGAAGTAGGTGACAGATGCAAGGGGGGCATAGAGAGGGGAAGGGAAGGCCAGGGTTTCAGAGAGCACTCTTTGAGTCATGGGAAAAGTATATTAAGACCAAGAAATAAGTTGATGATGGTGGAGCAAACAGGATGAGGAGCCAGAACAGGCAGGACAGAGGCTATGAAACCGAAAGTAGGAGACAGATAAGTTACAGGACTTGATAAGGGAGAACCATGGACTCCCAGCAGACCTGCAGACCAGACAGGGGGTGACAAGCATATCAGGGGAGAAGGGAAAAGGTAGCCCCTGTGTATGGTCCTACATGATGCATTAGATTGCCATTTGCTGGTAAGTAGATGGGCAGGTGAGCATTTTGAGATATTCAAATCCTGCACCGGGACCCAAGGTGCAAGGAGGAGCCAAAGCAGAGCCGAGTAAATTGATAGACCGACTGCATGTGCCCATTAATATTGACATTTGAACAGCATCATTTACCATTTATACGAGTATAAGATGCCAAAAAAACAACAGAAGAAGGAGTAGGGTTGTGAAAATATTTGGAAGTGATCTGAGCAGCCAGCATTAGCTTTGCCGCCCTGGTTTGGTTAAGGTGTGATGAAGAATTTGAATCCAAGAAATGTTTGAAGCTGACAAAAGCCTGGGGTGATTTAGGCAATGGAGGGTTGTTTAAAACAAATTACACCTATGAGTTATTACCCATACAGCTTACAGAGACTGGATTGCCCCTCACCATACAGAAATATACTAGTCCTCCAAGCACTGGGGGATGTGTGGCAGACAGTGAGAGCAGCGCCGGTTGGAGTCAGTTGGAACTATTGTGAGGAATCATGTTACAGGTACCCTCTGCAAATTCAAGCATGAATTTCACAACTGTAATGGGCAGCACAGCTTGTGCAGTGACTGGAAGGAATGGGATGCACAAAGAGAAGAGAGGAAAACGGGTTCTTAGGAAAGGAGTTAAGCCAATTAAGGTAGAGATATTGAAATCGTGATTGAAACAGTACCCTAATCAAAGAGCTGCAGTGTACTTGGAGCTTGGATTCACAAAGGGTTTTCGAATTAAGTATACAGGAACAAGGCATAGAACTATGCTCTGAAACCATGGAGCCATGCTTGCCTGCAGTTAAGATACAAACATTACTAGAATGATCTGAGTATACTTTGAGTAACAACAATTGCAAGCTACACCAAATGCAACAGGTCATGAAGCACATACATTTTGCATGCATGGTGGTTGTCCAGGTAGAGCTTTTACTGGGCACTTGGCCTTTGTGATGAAGAGGGCGTGTAAGCCTCATTATCAAGTTTGGATAACATAGCGAATGTGGGAGGATTTCTGGTTGTGGCAATGATTTTTGACATACTACAGTGGAGTAACAGTGTAGCAACAGAATGATCAGTTTGAACAGATGGTTAAAATATTCTCTTATACAACCAAAAACGAGAGGCTGTAAAGTCTACTGGAAAGGAAAATGATGTGTGGAGAGCTGGCCTGTGCATTTGAGGAAGGTGCAGAATAGCATTGCCTCTTTAGAATTCTTTCGCACTGAAGTGGCTCCAAGACAGCAGGGTAAAGATCTGTCAGATAATAAGGTGACGTTCCATAGACAATTAATTAATAGTGTGTTATAAACAGACAAACCATGAAGGACTGACGGGTCCAACACTTGCAGAAAAGTTTTGTTCTACTTTGTCTGCATTGGAATATTCACTTCAGGGAAAAGCATATGTTGTGGCTAGAAAACCAGATAGCTGATGATTTTTCCTATTCACAGTAGGAGATGATCTGTGGTTTTGCCCTAAAAGCATAAGTTCTAGTGACAGTGGTGCCAGCAGAGATGAGGGAACATACGGGGCATAGCTTGGCCACTAAGATTGGGGGATGAGTTTCAGATTTCATAACAATCATGGTGGGATGTCATATTAAAACACATTATGTAAGAAGCACTGTATGAGAGGGTCTTAAGGGGTATTGGATAGAGAGAGGGAGGGTGGATCGTTGGGGGCACTTAAAATGAAACATTTCAAACTAATCAACATTTGTAATGCATTTAAAACAGAGAGAGAGAGAGAGAGAGAGAGAGAGAGAGAGAGAGAGAGAGAGAGAGATAGAGAGAAAGAGTGTCTGTGTGTGTGTGTGTGTGTAAAAATCCCAGGTGAAATCTGACAGACAATTCATTATACCTGACTGAAAGCACTGGTACCCAACCCTTTTCTAAAGAATACATTATTTTCAGGGCAAAGTATAAACCCCAAACTTCTCCCCCCTAAAGCTACATCCCTGGGGAACTTTTCTGAGAGTGAGACATCTGTTGGAGCAGTCATTGGCAGAATAAACGCTGAGAACATATAGGGTTGGGTGGAATGATTTTGTGCAATATAGAGCATGATGCTGAGACAGTGAACAAATGAGCCTGAAACGGAGTCAAGAGGAAGCCCTCTGTTATGTAATGACTTTGGTGAAAAGAGGTTCTCTCCAGTGACTATAGCTGGAAAGGTAATGAGCATACCATTTTATGGCAAGTGTTTGAAGCGATGAACAGGGAAAAGGCAAATTGAACAGAGTATTTTTGAAAGTTCGGTGAAGGTACACACAAAATAGGAGGATAAGTGGAGGCCACTAATGGAGGATGTGCTAAAGCCAGTGTTGGTTCAGGTGATATACTTATAAACATCAATTTGGGAATTCCACTTGTTCAGATCAGTTCTTACACTGATGTTTTTTTGGTGCCTTAAGAATCTCAGAAGTAGTAGGCTTGAGTGCTTTTGAAGGAATTAGAAAAGAAGATGTGCGGATACAAGGCAGGCGGCATTGGTAAACCTTTGTAGAGCTAAATGGATAAACAAAGGAAAGGCACATGGTTGTCAATGGGGGAGAGAAAAAGAAGTGTTACATGCCCTGCGTGGGCATTAAAAAGATGGTTGATAGAGAGAAGACATGAAGATGGATGGACCATTGTTGATCTATGCAGACAGCAGTTTAGTGACGGCTTGACAAGTTTCAGGCATTTTCCAGCTGTCCTTGCAGGGAGGGTGTTTGACAGGGACTGATTTCAGGCACACTCATTTAAGAATAGGGGGGGCCATGGAAGGTGTCAAAAAGAGATGAGCAAGAGACAGCTCCAATGTCTGGGGAGGTGGAAAAGTAACTACATGTGTGCACACCAGAGACCATAAACAAGAATTATGTAAAGGTGCTTTTTTCTTGTTTGAAAGTTGGGCAATGACTATGATATCGAAAAGGGTCAATATGGAAATGTGGGCACTCAATGATAAAATGGGAGAACAGCTGCGGGAATGCATGCAGCTGGGTGGGGACTGGGTCAGATGGTCAGATAGTTTGCTAAAAGTGGAATGAGATGGAAGCAATTGATGGTATAATGCTGGGCATAAAAGAGAGTTGGTCTCAGACCGATGTGTTAATAATTCATGCTGGAGAAAATGATCTAGTGCAGATTTTGGGTTGAAACTCAAATAAGATTTGAGGACGGTGAGGGAATGGTAGCTTAACGCTTAAATATGGTGGACACAGTTGTTACAGAGAAGTGTATGGCAAGGGGCCATACACCCAGCTGCCATCAACAGAGCAAGGGAAGAGGAGAAAATGGAGATCTATGGATTTTGCGAGGCACAAGGTTTTGAGGTGATAGCTCATCAGGAAATGGTGTATGACAGGGTTAAGTTATTTAAAGAGGACAGGGTGCACTAATGGCCTTTGTGCAGTGCCATGTATATACAGGATATTACGAGGACTTTGGGGACAGCAAATGGAGAAAATGAAAAGTTTCTGATTAATGTTAGGGGAGGACAAAGGTACCACCTCAATTGAGGGGCCTTCTGGTGGCAAACAGAAGGGCGATGAGTTTGGTATTAGGGGTATCGGGGAAGCCCCCAATGGAAGGGAAAGAGATAATGAGAGGCTGAAAGGATGGGAGACGTGGTCCATCGTTGTGCAAACCTGCCAGGCAGGAAAATAACAGCGGGCCAGTAGAAAAGGCAGAGGGGTCATAGTGTGCCATAAGGATGGCAATAATACAGAGGAAGAGGAACAGAGAAATCTAAAAGGGGGAGTGAACTGTTTAGGGGAGGCAGGATAGATTAGTTAGTTGTCATTCAATATTCACACCGAAAAAGGCATTTGGTGCTTATTTCTCTCCCAATACCTTTTTGTTTAGGTGTCACCACTTTACTTTTAGAATTTGCAGGATTATGTTTCCCATTATTATTGCGCACATTGAGCTTAAAAGTCAAAACATGGAACACTGATATTGTTTGAAAATTCAGGAGGGACTGAAGTTGACACACATCAGTGGACCTACTTGGCACTTGTGTTTAAAAAGTTGGTGAGTGGAGGAGGGTGTTTTACCTAGCCAGTGGTGTAGCATCTGTTCAATGGGGCCTAATGCAAGCAGGGAGAATGGCCCTTTTCACACAGATAAGTAGTAAAGGTCAGCTGTAATGGGCTGTATTGGGCTATTCAGAATTCTTGGCCCCTGGCACTGCACATGCTGTATCATTGTTAGCAATGTCCCAGTAAGTCAACATTAACATGTCACCTGCCAGCTCCTGCAGTTTGATTTGAATCACTGGAAAAATACAGCACTATCATGGTCAAAAGGGACAGCTGAAAAATACAGTCAGTTCAGGGCAAAAAGTAGAGGGCCTGATGTACTTACAAACGAAACACTGCAGCACAGCAACCAGTGTTGCTATGCAGCACTGTTTGTCTGAAAGAGAGGCAGCAGGACGACACAATATCTACAAGCATTTTCCAATAGTTCTGCCATCCTCTGAGCTGGGGCATATTAGCCTACCTTGTATTACACACACCCTTGCACAATAAAACTTTTCAGTCTCAAGGAAGTGAACATTTGTGGCCCAAATTCCTGGTCTGAGTGTTTTAGTAGATAGGGCTTAGAGTTAAAATCAAAGGGTGTTTGTATGGAAACACCCACTTACCACCCATGGTCTCCTGACCCAAAGAAGTGCAAAGTGGAGCATGCCATCAATTTGCATTACTTTAGGGCTACTTTCCAACACAAAGCAAGATTTGCACTGAAACGAAAATATCAATTGAAGAGTTTATGCCACTTTGCCTCATGGTTCGTGACACAGCACCTGTTTAAATCCTTGATAAATCTGGCCCACAGTGTGCAAAGGCAGCATAAAATATAAGTGGGACAATGATCTGAGTTCATGGGTCCTGGGTTATTCAGGAACACTATAGATTAACCAATATTGAACATTTGGATGCCTAAGACTAGTTACAGCCATGTAGGTGTCAGCTCAAGGCTTTTGCACCTATACTGCAACTGCAAGTCTGCATTTTTGGAAAGCGAGTCATGAGCCCTCCCAATAGGGATGCATGGTTTTGCATCATCAACATTTGATGGTGTCTTGAGGATCTTTGTTGTGGACACATGTATGTGCTTTGCTTGTGTCCTGTGTTCCCATGGGTCTGAAGTGGTATTTGTGCAGTATACAAAACTTCACAAAAACCTGTGACTATATGAACTATTTATTTATAGAATTTTAAATGGGTAATTGTGAGTGAAATGGACGAGAGTGACACTTGAGTTGTTCATGATGTCACACAGATCTCTGAGGTAAAAAAGTCCCTTTAATTCACATTTTCCATTTATCAATTCACAATTTAATGTTTTGTATAATCACCTGAGATACTTGCTTCCTGCTCAGAACAGCAATGCATAGGTTCTAGAACCATGCTGAAACCATACGTAGCTTACGGTCACCTACCTATACTCTGTCACTATGAATGGACTGCACTGAAAAATATATTTATACATATTTCCTGTCTACTCCCACCTCCCACTATCTGACCAACGCTCCATGCTTGCAACAAATCGAAAAACAAATGTGGATCCTTGCCACATCCTACGCTGCCCTCAACATGTTGTTTCCACTTTGTTGCCAAACATTGAATAATAGAACACCTGGTAACCTGCCACCAAGCCTATCACCCTCTGCGTCGCCCCCCACACCTAAATACAGTACCAGGTGTCCTCCAACTCTCTACCTCACCATACTCATTCTCTTTATTGCCCCACCCTTCCACCAAAGTATATATTAGTACAATGTGGTGTTCTGACACACTCTCTGATCACTCTGCTGAGACCACAATAACAGCGGGGCTCTGAAAATCTTGTCAGCACAGCCAAGCCCAGCTTCCGACTGGGAAGGCATGGCTCGGAGTGACAGAGGGTAACACAACTTCCTTCACCTGCTTCAAGTCTACTGCAGCAGTGGCTTCCCCTTGGGGGTGCCAGGGCAGCAAACCACTGATTCCCTCTGCAGCTACTGATTGGCGTATTACAGCTTTTATAGAAAAACATACGATCTCACCAATCGTTTGTTTACAGTTAAAATCTGTAATATTACCTTGACAGCGGAAGACGCTCTACTAGATGTATTGCACGTGTGTCAGGCAGGGGATGTTACAGCCCGACCTCACATATGCACAATACATATCTGACATATTGCACTAGCTTCAAGCAGTGTAACATGTCAGATAATGGAGCTTCAGGGATTTTCATTCACACGCCCTGTTTCCCGATCACAAGCTGGAATTGAGAGAAAAAGGTCTGTCTTGGTACGTTCAACCCTATTCCAGCTTCTAATTGTGTAGAGGCATGTGGGTCTGCCTCTGGCTGCTGCAGACAGACTGGGGAGTCGGAAATCGTGGGCCTTCCCAGGTAACTTTTTTTATTTAAAGGTTTGAGAGTATGTTTGTCTGCTGGGGAGTGCATGTGCATGTATGTGTAAATGTCTTTGTGCGCATGTCTGCAACTGTGCATGACTACTTGTGTGCGATCTGAAAGTCTTTCCCAAGGGTTGACAAGTCCCGAGGCAGAGTGCTGTGTAATGCTTTTGGGCCCCACCACTTCCATAATCCACCAGCTGCCACTGGTCTGCAGTGGTCCGAGTGAAGCAGAGGAAGGGGGCTGACACAGAAAATATTTTTCCACCATTCCACCTCCTCATTTGGGTCTCCTCTGACAGCGAAAAAGTTAAGCAACACTAGAGAACCTGCTGCTTTCTAGGTGACCTCACAACAGTGGAAAACACTTTTTAGTTTTTCAATTCAGTATCAGTGAATAACCAGACTGAGAATCCGGAATTCACATTAATGGTTTCCAAACGATAGATAATTAATAAAATAACGTAGGCCCTGATTACGACTAAAGTGACAATTATGTTTTGAATGCAAACTCCTATTGCACCCGAAACAGATTACAAGTCCGATTCAAACTGAATTTAATTAGGACACATGCCAACTTCGATTTCCAGCAGATAACACCTTCTGAAAATCGCAGTGGCAACTAGTCCAAAAAGCAAGTTTGTGCCTGACAGATAGGATGAATTTATGTTTTGCTTGTAGTTCCCAGTTCGGAGGTATTCCGGCGCAGATTTGCGTTCAAATCGTGCACCTACTAATTAGCTCATCTCGTGTAAAGGGTAATTTAATCCCTTGACTGCAGCCGTGTTTAAATCCGGACCTTAGATGACAGGGTACGTCCACCTGCGACCAAGCCCACAGTCTTCCACCAAACTGAGAACTGTGATATAACACATTTTTCACAAAAAATTGCATCTAGATTTTGTCAGGTGGGGGGATACAGAAATAAAAAGGTGAATTTACGGTTGTATCAAACAGGAAGGGAATCGTGCCAACAATCAGCTTGAAAAAAAAAGAATTAGCTTTGCGATGCTGTTGCATTAATTGCTACTGCATTTTCATGCTCTTCTATTTTTTAAAGCAAAGTAGTTTCTTATGCTGCAGCATCCCCCGCACCCCTCTGAACTTTTCCCCTTGTGGGCTCCTGTTTTTTATTGACATTCCAGCCCTTGAAGCGCGGCCTTCCCTCTTTGCAGAGATTGTGTTTTTGGGAAGCTGCAGCACCTGTCCGCCGATCGCCTGCCAGTCTGCATCTGTGCCCGGCTGACAGGCCTGTCTTCTTTGAGTAATGGTGTGATTGATGGGCAAAATAAGGGAGAACACACAAAAAACATTTCTGTCTGGTCTGGTGTGTCAGCAAGCCTTCATCAAGTGGCTGCCGAAGGTATATTTTGCTGCATGCCTCATTACCCAGTAATGGCGTTACCAGGCAAAGCTGATTCTGTTCATGACACAAGACAGCAGCCGCTTTATGGACTCTGGGCTCGTGGAGCCTGCAGGAGAGAAGCACTCTTAGAGTGGTCATTTCCAAAAGTGCCTCAAGTTGCCTTTTTTTGTCATGAATTTAATATGAATCAAAGAGCGGTGCGAGCAGAACATGAGAAATTTCAGTGACTAGTCATTTTTTAAGACTGCTGTCTAAACAGCCATCTAGAAAACAACTAGGCTCCTTTCAGACCTGTTGCAAGAATAAGTCATCTGTCAATTTTATTACATTATGGGAAGCGTACAGAGGCACATAGCCTAAACAAATGTCTGATTCATTCCTAAACATCTGTAATGTGCCACATATTTGAAGCCGAAAGTAAATTCCAGCAAATTACCAGAGTCGAAAGTACAGAGCTCATGCCTTGTTTGCAATATAAAGTGTTTCCTCCATTGCAGAGCTGGTGCAGAATTTGTAAAGGCTGAGACATATTTTTTGTTTATGATGCAACGAAGGCTTCTAAGCCCCCTGTGTTCATTGTCGGGTTTCTAGCACTCTTGCAGCTGTTTGTTAAGGCACCTTTTTTACGATTCATCTTACGAATTTGCTATTGCTTGCACCTAGCTCCAGCAAGAGAGTAGCTCTCTGCAGAGAACTTTTATTCTAACAGGAATGTCAGTGACTTGTGGTGTTAGACTAATTTAAGATTCCAACCACCAATATGCCACGAGGGGGTAGATAAGGGACACGTATTTTAACAATAGTGGAAAGCAAACTGTATAGGGCAGTGGTTCCTAACCTTTTGACGTCTGTGGACCCGCACTTTATCATTGCTAGAACCCAGGCACCCCCACTGAATCATCGTTGGGTTCCGGTGACCCCCACTGAGTCATTACTGAAAGCTGGGGACCTAATCTGTAAATATTAGTTAATTTTCTAAGCAGTTGTGGCCCACCTGAAGAGGTTTTGCAGACTCCCAGGGGTCCCCGAACCACAGGTTGGGAACTACTGCTTTAAGGTTTTCCAATATATTTACACAAGGAACTTAGTGGTTGCCATAGAATCACAAGACCTTTTGGTTAATTGTAGAAGTAGGTACTTATAGTCAGATCTTTCAGTCTAAAAGTCATCATCTTTTTCACTAGACCTCATCCCTCCACAGGAGCTGAACAATGTTAAAAAGTCACAATGGCCCACATCTTTGAATGATGCTAAATTCTGATCAATGAGCACCCCCCTGTTTGAGTCCATCAGATCCAAATGAGGTGTCAGGATCAGTGAATCATCAGCAGGGCTTATGAATTCCAGAAAAAATAAACAAAACAATAAAAGTGTCATCCTTCACTTTACATGGCCTAAGGCATCATTAAGAATTTGATGGTCTGTGGACCTCCAAGGTAGCGATCCAACAGCCCCAATATTGGTGGTCGGACTGCCATTTTACGAGTTTGGCAGTTGGACCACCAGAAGACCATCAGCAGACCAATGGCACAGCCATAGTCAATGCAGCGGGGACTGCAGTGGTCCTCACCTCGGTGGCCAATGTCGGAGATCCCGGCATTGGGCCGCCATAGCCGTTAGGAACTGCAGGACCACCAAGCTTTCAATGGTGATCCCACCTCCATGGAAAGCTTGGTGGTCAGGCAGGTAAGGGGCCCAAAACGGGGGCCCCAGGGAGTACTGCCCCATGGAGGATGAGGCAGGGGCCAATGTGGACCCCCTCTCAAAACACTGGGGTTCAGTGGTGCACTGTGTCCAGTAGATGATATGGGACTTGGGCACAGTCCCCCCGTCGTGCCGACAGGTAGGGATGCATAGCCAGCAGAGGCTCCATAATACCGCCCCCTGCCTCCCCCAAGCAGTCACGCCAGCCCTGTTGGGAACTAATAATCCAGCGGTCTTGGGACCATCAACCTGGTGCAGTTCAAAAGACCACCACCAAGGTGGTCCAGCGGTCCAACCGCCAAACTCGTAATGAGACCCATAGTGTCTAGCGAAAGGACAGATCCTCCTGTGGTTCTAAAAATTCTGGACCCATGTAATTTACTTTGCCACAGCAGTACGATTTTAGTATCAAAAGACCGATAATGACTAGTACACTAAGCATGAGCATTTTCGCTCAATTCCAGCAGCGTTTTCACCTCGAAATCGCCATTTTCGTCCTGCACTCGTGGCTCCCATTTTATACACGGCAGCCATTTTTAAAAGTTGCCCTCACATAGGCTTATAATACAGTCAGATTTGATTCCAAGGACACGTACACCTTGATTGACTTTTCTCTGACCTGGGCAAGCTGGAACCATTGCCTCAGGCCAAACCTGTTTGGTCAGTCCCTCTCCCAGTGGCCGAATCAGATAGCATCAAGGGACACCAGGCCATAAAACCCTTATTATCGCTCACACACCCTGCCTAACTTGCTCACACCTGCACCTGCTCTTTTCTTCTTCTTACTTTACGAGGGGGAGGTGCCCGTTTTTATTGGGGGTCCACACTTATCTGATGTGAAATTCTAGGCCTTGCCGGGTAATTTATTATGGGTTGGATGACATGAAATATGAGGTTTCATCATGACACTGTTTTTTCCTTTGTAGTGAAAACATGTGAATGACCAACCAAAATGTCAAGAATGTTTGCCTGAAGCTTAAAAAACTGTATATAAGGAAACCTGATTTTGCATTGACACACAGTCTCCTGAGAACATACAAATCGTGCTGTTGTACTTCTAGGACACTTGTCAATTGGTTGCAGCCAATAAATTCGATCTTTGACTTCACCTAGAAGACTCTGAGTTTCTGTAGTCTGAATCAGGAAAGTACCCGAGGTCTTTGGGTGTACCCTGGCACCGCTGGGTTACCGGATCAGTACCGGTTCTGAAAAACCCAGTACCTCAGTTGGCGCCCAACGTGGGGTGATACCAGCGGTACCGGTCCAAGCCTGAGGTCCGTGGGGAGCTTCGTGTGAAAATTCTGGAGGAAGGCCGCCACTTCATCGACCCCTGCATGTCGACGTGGTCCGAAAGTCTTTGTTGCGAGGTTCCCCGCTTCCCGACTGCTATGAAGGACTGCTGCCCTGGCTATCGCCCTGATTTGGACCCTTGATTTTTGGTAGAGCGAAACGATAAGACGAGTCTTCTGGTGACGTCATTGATATTTTCAGTTAAGTATAAGTGGAGCGTCTCCCAGTCCTTAGTTGGACACTTGGTTTGGTCCTTAGTTGGACACTTGGTTTGGTCCTTAGTTGGACACTTGGTTTGGTCCTTAGTTGGACATTTGGTTTGGTATCCCTTTGGGATCACTTTGATTTGGAACTTGCAAGTACCAAAGCCGAAGGACTCGTGTATTCATGAGACTATCGTAAACGATAATCCTTTGAAGTTTGAAGCTAGACTAGTGAGCGAAGATGCCTGGTCTTGGCAGACTTGGAAATTTGTTTTGTCTTGGTTGTAAAAGGGACTCCCGGTTGGAGGACTCATGTCCGGTTCCTCCGATTGGAACTCCAACCTATGAACTATATGTGAAGCACGGAGTGGGCCCCATCACTTTTAATAAAGTATGGGTCCGCTATTCTTGGAAATAATTGAGAAAAGTTTTCTTTTTTTTCTTGTAAATATGACTTACAACTAGGATCTGCAAACGGTTCTGTAAGTAAATTGCTACGGCGCTATTTATGAAAAATGGCTAAAGCGCGCTGTATTATGTGTACTGAGTGTTTTCTGTTTATATCTGAAATGAGCTCAATGTGTGTTTGTGGGTCTTCTTGATGTTTACAGTTTGTTAAGTAAAATGTTGGTTAATTAATATTAAGTAGAAACTTAGAAAAAATCCAGAAATGAACCATGTGATGTGCTAACATAGCTATGTGTTGCTCTTTAATTTATAGAATGAGCAATTGTGCACATATACAAAACTGCCGTTAAATGCTTAATAAATTAGAAAACACATTCAATAGATATAAATAGGGCCCCCCCCAAAAAAAAAACGAAATTATCTATTTTCAATTCAGCCAGCACTTTCCCAGTTAAACATGGGTGGAATTTTGCATAACCTTCCTTTTAAATGAAAGTGGCGCAAAAATGTGACGCATTTCAAGTTAGGCTTATGCGCTTAGGCTTGTGAGTTAATGTATCCCAAATAATAGGCAAGGGATGCAGCTTGCTTTTATATGTGGAATTATCACCCCAAAAAAATAATTGGGTTTTTATTTTTATTTTAAAGAAAATTATTAATTATGGAAACATTATTAAAAAAAATAAGTGCCTTTCAAAATCGTTTTTTAATATTTATAAAGCTTAATACCTATACTATGACCTCCTAACATTAAAATTTAATTC
Organism: Pleurodeles waltl; assembly: GCF_031143425.1. Lineage (NCBI taxonomy): Eukaryota > Metazoa > Chordata > Amphibia > Caudata > Salamandridae > Pleurodeles > Pleurodeles waltl. The sequence goes on from NC_090451.1 coordinate 395,594,477, forward strand.
ACGTTATGTTGCACCACTAAAATGACATTTGTATGTGCAATTTTCCCTTGGCGCAGGAGCAAACAATCTCATTTCTATAAAGTATAAGTTAATATTTTCAATGGCTGACTCATGGATTGTGAAATAGACATTCTGGTAATGCATATTATGCAAGAAAATTGTAGGATATTGATTTTTTAATGCCTAAAATATCAAAGTCGATTTTGGGCAAAAGCACTGTTTAAACTGCATTTTCTTTCATTCAGAGTACTTTTTAAAGTGTCTCAGGCTTCAGTAAATGCATACATTTAGGTTTGATATATATTTGCAGGTTGTGCCTTCTTATGATTCAATGAGTCAATGTGCCAGTACAAAGGCTTGTTTTAATATCAAGGTTGAAGGTTCTAACTTCAGCTGGGCCTACTGAGACGTTCATTCATTCGAGGTTGATGAAATATGTACCATTGCATGGGATTGCAACAATCATTTATTCTAACAACTGGTATGTGTGTTATTAAGGTGTGTGAATTATTCACAGTAAAATGTAGTTTAATAATCTGGAAATAGAGATGATTTTTTTTACAGTGGAAATTGTAGGTGCCAAATTAATATGGAGTGTCAATGTAACAATTTTTACTTTTAGAAAGGTAAAACTAAGGTGGCTTGATGTTGCGAAGTAACTGACAAGAGGGTAACAGTTAAGTAATGGAAATTTATTTTCATGTATTTGGTCCTATCATGAATGGTTCTTGCTGGTCCTGTATGTTAGACGAGAAACAGTAAAGTTATATTTGACAGCAGATTTCCATTGCCTGGTGATCTACTGTCAAAAGGAGGGTAAGGATTTTAAACCTGACAAATTAAACAGGCCCAAATATTGGGTTTTGGGCTGCAGATTTACAGTGCATAAAGTACATGACATGGTATTGTGTGCCACCGCTTATTCACACATGCTATTGTTTTGTCTATGCTTTTTGTGCTTGATACACAGCAAGTATATCTGATGGCTTGACGTTTTGTGCGTTTTTATTATTTTTTATTTGTTTTTTGTATGTTTGTTGCTGCTTTTGATACTATTACAAGCTCCCCTGTGTTGTGAGGGGATGGTCATGACGATGCCCATCGCTACGCAACAGTTGGTTGAACTTGTTCTGGTTACTAAATTCCACAGATAATGATATTTCATGCTGTGAACATAAAAGACAACACTTCACCAGTGAATGTCTATTTGGCTATAATGGTATTGAAGGAAAATAAAAAGAGATATACAGGATCAAAGTGTGTCACCTGCAGTTAGTCACGTTACTGCCCCTTCCCTTAAAGGAACAGGCAGCCCTACATTTATGTATCCTTGATGGGACCTAAGGATGAAATTATAGATCTATGACTCAAGGTGGCCTAATTTCTATATTACATTAGTTAACGATGTTGTGTTTCCTAAGTAGCATATGGCTTTCGTTCCTTAAAAGAAAACCAGGTTTTCATTTTTTCCTGAAGAAGGAACTGAAACATTAGCTAGGAGTACCGTATATGTTGTAGTCGCCAACGGTAGAGTTAAAATTTGTGTAACTTTGGCCTTTGTGTATCACCCGTACTCTCGGTGTTGTGTCACATGCCTGACTATCACCCAAATAATTTTTTTTTTGTTCTTCCTATAGATTTTTTCTTTTGTTACTTCCCCTGACCAATGTCGCATCATGCTTAGTTATTGAGATTTTAGCTATGTCCTAGTCCATATCTCTTTTTCGAATTCCTTTCACCAGTCAGCCCTTTTATTATTCTTGATGTATTGTTCAGGTTCACATTTCCAGACTGCAGTGATATACCAGGGACCCCCATGTTATGTATAATTCCCTTTGGTATGACCAGACTGGTTTTCAAGAATTTGCCTTAGGCCTGCTTCAATGTTTTCCAGCCTGACTGTCAGGGTAGCGATAGACTGGTTAACTGACTCAATATTATAGTAAGACAAGTTTTCCATCTCAATAGGAGATATCTTATGTTTACCTTTTTGAACATGACGAATTTTCAATGTCTATTTTTATTTGGTTTTCGGTTCCCTTCTGTTCCTGATACTTTAATTTTTGGTGGGATCAGATGTGTCCTAATCATGCAAATATCAGGACCCTCTAGTTCTTGTCTTTTTGTTTGCACATTTGACTATTAGCCTGTGTATTGCATAGTGCACCTGATGCACAGTTTTTAAAGGAAGGTTTCTACATGTCCCTGATAATCGGTATCATGTGATTTCTCTATTGAGATGTTCTAAGGTAAGGAGGAACACCTAGACTTAATCATTGAGGCAAATATGTGTTTACCCCATTAGACAATGCCACTGTGTGAGGAAATCCATTCAGATAGAATTCTCATGTAGCTATAGATGGCAGAGAATAATGGAGAGAACCCAATTAAAGATGCTAGAGACCCTGTTTTGCCCTTCTGCCTTTGTCTTTGTATTTTATGCCCATGGTGTATGGCTACTCCTTTGAAGATTGCAGACCACCTGCTTGCAGTCCCCTTGTTAAAAACCATGAACTGTTTTTGTACTAAATTGAAGGAAACTAACAGCTGTGGCACACTTCCTACGTCACTAGATTCTGCAGGTATCAAGTCATAATAACCTGCAGGACATTGATTTAAGCCTAATTCCCATCAGTGACAGCTACAGATGAAAGACGGACGTCTTGGCCCTACAGTCTCAGCACCCAGAAAGTAGCAAAGCTGGACAGCGATCGCCAGCGCATGGTATCGTACTTGCTCCATCAGACGGCGTTGGACATCACAAAACCAAAGTTTCAGTGTAAAAGAGCTAAAGAGAAGGATTCCTGTTGTTGATGGCAGAGCTGTTTTGAGGTTTCATTTCTCTACCTGTCATGTGCTGGTAACCTCTGACAGTGTGCAATCCCTTGAGCCCCTTGGCCTGAGTTTTGGCCACACACCCCCTTTTCTTTGCTCCAACGGAAGAAGGGCAGTGCACCGGAGATTTCAAGTTTGGAAAAAGGCACTATATTTTGGTGCCCATGAAAGAGCAGCTTGAGCGTCCTCTGACACTAAATAATGAGTGTTGGAGTCTGAAAGTGCTGCTGAGCTTGAGCTATTTCCCAATTAATGGTGCTTGGGTCTGCACGAGATGATTTGTGCCCTTGATCAATGAAGAGCACATTGTTTGTAGTATCTGCCACAGAGGAGAGACACTGGTGCATTGCTTTAAGACATTGAGACTTTCGAGTGAGCTGTGGGTGTTTGCCAGGAGGGCACTCCAACTAAGCAGTACTTTTCTCACGAAGAGGCCTGAATTGAGAGGCCCATGCGAAAGAAAACAACAAAAGAGAATTTGATGGACAATAGAAGCCTGCCAGAGAGGCTTTTTGAACGGACTCTGGGCATAGTTGGTTTCACAAGAGGTTTCCGTGTGATTGTATAGACTAGGTGTTAGGAGACTGATTGTTTTGCTGGCATTGTTTTAAAGTACTATTCTGTTTAGTAAAAGCAGAATAAAGTCCATTTTCTGTGGAAAGAGTACCCCCTTTTCACCTTATAGCATTGATGAGAGTCACCACTGTTCCACCTGAACATACAAAAATTACTGAAATGCAGAGGAGCCCTAAAAATGTTACTAGATAATTTTAGGATTTGCTTTTTGGTTAGGGTTGTGAAAAATTATTATTTCATAGTTGTCACTACTTTCTCCCGTTGTCTATATGTTCTTAATAACGTGTTTTCTAGTGTCTTTTAAACATGACGTTGTCATTTATGGGTAGGATTGTTTTTCTCTACTCAATTGACTTCTGCTCCCACTTCCCAACCTATGTCTTTTCCTACTATTGTTTCTTTGCACTCTTTTCACCCTTTTCCTGAACATGAGCAGGTTAGAAGATCAGAATTCGTAAGCAATTCTTTTGTACAGCTTCTGCATCAACACTAGTTAGTAGTGAACATCACTAATTGTTGGGTGTGTGATCTTATGCCACCTACTGCAGATAGAGGTATTCCTTATTTTGTCCTGCCATATGTGGCCTTTTGTGCTACTTCATGTTCAAGGAGACCTGTCCAGAGAGAGTTACCAAGTACTAGAATTTTGCTCCAGCAACATCTCCATGGCCTTATAAACATAGACCTGGACTCAGATTAGCATGAGAATAGGTTTATTGCCTATGTAAGGGCAAAAGGAGGGTTTGTGGTTCTAAAAATTCTGGACCCATGTAATTTACTTTGCCACAGCAGTACGATTTTAGTATCAAAAGACCGATAATGACTAGTACACTAAGCATGAGCATTTTCGCTCAATTCCAGCAGCGTTTTCACCTCGAAATCGCCATTTTCGTCCTGCACTCGTGGCTCCCATTTTATACACGGCAGCCATTTTTAAAAGTTGCCCTCACATAGGCTTATAATACAGTCAGATTTGATTCCAAGGACACGTACACCTTGATTGACTTTTCTCTGACCTGGGCAAGCTGGAACCATTGCCTCAGGCCAAACCTGTTTGGTCAGTCCCTCTCCCAGTGGCCGAATCAGATAGCATCAAGGCACACCAGGCCATAAAACCCTTATTATCGCTCACACACCCTGCCTAACTTGCTCACACCTGCACCTGCTCTTTTCTTCTTCTTACTTTACGAGGGGGAGGTGCCCGTTTTTATTGGGGGTCCACACTTATCTGATGTGAAATTCTAGGCCTTGCCGGGTAATTTATTATGGGTTGGATGACATGAAATATGAGGTTTCATCATGACACTGTTTTTTCCTTTGTAGTGAAAACATGTGAATGACCAACCAAAATGTCAAGAATGTTTGCCTGAAGCTTAAAAAACTGTATATAAGGAAACCTGATTTTGCATTGACACACAGTCTCCTGAGAACATACAAATCGTGCTGTTGTACTTCTAGGACACTTGTCAATTGGTTGCAGCCAATAAATTCGATCTTTGACTTCACCTAGAAGACTCTGAGTTTCTGTAGTCTGAATCAGGAAAGTACCCGAGGTCTTTGGGTGTACCCTGGCACCGCTGGGTTACCGGATCAGTACCGGTTCTGAAAAACCCAGTACCTCACTCCATGCAACTCCCACTATGCACAGCTGGAGGCTATTTTGCAGTGGGAATGATTGACCACAGAGGATTAGGTAAAGGGCCAGGCCAGTGGTAAGGTCCTGTAGCCAACCCTTGCTATGCTAAATGACATGTGCAGAGGGGCTTGGCTGTCTGGGGAGGGTTGGATGTGGGGCCACACTGAGGCACTGCCCTGTAGTCAATACCTGCCATACATGGTGAAAGGACCTGGAAAGCCCTGCACAACATGGGTTTCCACCAACAGAGTTATGATTAGCATCCCATCGGAAAAAATAAAAACACTGAAAAATGAAATAATGTGAAGTTATAGTTACCAAATAAATCACAAACCCCTTGAAATTCCCCCATTATATGTAGGTCTGACTGTACAACTTACCCCTCTACTATGCAAACCACAACTTGCAAAGCAAATGCAATGCTCATCATCTCCCCCAAAATGTGATAGATGACGTCACAAATCAAATAACTGATGTTATACTCAACTAGGAAGATGAAAACCTCTTCAAAGTCCTCTAATGTAAGGTCGACATGTTTCGCGTCTAGGTGGCCGCAAAGGGTTCAGTGATGCTTCTTCAGGACCAACAAAATATAATTTTTCCTGGAAAGAGTGCCTAGACTCGATTAAAGTAAATGAAAGACAACAGGTCACTTACTTATATCAACTGCTCGTTTTGGTCAGTCTTAGTCAACAAGTCGCCCATCCCTTATTAAGGACAAGGCTCTATAGGAAAGCGCGTGCCCAGAAACAGGTGTGCTATGTTAATTTATTTTCAGGAGCGCGGCACCCGGGTAGGTCTCGGACTCGAAACAGGCAACACTTGAGTGTGAGTGCGGTCCAGCATTATTTCCTCCAGCACTCCCCGTCTTTGTTTTTAATCTTGGCCTGGACCTTTCTTTACTGAATTATTAAATGTGATGGCTATGGTTCAGAGCCAATTTTATCCACTTTTTCTTTTCTCCTGCACGAATCTTTAGTTTGTGTCCCTTGTAGGCATGCTCACCATTGGAAATATGTTCGTTGGTTAAGTGCCACCCCTTCCCCTTTTGAAAGGGTGGCCCATCAGACATTGCAGTGCTGGTCTGATGTGGAGCTTTGCCCAGTGATGAAGCTTGACATCCTACAGGATTTGTGAGGGCTGCTTTGCTCTAGATTTTTTCTGTTTCCCTGTGGATTAGGTGTGTTTCTTTACTTTTGTGTGGAACAGTGTACTGTATTAATATTATTAGTCTTATTAGGGAGAGTTTACACTGGACCAATAATCTCTCTTTTCCCTCTTGTCTTATTTACACTCACTTATAGTAAACATTGCATTATGTGCATTAATGAAATATACATTTGATTATAACTATTGGTGATTTTTTGATAAAGCTGATAGGTTTTATATATTTTGATATGCTGACCACTTCATAAAGCCAATCGACTCACTTTTTATATTGTCGGGTCCTGACCCTTTCACAAAGTAAGTAGGTCTGCTTTACTTAAAATGACACCCTTTATACTATTACATCACATAGATAGCTGTGCATGCATGCAGAGGTTTGGGTGCCAGGCCCTACGCACAACCCCCTGTTGCAGATAGGGGTTGGTTGTAAGTCCTGGCCTGTAGATGGGGTTGGTCGCTGCAAAAGGAACTCCATTATATGGAGCACATTACAACATCACCAAAATTCAAAAACTACTCACCATAAGTGGGATGCGAGGCCTTGATCTATGTTCTGAAATGGCAGGCGCTAAAGGAAATGTTCTCTTGCGGCCAGTCGAGCAGAGAGTTTGGGTCCGAAGTATAGACTTCACTTCTACAGGGCCAAAAATCTCCTCAGGAAAAAGTATTTCTCATCTAAACAGAGGCCTTTATTCTTTTTAATTTTTAGGCTTCATTTGGGCATTTGAACCTTAGCGGACTAGAAAGGCCAAGATGTAAAATGTGACAAACTTTTCAAATTCACCTGGAAAAAATTTAGTTTTCAATACTTAGATTTCCTAAGCTACTGATTAGATTTGTACCAAATCAAGAAAACTGCACTTTATGAGTAAAGTTCTACATTTATACCAAGTTTGGTGTAAAACCATTCCTTGGTTTTGGCTGTAGGTGCCAAGAAAATGTCATATTTGAGCTAAATGGGAAAATAAATTCTTATTCACCACCTCCGCATCAACTTTTTTCCACACAACTGAACTTCGAGAAAATTGACACATTGGACCTTGGCTGAATATGCAAAAATGTTGCCAAATTTGAATGCAGACCCTTTTGTGTGGTCAAAGTTATAAGCAATCACAAATGCCCTCTTAATTGGATATGGGAATAATAGTTTTTCTCCTGGTAGTCATCTTTTATTTCCTCTATCATAGGCAACATGGTGTATTGAGCATGGCATGCGGCTTGAGTTAGTGTGCCTGTTTTCTATCACAACTGGTAAATTTCAGGCGCTTTTCAGGTTTAAATTCTCTGAGTCAAAGATAACCTTTAACTGCGTATTTTTCCATATGTTTGTGGTATTATATGATCCACATCATTCACTTGCTATACCAGTTTGGCACTGCGCTTAGCAGGAATTAGCCACAATCCCCAATATATTTGCTTTGCCCTACAACATGGTAATATTGTCTAATTCTCAGATGGCATATTTAATTTTACATGAAGGCAAGAATATAGTGAAGGAAATAATCCAATGACATGGAAAGGTAAATGCTACCTATGGACTGCGTCATATATTGTGACATCCACAAACTGGCAAGGAAAACATGACTTCAGGCCGACATGTGTCGCCTGACAGCTGCAGCTTTAAACATTCAGACAGGACTGACAAAATAAGTACTTTTTGACAGGTAGGAAGCCTACTTTTAAATACTAACTAAGCCACTGCCTAAGGAGGCCTAGCAGCCCAGAAGGGAGGGATTGGTTTTTTAATGCAAAACATGTAAAAAGTTAAGGCTGGAATGTTCCTGCAGTAACCCCCCTCCAAAAGCTATTTTTGGAAGTTTGTTTTTGAAAAACCAAAAACATATTAAACATTTACCGAACATCTGTCAATTTTATGGTAACGTTTGCCAAACTTTTAACATTTTTAACAGATGACTAGAGATGTCTGAAGAAAGGCTGAAAAGTATCCAGCCACCAAGAGGACTTTTGGCAGCTGCTTAATGTGCATTTTTCCACTTGAAGATTTTCCCACCAAAGCCAAGTTTCAGAGAGACCTCATCCAATGGCTAACCAACTTCAGGAAGACTTTGTTGGATACAGCCTTCAACCTCTCTTGATGGACATTGCATCACTGGATTTAGATCATAATTATGAGTAGCCCAGAAATTAGGCCTTTTAGTCCCCATTCCAATCATAACAATCCCAGGGCAACAAGTAATTCAGAGGGTGGGGTACACCAAAAAAAATGAGGAATGCACGACTATGGAAATTTGTAATTTGCCACTGATTCCAATAACATTTCAAATTTTTCCCTGGACTTTAACATGGAGTTTCAAGCTCTTTTAAGTAGATGAATTCTCTGTGTAGAAGTAAGTGATCCATAGGGTTCCTGTGGATCTCATATTTCCAATGGGGCCAGTAACTACTACCTATGTGCTTATCTACCTATCTCACTGGATTGGGTTAAAGGAATATTGTGAGGTCAGTGACACATAGTTTTATGGTATTCAGGATATCTTGAGCACCCTAATACCCTCACATGTTTGGACTGTGTGAGGCTGTGTGGACTGCAGTGTCTCCAAATACCTGTCATGATATATTCGTGCATGAATGGCTCTAAAATCTGTAATGTGTGTCTTTCTTACTCACTTTGGTGCATTTGCCTCATATTCCTATAGGTATTGCCACAGTCTTCAGTGCTTGCAATAATATGATTGTGTGTATTAGTCACATGTGTCTTGTTTCGTCTGCTTGTAGGAAGGGTGTCTTTATTGATGGATGAATAGATGGAGGTGTAGAAGTAAGTCTCTCACACCTTTTCATTATGTTGCTTGTTTATCCTTACAGAGATATTTTGGAGGTAGATGGAGCGAGAATATGCGGGTGCAGGAGTGAGAAGGTCTTCAGCTAGTTTCTCAGAATAACTCATAATGATGACACATATGGCTACTAATCTCCGTTGTGTATGCTTTTCTCTCTTTCACATTTTTGCAGCTGCAGGTAATGGCAATGTCAGTGCTTATGTTATGTTTTTTATGATCTTTTTCACTACCATCCCTGGCTGGTGGTATGTCCCACAAATAAGATTTATCGTGATAAAAGAAGATACAAGTGTCTAACTCATTATCCTTGAGTGACCAAAAAAAGATGAGTAGATGAGGCATCGGTTTATTCCAGGATTCACAGCCTATGATTCCAAATTTCACAGTAATATCTGTGGCAAGTTCAGAGATCTTACTGAGGGTATGGGGCTCTTTCTGGACCTGTTGCTATTGCTTGTTGCTCTTACCTCTTCAGTTGTGGGTGATGAACTTGTTGCATATTTGGTGCACTGACCTACTTGTTGCAGTAGGAATGGTTATGACTTCAGACATTTCTGATCATGGGTTGTTATACACCTTCTGTTCACTGAATCAGGCATTCTTTCTGTATTATTTTGCTTCTTTACAGTCCTCACCCCCCTCCCTGTCATGCCCACTGCCCCAACGTAACAATATGTGCTCTTCTGTTGTCTCAATAGGAATAGTAATAATACATGGAGAAAAGGGGTTTTGGGTCAAGCTTCTTTACCTATTGATTTTTTGAAATGTGAATGCAATGTTCAGTCAGCTCACACGAAAGCATATATATATATATATTGTGAGAAAGGGTCAGACATTTTTAGCTACAGGCCTTGTTCTGTGCACCAACTGTCTCTTGAATCAGCCCAATCAGCCACATGACAGCCAACTGGTAATTACACTGTCAATTATGCTCATTTTGTCTGTGCACAGGAGCCTAGCATATGAGTGGGCACCATGACTGTGTAAATAGTTCAGAACTAGTGAAATTATTTTGGTCATCTTTTATTGTAGCACAGTTTGAAAGTTATGTCTGTGGAAGCAATTGTGCACATTTGTGTGCTATATTCTTCTTTGTGGAATATATTATAGGTAAGTGTGAAAATATTGCACTGGTAAGCAGTTTATTCGATTCCTTATCATGTTTTGCTTTTTGCACGTGTTGATGGTTATTTTTAACAACTATTTGATTTTAACATAGGCTTAACTCTTGCCTGGCAAATACTATACATACCATACTGTTACCATTTCTAAGCAAAGTAAACAACATAAGTTATGTAATAGGTAGTGACAAGTTTTTGTATTTGCTTCTAATATTTAATTGTTTGCGTAATACTTCCATGTTTTTGTACGATGAATAATGTTATGTTATGTTGTCATGTGTATACCACCTCTTTACAAAAGGTATGGACTTTCGGTACTTTTTCTTTGCCTGACTGGTTGCAGGCCAGAAATCCATGCCTCGTCTTAATGATTGTAGGCCAGAGAATGCAGGCAAGAGCATTCGTGCCTTGTCCAAGTGATTGCAGGCAAGAGCATGAATTCTTTATCTTAGTAAATGCAGGCCAGAGGTTGCATTCCCATAGCGATCAACTGTGATCCAGAACGTGTGTGAGTGGGTGATAGGTTGACCAGATGGGAGAAGTAGAATGTTACCACTGACACTCCAAAGTATCTTAAGAGTCGCTGGATGTACACATCATACCTCTGTTAACTACCTGTTTACCTTTCCACAAATTTGTTTACCTTCCCCACTAAGTAGAAAGAGGATTTTACGATGTTTGTAGAGGATGTATGTTGGTAAATCCAACAACGGTGTGCTTTGCAATGGAGTACCACAAAGATGGTTCATCAAAGTGGCACAGGCACAATATTCCACATTTTCTTTTTTTCTTCCATCAGTTTCTGCTTTTCAGACAACGTAAGAAATACCAATCTGAAGCATTACACAAGGGTATGACACTGTTATTGATCTGAACTACAAAATGTAAACAACAATATATGTGCATCTCAGAGATCAGTCACAACCAAAGTGATAGGCTTTAGATTTGATTGACAGAAAAAATGAACTCCACGCACCATGGCTACCTATATGCCATTTATGTGGATTCTGATAGCTTGCAATCTGCATATATGAAACATTTTTTCAGTTCTCTATACTCGTGGGCATTGAACGTTTACTATACCTTTCATCCAACAAGTACACTTTAGTCAAAGCATTTCTTTTGAGGGATAACAAAGAGTTCCCCTTTCTAGTTTATGTTCTGTCTTTTTAAAACAAGTAATTTTCCTATAGTTCTTCTTAACACATGTAGAATGGCTGTCCCACCAGTGTGGTCTTGCGGCTATTTTTCCTTGCCCTACTGATTGCACGTTGCAGGCAAGAGCCTGCATGCTTTGTACTTTGAGTTACAAGCTGGAGCCTGCGTATGTGATAAAAGTGTGTGGATGAAAGACAGACAAGAAGAGAAAAGTAGGATGTTATGAGTGAAGCCCCGTACTGTGCTTATAGCAGTGCGAATGGACATGCAACTCATGCGTGCCAATAGATGTGTTGGGTGGCCCAGTAGTTTTTCAGGGGCGCACCGTGTGGGGTGTTGAAGAGCACAAAGCCCTGTATTATTTGATCATGTTTTCCTGTATATTTATTTTAAGGTTTAAATCTGTTTTATTTTTTATTTTTTTCAAGTTAACACATACACACACCTACAACCACTGGTATATCGTGCGAGCATAGTTGTTTTATCAACAGATCATTTTACAAATACCCTTAAACCCAAACTACCCTAAATAAACCACCCTCCATCCCCATCCCCTCTGTCTTCTCCCAAGGTCAGCATTGTCTTCCACCATTGGCTGGTTAAGACGTCACTACTAGGAGTCCTCCCAGAGTACCCCCAATCTTTCTTATTTGGTCAGATCAGCCATCTGATCTGTGGTGTGAGTTTGTGTGGGTCGGGGCACCCTCTGCTATTTAAGGCATGTGAGCTCTCTGAGTTCCTGAGACAGGAAAGTTACGTACGTACCCCACGTTTTCTCAAAGTGGGTCTCCCTTCCCTCTAAGCAAGGTGAAACTTTCTCCATACCTAGGCATTCCCATAATCTATTAAACCATGTGCTGTGTTGTGGGGCTGTACATTTTTACCCTAGTGCTGTGATCACTTGTTTGGCTGTGCATTGGGCTAGTGTAATTGCTTTGCCTCAAGCAGAACATAGTGCGTATGTTTGCCCAATTAAGTTAGCATCGTAGGATATATTCTCAGAATTGTGGAATATCAATTGTAAATGTGGTATTGATATTGGTAAGTACCTTCTGCCAGTAGCTCTGTATAATGGGACTTCTCCATAACAGATGTGTTAGCGTTCAGGTGTGTCCACACTTCCTTCAAAAAGTGGCGATTTTTGAGAGGGATCACAACTGATTCGAGCTGCTGGTGGGGGCGACTGGTGTGCATGGGCACAAGGTGTGTTGTCCTGCCACCCCCGGGGGAGAGGCAAGAACAGGGAAAAATAAACACAGAGCATCTGAAAATAAATTACTGCTTCAGGACAATGTGCTGAATCTCCTGGGTGAACTCTAGTGATGTTTGCAGATGTCCTACTGCGCAAGGGCCGGCCCGGCCAGCCGTGCGAGATTTTCTTTGACCTGCAGACATAAACTATAACAATGACATCATAGAGAGGGAGTGCTGAATTAGAAAGCCACATATTTGGTTGTGCTTGGGGCACAGAAACAGTGGCCTTGGGAGGAGTTACAAAACTCCATCCACTTCAGTGCCTGAGGGTGGGGCAGGCGGATGAGGACAGGGAGGGAGTGGGTGGCAACAATCATCAGAGAGGGGCAGGCTGTAGGAGGGGTGCAGGGGGCTACTCTCCTTGCAGTAATGTGTTTAGTACTGCATTTGGTTTCACTTTGAAAAAAACATTACGGAGCTGAGCACACAGAGTGCTCCTTATCTCGACTCTGTAAAGGCCCAAGAGAAGGAAGGAACCAGTTGCAGACAACAATTGCACTAGCTGACCAAGTACCCCTTTCCCTGCATTAGCAGCTACAGGGAGGTGAGGTTCTTGATGAGACTCTTCAGTCTGCAGCCCGGAAGACAAAGGCTCCTAATTAACTTGGTAGGGTGAGTGACTGAAAGGAATGATGGGTGGATAGATAGAAGGATGGATGGATGGATCGTTGAAATGGTGGATTGATAGATGCATGGATGAATGAGTGAAAGGATGGATGTAAGAATGAAGAGTGAAAGGGAGAGAGGGTGTATGAGTAACAGGGATGGTTAATGGATAGATGGATGGATGACTGGGTAGAGGAGTGAAAGGATGGATTAATGGATGATGAGAGAAAGGATGGAAGAATGAGTGAAAAGATGGATGAGTGGAATTGTAAAATGATAGATGAGTGGATGAATGGATGTAGTGAAATTATGGATGGATGAGTGAAAGGATGGATGGGTGAAAGAATGTATGTAAATATGGATGAGCAAAACAATGGATGGGTGGGTGAAAGGCAGGGTAGATGGATGTCTGGATGAAAGGATGGATGGATCGGAAGGGTAGGTCGCTCCCCCTGCCGCTGCAGCTCCTCCAAGTTCCCGAGTTCCTGTGTTCCTGAGACCCACCTAACTGTAAGTACCCCCCTCCTCCCAGCCCCTCGCCCTGCCCCGCGCCACTCACCTTCTCTCCTGCTCCTGCTTCTTTTCCTCCTCTCTGTCTCTTCCTCCTCGCTCCCCCTCTGCAATCTTCTTCTGTGTTCTTCTGTTCTTCTCTTCTGTTCTTCTGTTCTTCCCTTCTGTTCTTCTGTGTTCTTCCGGTCTTCTGTGTTCTTCTTCTCTGTTCTTCTCGGTGCTTCTGTGTTCTTCTTCTCTGTTCTTCTCTGTTCTTCTGTTCTTCTGGTCTTCTGGTCTTCTGTCTTCTGCTCTTCCGGTCTTCCGGTCTTCTGTTCTTCTGTCTTCTGTTCTTCTGTCTTCTGTTCTCCTGTCTTCGGCTCTTCTACCTCCTCCGTCTTCTTCCCCCGAGCCTGCCCTCCTGCTCCTTCCTCATCCCCCTCCCTCACTCGCCTCCCCCTCTCTCACCCCTAGCTAACCCGTTCGCTATCTACCTCCCTCACTCCTCCTATCTTCCTATCTCTCTAGCTCCCTATCTCACTATCTAACTCCCCCACTCTCCACCTCCTCCTACCTACCTATCTGTCTATCTATCTATTTCCCTATCTATCGACTTCTCTATCTATTTTCTCTATCTATTTCTCTATCTCTCCCCCCCTCCCGCCACCCCCTCTACTACCTCTCTCCCTATCCTCTCACTCTACCTCTCTCCCTCACCCACCTCTACAACCCCCCCTCCCCTATCTTCACAACCCTACTCCTATCTCTCTCCCTAATCTCCAAACCTCCTAACACTCACCCTCCTCCACCCTAAACCCCCTCCCCCAGCTCCTCTCACTCTACCTGTCCCCCCCCTCCCTCGCGCTTTCCCGCCGCGACCTCCTGCACGCCCCCGCCCACCAGCTCCCATTCGCCCCCAGCTGACCCCTTCCCCGCCCTCCTACCTCTTATGGCGGCCGCTGCGCGACAGTGGTAGCGACCCTTGACCCAAGGGTAGGTCGCTCCCCCTGCCGCTGCAGCTCCTCCAAGTTCCCGAGTTCCTGTGTTCCTGAGACCCACCTAACTGTAAGTACCCCCCTCCTCCCAGCCCCTCGCCCTGCCCCGCGCCACTCACCTTCTCTCCTGCTCCTGCTTCTTTTCCTCCTCTCTGTCTCTTCCTCCTCGCTCCCCCTCTGCAATCTTCTTCTGTGTTCTTCTGTTCTTCTCTTCTGTTCTTCTGTTCTTCCCTTCTGTTCTTCTGTGTTCTTCCGGTCTTCTGTGTTCTTCTTCTCTGTTCTTCTCGGTGCTTCTGTGTTCTTCTTCTCTGTTCTTCTCTGTTCTTCTGGTCTTCTGGTCTTCTGGTCTTCTGTCTTCTGCTCTTCCGGTCTTCCGGTCTTCTGTTCTTCTGTCTTCTGTTCTTCTGTCTTCTGTTCTCCTGTCTTCGGCTCTTCTACCTCCTCCGTCTTCTTCCCCCGAGCCTGCCCTCCTGCTCCTTCCTCATCCCCCTCCCTCACTCGCCTCCCCCTCTCTCACCCCTAGCTAACCCGTTCGCTATCTACCTCCCTCACTCCTCCTATCTTCCTATCTCTCTAGCTCCCTATCTCACTATCTAACTCCCCCACTCTCCACCTCCTCCTACCTACCTATCTGTCTATCTATCTATTTCCCTATCTATCGACTTCTCTATCTATTTTCTCTATCTATTTCTCTATTTCTCCCCCCCTCCCGCCACCCCCTCTACTACCTATCTCCCTATCCTCTCACTCTACCTCTCTCCCTCACCCACCTCTACAACCCCCCCTCCCCTATCTTCACAACCCTACTCCTATCTCTCTCCCTAATCTCCAAACCTCCTAACACTCACCCTCCTCCACCCTAAACCCCCTCCCCCAGCTCCTCTCACTCTACCTGTCCCCCCCCTCCCTCGTGCTTTCCCGCCGCGACCTCCTGCACGCCCCCGCCCCCCAGCTCCCATTCGCCCCCAGCTGACCCCTCCTACCTCTTATGGTGGCCGCTGCGCGACTGCGCAGCGGGCACGCCGCTGGCGCGCCGGAGGCGCGCCAGAGGCAAGCCCGTCTGCGCCCGTCCGCGCCTAGCCCGCGCCCAGCGCCACGACCCCTGGTCCCCAGCTCCCCCAAGCCCCGCTGATCCGCTACGACCCCACCACCCTCCACGCCCTCAACCCAGGGCGCTCCAAAACCTGCTTCCTAGCTCACCCCAAACGCACCCATGGACCCTTCGCCTGCAACTCCTGCAAACGCATCTTCCACCACGCAACTACCACGACCACAAGCCCACGCGCCATCAACCACCTCAAGTGCATCCTGATCAACGCTCGTTCCGTCCACAAGCACGCCGTTGAACTTTGGGACCTCCTGGACTCCACAGCCCCGGACGTCGCCTTCATCACGGAGACATGGATGAACGCCTCCTCTGCTCCAGACATCGCTACCGCCATCCCCGAAGGCTACAAGATCTCCAGAAAAGACCGCACCAACCAAGTAGGAGGAGGTGTCGCCATCATCTTCAAAGACTCCATCAGCGTCACCACCTCCACCGAAGACCCCCCCTCGCCGCTGAACACCTGCATTTTCAGATTCGCACCGACCCAAGGACCACCCTCAGAGGATCCCTCGTCTACCGTCCTTCCGGACCTCGCGCCTCTTTCAGCGACGCCATCGCCGACTTCATCTCCCCGCACGCCCTCGCCTCACCGGACTACATCCTCCTAGGCGACCTCAACTTCCATCTGGAACAAAACAACGACCCCAACACCACCACCCTGCTCGACAACCTCGCCAACCTCGGCCTCAAACAACTGGTGAACACCGCCACCCACATCGCCGGACACACGCTCGACCCTATCTTCTCCGCCAGCAAACACGTCTTCTTCAGCCACACCTCTGCCCTACACTGGACCGACCACAGCTGCGTCCACTTCACATTCCGACGCGAGACCTCCCACCTCCGCACTCAACCCACCCCTCGTCGACAGTGGAACAAGATCCCTGAAGAGCAACTCTTCTCCGCTCTCGCCGCCAACCAACCCACCCTCACCACCGACCCCAACGACGCAGCTCTCAACCTCACAAACTGGATCTCCAACTGCGCTGACAACCTTGCTCCCCTCAAACGCACGCATCGACAGACCAACACCAAAAAACCTCTCTGGTTCTCTGACACCCTCAAAGAATCAAAGAAAACTTGTCGTGCCCTTGAGAAGGCCTGGTGCAAGGACCACACCGCGGACAACATGACCACCCTCAAGAACGCTACACGCGAACACCACCACCTGATCCGCACTGCCAAAAGGAACTTTTTCACCGACAGACTAGACAAAAACAGCCACAACAGCAGAGAACTCTTCAGCATCGTCAAAGAGTTCTCCAACCCCAGCGCCAGCGCCAACGCCGTCACGCCCTCACAGGATTTGTGCGAATCCCTCGCCACTTTCTTCCATCGCAAGATCAGCGACCTCCACGACAGCTTCGGACACCAGACCCAACCACACACCACTGAACCCGCTTCCCCGGACATCACCCTCAACAACTGGACCCACATCAACACGGAAGAAACCAAATCCATCATGAACTCTATCCACTCCGGCGCCCCTTCGGACCCCTGCCCGCACTTCATCTTTAACAAAGCCGACGACATCATCGCCCGCACCTCCAGACCGTCATCAACTCTTCTTTTTCTTCTGCTACCTTCCCCGAATGCTGGAAGCACGCTGAAGTCAACGCCCTACTAAAGAAACCTACGGCTGACCCAAGCGACCTGAAAAACTTCCGCCCCATCTCTCTTCTACCTTTCCCAGCCAAGGTAATAGAAAAGACCGTCAACAAACAGCTGACCACCTTCCTGGAAGACAACAACCTGCTCGACCCTTCACAAACCGGATTCCGAACCAACCACAGCACGGAAACCGCCCTCATCTCAGTCACAGACGACATCAGAACCCTGATGGACAACGGTGAAACAGTCGCCCTCATTCTCCTCGACCTCTCGGCTGCCTTTGACACCGTCTGTCACCGCACCCTAATCACCCGCCTACGCTCCACCGGGATCCAAGGCCAGGCCCTGGACTGGATCGCCTCCTTCCTCGCTAACCGCTCCCAAAGAGTTTACCTCCCTCCGTTTCGCTCAGAACCCACCAAGATCATCTGCGGTGTACCTCAAGGCTCATCGCTCAGCCCGACACTCTTCAATGTCTACATGAGCCCCCTCGCCGACATCGTACGCAAGCACGACATCATCATCACCTCCTACGCCGACGACACCCAACTTGTACTCTCCCTCACCAAGGACCCCGCCAGCGCCAAGACCAACCTACAAGAGGGTATGAAGGACGTCGCAGATTGGATGAGGCTCAGCCGCCTAAAGCTGAACTCTGAAAAAACGGAAGTCCTCATCCTCGGCAACACCCCGTCCGCCTGGGACGACTCCTGGTGGCCCACGGCCCTCGGCACCGCACCGACCCCCGCAGACCACGCCCGCAACCTCGGCTTCATCTTGGACCCTCTTCTCACCATGACCAAGCAAGTCAACGCCGTGTCCTCCGCCTGCTTCCTCACTCTCCGCATGCTCCGCAAGATCTTCCGCTGGATCCCCGCCGACACCAGAAAAACCGTGACCCACGCCCTTGTCACGAGTCGCCTGGACTACGGCAACACCCTCTACGCCGGGACCACCGCCAAACTCCAAAACCGCCTGCAACGCATCCAAAACGCCTCGGCCCGCCTCACCCTCGACGTACCCCGCAACAGCCACATCTCCGCACACCTGAGACACCTGCATTGGCTCCCAGTCAGCAAAAGGATCACCTTCCGTCTTCTCACCCACGCACACAAAGCCCTCCACAACAAGGGACCGGAATACCTCAACAGACGCCTCAGCTTCTACGTCCCCACCCGCCCCCTCCGCTCCGCTGGCCTCGCACTTGCTGCCGTCCCTCGCACCCGCCGCTCCACGGCGGGTGGGAGATCTTTCTCCTTCCTGGCGGCCAAGACCTGGAACTCCCTCCCCACCAGCCTCAGGACCACCCAGGACCACTCCGCTTTCCGGAGACTCCTAAAGACTTGGCTGTTCGAGCAGCGATAACCCCCCCTTTTTTCCCCCCTAGCGCCTTGAGACCCGCACGGGTGAGTAGCACGCTTTATAAATGTTAATGATTTGATTTGATTTGATGGATGAGTGAAAGGGTGAATTGATGGATGATGAATGGGTGATGGATGAATGAGTGAAAGGATGGATGACTGAATGAAAGGGTAAATAGAGGGATGGATGTATGGATGGATGGGACAAAGGGCGTGCAGATGGGTGTAAGGATGAATGGCTGAGCCAAAGGACGGATAGATGGATGAGCCAAAGGCAGGATGAAGGGTGGGTGGAGTGAAAGGATGGATAGATAGAGCAAAAGGGTGGATGGATGAGTGAAAGGATGGTTGCATGACTGAAAGGATGGATGAATGAATGAATGGATAAAAGGGGCTAGATAAGTGAAAGGTTGGATGATGGAATGGATGGATTGTTTTGACGGATGGGTGTTCCTGGACCAGTGGCAGCTCTCCATTACAGCTACACTACACCATCCTTGTTTTGTGTCCCATTTTTATTGTATCAAGAGTGAATAACTATTCACTCTTGGTATTATAAAACCAAATATGTACCCTCTTCGGGTCCAGCAACAAACTGAGGCAGCTAGTGACATTGTCTGATTGCTGGCACATGTGCATGAAGGTGCCTGCACCAGCCATCAGAGATACTGTTGAGAGCTAGTGAAATTCCAGCACTGTGAGCATGTCTGTGTGACTATGTGTGTGAGTTTAAGTGAGAGAGAAAGTCAGAGTGAGTGAGAAAGAGTGATAGTAAGGATGCGTCTATGTGAGAATGAATGTGAGTGAGTGAGGGAAGATGACAGTGAGTGTAACTGAGTGTTACTGTGTGTGAGACTGAGTGAGTCACAGTAAGACTGGGCAATGCAGAATGAGTGACAGTAAGGACGGTTATGTGTGAGAATGAGTGTGAGTGAGTGAGGGAGAAAGACAGTAAGTGTAACTGAGTAGTACTGTGTGTGAGACAGTAAGACTGAGCAATTCAGAATTAGTGAAAATGAGTGAGACAGAGTGGGTCAGAGTATAATGAGTGAGACTGTGTGAATTAGTGAGACTGAGTGAGTCGGAGTGTGACAGTAAACTTAGGGAATTATTTACAGGAGGCCTGCACCACCAGAACATCACATTTTTAGATGCTGAGGTGGTGCAGGCATCTCAATCATATTTATTAGGCGATGCATAGCCACTATGCATGGCTTTGCATGCCCTCAGAGATATGGAGTAAGGCAAGGCAGCTGAAAGCGCTGCCTTGCATTACTCTGTGTCAAGGAGGCTCCCCATGGGCATTGCTGTGGGTGTTCCCAATCAACACCCATGGACTTTGATGCTGCCGCAGATTTACAGAGTCACATTAACCTGGGGCAGTGCATTACCTTATGGCCCCCTAGAGCAGGTGTAAGGAGGAGAAATGTTTTCATTTCTCCTTGTTTTTTCCTCTTTCAATGTGTGCTGCATTCAGCAGCACACATAAAACAAGGACAACACCTCCATGGATTGTTCTTGTGCAGGAAGGTGTCCCTTCTTGCACAAAACAATTCTGCAAACAAAGCAGATCAAGGGTGCCTGTGTTGGTGCTAGGCACAAAACCGTGCTCCGGCACTGGCTGAAAGGACAGGAATACACTGTATCTCATAGATACGTGCATTCCTGCCCTTTTGATTTGGTATAGGGCAGTGCAGTAGAAAGATTTGTGGTGCTGCCCTACAGCAAATCTGTGTAAATGAGACCCTTAGTGCAAAAAAGTGCAAGAGATCCGTTCAAAAAGAAGCTTATCAGACTTCGAACCAAGGATTACACCCCACCACTTTTAAAGGTCACCAGCCCCCACTGGCTGGCAGATAGTATCAGTACATAGTGCTTTTAATCAAAGCTTCTTTACCTGGGCAATTTATGGCGGAGGAGCATGTTCTACTCTGCAGAGTGTTTATATGTATGTATTGCTTTTTCAGTCTTAGATGGCAAGATATTTGCTAAATATTTGCTTGAAAAAATGTGAGCATGGGTGTTAGAAAAGAAACAAATTAATTTCTCCTAAAACAGATTTTGGGCCAAATCAACAACATTAGACAAAAATGTGGCCTTAATTTCTTAACATCTCCTACCCTGACAAACACTGGTACTAACCTCTATGTTTATTTTGTCAATTACTCCACTGCTTGGGGCAAAAAGGACAGCAATTGGCTATGTCCCAAATTGTTTTCATGGGGAATGGATTCTACTCTAATGTACCTTTTGACTGAATCACACTCTGGCACTTAGGTGCAAGTCAGGCTGTTGAATGGAGAGTGGCTTGTTTTCAAAATGTATGCCACTAGTGGCTTGAAGCAGGTTACACTCTTTCACCACTTTCATTTTCTTGATACTTATTTGTTTGCCACCTTGCCTGGCAAGTTTGAGGAGCTTGTACTGAAGTTAAGTTAGCATCAACCATGTAGCATTCACTGAGGATGTAATGATTTTATTAGTGACTCAGGGTAGCCTTCAAAGGTTACTTAGCAATATTGTTTCAAAACAACATCAGGGTTGAGGTGATAATTGCCACACTTTCATCTGTGATCACAAGTAAAAAGAACATTGTGGGTGCTCAGGTCCCGAGGGCCAACCCCATAGGCCTCGGAGAAACCATAAGTTTTAAACATTGAAAGAAGGAAGACCCGGCACAACCATATGTTTGTTAATGTGCAAAAGCTCTTTGATTCATGTCTTCAGGTTCCTGCCCGTAGTCAGGTTGTTGCTGGTTATTGTACCCAGGGTGTGGCCACAGAAGGTGCAGTACTCCTCAGACGCCCCTGTGCCCAGATATTAAACAAGTCTGTACAGTGCCGCTAGCTTTAAATGTGTTACTGTTTTCGTTTGAGGGCGGCACAGTGTGGTATTTTTCTCATGCATTTTGTTGTATCTTCAAAACAAGAGTTGCAAATTGAGAGGCTGTTCAACTTCGTTGTTTTCTTTTTAGCCCTGAAGAAGTCCGTTTGGACGAAACGCGTTGGCTATGGAATTTATAATTCTCAAATGGATTAATAAAATACAGTGAACTCACCTAGTAGATTCTGAACTACTTATTTTGATGAATTCTGAAGACATGAATCAAAGAGCTTTTGCACATTAACAAACATATGGTTGTGCCGGCTCTTCCTTCTTTCAATGCTTAAAACTTACTTAGCAATATGCAGGAATACAGCAAACATAACAACTTGATGATCAGCCTATTTTAAACTAAAACTAGGTAGACTGACCTAGAACCCTCGTTTTCGTAGTTTGGCTACTAGAAGGTAGACTTCAGTTACCATCATTAAGATATTTTTCCAAAATGTAGCAGACATGCTATTGGTTCAGAGATCAATGCATTATCACGAAATTTTAATTCCAATATTATTGTATTCATCATGTGTTTTCATAATGAAAACCTTAATTCATCTTGGCACTAATATGATGTCTTCCACTCAAAACTGTTCTGTTTGTCTATTTTTGAGACTTTTATAGTTGGTGTCTCTAAATAACATTCAAATTATAAATTATTTTTACTGGTGTTCTAAAGATAATGCTGCCATTTTGAAAGCATCTGGTTTATAAGGAAGCTTTTACATCATCTCTGAACCATTCATCTTAAATGTGTGTGTGTGTCTATCTATCTATCTATCTATCTATCTATCTATCTATCTATATAGATATATATATATAGAGAGATATATATAGATATATTTATAGTTTACTAGAATATTTCCAGCGTCTTAGTTCGAAATCTCTCACACAAACGGCCACTGTTCAGCGTGATCAATTATTAAAATAAAATACAAAAAAACATTTTCCTATCAAAATGATAATATTTCATCTTTAGCAGAGACCGAAAGCTGCATTAACTTCAGTATGCGCGTTTACTACTTATGTTTGTCTCCACTTGCAATAAGCAGAATTGTAAATTGCAAATGTGGACTGTTGAGCATTTCTGTAGATGGATCGGAATATCCACGTCCTCTTTTGCACATCACGAGGTCACTGAATGTGCTGTGAGTGTTGCAGTGGAGTAAGTTCCAGTTCCTCAAAGTGCTGTAGGGCCAAAATGCCATATTTCTTTCTCACCTATCTCCTTTGACTATCCAAAGAATATACGCAGAACCACGTCCCAGCATTACACAGGGGAGTTCAGATTGGACATATGAAACATCCAATTAATTCACAATGTAATAAATGGGAATTGCCAATCTCCTTACAAACCAGCTTACATCATTTGTTTATTACAGGTGTGCTCTGATATCACAGCATGTCTATAATAAGAAAGAAAGTCATTAATTGCTTGTCGTTACATATTACAACTCACTAGTGAAATCACAGCCCCTGCTTTTCCACAGCTGCTGGTTTAAAGTCTCCTCGACTCCTGCTTCTGCGACCTCACCACAGGAGAAAGGAGCCCTGTTGACCACATCTGCCTTCCCCAATACTTGCATCCTCTCTCAGACAGAGAGACAAGAGTGGAGCCGGGAGCTGGACTCATGCCAGCGTCTGCCCAGCCACAACACTGGACCCACTTGTTATGTGGGATGCTAGGCTCCCAAATGCACATATAAACTTACAAGTTGCAAGTCACCACAGAGCACCTTGCCTTCCTCAAGGCATTTTGCCTTTGGACTCGTTCCTCTATATGTTCATGGAAATCCTTGGTGACTTGAAATTTCATTAAAATGTTCAGTTGGTGGAACATTATCCCATGTTTAAAATACAAGCAATAATGACCGTGTATTTCAATAACAACCAATGTGATATGTCAGTAGTATTTTGATAGATGAACGGACAAAATACACAGCAGGCTCAACGGCCGCCTACATGCAATCAGTATGGGTGACGATTGCCTTTAATCTAAATATTCATCATTTGATTTTTTTATATTGGCACATGGTCATCTTATGTTTTTTAATGTCTTTATCCAAACATTGTACTTCAATGCCATTTATCATTAGACCGAATAACAAACGGATTCCTTTACTAGCTTAAATTCTGCATTTTTAGTACCAGTCTTTTTTCCTGAGGTTATTGCTAATAATATTTGATTTTAATGACTTGTGATTAGACAAGAAACTATCTTCATATAATAAATACTACACAATAAATTAGCACATTTATATGGGTTCTCTATTCCCACTTAAGGAGCAGAAAAGACATAAATGTAAATTCTTGTTATGACAAATGTAAGAGATAATCATTTAAAGTGCATTTAATTTACAGTAATAGCAAGAACCTCTTTATCGATGACTAAGAGTATGGAAAAAATGACTGCAGAATAATTCAAGGCACCGAGAACGCACACTTAAATTCTACTTAGCAGTAACAGATTCAGTCAGGGCTTCCCTATTTCTAAGTTTGAAAGAATATTAGCACTCTATATAAATCTTTGGCACAAGTTACGTCTGCAGTTTATTTTTCTGTAAATGCTAAAATTGTTCTAATAAACCTGATTCTCGATCCATGTTTGACCAATGTATTCACGAGGAAGATTATTTTGGGAGAAAAATTTAAACAAGGATTAATTTTGTCTAATCCAAACACCGACTAAAGAAACTTAATCGGACACCTGCTCATCTCCCCCACTTCACAGCAGCTGTGTGAGGGAGAGTGTGCATGAAGTCATGATATCAGTAACCAATAGGTTTCAGCGCTTCACCGACCTTGAAGGCATATCACAGCCGAGGGCTCACAGGCTGCTCTTTCTTCTTGTGTTATTGGTTTGCGAGCTATAAAAATGTCACGAATTCACAATAAATCACTGTTCACTTGGGGTTTGTTGTTCTGGCTCATTTGATGTGACTTCGCTGAGAACTGTATGGCTCCCAGGATGGGAAGCAGGGTTCGCAGAAAGATAAGTGTGAAGACAAAGGGCGCTTGTGAAAGCATCCCCCTCTGGTGCGAGGGATGAGGCCAGTGTGGTGCTGAAAGAACTAGTGTATAGGGTCACCCTATTCCATTTCCTTCAGTAAGAGACATGCAATGGAAGCATCGTGCTCTGCAGCTTATGGTTTGATTATGATTACTCATACTCGATTGACTGATTTGCTCTATTATAGCACACTCTACATTTCTAAGTCTCTAGGCACTACTGTGCACACTGCCTGCACATCCGGAATGACAGAGCAAGTCGAGGGAAAAAGTGAGACTGAAAGGCTGATGGAAACCATATAGAAGAGGGCTTCGGTTTGACATAATTAGATTCTGAAATATATTTCTCATGTTTGTTGTGCCATATAGTATTATGTTTCGTTATTTTGTATTATCTTATGTTAGGATATGGTACATTATGGTGAATTCTTTCACTCGTATCCTAGCTCCTGGGTCTGATTAAATACTCCACACCCCACCATAAGCAAGAAAGCTGCTGCCCTGGAAGGTTTGCAAAAATAAGAAAATAATTTAGAAAATATGAATTTTGTTCGGAGGATTATCTACAATGGTTTGATACACTTAAGAGTAAAGTAAATGTAAGCCTAAAGTTCCAAATTTTGTAGTTACTCATACATATCAAAGCCTGTTTCTATACAACCTCAAACTGGCACATAAGGTAAGTGAGACAAAGAAAGAAAAAAACGATAATATCATATTGACACAACTAAATCAGCAGCAGGAACAGGGATTACATTTCAGCCCTTCATGTTTGCTAGTCATCATCTTAACTATTTGATCTCTGTGCATAAAACCATCTCGTGTGTTTTTCAGTGGTGTACCACGCAGATAGTTCCTCAAAGTGACACAGACAGAAAATTCCACCTTTTCTTGCGTAGTTTCTTGAGGTCCATGCTGATCTCAGGCCACCGCACTTCAGGGAAGGGTGTGACAGCGATAGGGAGACAATTTGAGGTGAGATCTTTGTCTCTTATTTGGGGGGGGCAGCCATTTGAATTCTATAAGTTGAAAGAAAGTGCACTAAAGGATTTAGGGTAGGGTTCCAAGGATGCACATACTTTGCTCGATGAAATAATATGTTATGTGGGCCTCTCTATTGAACCACCTTCTTCAGTGCGTGCCCTGCCTGTATCAGTGCTTCACCAGGGATGCGACTGGTAAGAAGGTGAATGAAACTCTATCCACGGAGCTGGACCATCCTCTCACATCTAGCCTTTTCAACTGAATGCCACTGCTCAGCTTGCCACTGTCCCACCGCCAGAGAAGCACACATCAGCAATGGAAATCACAGCTCACTTGCCCACCCACCAAGCATGTGCCACTCCTTTATGCAAGCACTAGGCAACTTGTTACTTACCTCATCCTGAACCCCAGCCTAAATGCCACTTCTAGATAGGAAACATTTCTGAGGTTGCCATTTAAAACCACCATGTGACACATGCATCTTCGCAAAGGGCCCAAATCAGCCAGGAAATACATTCAATCTCACAAGTGCACTGAAAGGTATTAATCAGGAACGACTTCTTTTGTACCCGCTCTCGTATATCATTTTGGTGGAGGTGATTGTGACATTGATACTCCTTAATCGGATGCCTTTTGCAAGAAAGGCAGGCACGTAAATGGAGTCTAGACTCTTGAAGGTTGGCACAATGACTGAATTTTACAGGGCCACTTACTAGGAGACCTTGTAAATAAAGGGGATCATTTAGACCCTGGCAGATGGCGTCTGGCATGCCAGGGTGGCAACGGCTGGTGACAAAGCAGCTCCCTTCACTGGACTGAAGGTTTTCTGAGCAGGCGTCCTGTTTGAAGTGCCAGCTCTGCAAACACTTTGTTAAGAAAAAAAAAACTCCCACAGCAGAAGCTTGTTCTCTCTGAACAGAAATCAAAAGTCTAGAATCACAGGGAGATTTCTCCCTGCACATCAGGGCCTTTCTAATTTTCCCGTCCTGTGCCTGACATGCCTCAGATGGTGGTCACTTATAAGGGAAATGAGTGACAGTTACCCCACCCTCAACAGGGTGTAATGACCATCATTGTGACCTGGCATAAATTTAGAGGACAGGCTGCCAGGACAAGTGTTTAAATTGGTATAGCCAGCAGAGTCTCCACAATGTGACATATGGCTTTGTCCCAATATAAATAGATAGGGCCAGCTGAGACTTGGTGGGGCAATATCATAGTCTATTTACAACTGTGCTCCAAATCAGTGAACTTAGGCCGACTGCATTTCTAATGATTCAGACTCCTTTTTAGGTTGAGCATAGCAGCGCGCAAGTGCTGCTTTTCCGACGTGTTGGTTTGTATATGGGCTTTTAACCATGGCTTTCAACCGTGCCTACTGCACGCCAATCACTATCACTCGTTCATGGGCTTGCCTTTCAAAAATCGGTTGGTTTTGTTGGTAACTGTTTTACGTTTGTCCCTCCTTGGTCGGTTTGGTTACTGCCTTCGCCATCGAGCATGTTACATGGCTAATTGCACGTTTGCCAATAACTTTGACTGTTAGCGAACTTCTTTTTCCTTTTGTGTCTCTCCTTGGCGCTCACGCTCATGGCGACTGTGGTGCTTTGAATTGGCTCGCTTAGGTCAACTATTTTACTTTTTATTTTCAGTTTGTGTGGCAAGAAAAGTCCATTTAGGGATTTACAACGCTAATAGCTCTAACTCGAGCAAACGCAAGACCCCTAGCATTTCAACTGCTTGTTTATCCATTTGATAGGGTGGATAATAGCCTTCAGGACTTCTGATGAGCTTGTATTCAATGATGACTGCACAGAGGGCCTTCATTCACACTGAACATTTACTCGGGTAAAATTTAAGCATGTTCAAACGGTT
Organism: Pleurodeles waltl; assembly: GCF_031143425.1. Lineage (NCBI taxonomy): Eukaryota > Metazoa > Chordata > Amphibia > Caudata > Salamandridae > Pleurodeles > Pleurodeles waltl. Next base: position 395,621,940 of record NC_090451.1, read on the forward strand.
TGCAAATGTGCTTTAGTACTATTAAATTTTTTTTTAAAAAGGAAGACATTTTTTCATGTTGATAACTACTTTCCCAAGCTACCCAATTAATGGATGAGTTATCCCTCTATCCCCGTGCAAGAAAGGCTCGTTCCCCTACACTGGACAGGAGTAAAGGAGCAATGTTGTTCGTGTGTCCATGGTGGAGAAACTACCTGCCAAACAATGAGGAATTCTTAACTAGTTTGTTGGTGTTCTCCTGTTGCAGAAGGAGGGATCCAGTAACGACCTCAAACCCACCCCACAACTATATTGGCAAATTTACAAATACTGCTTTGCTGGCAGAATGTCCACGTTTGCTAATACACGATTGCATGTTAAATATTCCAGAAATCCTGATTCTATGACTCGGTATCTCTGCTTACGAGTCAGCCAGTGGAAAATTCTGCATGGAATTTTGCTGTGCCAGATTCAAAGTAGGTAGGTATTACCACATCCTGTTTTTTAGGTGTGGGAGAACCACACCTAACTTGTTTGGCCTTTAATTCCAGATGGAAAAGGTGGATAAGGCTTTGGCTGCAGCGCCGAGTCTCATTCCTCATTTTATTTGACTGGGCGAATATACAATGATTCCTCTCACCAGTGAAAAAACCTTCTGCTTGTCTCCACAACTGCACCCACTCGCTTATTCACCCTATCACACCCACAGGTTCAAGCCACGTTTACCACCTTCTTACAGCAAGTGGTAAATGTATGGGGTAAAACCCTATGTTATTGAGCATTTTGGCGGTCATTCCTACTTCGGCGGGCGCCGGTCGCCGCCCGCCTGGCGGGAACCGCCAGAAGACCGTACCGCGGTCAAAAGACCGCGGCGGTCATTCTGACTTTCCCGCTGGGCTGGCGGGCGACCGCCAAAAAGCCGCCCGCCCGCCCAGCGGGAAAGCACCAGCAACAAGGAAGCCGGCTCCAAATGGAGCCGGCGGAGTTGCTGGTGTGCGACGGGTGCAGTTGCACCCGTCGCGATTTTCAGTGGAAGAAGACTTTCAGGGAAGCCAGCGGGAAGCCGGCGGGAAACCGCCGGCTTCCCTTTTCTGACCACGGCTTTACCGCCGCGGTCAGAATAGCCCCAGAAGCACCGCCAGCCTGTTGGCGGTGCTTCCTCCGTCCCCTACCCTGGCGGTCTCGGACCACCAGGGTAGGAATGACCCCCTTTGTGTTGTTTTACAACTGGCAAAATTGGTCTCATACAGTAAATCCATATTCCATTGGGTCTTACTCATAATTACATGGCACCGCTGCAATTCTACCATTATCTCAGTGCCGTGCTACTTGTAATCAGCCCCAACATTGGAAATACTCCTGCTTATGTTGGACATTTTTCACTCCTAAATTGAATTTGCGTGTGGAAACCCATTGGTGACTCGGCCCTGAGTCAATATTGCACCCTAGGTCTTCGATCTTTGGGTGCCCTGTAACTTACATTAACCATGTGGGTCTGCAATATCCTTCCTGATTCACTTGAGTACTAAACATAAAAATATGCTTCCGGCGCCCAAAAGGGTGCTATTTGCAAGAGGCGTTCTACCAATATGCTTTTAAGGTCTTTACAGGTTCTGACTCGTCTCTGTGTCTGTCCACCATTTGTATGACATGCAATTTATTCAAACAATTTATAAACACTGGACAGTGTTTTTCATGCTTGTGGCCTTAAACAACATCCTTTACTGTGTTTTTCCGGTCTCCGTTGCATGTGGTGAGTCTAGAACATGACATTTTCACGATGAGAAACTGACACAATCTCTATTTTGGGGAGATATCTCCTGTTTTCCCACTTGTACTGGCTGTGTCAGGTTTGGCTGACGAGACATACAGCACTGATGTGTGTCATCCCTTGCATGTTTGGTAGAACAGAAATGTTTTTCTATTGCTGATTTTGTAGAATGTTTTGATAAAGTAGTCAGTTCCTTGATAGATTGTTTTTCCCATAATTGTCACACACTGCAACCAGTGCATAGCATTTCTTCAGTTTGTCAGAAAGTAGGAAGATCGTTTTTTTGCTTCTTAATTACTACCACGACAAAATGCAACATCCTAAAAATAAATATAGGCTGTAAAACTGTAACCGATCATTGAATTGTCGTGGACATTTTTAACGCCAGTGGCACTTTAAAAAGCAGCCTCACTTGAGTCTCAAAATGTGGACTATTTTAATGTACTTGGCAGGACTTTAGTTGAAGTGCACTTGCAATTTGTTTCCAACCCTTCTTTAATTGAGAAAGGTGAATGCAATCTTTGTAACTGTCTGTGTTCCAGCAAGGGGGACACTTCTAATTCATTTTCTTGTTTTTTTACTCCTATGTGCGCTAACATAAGTGCAAAATGTTTTATTTCATGTGATTTGGGTATTGATTGCCTCTGTACTATACGTAAGCATTACTGCATAGAGGCAGTTGTTAATTATCTTTCCCTGCAACTATGGGCCCGATACCTCTTATGTTGAGGTACATCTGACTACTCTGTTTTGCTCCCTCAAGCCTATTTCCATCAGGCTTGGGCAGAATCATATGCCGGTCCCTTATTCTGAGAAGATGATGACCCATATCAGAAAATGCCAGTTTAAGAAAAAACACTTCAGGAATACTTAATCTATAGTATGAAACAGAGAAGCTGCTGATGTGACTTTTCCAAATTCACATAACATTCATGGAAGTTGGGATGGGTCCTCTCCTACCCAGAGGCTGGGGTGGAGGGTCCTATCAACGTGATGCCTTTTCCACGCACACCTTTATTTATGGTAAGTTCAAAAGGTTACAGGGACATTATACTTAGGTTCAGATTTTACACACACAAAAACATGGAAATTCAGATGGAACCATTAAATGGCTTACTATGAAAAGCTAGATTATAAACCAATGGGGGGAAATACTACTGAATAGTATTTCAGGTCACCGAATTATCAAGGTAATACAATCAGACCAATAAAAGCAACCTTAGTGGTGGCAGTCTCCTTAATCACACATAACGGCAGAGAAGTGGTTTCAGCCACACCATTTCCTGCAATTCACATAACATTTTCAGTGCCAGTAATTTGTTTTTCATATATATATATTCTAGGGTTTTGTGCGTGTAAAAGAAATATACACGTATATATATATATATATATATATATATATATATATATATATATATATATATAACTATAACTCACACCCTCAATAGTTTTACTGCAACTCTTACAGTGATATTATCAATGACGCTGTCATGAGTGATGTAATAACTGGGATAATTTGCAGTGCATGGCACGGTAGTGAGTTATAGTTACCTTAGAGCACACAAATTATAGTTACTTGAAATAAGTATAACTGCTAAATTTCTATGGTTTTGTATGTTTTGTATGTTTAAACTGTGAGCCTAACTATAACGTTCCTGTAACCTTTGTTTTTTTAAGTGAATTTCTATGTTTTTAAAAATTCTGTTTCCTAAATATTACGCCCCTGTAACCTTTGTTTTTTTCAGTGAATTTCTATTTTTTTTCAACGTAAAGTAATTTCAATTACTTCACATTACTCCACCAATGCTGCACATGGCCTGCAGCCAAACAACCCAACCATGTGCCATGGCTGGGCCTTTGTCCATGCATGGCAGGGGTTGGCCGCAGGGCCTGGCTTGTGGACAGGCTTTGTGGCCACCCCCCTATAACCACCCAACCGTCCACCATGCATTGCCTTTGTCCGTGCGTGGCGGGGTTTGTTGCAGTAGCAGTTCACAAGAAAGAAATCACTCACTCATCACAGTCATTAAATGAGTTATTGCCTTAAAACAATTTAAACACCTCCATCAAGGTTTACAGATAACTTTTCAAGGTGAGTATGCAGAGAAAAACATCTGTTTTGCCTTGACCATGCACTAGAAATTTGAATGATTAGTAATTTACACAAGTGGAGCTTCAACTTGTGCACTTGCTTTGTTTATATTTGTAAAGGCTTCCCGTTGACGTTTAATTAAAATAAAATGAGCATTGTGTCAGAATGAATCCTGCATATTTATCCAAGAAGAGGGCACCTTTTTGTGCAAAATTGTCCCAACTGGAATACTTTCTACTGGGTAATTGATAAGTGCTACCTCCTTGTGTAAATGGATAGTGCATCTCCTACACCACAGCCACGTAAAGGACACCAAGGAAATGTCTTTGGTGACCTTGTGTGTCTCTAAATTTGCCAATCTAATTGTTCCTATAACCAATCTAGCTGTGCTGCGCAAAGCCTTTGGCCATGCGCAGCGGGGTTTGGCCGCAGAGCCTGCCCGGCAACCAGTCTCTACAACCGGTCCCCTATAATCACCCAACCCTACGTTGTCTCTCCCTCTGTTTGTGCCTTTCTGCTCATTTCTTTGACCTCTTTTTCTGCTTCTCTGCCTTTTTCTGCTTGCTTCTTGCCCTCTTTGTGCCTTTCTGCTCACCTCTTGCCCTGTTTCTGACTTTATGCCCATTTCTTGTCCTCTGCGTATGCCTCTCTGCCTATTTTCTGCTTGTTTCTTGCCCTCTGTTTGTGCCTTTCTGACCATTTCTTCCTTCTTGTTGTGCCATTCTGGTTGTTTTATGCTCCTTTCTTGCCAACTGTTTCTGCCTTTCTGCTTATTTCTTTCCCTCTGTTTTTGCCTCTCTGCCCATTTTCAGCTCTTTTCTTGCCCTCTGTTAATGCCTTTCTGCTAGTTTCCGCCCTCGATTTCTGTCTTTCTGTCTCTTTCTTGCCCTCTGTTTGTGCCTTTCTAGATGTTTTATGCTTGTCAACCGCCCTCTTTTTCTCCCTTTCTGCTCGTTTCTTGCCCTCTGTTTGTGCCTTTCTGTTCATTTCTGCCCCCTGTTTATGCCATTCTGTCTGTTTTCTTGCACTCTCTTTGTGGTGCGGGTTATAGCTACCTTGGGGCATGAGTTATAGCTTTATGGATCCTCCCGTGGCTCACAAAAGCCCCCGGTACCAACACCCCGCAGACCTTAAGAGGTATTGGTGCCCTGTAGGGCCCTGGTGACCACCACCTCCTGGAGGACGGAAAAAAAGGTTAAGGGGATGGGGCCACGCGGCCCCCACTCCCAGGCCATATTCAGCCCCAGGGACAACCATCTCTCTGAGCGCTGTCAAGCAGGCAGGAAACAGATGAAAGGATTGCTCCCTCATGCAGAGAGCAGAATCTTTAGCTGATCCTTGCATGCGGGAGCAATGCTGGCTCCTGCTGGACAAAGGGAGTGGGTAGGGTTAAAGGCATATGGTGGTAGGCTGCAGGATCTGGCCGTAGGCCAAAGGCCATGCTCAGTGTGGGGCTGGATGCATCATGGGGTCGTATTAACTCTTGCTGACTGCAGCACTATAATGGTTGGGTGACAAAATAAATCCAATATCTTCTCATTGTGGTACTTGCTACAGACCAGTAACTGTCACTAGCATCTTCTCCAATCCAAAGTTAATTTACTTTTAGCGCGTCATGATGATGAGCTTAGTTAAACTGGGAACTAGGTTAGCGCCCTTCAATTTCCAGGTACTTTGCAGCAGTTTTAAGATCTTCTTAGACTTTCTTGTTTCTCAAGTGGGTGTAATTTCTTATATTTATATGTTTCCCTTGTCTCTATCACTTGATTTTGCTCAAGAGAAAGTGTCACACATAGTTATTGAATTTCACTCATAATTACACTGAAATTATGAAAATATCACACAAAAGCAATATGAAACATTGGCACTTATGGTGCACTTCTTTTTGTTTGTAGTCCTTTCCACTATCTGGGACTGCGGGGGAGATTCTCAAGCCCCCCCGGCAGTGTCAGCTGCTGCCTTCCGCGGGAGTTTGCATTGCTCCAGCAACCAAGTGGTTGCGTTAATTGGCAGCTCCCTGGTTGCTGGAGCAATGTTTTTATCTCTGTTACCTACAGGCATATCCGCATGGAAGGGAAGAGAGATGAAAATTCCGCTTTCTGGCAGTGGGACCTGTTTGACAGATCCCGCTGTCAGAAAGCAGACTTTGTTTGCTTTTCTTGGTGGATGCTGTCGGCTCTACAGATTTTTCCAAGATTTAAAAAAAATAAAAACGTGCCCACCCCCAGGACATAGCTGTTTGCTGTGGCTTCGCCACAGCCAACACTCCGGTGTTTGACAGCTGGACCTCTAAAGCAAGTCTCGTAGTCAAAATCCGATATATCTCTGTTCCCTGTAGGCAGGCAGGGGACATAGATGAAATGCTTCAGCAAGCACGGAGCTGCTGTTAAAGCTGCAGAAATGGCACCACAGGGGAGACCTTGAGTTTTCCCTTGACGTGCCAGATAGCCTGTAAAGGGATTTTTATTTAAAAATATTTTAAAAATAATAAATAAACTAATAAATATATAGGGACAACAGGGGAGCCCTTGAGGCCCAGATAGCCCATGAAGGGCTAAAAAAAAGAAGAAAGCCCATAGCTGAGCATTGGAGTTTTAAGTCCAGCTTGGCTCGTTTTTTTTAAACATTTTTTTTTTTTTTTTAAATAACAAATACATTTTTGATTTTAAATTGTACCCAAATATCACATTTTAAGTACATCTGACATCAAACCCAAAAAAAACACTATCCCTTTCCTTCACTTTCTTTCTCTTTCTGACGCTCTTTCAAACAATTTCTCCCACTCACAGACCCACTCACACACTCCTGCACCCACTCACAGACCCACTCACACACCCACTCTGATCACAAGTAGGTTTTAAATACATATTTTATATATATACAAATATATATATATATATATATATATATACACATACACATGCATGCACACGCATACATGTGTATATATATATATATGTATATATATATATATATATATATATATATGTATATTCACCTGTTATAGTTATCTCACATAGCTATAACTCGTAATATCAATTTATTATTTGCAGTAAAACTTTTGATGGGAAAGCTGTACATCCCGGAGGAGCGGGTTATAGCTACCTTTGGGCATGAGTTAGAGCTATGTGGATCCTCCCGTCCCGTACCACCACCCCCAGACCTTAAGAGGTATTTGTGCCCTGTAGGGCCCTGGTGACCACCACCTCCCTGAGGCCAGAAATAAAAAGTAAAGGGAGATAGGGCCATGGGCCCCCCACCCCAAGGCCATATTCAGCCTGTTAGCCTTTTCATCCTTGGTGTGGTCTCCCTTAACTTTTTACCTCTGTTTCCCAGGTTGTTGATGTGTGCCGGACTCTGTTTTTGCTGTTTTTGTTACTCTGGGCACTTTACCACTGCTAACCAGTGATAAAGTGCAAGTGCTCCTATACAAAATGTGTATGTAATGGGTTCATCCATGATTGGCATATTTGATTTGCTAGTAAGTCCCTAGTACAGTGCACTAGAGGTGCCCAAGGCTGGTAAATCAAATGCTACTGGTGGACCTGCAGCACTGGTTGTGCCACCCACATTAGTAGCGCTGTAAACATGGCTCAGACCTGCCACTGCAGTGTCTGTGTGTGCAGTTTTAAACTGTAAATTCGGCTTGTCAAGTCTACCCACTTGCCAGGCCTAAAACCTTCCCTTTTCTTACATGTAAGACACCCCTAAGGTAGGCCCTAGGTAGCCCCAAGGGCAGGGTGCAATGTATGATTAAGGTAGGACATATAGGCCCTCATTATGCATTGGTGGTAAATCTGACTTACCGCCACGCCGACGGCCGCCAACATACCTCCGCCGCAACAGATTACCGCCACCCATATTATGACCCACATATAGCAATCCGTCACTATACATCCACACACACAAGTCCGCCACCCCAATGGTCAGTGATAAACTGGCGGTAGCAAAACCCACACCTTTCCGCCAACAGAACTACGCCCACAGCATTATGACCCACAAATCACCATGGCGGACATTCAATGGTGCTAAACCATTGGCGGTACACACCGCAGCACTCAAAATATACACAACCTAACAAAACTACACCACATTGGACAATTCAAACTACACACATGTGACACACATACCCACACCACACCCACACCACTATAAAACACACACCCACATTACCCACAACCCTTTACCATTACAAACAAGTGCCACAAGAGAGATAGCAAGACCACAGACAAGACCACAGACACACACCACCATCACCTATACACCATCCACGCACCCTACATCACACACCCCAATACAGCACCCCACACACCCTCACCTACACCACTCACAATGCACCCATGGCAACGCAACAACACCCCAGGTTCTCTGAGGAGGAGCTAAGGGTCAGGTGGAGGAAATCATCTTGGTATAGCCACAGCTGTTCGGAACAGAAGTGCAGCAGACGTCCATTGCTAGGAAGATGGAGCTATGGCAGAGAACAGTGGACAGGGTCAACACCGTGGGGCAGCACCCCAGAACAAGGGATGACATCAGGAATAGGTAGAACAACCTATGGAGGAAGGTGCATTCCACAGTAGCAAGACAACAACTAGCTGTACAGAGGACTGGCAGTGGACCCCCACCTCCTCCCCCCAATTAACAACATGTGAGAAGCAAGTCTTGGCAATCATGCATCCGGAGGGCCTGGCAACAGTAGGAGGACTGGACTGTAGTAAGTCAAATCTCTATTACTATCACCCCCCCTACCTGCAGGCCATCACAAACCCCCACCCTTACCATCACTCCCATCCCTTCACCATCTCCCACATACCCCACCATCACACCCCACTCATCCCAATATCAAGCCCTGCATGTAACACCAATGCATGGACATCCCTCACAGACCTGCATGGACACCCATCACTAAAGCATGCACATTAGAGAGAATCACCTAGCCCACAAAATCACTACTCACACAAGGCAAAGCTGCCAGGACAATAACAACCATACAGGGCAACACACCCATGCATTATATGACACACGGGAACTATAACACTGCATTTACATCCCCACAGGTCCCCCACCTACCGTCACCGGAGAGGAGGTGCCTGCAACTTCCAGTCCACCCCCAGAAGAGCCCCACAGTGATGACAGCAGCTCTGGATGCCTGGATCCGGATGATCAACCTGGCCCATCAGGGATCTCCGGACAGTCGGTAACCCAGGCACAGTCCCATACCACCACAGAACCTCCCCCCTCAGGAAACACCACCACAGTACCCACCCAGCGGGCCCATACCTCTGTCCCCAGGAAATGTCAATCAGCAGTGTGTCCACCACTACAGGGACCCCAGGCCACCCCACAATCACAGGACAATCAGGGCCCTGGTGTCAGTGGGCACATGGTTCAGGGGACAGAGGCACAGGACAACAGGGAAGCTGGGAGGACTGCTGTGCGACAGAGGGAGGACAGGACCAGGGAACCGACTCTCTAGGAGGCACTCACCAACATCCTGGGAGCACACCTCTATTCCCAGGAGACTATGGGCCTGATACTGGACAAGTTGCAGGAGACCCAGCGGCTGCAGGAGGGACAGTACCTGGGAATCAGGGAGGACTTGAAGGACATCAACACCACCCTGGTCTCCATTGCAGGGGTACTGGCAGACATGGCCAACACCATGAGGGAGGCAGTGGCACACCACAGGGTCCCTGACACTAGCCAAACCGATAAACAGCCTTCCACCTCTGCTGCCGCTAGTGGACAGGAGGCCCGGCCACAGGAACAACAGGCCACCAGCACCCCACCCCCTGCAGAAGCAGAACCACCCCACAAACGTTCCCTGTGATCCAGGCAGAAGCCAGAGAACATTGCCAAGACCCCCGCCAGGAAATAAGACTCTCCTGCATGTCACCCTTGTGTCCCACTCTGTCACCCTGTCCACCTTGAACTGCCATTGCTCCCCTTCCTATGCCCCCTTGGACAATGCACCTGTGTTACAAATAGACTGGACTCTATCCTGGACATTCTTCCATCATCACCCCAGCCCATTGCATATCCCGCTCTATTAATTAGCACTTAAATAAACACCATTTGAAGAAATACAAGTATGGAGTCTGTCCAATCATTTAACCATGTATTCGTTTTATCAAGCTTTAAACACTTCAATATAACTGTACAGTAATATATACATAGGAATCACCTGTAATTGGCTGCAGTCAACTCACCATGAGCGATAGTGGGGCACAATTATCTGAACATAGAGATGCCAAAGGGTACAGTGCATGGCCATAGAAGTGGGAAAATCAGCCTGCCAGTGACAATGTCAAAAACAAAACTGTCAAAGTAAAGTGTAATTACAGTGTCTTACCTGTGTGTCATTGGAAGTACTGTCGTATTATAACACTTCTGTTGTCCTCATTCTCACCCTCTGCCTCCTCATCTTCACTGTCCACAGGGTCCACTGCTGCCACACACCCATCTTCAGCCTCATCCTCCTGCAGAAAAGGCACCTAGTGACGTAAGGCAAGGTTGTGCAACATACAGCATGCCACGATGATCTGGCAGACCTTCTTGGGTGAGTAGTACAGGGATCAACCTGTTAGATGGAGGCATCGAAACCTGGCCTTCAGGAGGCCGAATGTCCCTTCTATTATTCTTCTTGTTCACCCATGTGCCTCATTGTAATGTTCCTCTGCCCTTGTCCTGGCATTCCTCACAGGGGTCAGTAGCCATGAGAGGTTGGGGTAACCAGAGTAACCTGAAAATATCGAGGGACAACTGTTAGACACACACTTACCCTTAAGGCCCACACCATACCCATACACCAATAACCCCTTGGTGGGAACCAGGGCTCACCTATTAGCCACACCTGGTGCCTCTGGAGTTGAGTCATCACATATGGGATGCTGCTATTCCTCAGGATAAAGGCATCATGCACAGACCCATGATACTTTGCATTGACATGAGAGATGTACTGGTCCGTCAGGCACACTATCTGCACATTCATGGAGTGAAAGCTCTTTTGATTTCTGAACATCTGTTCATTTCTCCAGGGTGGTACAAATGCAATATGTGTAACAACAATAGCCCCAATAATGTTGGGGATGTGTCCCATAGCCTAGAAATCAACTTTCAGTGTGTCTAAATCCTCTACCTGGGGGAAAACGATGTAGCTGCGCATGTATTTAATTAGGACAGACAATACTCTGGTCAGCACTACTGAGAACATTGGCTGAGGCATTCCTGCTGCCAAGCCCACTGTCACTTGGAAGGAGCCCCCTTACCAGGAAATGGAGCACAGATAGGACTTGCACAAGAGGGGGGATCCAGGTGGGCTGGCGCATAACAGATATCAGGTCAGGTTCCAATTAGGCACACAGCTCTGTGATTGTGGCCCTGACCAGTCTATAGGTGAGGATAATGTGCCTGTCCTCCATTGTTGCCAAGTACACCAGGGGCCTGTACACTGGGGATGTCTCCATCTCCTATTCATCTGCAGTGGTTGCAATCTAGGAGACAAACAATGAGTAGCTGGTCAGTATTCCATATTTCCAAACACTACACTGCATTGCATGTTGTGACTGTAACACAATATTGTTGAATAGGCCCAAATGGTGCCTATGTGTACTGTGACACAGTTAGATGCCTTGGCCTGCCCCCACCTGAAATGGCGTCCACCTGTCCTGTATGGAGGGCCAGGTGGAAATGAGGTAATACCGCTGACTTTGTGTGCCATTGCAGGAGGTGGTCGAAAACCGCTGTTCTACTCCTCATGGGATCCCAATGGGCCCTATGGGTTACAGTGGCCAATGGTGATCTATGCCGGAAGTGACGGTACGCACCACCACTGACATGACCGCAAATTTCTATCTGTTCACTCACTTGCTACCTGACCTTCAACAGGAGAAGACCTATACTGCAAGTGCTGCGGTGACCTGTGTCTGGAATCACCCTTGGCTTGTGTCACTGGGGAAAGGGCCCCGCCTTCACCGCTGTGGAGTTGGAGAGACTGGTGGATGGGGTCCTACCCCAGTACCGAATGCTGTATGGGCCTCCAGACCAACAGGTGAGTACACTGTGAGCACGATGAATGGGGCATGAATGCATGCAGTGCTGTGTGTGAGGGCCTCGTGTGGGGGGTTGGGGTAAGGGATCTGGGCAGTGTGCTGCATGCATGGTGGGCAATGTCTGTGCATAAGGGGATATGAGGGCTATGGTGGGCCATGAGTGTAACAGACAGGACGGTCTGACTGATACATTTTCCCATGTGTATTTCTCTGCAGGTCAGCGCCCATCAAAACAAGGGTATATTGTGTGCCATCGCCAAGGACGTGAGGACCCTGGGGGTCTACGGCATGCGGAGCATCCACTGTCGCAAACGGTGGGAGGACCTGAGATGCAGGGCACGGAAGACGGCGGAGACCTAGGAAGGAAGAGGAAAGTCTGTAAACAGCAATGGCATGGAGATAAGTCATGAGGCTGAACCAACCTCCCTAAAAACATCTGATTTAGAATCCTTGTGGCATATTTAAGAGCCCCTAGGGCCATTCTAACTCCACAAAAGTGTAATTTTTTATGCTAATTTGACGTTAGAAGGCCAAAAAAGCTTGGCCATATTTATAAAGTGGTTCAATGCATGCATAATGTATGCAAAGGGGGTGTTCCCCAGTTAGGGGGGGCAAAATAAATGGGGCAAGAAAATCTACTAGATTTCCTTGCATCATTTGTTTTGGCACTTTTAACGCCTGCTCAGAGCAGGTTTTAAAAGGGGGCATGCCACTGAATACAATGGGTCCCTATGTACTCTGCAGGAGTAGGGTCTAAGTTTTGGCACTACTCCTGCAGAGTACATCAATAGTGGCAAAAAACATTACACTACTGCCCCCTACCTTGCGCCATGGTGCGCCGTATTTAAATATGGCGCACACATGGTGGTGGTAGGGGGCACTAAAGGGCGCAAGAAAGGTGGAACTGCACTGTGCAGCACCACTTTTCTTATGTATGCCACCATAAATCTAGTCTCTTGGAACATGGTAAGATTAAGACACAAGTTAATGGACCCTGACTGGCACAAGTATGTTGACCGTTTCCATCTTTGCCTTTTTTAAGAGACTTCAGTAGTAGACCCACCATATAAGCTGGGATATAAAACCTAGCAGATTAATGCAATCCCTTCACTGAGTGGAAGACCCTTGGGGGAGTGGTTCTCTGGCTAAAAATCTCACTAAATGCTTTAGTTACTGTGCATTCTGTAGATTCGCCTGACATTTTGAGAGTAAAACTATTTACTTATAGTAAGGCTTCACTGCACTTGTTTACTGTGTACGCAAGGCCGCGGAGAAGTAACCAGGAGTCAAGGGTTGTGGAAATACTAGATAACGCCCTTAAAACCATAATGCATGAAGATACAATTATTATAGGGGCAATTTTAATTGGACCTATGAGCCAATATCTGGCTTAGAATCTATCATGTAGGACGAGGACATGGTCAGATGTATTCAACAATTAAGAGCAGGCTGATTGGTACTTTGCACAGTTGCAGCTATGCAATTGGTACACTTTACACTAGAACACTGCCTGAGAGCATATAATGGTATGATTAGTCATGATAGTTCCATTTTATACCCATTTAAAAGGGGTAGCCTTCAAGCTAGGTTAGATTACATTTTACAAAGTACAACTTCATGAGATAGGATTACTACCTTCAAAATAGACAGCAGAGAAGACAATGACAATTTCCCACTATGTTTAGTCATGGCAAGGAGTCTCCCAGAAATACGACCACCGGGCAAGGGCATAGCATCCGTACAGTCATCAATTCACAATAATCGTAGGACAGTAAAATGGCCTGTTATGTTGAATAACCTAGAAACTTTGACTAACATCTATAACATATTTTCAGATGTAATGAGCCCTTATGTTAACCATACCTCATCTGAGATATCAATACTGGAAACCCATCAATCCTTGGTTACTGCCCTTAGGCTGCACTTGACTAAGCCCCTAGCTCATAAAGAAGGGCACGCAGCAGATAGAGATTCTTTGTGTAATCCTCGGTACTCGAAGGAATGCAAAGTGACTAAGAAGTCACTACTTAAAGTCTTAAAGACCAAAAATGTAACAGCTGTGTGAGAGGCCAGGGTTTATTTTTAAAAAAGTACTAAAAGAGGAACTAGAATGACTTACTCCAAGCGGCAAAATGTAAAGATGCTTACACATTTTGAAAGATAATTGCCCATGGAAGCAAATATTTATTAACTCGCACTGAGCATTATTTGGATCCCAGTACTCGGAGCCGACACTTTACAGATCTGTTCTCTGAACTTATTGAGCGGAGCCAAGAACTGCAAAGGATTTTTAACAGTTGTGTAGATGAAGTTATGACACTTGAAAATTATTCCAGCACAGACGAAACGCTGGAGGACGCAGACGCCATTAAACCAGGCAAATCCCCTGGTCTGGACAAAATCACTGGTGACCTATTTAAACTAGCTAAAGAAGTATGGGTTCCAAATATCAATTTAATAAGTAATTCAGTGGCCCCAGGACCTACGGTTCCCCCTACATGGAAAGGGTCCACAATAATCCCAATTCACAAAAAAGGGACCACGCAAGAAACAGGTCATTATAGGCCAATTAGTCTTATAGATGTACTGCAAAAAATATATGCTAGAGAGGTACTAAGGAAATTAAGTGATTGGATGGATGATAATAACATTTTATCTGTATACCAGGCAGGGTTTGGAACCTGTGTAAGCACAATTAACCAAGTCTTCAGCCTCCTATGTATTCTGTGGAAATACACCAAACTTAGGGGGGACAAATGTACATCGCATTCCCTGATCTCACGCTGGCCTTTGACGAGTTCCAAGTGGCCCTCTATGGGCTATGCTCAAGAGACAGGGTTTACCAAATGACCTTCTAACTCAAATAATAAGATTGCACCAAGGAAACTATGCCTGAGTGCGATGGGGTATGCATGATGAACTCACGAAACCCATTCCCATCAATAGGGAAGGAAGGCAGGTGTGCATGCTTGCACCTACCCTGTTCTCACTCTACGTGAATGATGTAGTTGACCATCTCAGAAAATGCAGCCATGACTCCCCAAAGCTTTGTGGTGCCCTTGTTTCCGGCTCTAAGTTTTGCCGATGACACCATTTTGCTATCACAGATGCCCTGGGGCTTCCAAAAACTACTTGATGAATACTTACTGTACAGCAAAGGGCTTAGATATTAACACCAGCAAAACAAAGTACATGGCTGGCAAACCCAATAGAACCTTTGAGAAAAACCTCATAGTTCAAGAGGAAAAACAAGAGCGTGCATCCAATTTCAGTTCCCTTGGTGTGACATTAGATTATAGGTTATCATGACTCAGCCATAGTTGCAAAACAAAACTGGTGCTCATTCACAACTCAAGGGCTATTACTAGTAAACACCAAAGATCTAAATCTAAAACTGTCACTCCAGCCCCAAAGGTATATAAACACGAAGCTTATGCAGCAGCCTTATATGGCTGAGCTATGGGGTACAGGTGACCCAAAAAGAATCTGCTAACTGATAATAAGTGGGTTGTTGGAATGACCTATGTCAACACCATTAATACCTATGCGGTAGGATTTAAACATCAAACAAATAATACATTTAGTAGCTCTGAAACCATAGCTCTATGGCAGTTGTTCCCAAAATTTTTACTTCTGTGGACCCCCACTTTATCATTACAGGAACGCGGGGTCCCCAGTGAATCATAAATTGGAATTGGGGGACCCCCACGAGTCATTATTAGAAGCTGTGGACCTAATCTGTTAATATTATTTAATTTTCTAAGACCCCCAGACCACGGACTGGGAACCACTGCTCTATTGGATAAGACTGTGGACAATCAAAGAACTGGTGCACTACAGAGAAGGTCTTGAGGAACTATTGAAGCTTGATAGCTCCCTAACTTTTCTTTGGCTTCGATATGTCCTGACTTGGTATGGAAAGTGTGGCCTATTTTCCTACTGGAGTGAACATCACACATTCACAAATTGACACCAAACTCAAAGGTCCAACTGAAGCGTATATTCTGGGAGTATATCTTAAATGCTTTACATCAAAACTCTAAATTACGCAGACTCACAATACAATTCATCACTGTCAAGCCAAACCCAAGTTTTAAAGAGTTTCTTGATACAATCTAACCCCAGCTGGTGAAAACATTGTGGCCCTCATTACGACTGTGGCAGATGGCGATATTATGGAGAAAAGTAATGCCAACAGGCTGGCGGCACTTTTTCCCACATTGTGACATTGGAGGTTTGGCTCAAGCCAAACTGCCAATGTATCACTCCGTCCGCCATGGCGGTAACAGCCGCCGGGCTGGAGACTTCAGTCTCCAGCCAGGAGACCGTCACTAGCCCGCCTGCGGGACTATGACCCTGCCTACCACCATGTTTTTCGTGGCATCCTTACCGCCACTGCCACGAAAACCATGGCGGTAGGCACTATCAGTGACAGGGAATCCCTTCCCTGTCACTGCTAGGTGTCTTCTCCGCTCCCTCCCCCTCCCCAGATTTCTCCCCCACTTCCCCCATCCCTCTCCAGGCCCACCCTCAATATACACACACCTTCACGCACCATCACACACACTCATACACCCGCTCATACCCACATGCACCCACTCATGCATACATCCATTCACACACACATCCAAACACAGTGACATACATAAAAGCATGCACACATTCACACAACACACAATACATGCACTCACACTTCCACACATGCACACACATACCACACACAATGCATATCCGCCTTCATGCACACACACAAACATACACACACCCCCTCCCCTGTCGGAGCACACCCAACTTGCCTGATTTCAGGGGGTCCTCTGGCAAGAGACTGGATGGGGGGCTGCAGCAAGCAACAGCGTCCACCAGCAGAACACTGCCAGGCCGTATCATTGGTCATGATATGGACTGCAGCAGTCTACTAGTGTGGTGCTGCTTCTGGCAGCAGCGCCACCTTACCGCCATCCGCCTCCATGACTGCAGCCGGAATTCCGCCATCCTTTTGGTGGAATTCCAGCTACGGTCATAATATGGCGGACAGCAGGTAGCCGCGGCGACAGTCTTTTGTCGGCCATCGCCGGGGGGGCAGGTGGTTTTTACCGCCACTGTCATAATGAGGGCCTATATCTGAAATTTAGCTTTGATACCCTTCAAATTAGAGCTTTCACTACAAAATGTAAGCAGTATGAGGATACTAAAGAAGATACTAACTGCACTTTATGCACTTCAGATAGCTCTGAAAATACTGCACATATATTACTTTTTTGCAAGGCTTCTGGCACACACAAGACAAAATAGATATGACCGATTTGCAGAAACATGGGGTTTGGGAAACATGTAGAAGCCCTAAGAACTTTAAAATATGAAACAACTTCTTATGTAGTTTATGGCCTTAGCAAATATCTTCTTGTAGTTGGTTTTATTCATGGGAAGATGGGCCTGAAAGTTTAAATTGATATGAATTTATTATTTACTGGGCTAACTAATGACTGTTTTTATTTGCATTGATTGATTTTATCTGTAAGAAATTGAGCAAATATGTAATGCACTGATTTAACTTTGTGTACTTGCCTTCAATGTTTTTTTAACCGAAATAAAGCTTAATAATAATAATAAAAGAGTAATAATAATAATAATAATAATGGGAAAAGGGAAAAGGCAAAAGGAGCAATGTATATGAGAAAACACACATGTGTAAATTACTCACAAGTGTAAGTTACTTTTGTGAATAGTCACACGAGTCTTAAAGAGGAAAAGTGGTGCGAGGCACAAAAAGATGACTTTATAGAAGAGAGAAACATTTTTCAGAAAATTAACAAGTGACTAACCCTGGTGAGTTTTTTCAATGGAATGGACCATCTGCTCCTCAATGTGGTACATCTATGTAAAGCAGTAAAGAATTTGAGTAAAAAAACACATTTTTAATTTGGATACAGAATATCCTCAAACCATTAATTTGAACAAATTCTCTGTTGCAAGCTTGTCTGTCAGGATTCAGTCACTTCTCAGAGGTCAAGGCACTTGCAGGGTTTGAAAACCCTGGACAGTATAGGAGACAGGACAGTGGGAGTTCAGCTTAAGCAAACATTAATCTGCCCAGTACCTTTCCAACTGACTTACTCTCTTCTGGGTTATTCTGAACACTTCCAGGATTTTAATGGGAGACAAGTTATTTAAGCCCCTTCAAAATTAAGCATGCACCTGCCAAAGTGTCAAGCAGTTGTGATTTACTTTAGTTAACTTCCGATGCTCGGTATTTGTACCTTAGTTGATTCCTTCTTTCCCGGTTCCCCTCGGTCAGGGCTTCGTTTCCTTCATGGTTTATTAGTCATTGTGGCTGGTTTTTGTGTTCTCTGCTTATGGTTTTGAGTCTCATCTTGCAATGTGGCTATCTTCTAGCATCCTGTGTATCGTGTTTCATATGCAGGTCTGACTGGAACATGTTACATCGCCTTTCAAAAGTATAACGGATAAGCCTAATTCTCGCCATTTACTTCACAGTTAGTGCACAATCCCTTGAAGTTCCAGAAGTTATCCAGTGGAAGTCCTTAAATTGTGAACCTATTGAGACAAATTCACTAGAGAGAGAATCCAGTCCTAGTTTTCTCTTGCCCTTTTTATCCTCTTTTACTCCATTTACTCCAACAAGCGTATCATCTACTCAATACATCTGTGAAGGTTATTAGAGACACTGTTAGTTGTTAGCTGGTATAACCTGAAAATGTCTACCCTCTGATCCAGTAAATAAAAAATAATTACTTCACTCAAACAGGCCCATGTAGCTTCTAATTTCTCCTTCCATACCAAACATCTGTGATGTTTATGCATCTCAGGCCCTTTAAGAAAATCTAATCCTTTTAGGCACATATCAGGAAGGGGACATTAACATTGAGATTTTGGAGACAATGAAATTACTCAGTTAGAGTTCCATCCAACACCAGTTTTTTACAACCTCTGTGCAGTTGCCACATCCTCAGGTGCAGTTACTGCAGGAGGAGACCAATATGGTTCAGACCTGTTCAAAAACACAAAAGGTGATTGAAGGAATACTTGTAAATTGTCTAACCCACTGACAGTCACTCTAGTTAGCTTTCCAACCCATTGTATTTCACCCACTATGCCTCTCTATAAAGAGGCCTGGCTTATGCAAATCGGTACTGAAGCTGATGCTCATATGACCAGGTGATACCAAACTGCCAGGTCAGGCTTCATCCAGAAAGAAACACAAGCAATCTCCAACATTGTTAAGCCTTGTTAGTAAGTTATAGCTTAGATCCTCTGGCAAAGTGAGTAAAGGACACACATCTGGGCATAGCTTTGGCCTACTGGGATGTTACATCTAACACACAAAAATGTATGGGAGAAATGCTCCCAAAGTGTCTGAGCCTTGGCCTATCAATCTGGGTAGAATTCCAGCCCACTGCTTTTTGCCCACCATATCACTTTAGACAAAGTTCTTTGATATCACAGATATTTTTTGGGGGTCCAATATACTTGGTCCACAAATATATGATGTTACCAATATGTCTGTTGAAGAGAGGAACTAGATATTTTTCTGTCCACAAGGATCCCATCAACAATCATAGTCACAATGAAGGCCCTTTTGTGGGTGAAACCAACGGCACAGAGTCACCATTGCAGAAAAATCCAGACTTGATGGAGGTAGCGCATTTCCACAAAAGCATAATGACTGACTATGTAAAGGTACCAGTGGCAGGTCGACTGGTATATTTTGCAGACTAGTGAAAAAGCAGAATGATGCTCTTTGGATCTTTCAGATAGTAGAAACAAGGCTATTAATTACAATCCTTGCAGCCTCTTCCAAGTGCTTTTTTCAGGCAAACTCCTCTTCCAAGAGTCCAGCTCAAAAGCATACTCTATTATTTATACTCTATTACCTGGAGTGCAAAACAAAAGGACACTAAACTTCAGTGCCTATGCCCAAAAAGAGGATGGGGTTCCCTTGATTTTGTTTTCATATTAACCTTGATCTCCAACATGCAGAATTTCACATGCATATCCATCATACCGAAACCGGCCTCATCGCCGCCACCGACGACATCAGAACCTTTCTGGACAATGGCGAAACCGCAGGCCTCATCCTCCTGGACGTCTCCGCTGCGTTTGACACCGTCTGCCACCACACCCTACGCTCATGCCTCAGCAATGCAGGAATCCGCAACAAAGCCCTGGACTGGGTCACCTCTTATCTCACCAGCAGAACCCAGAGAGTCTGCCTCCCCCCATTCTGCTCGGAGGCAGCCAAAATCACCTGCATGTACACCAGGGTTCGTCCCTCAGCCTGACCCTCTTCAACATCTACATAGCCATGCTCGCTAACATCGCCCGAATCCACAACCTCAATATCATCTCATACGCCAACGACACCCAGCTGATCCTCTCCCTCACCAAGGACTCCGCCAAGACCTATCTCCATGAAGGAATGAAGGCCATCGCCAAATGGATGAAGAGCAGTTGCCTCAAACTCAGTTCCGACAAGACGGAAGTCCTCATCTTCAGCTCCACCCCCTCCGCATGGGATGACTCCTGGTGGCCTGCCACCCTCAGCGCCACTCCGACTCCAACCGACCACGCATGGAACCTAGGATTCATCTTTGACTCCTCATTACCCATGACCCAGCAAGTCAACACCATCTCCTCCTCCTGCATCAACACCCTCCACATGCACCGAAAGATCTACAAATGGACACCCACCGAAATCAGAAGAACAGTCACCCAAGCCCTCGTAAGCAGCAAACTGGACTACGGCAATGCCCTCTACTTAGGAACCATGGCCAAACTCCAGAAGAGGCTGCAACGCATCCAGAACGCCTCCGCATACCACATCCTGGACATCCCCGCCACATCACAGACCACCTGAGAAACCTGCACTAGCTCCCAGTCAAAAAGAGAATCACTTTTAAACTCCTCACCCACGCTCACAGAGCACTGCACAACACCGGACCAGAATACCTCAACAGGCGGCTCTCCTTCTACACCCCGATCCGGCATCTCCACTCCGCCGACCTCACCCTTGCAACCATCCCACGTGTCTGCAGAACTACAACCAGTGGTAGATCATTCTCGCACCTCGCCGCCAAAACGTGGAACACTCTTTCCACCTAACTGTGCCAGACCAGAATACCTCCTTATCTTCAGGAAACTTCTGAAGACCTGGCTGTTTGAGCAGTAGCAGCACCCCCCCTTCACCGTCTTCCCTCCTCGGCGCCTTGAGACTCTCACGGTGAGTAGTGCGCTTTACAAATTCCTGATTGATTGATTGATCGTTCATCTCAGACTTACCTTTGGTTTGTAGTTGGGGAAAACCGTTACCAGTTCACAATGTTAACCTTCAGGCTATCAGCTGCATCAAGTGTATTTACCACAAATTACCCACATAGAGGCCAATATTTAAATCTTTGCATACCTAAATGACTGGCTAATTTGTCCTGTGTTTTAGGTACAAGACCACACTGTTTGCTAAACACTTCAGAACTTCGGAATAATTCTGATCTTGAAGAAATCACAGATGCTCTAGTCAAAGAGCAACAGTTGTTAGGAATGCACTCCTATGTAGAGTCAGTGAAAGTGTTACTCCTAAGAGAAAGGGTGCTAAATCTACAGGCTCAACTCAAAGCTATTATAATAAGTAACTATGCATCAGCAGACTACATGCTGAGGATTCATTGGTATATAGTGGCAACTACAGTGGTGGGCTCTGGGCCAGTTTATACATGACACCCCTCCTCCATCATTTACTACATCATCAGAAACCAGACAGTCAGGATATTAATTGATAAAATTGATTCTTGTATTGGGCAAGTTAAGACAAAGCATGGGCATGTGACTGATAGAATACCAGCTGTTGAAATGGATTTTCTTTGTTGACTTTTTTACAGCAGTAATAACAATAGAATTCAGCAGGCATAGTCTATTAAAGTGGATCCTCTGGGAGCAGTGGAATTTTTGGAAGTCTCTTTTAAGTATTGAATAATACTGTAGATATCAGTCTCTGCCATGTCTGGTGGGTGAGCATTGTCTTTTCTTAGAATGTTTCCTTAAAGGTGTTTGCCTTTTCATAATGTTGTAAAAGTGGCTTCACTAGACATTTTAAGCATTTTTTATTATTTAAAAAAATGTTTTAACTATAGGCAATATTTATGTTTAGTTACTTTCGAAGAATATTATGTAATTATTTGAGAAACTGTAACTTTTACTCTTTCTTTTCTCATTTTTTTTAGGATGTAGTGTTTTCGATAGGTAAAGTTATTTTTCTTGCCTAATTGTTTTTTCAGTGAAATAATAGCTACAATTTCCTTTGTGAAAAGAGGTATAAGATATACAAAACAATTTTAGATTAATGATTTAAATGTTAGAGTTCAAGGATAATTTCATAGTTACTCAAGTTACATAATTGTTAGACTTATCTCATGCAATCGGTGCACACACACTGAGTGCACAGTACATCTTTGTACCCTTGGGGGTAGATCGGTCTATTTATTTAGGCCTACCAGATGCCAGGGATTTCTTTCTTTGTTTTTTTTTGTGTTGGGGTGCCCCCTTTAGCAAGGGTCACCCCCCAAAGGGAGCACAGAACTGCTGGCCATTTCTGCCCTGCTTGGGAGCAGATCGGCCTATTTTGTTAGGCCCATCTTTCCCCAAGGAGGGCAGAATCAACTTAGGCACCAGGGATCTTGTGTGTGTGGTTTGTGTGGGGGGGGGTGGCCCCTTTGGTAAGGGTTGCCCCTCCCAAAGGGGGGACATTACTGATGGCCATTTCTGCCCCCCTTGGGAGCAGATCAGCCTCTTTTTTTAGGCCCATGGTGCAGAATCCACTTAGGTACCACGGATCACGGATCTCGTGTGTGTGGGGGGCACATTACTGATGGCCATTTCCACTGCCCTTGGGGGCAGATCTGCCTATTTTTTTAGGAACATCTGCCGCCAAGGGAGGCACAAGCCAGGGACTTTATCTTTTCCCCTTTTATTTTTTGTCTGTTGAGGGAACACCCCTGTTAGTAAGGGTCGCCCCCCCAAAGGGGGCACAGAACTGTTGGCCATTTCTTCCCCCCCCGGGACCAGATCAAACTATTTCTTCAGGCCCATCTGCCCCCATGGGGGGCAGAATCCACTTAGGCACCAGGCATCTTGTGTGTGTGTGTTTTGTATGGGGGGGCAGCCCCTTTGGTAAGGGTTGTCCCCCAAAGGGGGCACATTACTGATGGCCATTAGTGCCCCCCTTGGGGGAAGATCGGCCTATTTTTGTAGGCCTATCAGCTCCCAAGGGGGGCAGCAGCCCCCAAGATGCCAGGGATTTCTTTCCCCTTTGTTTTTCTTTTAGGGGGCACACCCTGTAGCAGGGGTCACCCCCCAAAGGGGGCACAGAATTGTTGGCCATTTGTGCCCCCCTTGGGAGCAGATCAGCCTATTTGTTTAGGCCCATCTGCCCCCATTTGCTTTCTTTGCTGTGGCTCCTTGCGGTTTTTGCAGTCGTCGATCTGCGGTTTGCGTAGTTACATGTTTCAGGTATGTAAAAACAATTTACTCCAAAGGAGTAATGTTGCCATGCATGAATGACATGTTTGTAGGTGGTGTACTAAAAACAGAAATGTGTGTGAAATTGTCCTTAGATTTGTGCACAATGATATTTGTGTTGTTTTATGTCTAATTTGCTTTTCTTTTTTCTTTTTAGTGGGTTATCATTGGTGATTGCCGTGTTTGTGCAGAGTAGTTGCTGGTGAGTCTAGCTTTTACAGGCAAGTGAGTGGTATAGTTTTTGAGTGCATAACTCTTTTGATAAAGCCACACTTTGTTTACTACTTATTTTAGACAGTGCTGGTTATTGTTGGCACATTTGTCAAGTTGTACTTCTTAGAGAGGATCATGGCTAGCAGCAGAGTGACCGCTCAGCAGGTTGTTGGCATGCTTTTTGAGTCATCTTCTGATTGATTATAAGACTGACTCTGCATCTGAGGCAGAGGAGGAAGTGAGAGATTCTGGCAGTGAGTTTTCTGTCCGAGAGGAATCTTCTGATGAGGAAGCCACTTTGAGTGCAGATTAAGGGCCTGTTTTAGAGGAGAATAGTGCTGCAGCCTGGGGCTGAAAGGTTTCCCACTGGAAAACCTGACACCTGGGTTGCCCCAAACATTGAGCAGCCACAGTTGCCTGCCTTTACTGGTCTCCCAGGGTGTAGCATAAATACAGAAATCTTTTTGCCTGTCAATTTCTTTGAGTTGTTTATGGACGATGTATTTTTGGAAGAGATTGTTGAGCAGACTAATTTGGTTGTGGATCAGTATTTGAGGTATAGGGTTGCGAGACTTAGGCCTCAGTCTAGAGCTACCAAGTGGATCTTCACAAATCTGGATGAGATGAAGGTTCTTGGGTTTGACTTTTTTGATGGAGTTAATAAGGAAGCAGTCACTGGCTTCTTATTGGTCTACTAGTCCCTTGATGGAAGCAGCTATATTTCCTGCAACCATGACTCGTAATCAGTATTTGCTTCTTCTTCGGATTCTGCATTTTGTTGACAATGCTTTAACCTTGCCACAAGATCACCCGGATTGTGACCGTCTATTTAAGATTAGGCCTGTCATGATCATTTTGTAGATCAGTTTCCAGAGGTGTATGTTCCATGCAAAGAAATGTGTGGACGGGTCTTTGGTACTGTTCAAGGGACGTTTGTTTTTTAAGCAGTACATTCCTAGCAAGAGGGCATGATATGGAATTAAATTGTATGTGCTGTCAGAAAGTAGTACAGGATATGTGTATAACTTCCAGGTCTACACTGGTAGGGATTCCAGTATTGACTCTCCTGGTTGTCCGCCCACTTATGGAGTTAGTGAGAAAATTGTGATTGTGTGAGAACTTGGTAGACAACTGTTTACAAAGGTCACCATTTGTACGTAGATACATTCTGGAGTGCAGTTGTTTAAGGAATTTTTCAGAGTGGACACTGTTGCTTGTGCCACAATCCTTTCTAACCAGAAAGGCTATCCAAGGGAGCTTGTCTGTAGAAAACTTGAGAGGGGACAGTGCAGTGCCTTGCTTAATAGTGAGCTGCTAGCTCTGAAATTTGCAGACAGGAGGGATGCGTACATGCTAACTACCATCCATGATGAAAGTACTTCCCCTTTGACTGTTTGGGGTCAGGTTGCAGAAGTATGCAAACCTGAGTGCATTTTGGACTACAATAAGCACATGGGTGGTGTTAATAGAGTAGATCAGAGGTTGGAACCTTACACTGCTCTTCGTAAGTCTTATGTGTGGTACAAAAAGTTGGCCATCCATTTGTTTCATTTGGCTACTGTTAATGCCTTTACTGTGTTCAAGGATTGTTCCCCTGAGTCAAGGATGAAATTTGTTCAATTTCAGACGTCAGTGATAGAGAGCCTTATTGTGGCGGAATAGGCAAGAGTTCCTAGAGTAGCAGTGGTGAAGGATGTTGGTAGATTGAAAGACCACCACTTTTCTGATCACATTCCTCCCACTCCCAAAAAAGACTTGCCCACTAAGAAATGTACAGTCTGTGCCCGAAAAGGTATCCAGAGGGAGAGCCGGATGTACTGCCCGGACTGTCCGTCAAAGCCTGGGTTGTGTGTGGCTGGCTGTTTTGGTAGTTATCACACACAGACGAATTACTGGGAACTACTGTGAGCACAAACTGACTTTTGATTTTTTCATATGTTCAGTTTCAGGGTTGGTATTACTATCATGTATTCAGTTAGAGCTTTTGTGTTTGTAGTTTTGTACTCATTTATAATTAGTAAGTGGTTTCTTTGTTGTTTAAAAACAAAAAAAGTGATGGTGGTGTTCATGGGGTGGCACTTGGTTGGGGGTGTGTGTGGAGTGGCGCTTGGCTGGAGTGTGCATAGGGTGGCGCTTGGCGGACAGTGTATATGGAGTGGCGCTTGGCTGGCAGTGTGCGTGGAGTGGTGCATCTCTGGTGGTGTGCGTGGAGTGGCGGTTGGCTAGTGATGTGCATGTGGGGGCGCTTAGCTGGCGGTGTGTGTGGAGTGGCATTTGGCTGGCGGTGTGTGTGGGAGGTGCTTTGCTGGCAATGTGCGTGGAGTGGCACTTGGCTGGTGGTGTGCATGGCGTGGTGCTTGGATGGAGGTGTATGTGGCGCGGCGCTTGGCTGGCAGTATGCATGGGTGGCACTTGGCTGGCACGGTGTGTGGAGTGGCGCTTGGTTGGCAGTGTGCATGGAGTGGCACTTGGCTGGTGGTGTGCGTGGATTGGCACTTCGCTGGCAGTGTACGTGGGGTAGCGCTTGGCTGGCAGTGTGCATGGAGTGGCGCTTGGCTGGCGGCACCAGCCAAACACTAGTCCATAAACTCCCATCAGCTCATGTGATTGCTGTATCTGGCATGTGGGCGTATGAAATTGATGGGCCCTTGAGTGGTGGTGTCTGTCGATTCGAGTGTTGTAATGTGCTGGCTGTAGGAGGTTGGCCTGGCTTGTAGTGGGTACCAGAGGTACTTACACCTTGTGCCAGGTCCAGTTATACCTTATTAGTGTAGAAGAGGTGTTTCTAGCACCTTAGGCTGATAGAAGGTAGCTATGGCAAAGCAGCTTAGGCTGAACTAGGAGACATGTAAGGCTCCTACTATACCACTGGTGTCATATGCACAATATCATAAGAAAACACAATACACAGATATACTAAAAATAAAGGTACTTTATTTTTATGACAATATGCCAAAAGTATCTCAGTGAGTACCCTCAGTATGAGGATGAGAAATATACACAAGATATATGTACACAAACCAAAATTATGCAGGTTATAGCAAGAAAAGTAATGCAAGCAGTGTAAAGTTACAATAGATTGCATTAGGAGCACATAGGTATAGGGGCAACGCAAACCATATACTCCAATAGTGGAATGCGAACCACAAATGGACCCCAAACCTATGTGAGCTTGTAGAGGGTCGCTGGGACTGTGAGAAAACAGTGAGGGTTAGAAAAATAGCCCACCCCAAGACCCTGTAAGGTAGGTGTAAAGTGCACCTACAACCCCCAAAGAGCTCAGAAGTTGTGAGAGGGGGATTCTGCAAGGAAAACCAACACCAGCAATGCAACAACAGTGGATTTCCGGACCTGAGTACCTGTAAGACAAGGGGACCAAGTCCAAGAGTCTCAACAGTGTCGAGAGTGGGCAGGAGCCCAGGAAACGCCAGCTGAGGGTGCAAGGAAGCTGCCACTGGATGAAGAAGCTTGGTGTTTTTTGCAAGAACAAAGAGGTCTAGGAACTTCCCCTTTGTAGGATGGATGTCCCACGTTGTGAAGAAGCTTGCAGAGATGTTCCCACGCAGAAAGACCACAAACAAACCTTGCTAGCTGCAAGGGTCGCGATTAGGGTTTTTGGATGCTGCTGTGGTCCAGGAGGGACCAGGATTTCGCCACTTGGATGAGGAGACAGAGGGGGCGCCCAGCAAGTCAGGGAGCCCTCACAGAAGCAGGCAGCACCCGCAGAAGTACCTGAACAGGCACTTGGAAGAAGAGTGAACCGGAGTCCACGCGAAGTCACAAAAGGGAGTCCCACGACACAGGAGGAAAACTCAGAAGGTTGGGCACTGCAGGTTAGAGTGTCGGGGACCCAGGCTTGGCTGTGCACGAAGGAAATCCTGGAAGAGTGCACAGGAGCCGGAGCAGCTGAAAATCATGCGGTACCCAGCAATGCAGTCTAGCATGGGGAGGCAAGAATTTACCTCCACCAAATTTGGACTGAAGAGTCACTGGACTGTGGGAGTCACTTGGATAGGGTTGCTGAGTTCCAGGGACCATGCTCGTCGTACTGAGAGAGGACCCAGAGGACCGGTGATGCAGTCTTTTGTTGCCTGCGGTTGCAGGGGAAAGATTCCATCGACCCACGGGAGATTTCTTCAGAGATCCTGGTGCAGAGAGGAGGCAGGCTACCCCCAGAGCATGCACCACCTGGAAACAGTCGAGACAGCCGGCAGGATGAAGGGATACAAGGTTGCTAGTAGTCGTCTTGCTACTTTGTTGTGGTTTTGCAGGTGTCCTGAGCAGTCAGCGGTCGATCCTTTGGCAGAAGGTGAAGAGGGAGATGCAGAGGAACTCTGGTGAGCTCTTGCATTCGTTATCTGGTGAGATCCCCAAAGCAGAGACCCTAAATAGCCAGAAAAGGAGGTTTGGCTACCTCGGAAGGAGGATTGGCTACCAAGAGAGGTAAGAGCCTATCTGAAGGAGCCTCTGACGTCACCTGCTGGCACTGGCCACTCAGAGCAGTCCAGTGTGCCACAAACACCTCTGGTTCCAAGATGGCAGAGGTCTGGGACACTGGAGGATTTCTGGGCACCTCCCCTGGGAGGTGCAGGTCAGGGGAGTGGTCACTCCCCTTTCCTTTGTCCAGTTTCACGCGAGAGCAGGGCTGGGGGATCCCTGCACCGGTGTAGACTGGCTTATGCAGAGATGGGCACCATCTGTGCCCATCAAAGCATTTCCAGAGGCTGGGGGAGGCTACTCCTCCCCAGCCTTCACACCTATTTCCAAAGGGAGAGGGTGTTACACCCTCTCTCAGAGGAAATCCTTTGTTCTGCCTTCCTGGGCCAGGTCTTCCTGGACCCCAGGAGGGCAGAAACCTGTCTGAGGGGTTGGCAGCAGCAGCAGCTGCAGTGGAGACCCCGGAAAGGCAGTTTGGCAGTACCCGGGTTCTGTGCTAGAGACCCGGGGGATCATGGAATTGTCTCCCCAATGCCAGAATGACATTGGGGTGACAATTCCATGATCTTAGACATGTTACATGGCAATGTTCGGAGTTACCATTGTGACGCTATACATAGGTAGTGACCTATGTATAGTGCACACGTGTAATGGTGTCCCCACACTCACAAAGTCTGGGGAATTTGCCCTGAACGATGTGGGGGCACCTTGGCTAGTGCCAGGGTGCCCACACACTAAGTAACTTTGCACCCAACCTTCACCAGGTGACTTATCAGTTACTTAAGTGCAGTGATAAATGGCTGTGAAATAACGTGGACGTTATTTCACTCAGGCTGCACTGGCAGGCCTGTGTAAGAATTGTCAGAGCTCCCTATGGGTGGCAAAAGAAATGCTGCAGCCCATAGGGATCTCCTGGAACCCCAATACCCTGGGTACCTCAGTACCATATACTAGGGAATTATATGGGTGTACCAGTATGCCAATGTGAATTGGTAAATGTAGTCACTAGCCTGTTAGTGACAAATTTGGAAAGCAGAGAGAGCATACCCACTGAGATTCTGGTTAGCAGAGCCTCAGTGAGACAGTTAGGCATCACACAGGGAACACATACATATTGGCCACAAACTTATAAGCACTGGGGTCCTGGCTAGCAGGGTCCCAGTGACACATAACAAACATGCTGACAACATAGGGTTTTCACTATGAGCACTGGGCCCTGGCTAGCAGGATCCCAGTGAGACAGTGAAAACACCCTGACATATACTCACAAACAGGCCAAAAGTGGGGGTAACAAGGCTAGAAAGAGGCTACTTTCTCACACTGGGCCCGTGGCTGGCGGCGTGAATGGTCTTGTGCATGTCATGTATGATAGGTGTGTGACTAGACTGTAAAGCGGTTGGTGCCTTGTCGCAGCTTTACAGCTCACGAGCTGTGAGTCATTGGTTCAGTTTTTTCAGTTATTAACAGTGCATTTCATTTTTGTAAAATCTCTTGTTAATAAAATTTGATCTACTGAACCATCACTCACCCTCGTGCCAAATTCAACCAGTATGTGTGGTAAAAATGACAAACCTGCTCCTCTGTAATCAGGCATCGCAGCACACCTGTGACACATTAGGTGTCTTGGGTGGGACCTCGATGATGAAGCAGGCTTCCAACTTGGTTGGTGTATGAGGGGTCTTTTTAACATAACCTAAGTATGTTTCTTTTCACAATTTTAGTGTTTGGAACATCACAGAAGTACGTGAACACATCAAAATGATCTATTACAAAACTACCTGTGTTTGGGGGGGCACCTACGTTTTTGGTCCCAGAGGCGGCCTTCATCTAGGGAAACCTTCCAAATCCAGACATTTTTCAAAACTAGACACGTGGAGGAGTCCAGGGCGGTGTGGCTTTTGTGGATCCCCCCAAATTGCCTTACCAAGACTCCTCTGCAAACCTTAAAATGTGCTTAAAAAAGCATATTTTCCTCACTTTTCTTTCTAGGATCACCGCTCCGGCAAAATTGTCCTACCACCCAATGTTCCCCTCAGTCTCCCAAGTAAAATGATACCTCACTTGTGTGGGTCCCCATAGCAGAGTCAGCCTAAAGATGTATCAAAGAAAAATATGTGCTCATCAACTTGCTGTGCTATCTTAATCGCTACATGTTTTTGGCCTTTTTGTGTTACAGGCATCTGGGCCACCTACACAAGTGAGGTATTATTTTTATCAACAGGCTGAGGGGAACATTGGGTGGTAGGAAATTTATACCGGCACGGAGATCCTACAAAGAAAAGGAGGAAAATGTGATTCTTTTTGGCTATATTTGAGGTTTGCAGAGGAGTCTAGGTAAGAAAATGTTGGGTATCCACGCAAGCCACACATCCATGGACTCTTCCGGGTGTCTAGTTTTAAAAAATGTCTGGGTTTGGTAGGTTTCCTTAGATGACTGCCACACCTGGGACCAAAAACGCAGGTGCTCCACCTTGCAAAAACAGGTAGTTTTGTAATAGATCATATTTATTTGTCCACATTGTTTTTTAGGGCATTTCCTGTCCAGGGCACTAGGCCTACCCACACAAGTGAGGTACCATTTTTATCGAGAGCCTTCGGGGAACACTGGGTTGAAGGAAATTTGTGGCTCCTCTTAGATTCCAGAACTTTCCATCACCAAAATGTGTGGAAAAAGTGTTTTGTTTGCCAAGTTTTGAGGTTTGCAATGGATTCTGGGTAACAGAACCTGGTGAGAGGCCAACAATTCACCCAATTCTGAATTCCCCTAGGTGTCTAGTTTTTCGAAATGCCCAGGATTGGTAGGTTTTCCTATGTGCCGGCTGATCTAGAGGCCAAAATCCACAGCTAGGCACTTTGTTAAAAAACAGGTCAGTTTTGTTGTGTTTAGGGGCATTTCCTGTCGTTGGCACTAGGTCTACAAACACTAGCGAGGTACCATTTTTATTGGGAGCCTTGGGGGAATGCTGCGTGGAAGGAAATTTGTGGCTCCTCTTAGATTCCAGAACTTTCCATCACCGAAATGTGCGTAAAAAGTGTTATCTTTTGCCAAATTTTGAGGTTTGCAAAGGATTCTAGGTAACAGAACCTGGTGAAAACCCCACAAGTCACCCCATTCTGAATTCCCCTAGGTGTCTAGTTTTTAGAAATGTCCAGGTTTGGTAGGTTTTCCTAGGTGCCGACTGAGATAGAGGCCAAAATCCACAGCTAGGCACTTTGCAAACAACAGGTCAGTTTCCTTTAGGAAAATGTGACATATCCACATTGTGTTTTGGGGCATTTCCTGTCATGGGCACTAGGCCTACCCACACATGCAAGGTACCATTTTTATTGGGAGACTTGGGGGAGTGGTGGGTGGAAGGAAATTTGTGGCTCCTCTTAGATTCCAGAACTTTCCCTCACCGAAATGTGTGGAAAAGTGTTTTTTTTTGCCAAATGTTGAGGTTTGCAAAGGATTTTGGGTAACAGAACCTGGTGGGAGCCCCACAAGTCACCCCATTCTGAATTCCCCTAGGTGTCTAGTTTTTAAAAATGTCCAGGTTTGGTAGGTTTTTCTAGGTGCCGGCTGAGCTAAAGTCCAAGATCCACAGCTTGGCACTTTGCAAAAAACAGGTCAGTTTTCTTTAGGAAAATGTGATGTGTCCACGTTGTGTTTTGGGGCATTTCCTGTTGCGGGCACCGAGCCTACACACACAAGTGAGGTACCATTTTTATTGGGAGACTTGGGGAAATGCTGGGTGGGAGGAAATTTGTGGCTCATCTTAGATCCCAGACCTTTCCATCACCGAAATGTGAGGAGAAAGTATTTTTTTTGATACATTTTGAGGTTTGCAAAGGGTTCTGGGTAACAGAAACTGGTGTGAGCCCCAAAAGTCACCCCATTCTGAATTTCCCTAGGTGTCTAGTTTTTAGAAATGTCCAGGTATGGTAGGTTTTCCTAGGTGCTAGCTGAGCTAGAGGACAAAATGCACAGCTAGGCACTTTGCAAATAAAACAGGTCCGTTTTCTTTGGGAAAATGTGACGTGTCCATGTTGCATTTCCTGTTGCGGGCATTAGGCCTACCCACATAAGTGAGGTACCATTTCTATCGGGAGACTTGAGGAAACACAGAATAGCAGAACAAGTGTTATTGCTCCTTGCCTTTCTCTACATTTTTTCCTCCCAAAAGTACGACAGTGTGTAACAATGACATGTGTTTGAGAAATGCTCTGTAATTCACAAGCTTGTATGGGGACCCTTTCAGCTGTTATTTTCTGTAGAAAACCTTGTAGGAGCTACACAAATGACCCCTTGGTGAATTCAGAATTTTGTCTACTTTTCAGAAATGGTTAGCTTTCTGGGATCCAGCATTGGTTTCATACCCATATCTGTCACTAACTGGAAGGTGGCTAAAAGCACAAAAAATAGTAAAAATGGGGTACGTCCCAGTAAAATGCCAAAATTGTGTTGAAAAAAGTGGTTTTCTGATTCAGGTCTGCCTGTTCCCGAAAACTGGGAAGATGGTGATTTTAGCACTGCCAATCCTTTGTTGATGTCATTTTCAGGGAAAAAAACATAAGTCTTCTTATGCAGCCCATTTTTTCCCATTAAAAAAAAGAAAATTCTGTATTTTGGCTAATTTCATGGTATCCTTCAGGGGCATCTACAAACTCTGAAGGCCTCTAGAATCCCTAGCATGTTGGAAAAAAAGAAATCAAATTTGGCTTGGGTAGCTTATGTGAACAAAAAAATATGAGGGCCTAAGCTCGAACTGCCCCAAATAGCCAAAAACAGGGCTTGCACCTGGGGGGGGGGGGTCAGGGGGGAGGCCTGGCAGCGAACGGGTTAAAAGGAAACCCTCAAAATATGATACTGTGATATTAAATATTTTGGACATGATATTTTTGTATTTTAATATTTTAATATAGCAATATTTCTGTTGACAATATTCTGAAATACAACTTTTCCCTCTGAAATATTTTTAACATACAATTTGTCAACATCAAGGCAGTACGCGCTCTATTGGCGACTAGAATGCAAAAACCCAGCACTCTCAAAACAACTTAATTTATGCATTGTGCTGATATGTGGTTGTTTAACCTTTTGCATTGCAGAGTTCAATCCTGAAGACTTATTTTTAATGTGCTTACAAATGCTGTTCATTTGCAATGTATTGCTGCAGGCTTTCAGAGTGTGTTAGGGTGTGGTCCCGTTCCAGGGCCTTCTAGAGACTCTCCCAGCAACATGCCTGGGTGTGGTTGTGGGCTGGGCCAAGACTCTATAAAAAGGAGCCAGCCCAGCTCCAAGTGCTCACTATTCAGAGGTCCCGGTGCAGAGCAGCAGCTTCTTCCTGAGCTCCTGTCCCGGCGGCCTCTTGGATCTTCCAGGCTTCTGCCTTTCATTCTTCATTGGTGATCATTGTTCCAGGCGGTAAGATGGTGGTTGGACTGTCCCGACACCGTTATAGAGAATTTTCATATTCTTGGTTTAATTCTTCAATGATTAACGGATTACTTGCGCGCTACCATTTCTTGACATTTATATGGTAGTTTACAAATCAGCAAGACGCGCAATTCGTTTCATAATGATTTTATTTAGTTATTCATTGTGCGCTGTTATTTCTTGACATTTGCATGGTGGCTTAATATTCGGCAAGACGCGCAATGAGTTTTATGGTGTTTTAACTTTGTTGTTCATTGCGCACTACCATTTCTTGACATTTACATGGTGGCTTAAGAATCGGCAAAAGACGCTCGATTCGTTTCATTCTACTTTGATCTTGTTATTCATTGTGAGCTGTTATTTCTTGGCATTTACATAGTGGTTTACGAATCGCCAAGACGCGTGATTCGTTTAATGATGATTTGACTTTGATATTCATTGCGTGCTACCATTTTTGGCATTTTACATGGTGACACTCAAGTCGGCAAGATGCACGATTCTCTCCTCGAGTTTAATTCATGTTCTTTATTGTATGCCACTATTCTAAGATATTTATCATGTAATATTCGAGTTGACAAGTTATGTGATTTGTTTTCCTGCGTCCATATTGTGTTATTCATGGTGCACAATCCTTTTATGGTGTTTATTATATATATACATATATATATATATATATATATATATATATATATATATATATATATATATATCTACAACATGCGCAATTTGTGTTGAAACATTTTAAGAGAACACAGAAGATCAGAGTTTCTAGATGCAATATTGTATGGTCCTAGTATGCATTCTCAAAAAAGGATTTATATGACTGGTTTAAAATTTTGTCAGAATGTTTTTCTGATTCTCATGTAAAGGAAAGTACTTGAATAAGAAAGTTTTCATTTAATTCATCTTGATTCCCTTACAGGTATCCGGCCATCTAGAAACTTAGTCATTTTAAACTTAATTCTTAGATTGTTCATGTTTTCAGAATGAATATGCATAGAATCATAGTCTAGTATTGATTTCAGGAGATATAATTTTCATATTGTGTGTTCTAACCTTTTTCTTACTACAGGTCTCCTTCCCAGCTGTTCCCTTCCTAATCCCCTCTTCCCCTCTTGAACTCTCTTAGCCTCTGTGATTTATCTATCAGAGTCTTGGAGCTGCTCAGTGTTGGACGTGTTGGGAACGTGCGCAGACCCCGAGGATCTGGTGACTCTGACACAATTGCAGTGTATTTGCAATGCTAGTATTGGAGCCTTTCACGGCCCTCTGATTGGTGATTTTTTATCATCTATTTCTGCTTTATAAATGTCTGTGGGTCAGCATCACTATCATCGAAATAACTGTTGATTCAACTGAAACATCTGTATTGGGTGCTTATTCTTCCTGACTTGCTACTCAAATGGATACATCAGACTTGTGCCTGACATTGATAATTAACTAGATATAGAGAAAATGTGCTGCATGTAGTACATTACTTATGAACCACAGAGGGTAACCCAAAAACCCGACCAGGCTGGGTAGAAGATAATCATTACATACAACAATGCCCTAACGGGGAAAGATCGACAAATTATTTATACATCATACGGCAACATAGGTGAAAGCAAAAAACTATTTATTCATATAAATATATATATATTCATTTATTTACGTATACATAAATATCAATTTAATATATTCATCCTATATGGACAGCCCATCTACTAAAACAACACACCGAAGGACAGATAGTGTGAGAAAAAGTGCTCGTGATAGATAGAAAGAATAATAATACATATTCCAGTGAATCAAAAACCTATATAAAAAACATTAAAACCAGTCAGTTGGTTCTTTTTTGTTTGCTGCATTAACTCCATTCCAAATCCTCAGAGAGTCTAAATCAATTCCTTCAATCCTCCAAAGATCCTATGCAGAGACCAATCCATACTATGATATATCCATCGACGTTTCGACCCCTCTATATCTTGGGCCAAATCCCAGCTCCACAATGGGTCTTCTTCAGGACTAGTACAATGGGAGTCCCTAAAACACCATAACAACTCAATCAAAAACCATCACTAATATCCTAACCACCTATATTGTCTAACGAAATTAATCAAAACTTACCTTACCTATTATCCTCAAATTTCTTCACTTCCTTTACTTGTCTATTTATGAGGAGATCACATCTAAAATAATAAACCACATGTCACCATTTAACATCACAAGAACAACTCAATCTATCATACTCAAACCCTTACAAATAAGAAACCAACAGAAAAACCAGCTACTCACCTGATTTTAAATTATCATTCCTCCTCATATACCAGGTCACCAATCAAATCCAATACACCGTAAAAAGATTAACCAAACACAACACATTATCACATAGCGCTAAATAAATACCAATATCAATCACTAAAGCTTGATACAATATCCTCTAATTCCCTCACTTATTATTACCACTCAATAAATATTCATATAATATCCTCTTTATATATTTTACAACAATCATTAAAACCTTATAATACATACCAACCATCCCATTCCTACACATCCCATATTACTAAATAATCAATCACAACATCTCATGTTACACTCTAAGGTAACAAGCCTCTCCATATTGCTCCCCATATGCAGACAAGCAAGCCCTCATATTATAACTATATATCCTTCTTTATATTGACATCCAATAACTTCTCAAAACAATTCCCAAAACCTCACAGAACTTATACATCTCCCTCTTACGCCGAACCACATTTTACCTTCATTCATGTGTGAGCTTTCTGAAGACTGAGCGTTCGCAGAGCAAACCGGAGAGGGTTGTTACCTTGGAGTATAACATGAGATGTTGTGATTGATCATTCAGTAATAAGGGACACTGCTGGATCTGAGGAAGAAGAGAAGAGGACTGGGCTTGCTTTCTATGACCTGAAAGGTAGCCTAAAGGACAGGACCTGCACCAGTGTATAATTCTGAACAAATAATTGGACTTCATTGGTCATAAGGCTGACCTCCTGTTCAAGTTCCAGGGATACATAAGCTACAAGAGGCAATTTCCTTCAAGTACCCAGTTAACCAGTGGTAACAGGACCGGGACTGGAAACTGTTCTTGCCTCTGTCTCACACTATGTGAGTTGTTAAGTGGCATCCTTGAGGTCCTTGGGGGCTTTCGAAGAATACAGCTTTGCTGGATTAGGACACAAAGGACTGAGGGCCTGATTTAGATCTTGGCGGCAATAGCCCTGCCATTGACTTTTCGACTAAAAACCTGTCTGCCGCCATCACAGTCTGCCTTTCATATTTAGATATTAGCAGGCCCATAGGCAAAAGACCGCCAACAGTCTGCCGTCACCACCAAGAGTCACTGCCTGCGCTGATGGTGCATAGGCAGCTGGTAGCAGGACTCCAGCCCCTTTTCCCACCTAACCAATCATAT
Organism: Pleurodeles waltl; assembly: GCF_031143425.1. NCBI lineage: Eukaryota > Metazoa > Chordata > Amphibia > Caudata > Salamandridae > Pleurodeles > Pleurodeles waltl. The sequence continues at coordinate 395,658,852 of NC_090451.1, forward strand.
GCATTCCTGGCTATGCATCTGTGAAGGTTAAACCTCCACACCTGTGTTGGCAGATTGAGAGGGATAAAAGGATGAAACTCACCTTTGTTTGAGTTTCTAAATGTTCCAACAGCATGAACCCGGTCATACAAGCTCTACCATTGTTGCTGTGCCTCGACCAAGAGGAAAATCAACCCTGTCATTCCTGGAACAGAGGGTAAGTCACTATTGTACTTGTCATCCTCTGAATTGTTGCTGTACAGTAGCCCTGGACTCAAGCTTGTTTATCAAAGGTTTTCCAACAACAGTACAATGATGTGCATTGCATATGTCTGTAATGTCATACTTAGAAAAATGTTTAAAAACACACCTCAAAATATCAGCAGTACCCACCATTTTGGCACTACTGCCTTCATGGCAATGTACACCTATACCATAAGTCACAGCAATCCCAAATAAAAATGTGCCTAAACAGGTATGTGCAGGAATGTCCCCTAACTAACATATTTAATACATAAATAGTATCCCCAATAGGAACTACTCAATTCCATGATACTGTGGCAATTGCAATACAAAATACTAAAGGGGGTGCAGACAGAACATACAACCAGTTTGGGTTGGGAGATAGACGGAGTGTCAGCGGCTGCTATGCATGTGTCTGTTGAAGGTGTGGGCGACTGAAGGTCTGCTGTATATGTTGTATGTTATGCTTTGTGTTTTTTACTGGTTGTCTATTGTGTGGGTGAGTGTGGGTATTGGTGTTCAGTAAATGTGTGTTTTGTGGTGTGTGTGGGTGTGCTGGTGCCTGTGTGAATTGTGGTAGGTGTAGTGAATGTGGATGTGCTGCTGGTGGTGTGTGTGGGTATTTGTGTAGTGATGGGAGTGCTGGTGATATGTGTTGGTGTTGGAAAAAAATTGGGTGAGTTGTCTGCAGGTGTGCTGGAGATGGGTGTGGGTTTTGGTGCAGCGGTGGGTATGGTGTCTGCAGGTGTACTGGTGGTGGGTGTGTGTGTGTGTGTTGTGGTTGATGTGGTATCTGTGGGTATGCTTGTGGTGGTGGTGGTAGGATGTGTGTGGTGTCTGCATGTGTGTGTCTGTGTTTCTTAGTATGTCAGTGTGAGGATGTGCTGATTGTGGTCATTGTAGTAGATGTATGCAAATGTTTGAGTGTACTTGGGCTAGGGCTGGGTGGAGGGATTTTGGATGGGGAAGGGGTGGGAGCCTGGCACGAGGTTGAGGGGGGGAGGGTGTGCTCAGTGAGGAGACCAGACCCTGGAATGAATGCTGTAGGCCAGAAAGGCATGGTGAATGCTATCAGCATCTGGGTATTCTGGCTGGCCAGCCCCTGGATGACATTCAAAAGTACGGTCTGGCCAACAGCGATAGTCCTTAAAAGATCTACAGCCTTCTGATAGAGCACAGCCTGGGACACCTGCCTGGCTGAAGGTGTTGGCGCGTCAGACCTTAATAAGTAAACTTACAAGGGGACGCGAATAGGTCGATTAACCTTTTGACTCGCAATTAAGATGTTCCCATGATATCTCCAGTACATGCAGATCAATAACCAACAACCAATCAGTAACATTAATAATCAATGATAATCAATAGCATTAGTAATAAATTGGAGTCAGTAATTATCACACATCATGACCTTTCAGTCATGAATAACCACAGCTTTTAGTAAAAGTTAGAATATTTATTTCCCTATATTAACAATGCTAATGTCACGTAAAATAATCTCAATATCAAATCATAAACATATAGAAACAACACTGGTTGGAATCTATGAAGGAAACACAATCTTATCAAAGCTTTAACAATTACACATTCTAAAGTTACAGTGCAAATTAATAGCAAGAACAATTGTGCAAACAATATCACATACATTTAGATTCAGCAAAGGAAAGACATAAAACATTACTCCATATAGCAAACTTCATTAGTGAGGATCCTAACTAACACCAGATTAGAATTAGCATGTTTGGCTTCATGGAAAACAATTTAGTCAACACAAATTTGATAAAAACATCTAACTACGGCTCTATCAAAAATAGCGCAGTTGGTACCTAGAAACAAAAGCAAATAGACATAGCACGCAACATCAGTGATAGTATACCTCTCCTCAATTGGATCAGCAAGCTAAGATAGTTTTCGTCATCAGGACATCAGTTCGGTCAGCAAGGCATCAGGATTCAGGATCAAAGTTCAGAAAATGCAGTCTTTAAGCAGTAAATTTAAGCACATCTCTCTTCATGACGCTCAAGAAATAATGGAGGTGGCAAAAGGCAAAAGCACAATGGCTTGTCTTCACTCAGTGCAGTCCGGCTAAGTTAAATTTCCTAAAACTACTTACCAAGTCCCTATTGGTCAAGAGATTTGCATGTTCACACTTTGTCCAATAAAACTAAAACTTCAAATCTACAGTTTCTACTAATACACGGTTCACATGTCGATGATTGGCTCCTCTTGTCCCGTTCTCATCATCAGGCTCGCCAGGTAACAATATTGTTGCAGCTTATACTCCAGTCAGTATGGTCATTGTTCTCTCCTGAGAAAGCCACTCTTACACGCATTACACTTACAATGTTACATTTAACAAGAACAGCATCTTCTAGCAAGCAGTTCTAATGAGAAAAACTTTTAGCTACAAGCACATTTGGACAGCACAGTGGAAAATCACAATTTAATTTTCTAAGCAGATACTTTATTGATCGGTTTAGAAATACAGCTTGAAATGAGGTCGTGCAACTAGGCCAAGACCTCCGCTAAGTTAAGGTCTACAATTAATAAACCTAAGACATAATGCATAACCCTTAATATGATGTACTATTACATTAATCAAACATAAGCCCCATATTTCATATTAATAAGCCATTAATAAGCACACTTTGTAAACATTGACGGCCACTCAAGTAGACGCATTTTCAAATGTGTGCGTTCTTTTTCTCTACATTATTACATTTTCTACGCAAACCCATTACTCAGAATACATGAATATTCATTAATATTTTTTATTAAAACACCTGCTCTAACAATCCCTCCTCTGATGACTCAATGTGTCATCACACTAAACTATCACTTAGAAATTTTTGCATCAGCTAAAATTCTGTAATTTCAACCCCTCTCAAATCTTTGTTCCCATTTCAAATTTTTCCTAAACAATTTTTCCCTTTTCTTTTCTTCCATCATCTGATTATTCTTCACCTTTTTTAATGTAATACTTTTACACAATTTACACAATCCCCATATTCCAATTAGGTAAGTCACAATAATTAATATCTTCTGTATTTTTTTCAATAAAATTTCTTTCCTAATGTTGCTGAGCCAATTTCCCACTGAGGAAAACCCTCTGCCAACTTTCACCCATACACCTGGTTCGTTCAATTCTTTCAAATCAGGACTTTCATTAGTCAGATTACTAAGTAAGCTTCTAATTTATTTACTATTATCAGGAATTAATGAACAGTAATGCCTAGAATTAAGCATTTTACAAACTCCACTATCCTTCGCTAAAAGAATGTCTAAAGCAAGGTGATTTTGAAGAGTCATAGCTCTTTCAGAAGCTCGTTCAGCATCTATAAGTAGTATGGCTCCTGAAAATTTGTCAGCATGTTATCCACAATAGTAGTCAACTTATGAATCTTTATCGAATTGAGAACAACTCCCACTGAAGGAATTATTGCTCCAAATATATCTCCTGCAATGCCAGAAGGATACTCTCTCCTCTGTCTCATATGATGTAACTCAGTCACTTTCTGAAATTTCTTTAAGTCATCCATTTGAAAAATCCATGGCAAAACTATCCCAAAATAACATGTCCCATACCATCCTCTTGGAAGACGTTAATAAGCACTAAGACCACAGATGCAATATATCCCAGGAATCACTGTATCCTGTCCATTCAACATAAATGTCAATTTATTCTGAAACAAAAACACATGCCTGCATTCACTCGTTCCCACAAATAAAGTGTCAGTGCGTGATTCAGGCATAAATGTACAAAGCTTCCCTATGTGTTGTGCATCTAAGGCCTTGTGTTTTTATTGCACTAAAAGCATAATCATTCTTGTAAGTCCTTTTCTCTAAGCCTTTTTCTAATTTCTCCTTCAAAGCCTTTCTCCTGTCATCTGTATGATCTAAGAAGCTCTTTTGTAAAGGTGAAAGCAAGCATGTCAAATTGTTGCAGTGTGCATAAACTGTGCCAAACGTTACTGCAGGTTCAAAGAAACCTCTAACTAATACTATCTCATTATCCTTAGCTACTCTACTCAAATACCTAATTATAGGGACAAACGAAAACACAACATCATAATTGGAGTAAAAGTACTGGATGTACACTTGGTTGTAGAATCTTTTTAGTAACAGACTACAATGTATCCCATAATTAAGAGGCAAACTATGATAAGTAACTTCCTCTTTGACTGATGAAGGAATCTGCGTACACACAAAACAATCCTTCGCATCCTTCATTCCAACATACTCACTCAGCAAGCAATAGAAAACATTAGTAGAAAGTTCCCCTTGTGCACTACTACCTACATGCAAATACTTCTTGTCTAATCTAAACTTCTCTATTGCTATTAATGCAGTAGTTGCCTCAAAAGCTGAAGTATGGTTGGCTTTGGTCTTAACAAGAACAGTCATACCCACAATCAATATCGCAAACAATATCACACATACAATTGCCAAACCAATACTCATGTTTTACAGCAACTATTCTTCCTACCCTGTTGGCTAAGGTTACTCATGATCTGTAAAGAACCAGAAAGCAGAAAAGAAATTTAGAAAAATTGCAGCAAAAAACAAAAACAAAAATCTTCTTTCAGCAGTTATTTACAGCTTTCAGTCTCATTTCCAGAATCCTTTGTTCAAAAATTAGTAAGCAGCTTGTCAAAATCAGGTTTCAAAGTCAAATCAGGTTATCAAAGTATTTTCCAGTTACTTTCAACAGTCTCTTTGTCTTTGTATTTTTCTCAGATTGTTTCAATAGTTCAGTTCATCAGCCTCCTTCAAGTGCAGAAATATTGACCTGGAATGTCTCGATCAAAACAAAAAGACAACAATTGTTTCTGCCATTCACGTGTAACAGCATACGCTCATTCAGGACACAAATATCTTCGACTTGCTATTCTCTTTCTTTTCAACTTTCGATCACTATTCAATTCTCCTTCATTTTGATCTTCTCTCCTTGTTGTACTATTTCTTCTTCAATTGTTGTCTCAACAACTAATCCGCTTTCCTTTGCTTGTGACTCCTGCCACTTATTTCCTTTCAGTGAACGCTTTGTCAATGTTCTTTTCATTGTTGAACTTGAAACTTCTCCATGCTCTGGGGTGTTTTCTCTAGACGGACCTGCAGCTAGTTCAGGAGGAGTCAGATCACAGTGACTTTGATCCGCCTCAACTCCTTCCCACTCAGGGTCTGGCAATTTCTCTGTTAGTCTCTCAAAATCGTCTTCTTCTGGGAAAGCTCTCCTTTGAGTAGGCTCTCCTGCTGCCTCAATTGAGATAGGCTCACCGTCACCCTCCTGGAGGTCTTCTCCTTCATCGCTCACAGGAGTGACTGAACCACCCCCCTCTTTTTTCTCCTTCCGGCCCTGAGACTGATCCTTTCGTTGTTGGTATTCTCAACAACTCTGCTTCTTCATCAGTTGGACATACTACTTTCTTCGTGTGGCTGGCATGGATCCAGTTCAGAACTCCAGTGCAGTTCACAGCTGTGGTAGTGGTCAGAACTACCTGGTACCCTTCCAAAGGGGTTCCAAATATGTTTTCTTCATGTGTGTCTGGACCACAACCCAGTCACCGGCTCTCAGGTTTTGCCCTGGGTCATGGATTGTGGCAGTGTGGTGGCTTCTCAGTGGCTGCTGAGAGAAAGAGCGAAGTACATCAGCCACACTTTTGCATTCGTCCAACACCATATCATCTGTAATGTTGACAAGTGCATTTGCAGGCACCGCTGGCAACCTCATGGCTCGGCCCATAAGGATCTCATGTGGCAACAATCCTGTCTTCCTGTCGGGTGTGTTTCTCATTGTCATCAGAACTAAAGGCAGTGCATTGGGCCATTTTAGATTCATGGACGCACACATCTTTGCAACTCTTGACTTCACTGTACCATTCATTTGTTCCACTAGTCCTTATGCTTCAGGGCGGTAACTACAATGAAACGTCTGCTCAATGTTCAATGCTGCACAGAGTAATTTAATTACTTCATTGTTGAAGTGACTTCCCCTATCTGATTCTAAAGAGATTGGAAACCCAAAACGTGGTATCAGTTCCCTAAGCAGCAGTTTCGCTGCCGTGAGACTGTCATTTCTTCGTGCAGGGTATGCTTCAATCCAGTGATAAAGATGCAGACAATCACCAACACATATCTCAAACCTCCACACACAGGCATCTCCATAAAATACATCTGAATTCTGCTGAATGGACCTTATGCTCTTCCAATGTGGCTCAAATTAACCAGTGTCCCTTTCCCTGCGTTCATTTGGTGGCAAATGACGCAACAATGGCAAACTGCTTCAGCAACCTGTCTAAATATTGGATTGAACCAATCGTGCTTGAACAAATGAATCATAGCATCCCTCCCAATATGTGCTTGACCATGCTAATACCTAGCCATTACAGACAACAGACTATTAGGCAAGATCAATTGACCCTCTTCTGAAATCCACAATTCATCTTGTCTCTGTACACATTTTATTGTGCTCCATGAAAGTTTTGCCTCCCTGTCAACCTTATTCTGCAACATTTTCAATTCTTCAAACGTATCAATTACTTTCAATGCAAAACTTGGACACGTTTCTTCTTCTTCCAGTAAAAATTCCCACTTACCTTTGAACGATATACAGTTCAATGGGCAAAACCTTCCAACTTGATCTGCATATCTATTTCCCATTGACACAAAGGCCTTCATTACAACCCTGGCGGTTGGTGATAAAGTGGCAGTAATACCGCCAACAGGCTGGTGGTAAATACCGCCAAATTATGACCATGGCAGAAAGAGCTCAGACAGACAGCCACTTTAACACACCGACCGCCAGGGTGGAATCAACAGGCACCACAGTGGTAACCGCCTACAGCCAGGCGGAAGCCAATGTTCCACCCACTATAGTATGACAGTCCAATCAGCCACCTTTTCTGGGGCAGTACCAACAACGTCAAAAGGCTGGCGGAAACAGATCTCAGAAGTCAAAGGACTCACCTGTGGAGGTACAGGGAAGAACCACGCCGCCATGAAGGCCGAGCTGCACATATTCACAATGTTGTTTTACATCCTCCACCACCACGAACACCAATGATGGCGAAGACTACCTCGGTGGGTACAGCCGCTTAGCACACAGGGGAGGGAGGGAGGAAAAGGAGAGTGGCACACACACCTAACATGCAACACCCCCAGCCCCAAAACCATACACACAAGCAGATGCAGTAACATAACATAATTACCCCGTACCACTCAGGAATAATTCAAGGACAACTCCAATAGATCAAAGTGAGTGTAATGAGATAAATATAGTAGCAATACTTGCACCCAAATAAAAAAGTATATACATATTTACAAATGAAGGGGCACTGCCCAGTCCTCAATGTTCGTGGGCCACAGGGCTACATTACAAAGTCCAAGGCCCCACTTGATTCCTACAACAACATGGAGAGAACACTGCAGGGGCATCAGTCAGGAAATAGGCAGGCATGTGGAACGGGGGGCACCTCAGCCGGCAGATGGAACAACGCCACTGGTCCTAGAGGGGGCAACTTTCCCACTGCTCTGTCCTGGGGAGTGCAAGGCCACAGTCTCTCGAGTGGGTAACTTTCCCACTGGTTCTGGAGGGGGCAACTTGCCCATTGCTCGGTCCTGAGGAGTGCAAGGCCACAGTCTCTCAGGTGGGTGACTTTCCCACTGATTCTGGATAGGGTTCCATGCCCATTGCTCTGTCCTGGGGAGTGCAAGGCAACAGTCTCTGGAGTGGGTGACTTTCACATTGGTTCTGGAGGGGGCAACTAGCCCATTGCTCTGTCCTGGGGAGTGCAAGGCCACAGTCTCTCAGGCGGGTGACTTTCCCACTGGTTCTAGAGGGGGCAACCTGCCCATTGCTCTGTCCTGGGGAGTGCAAGACCACAGTCTCACAGGTGGGTGACTTTCTCACTGTTTCTGGATGGGGCTACATGCTCATTACTCTGTCCTGGGAGTGCAAGGCCACAGTCTATCAGGTGGGTGACTTTCGCACTGGTTCTGGAGGGGGCTCCATGCCCATTGCTCTGTCTTGTGGAGAGCAAGACCACAGTCTCTGGAGTGGGTGACTTTCCCACTGGTTCTAGAAGGGGCAACTTGCCCATTGTCCTGTCCTGGGGAGCGCAAGGCCACAGGCTCTCAGGTGGTTGACTTTCCCACTGGTTCTAAATGGGGAAACGTGTTCATTGCTCTGTCCTGGGGAGTGCAAGGCCACAGTCCCTCCGGTGGGTGACTTTCCCACTGGTTCTGGAGGGGGCAACTTGCCCTTTGCTCTGTCCTGTGGAACTCAAGGCCACAGTCTCTCAGGTGGATGACTTTCTCACTGGTTCTGGATGGGGCTCCATGCCTATTGCACTGTTCTGGAGAGTGCAAGGCCACAGTCTCTCAGGTGGGTGACTTGCCCACTGGTTCTGAAGGGGGCTCCATGCTCATTGCTCTGTCCTGGGGAGTGCAAGGCCACAGTCTCTCAGGTGGGTGACTTTCCCACTGGTTCTGGAGGGGGCTCCATGCCCATTGCTCTGTCCTGTGGAGCGCAAGGCCACAGTCTCTCAGGTGGGTGGCTTTCTCACTGGTTCTGGATGGGGCTCCATGCCTATTGCACTGTTCTGGGGAGTGCAAGGCCACAGTCTCTCAGGTGGTTGACTTGCCCACTGGTTCTGGAGGGAGCAACTTGCCAATTGTCCTGTCCTCGGGGTGCAAGGCCACAGTCTCTCAGGTGGGTGACTATCCCACTGGTTCTGGATGGGGCTCCATGCCTATTGCTCTGTCCTGGGAAGTGCAAGGCCACAGTCTCTCAGGTGGGTGACTTTCCCACTGGTTCTAGAGGGGGCAACTTGCCCATTGCTCTGTCCTGGGGAGCGCAAGGCCACAGTCTCTCAGGTGGATGACTTTTTCACTGGTTATGGATGGGGCTCCATGCCCATTGCACTGTCCTGGGGAGTGCAAGGCCACAGTGTCTCAGGTGGGTGACTTTCCTACTGGTTCTGGAGGGGGCAACTTTCCCATTGCTCTGTCCTGGGGAGTGCAAGGCCACAGTCTCTCAGGTGGGTGACTTTTCCACTGGTTCTGGATGGGGCTCCATGCCCATTGCACTGTTCTGGGGAGTGCAAGGCCAAAGGCTCTCAGGTGTGTGACTTTCCCACTGGTTCTGGATGGGGCTCTATGCCCACTGGTCTGTTCTGGGGAGTGCAAGGCCACAGTCTCTGGATTGGGTGACTTTCCCACAGGTTCTGGAGGGGGCAACTTGCCCGTCACTCTGCCCTGAGGAGTGCAAGACCACCACCTCTCAGGTGGGTGACTTTCCCACTGGTTCTGGAGGGGGAAACTTGCCCATTGCTCTGTCCTGGGGAGTGCAAGGCCACAGTCTCTCAGGTAGGTGACTTTGTCACTGGTTCTGGATGGGGCTCCATGCCCATTGCTCTGTCCTGGGGAGTGCAATGCCACAGTCTCTCAGGTGGGTGACTTCCCCACTGGTTCTGGAGGGGACAACTTGGCCAGCGCTCTGTCCTGTGGAGTGCAAGACAACAGTCTCTCAGGTGGGTGACTTTCCCACTGGTTCTCCATGGGGCTCCATGCCCATTGCTCTGTCCTGGGGAGTCAAGGCCCCAGTCTCTGGAGTGGGTGGCTTTCCCACTGGTTCTGGAGGGGGCAACCTGCCCATTGCTCTGTCCTGGGGAGTGCAAGGCCACAGCCTCTCAGGTGGGTGACTTCCCCGCTGGTTCTGGGGGGGGGCAACTCATACAGCAGCCCCTGCAGGGTGGCCTACATGGCGTCTGCTGCCAGTGACGGCTGCAGTGTCGTGGTGCATGGAGGTGCCTCCTGGGCAGCCTATGCAGTTGCTTATGGCTGCAGTGTCGTGGTGGATGGAGGAGCCTCCTGGGCAGCCTCTGCAGGTGCTGATGGCTGCAATTCATCAGCTGACAGTGGGGGGCCCGTGACAGCTGGTGGTGGTGGAGGTGTCACACTGACATCCTCTATTGGAGTAGAGAGCTTTGTCTCCTCCATTACATGGGGTGTAGACCCCTTTCCCTTCCTAGCAGTGGTGGATGGCCTCTTCCCCTTCCGGGATGGAGCTGCAGGCTCCTTCCTCTTCTTGCCTAGTGGTGCAGGCTCCTTCCCCTTTTTGCCTGATGGTGCAGGCTCCTTCCCCTTCTCGCCTGTAGGTGCAGCCTCCTTCCCCTTCTTCAATGGAGGTGTGGTATGCTTACCACCACAAGTAGGTGGTGCTACCACTGTCGCCGTGGACTGTTTGGCTGAGGTGCTGGGCTGGGTCAATGGTACCCTGCTCATACAAGAAGGACGGGGGAGGGGGAGGGGGACGGAAGAGGTAAAGTTGGGAAAGGAAAAGCTTTTTAGGGACGTTGGAGTTGAAAGAAGGAGGAGTAATGGGAGTATAGGTTGAGGGAGTTGTTGTAAGGGGTGTATGTCTGCTGGATTTGGGTGCACGTGCATGGGCTGTATGCTGATGTGAGGTGGATGGCTGTTGGGTGTGTGAGTGCTTGCGTTTGTGTCCTTTTGGGGGGTCAGACAGGGTGGGAGTGTACAGAGGGGACTCATGCATGGCTGTTGTGGAGGTGTCTGCCAGTGAGGTGTGTTTGGTGTTGTGCTGCTGGTGGTGGATGTTGATATAGTGCATGCAGGTGTGAGTGTGGACGTGACTGGGAGGGAGGTGGAGGAGGAAGGGGATACAGTGGAGGCAGTGGATGTTGTTGTGTCTGCAACTATATGGTGTTTGCGTGAGTGCTTGTGGGATGAAGTGTGGTGCTTGTGTTCGCGTGTGCCACTCTTGGGTGTTGCCTTGTGTGCATGCTCGTTTATATGTGAGCCTGGGATGGGTTGAGGTTGAGGAGAATGGGGCTGGAAGTGGAAGATGGAGGGGGGATGGTAGAAACAGGGACAATGGCTTCCATCAGAGGGGAAGCCAGAGCGTGAATCGATTTCTCTTGGACTGCCAATCCACCATGAATGCCCTCCAGGAAAGCATTACATTGCTGCATCTGGGATGCCAGCCCCTGAATGGTATTCACAATGGTTGACTGCCCTACAGAGATGGATCTTAGGAGGTCAATAGCCTCTTCATTCAGGACAGCAGGGCTCACTGGGGCAGGGCATGAGGTGCCTGGGACTAAGGAGATTCCCACCCTCCTGGGTGAGTGGGCACGGGCAACTCACTGAGGGGCTGCGGGCAGAGCAGTGCTGGCATGTGGGTGGTGGCTTTACCTGCAGCTGGGGTGGTCACAGAGGTGTCCGCCACCACCAGGAGCTCCGAGTCTGTGTTGTCTCCTCCAGTCTCCACTGTGGTGCTCCCCTTGCCCTCCGTCCCACTGGTTCACTCGGCGTCGGTTGACTCTGCCTCCTGGGTCCTGTGGGATGCAGGTCCCTCTGTCGCTGGTGCCCCTGCTCCTCCGCTAGATGATGCTAATGCACACAAGGACAGGATGGCAAAACAGGAAAGGAGGGAGAGAGAAAGGATACACTGGGTCAATAGCTGCACCAACACCACTATTGGCATACACATCACCATCACACACAGGGAACAGGCTTGAGCACTGTGCATTGCACTACCAAGTGATAAGGCTAGTCACTAAGGCAAGATGAGGAGCACACACTGCCAACTGCAGCACTCCTGGGGCCCACAATGCCCTGGCTGAATTGGGCTGCTAACAAGCTAGGTTACTTGTATTTGCCAAACACTCATTACCCTTCAGAGGACCCACTCTGCAATGTCTGGCCTGGCCTTAGGAGTACGCCCTTACACACATCCACCACCTGGATACCACCCCACCAGCCCAAATATGTATTGATACCCACTGTACTCACCCCCTTGTGGCTGCTGTGATTCCCTCAAGCGTCCATCCAGCTCAGGGTAGGCCACCACCAGTGTGCAGGCCATCAGGGGGTCAGGGTTCGATGGGCACCCCTTCCTTGTTGGGAGGCCATCCCCAGCTGGGCCTCCACGGTCTTCCGTGCCTAGCGTCTCAGGTCCTCCCACCGTTTCCGGTCCGCTCCGCCTGCCAGAGATCCCCAGGGCCTGCACGTCCTTGGTGATGGCACAGCATATTCCCCTCTTTTGATGGGCGCTGACCTGGAGAGGCAATGCAGACAGGAGACCACCATTAAACAAACAGTCCAGCCTGTCACACAAATGGCCCACCATACCCGTTTCCATCACCATTGGCACACACATAGCCCAGCACACACCATGTAAACCACGCAAGACATTTCCCCACCCCCAACCCCGATGACACGATGCTTGCACACACATCTCCATGCATCCTTCCCACATGTATTGTGCCCAAAGTGTACTCACCTGTTGATCTGGAGGCCCATTCAGCTGTCCTTACTGGGGTAGGACTCCATCCACCAGTCGCTCCAACTCCTCCTAAGTGATGGCTGGGGCCCTTTCCTAGGTCACACACTCACCTATAGACTGGACAGGGCCACAATCACAGAGCTGTGTGCCCAGTTGGAGCCTGACCAGTGCTCCATTTCCTGGCAACAGGTTATTTCCAAGTGGCAGTGGGCTTGGCAGCAGGAATGTCACATCCAATGTTCTCAATCGTGCTGGCATGAGTGTTGCCTGCCCTGATAAAACACATGTACAGCTACATTGCTTTCCCCCAGGTGGAAGATTTGGCCGCAGTGAAGGCGGAATCCATGCAATGGGACATATCCCCAATATTATTGGGTGATTGACGGGACATAGATTGTGTTTGTCCCCCCGCCAGAATGAACAGGTGTACAGGAATCGTGAGAGTTTCCACTCACTGAATGTGCAGATGGTGTGCCTAGCGGACCAGTACATCTCCCAAGTCAATGCTAAGTATCCTGGGTTGGTGCATGATGCCTTTGTCCTGAGGAACAGCAGCATCCCAAATGTGATGGCCCAACTATAGAGGCACAGGGTGTGGCTAATAGGTGAGCCTTGGCACCCACCCACTGTATGTTAGTGTATGCCTCTGGTATTGTGTGTAGCTAAATGTTGTCCCTCAATACCTGCAGGTGACTCTGGCTACCCAAACCAATCATGGCTGCTGACCCCTGTGAGGAATGCCAGAACAAGGGCTGAAGAACGGTATAATGAGACACATGGGCGAACTGGATGGATCATCGAGAGGACCTTCGGCCTCCTGAAGGCCAGATTCAGGTGCCTCCATCTGACAGGTGGATCCCTGTGCTCCTCACCCAAGAAGGTCTGCCACATAGCAGTGGCATGCTGCATGTTGCACAACCTGGTCCTCAGATGCCATGTACCTTTTCTGCAGGAGGAGGAGACAGGAGATGCCCCTGTGGCAGCAGTAGACCCTGATGACAGTGAGGATAAAGAGTCTGAGGATGAGGATGAGGACAACAGAACATAAGTTATCCATCAGTACTTCCAATGACACACATGTGAGACAGTGCAACTGCACATTTCTAATGCTTTTGGTGTATTCTGTGTGGCTGTGTCATGATGGCATTAACTTCCTTTATCTCTACTTACTGTCACCTATGATTTGTCATTTAACAGATGTTGGTGCTATAACAACTGTGTACTGATGTGCTGACTACAGCCAGCTACAGGTCATTATTTCTATGCTCTCACAATGTACAGTTCATTTGCAATGGATGTAACTGTTTCCATAAATACACATTTCCAACACATGACAAGTAGTCGAGATGTGTTCAAGGGTGTTTATTGTAGTGCTAAGAAATTAATTTAGGGGAAAGTGCAATAGAATGGGGTGATGATGGAGGAAAGTCCAGGGTATTGTTCCAGTCTGTTTGTACCACAGGTCCAGTGTCCAAGGGGCCATAGGAAGGTGAGCAACGGCAGTACAAGGTGACTGAGTGGGACAATCAGGAGAGTCTCATTTCCTGGTGGTGGTCTTGGCAAGTGGCTCTGGCTTCTGTCTGGGTCACAGGTAATGTTTGCGGGGTGGTTCGCTTTCTGCAGGGGGAGGGATGTTTTTGGCCTGTGGGTCCTGTGGCAGGGCCTCCTGTCCACTAGTGGCAGTGGAAGTGGAGGGCTGGTCTATGGACTGGCTAGTGGTAGGGGCCCGCTGGTGTGCTGTTGCCTCCCTCATGATGTTGGCCATGTCTGCCAGCATCCCTGCTATGGAAATCAGGGTGGTGTTGATGGCCTGCAAGTCCTTCCTGATCCCCTGATACTGTCCTCCTGCAGACATCTGTTCTCCTGCACGTTGTTAAGGATCTGGCCCATGATGTCCTGGAAATGATGGTAGGCTCCCAGGATCTCGGAGAGCACCTCCTGGAGAGTCGGTTCCCTGGTTCTGTCCTTCCCCTGGCACACAGCAGTCCTCCCAGTGTCCCTTATGGCCTGTGCCTCTGTCCCCGTATGGTGTGCCCACTGCCACTGACCCCAGGTCCCTGATTCTCTTGGGGGTGAGATGTGGCCTGGGGTCCCTGTACTGGTGGGCACTCTGCTGATTGACGTGTCCTGGGGACAGAGGTGTGAGTACACTGGTTGGGTGGTATGGTGTTGGATCCTGATGGGGGAGGCTCTGTGGTGGTCTGTGAGAGGGCTGGGTTGACCAACTATCCAGTGGTCCCTGATGGGCCAGGTTGTTGGTCCAGATCCTGAGGTCCAGAGTTACTGTCATCACTGGGGGCATCTTCTGTTGAGGGACTGGAGAGTCATTGCACCTCCTCTCCACTGAGATTGGCTGGGGCACCTGTGTGTACGTTAATGATAAATTTTGCTTTATGCCTGTGACATTCTTGTGTATGGTGATGTATTGTGGAATTGTTAGTTTCCCTATGCTGTGCATGCTTTTGTGATGGGTGTCCATGCAGGGCTGGGAGGGATGTCCATGCATTGGTATGGCATGCAGGGCTTGGCATTGGCGTTAGTCATCTGTGTTGGTGCAGTGTGTGGGATGGAGTGAAGTGATGGGAGTGAGGGTGAGGGTGTGAGATGGCATGCAGGTATGGGTGGGTAATAAGTGGTAATTATTGACTTACCAATATCCAGTCCTCCGGCTACTCCAGCAAGTCCCTCAGGATTCAGTATTGCCAAGACTGGCTCCTCCCATGCATGGAGCTGTGGGGGAGGAGGTGGGGTCCACCACCAGTCCCCTGTATGGTGAGCTGGTACCTTGTTGCTATGGAATGTACCTTCCCCTGTAGGTCATTCCACCTCTTCCTGATGTTGTCCCTTGTTCTTGGGTGCTGTCCCACGGCGTTCACACTGTCCATGATTGTCTGCCATAGTGCCATCTTCCTTGCAATGGATTTTTGCTGTACCTGTGCTCCAAACAGCTGTGGCTCTACCTTGACTATTTCCTCCACCATGACCCTTAACTCCTTATCAGTGAAATGGGTGTGCCTTTTTGGGGACATGGGTGTTGTGTGGTGTGTGTTGGTGAGAGTGTGTTGAGTAATGTGGTGGGGTGTATAATGTGGGGTGCGTGAGGGTAGTATGGGTGTAAGTAGTGTGTGTCTAGTTGTCTAAGTGGTCTTCGTGTCAGTCTGGAGGCAATGATTTGTGATTGTAAAGGGTTGTGGGTAATGTGGGTGTGTGTTTTGTAGTGGTGTGGGTGGGTGTGTGCTTTTCGTATTCGCCAATGTAGTGTTGTTTTGTATGTGAGTGTCCATTCTGAGCTCAGTAGTATGAACCACCAATGGTTTACCACAGTTGAATGTCTGCCATGGTGATTCGTGGGTCATAATGTGATGGGCGTTGTTCTGCTGGCATAACAGTATGGGTGTTGGGACCGCCACTTTTGCACTGACCTTTGGGGGGTCATTACAACCCTAGCGGACGGTGTTAAAGTGGCGGTAAGACCGCAAACAGGCTGTCGGAAAAAAAAGGGAATTATGACCGTGGCGGAAACCGGCAACAAAGACAGCCACTTTAACACTTCGACCGCCACGGCGGTACAGACAAACAGCGCGGCGGTCACCGCCAACAGACAGGCGGGAGACAAAGTACCGCCCACAGTATCACAACCTACCAATCTGCCACCTTTTCCGGGGCGGATTCATCATGGATAAAAACATGGCAGAAACAGCCATTTCAATGGGAAAACGCTCACCTCAAACACTCTACGGGGAAGGAGGGCACCATGGAGCCGGAACTCCAAATACTCCCTGCGATAGTCTTCCTGCTCCTGTACGATCACCAGCAACACCGGCGCCGAAGACAACGGTGAGTACTGCACCTACGACATGGGGGGGGAGGCAAAAGTCAGGGACACACACAAGCAACACCCCCACCCCCACCCTCACCCACTACAACACACACACCAATGCATATCCAAACATTACATAACCCCCAACCCCACCGGAATAATGCAAAGACAAAAGGAAATGAGTGCAACCATTGTAATGTATAAAAATACAGTAAGCTAATATATACAGATATATATACACATCCAACAATATATACATCACTTTTAGTAGTGCAGGTATGCACCATTCAATGTCCGTGGACCACTGGCCCCAAAATGCATGGGCGAGGCCCACACTAGATACCTGAGCAAAACGGAGAGAACACTGCTGGGGCATCAGATCGAAATACAACAGGCACCTCAGGGGGAAGGGTAGGGGGGACACCTCAGCCAGATGACAGCACCACACCAGATCCACGAGGGGGCTCCATGCCCATTGATGTATCCTGGGGAGTGCAAAGCCACAGTCTCACAAGTCTTTTCAGTGGGTGGTTTGCCCACTGTACCATCCTGGGGAGTGCAAAGCCACAGTCTCACAAGTCTTTTCAGTGGGTGGTTTGCCCACTGCTCTATTCTGGGGAGTGCAAAGCCACAGTCTCACAAGTCTTTTCAGTGGGTTGTTTGCCCACTGTACCATCCTGGGGAGTGCAAAGCCACAGTCTCACAAGTCTTTTCAGTGGGTGGTTTGCCCACTGCTCTATCCTGGGGAGTGCAAAGCCACAGTCTCACAAGTCTTTTCAGTGGGTGGTTTGCCCACTGTACCATCCTGGGGAGTGCAAAGCCACAGTTTCTCAAGTCGATAACAGGCTCCACTGGTTCTGGAGGGGGACTGGTGCCCAGAGTGCTTCATCCTGTTAAGGACAGACGGAGTGGATGCATGTCTCCACTGGTTCTGGAGGGGGAGTGGTGCCCAGAGTGCTTCATCCTGTTAAGGACAGACGGAGTGGATGCATGTCTCCACTGGTTCTGGAGGGGGACTATTGCCCAGAGTGCATCACTGTCCCCGTGACAGTCCCAGTTCCGTCACTGCCCCTGCCGCCCATAGGCTAGTGGTGCTAGAGTTGGCGGTGCTTGCCCTGTTCAGCAGTGCTTGCCATGGCGGTCTTTGCCCTGTTCAGCGGTGCTTGACTTTGCAGTTTCTGATCTGTTCAGCGGTGCTTGCCATGGCAGTCTTTGCCCTGTTCAGCGGTGCTTGCCCTGTTCAGCAGTGCTTGCCATGGCGGTCTTTGCCCTGTTCAGCGGTGCTTGCCCTGTTCAGCGGTGCTTGCCATGGCGGTCTTTGCCATGTTCAGCGGTGCTTGACTTTGCAGTTTCTGACCTGTTCAGCGGTGCTTGCCATGGCGGTCTTTGCCCTGTTCAGCGGTGCTTGCCCTGTTCAGCGGTGCTTGCCATGGCGGTCTTTGCCCTGTTCAGCGGTGCTTGCCCTGTTCAGCGGTGCTTGACTTTGCAGTTTCTGACCTGTTCAGCGGTGCTTGCCCTGTTCAGCGGTGCTTGACTTTGCAGTTTCTGTCCTGTTCAGCGGTGCTTGCCATGGCGGTCTTTGCCCTGTTCAGCGGTGCTTACCCTGTTCAGTGGTGCTTGCCATGGCGGACTTGCCCTGTTCAGCGGTGCTTGCCCTGTTCAGTGGTGCTTGACTTTGCAGTTTCTGACCTGTTCAGCGGTGCTTGCCATGGCGGTCTTTGCCCTGTTCAGCGGTGCTTGCCCTGTTCAGCGGTGCTTGACTTTGCTGTCTCTGACCTGTGCAGCGGTGTTTGCCATGGCGGTCCCTCATTGCCAAAGCGGGGCTGCACTGACTCTGGCGGTGGTCTCCTGACCACTGATGATGGGACTGCCCTCCTGGGCACTGACTCTGGCGGTGGTCTCCTGACCACTGACAATGGGACTGCCCTCTGGGCACTGACTCTGGCAGTGGTCTCCTGACGATGGGACTGCCCTCCTGGGCACTGACTCTGGCGGTGGTCTCCTGACCACTGACGATCGGGCTGGCGGAGGCCTGCTGGGCAGCGGGGATGATGGCGGCCTTCTCCGCAGTGCTGCTCTTCCCAGACTTTGGCGCTTTCTTCTGCCCCTTCCCCACCTTGGGAGGAGTCACAGATGAGTCAACACTCCCTCCAGGACGCTTGTGAGCGGCTTTGCCGGCTGGAGTCTTCCCCCTATCTCGTCGGGCACTGTCCAACTTCTGGTGCTTCACAGGGGGGGGACTGGCTGTGCTTTGGCTCCGTGTCACACTGGCTGCCCTGGTGCCCGGTGCACTCCACATACCTCTAACAGACACCACTGGTACCGGAGATTTTTTGGCTGAGGTGCTAGTACGGGACCTATGAATTGGAGGGGGGGGTGGTGGGAAAGAGATCCACATTGCTCAGGAAAAGTTTCTGACGAACACTGGGATGGATAGCTGGAGGGGGTCTGGGAGTGGAGGAAGAGGAGGTGGTTGTAGGAGGTGTAACTTTGGATGATTTGGGTGCAGGTGCATGTTCTGGAGGCTGTCGTGAGGTGGATGGATGTTGGGTGTGTGTGTGCCCGCGTTTGGGTACTTTGGGAGGGGGCGTCCAGACACACTGGGAGAGGACACAGGGGACGTGTAAATGGTAGTGGGGGTGGTGAGTACAGGTGAGTGGGGTGTGGTGGTGGGTGTGCTGGTGCGAGTCCTAGTGGCTTTAGTGATAGTGCATGCAGGTGAGAGTGTGGACGACACTGGGAGGGAGACGACGAGGAGGGGGACACAGTGGAGGCAGTGGATGTTGCTGTGTCTGTATGTGGGTGATGCTTGTGTGAGTGCCTGTGGGATGTGTGGTGCCTATGTTTGCCTGAGCTTCCCTTGTGTGTTGACGTGTGTGCAGGCTGGTCTGATGGTGTGCTTGGGATAGGCAGAGGTACAAGGGATTGGGTCTGGGTGGAGGAAGTTGGAGGGGGGAGGCTAGACACAGGAACAATGACTGCCATCAGTGCTGAGGCCAGAGATTGCAGGGTTCCATGATGGGCAGCCTGACCAGATTGAATGCCCTCCAGGAATGCATTAGTGTGTTGCAACTCCCTTTCTACACCCTGGATGGCATTCACAATGGTAGACTGCCCAACAGTGAGTGACCTGAGGAGGTCAATGGCCTCCTCACTGAGGGCAGCAGAGGTGACAGGGGCAGTGGCTGAGGTGCCTGGGGCAAAGGTGATGCCCACCCTCCTGGGTGAGCGGGCATGGGGCGAAGGCTGAGGGGCTGCTGGGAGGGCGGTGCTGGTAGGGGGGTGGCGGCTGTACCTGTAGAAGTGGGGGGCACAGATGTTGCCGCCACCACAAGGTAGCTCCCATCGGAGGATCCAGTCCGTGTCGCTGGTTGCTGATCCGGTGACCGCCGTGAAGCTCCCCTCGCCCTCCGTCCCACTGGTGTATTCGGAGTCCGTGGTGTGGTCCTCCATGGCCATGTGGGATGCAGCCCCCTCGTGCTCCGGTGCCACTGTACCTCCGCCTGATGATGCTGATGCACAAAAGAACAGGGAGAGGACAAAAATGGGGGGGGACGACAGAAGAAAGACAGCTTGAGTGCATGGCTTACCGCTACCGTTGGTGGACAATACAGACACAGCAGCCCCCTGCACTACGCCGCGCTGTTGGGCTCTACAGATGCAGTTCCGGGGATATGGCCTACATGGCGGACATCTGCACACATAGATGACACAGGGGCATTTATACCTGTACTTGGCACTCTACAGAGGTAGGGTTGAGTGGCACATAGCCTGCATTACGGAGGGGCCTAGCCTACGGAACTCGCCCTGGCCTAGGGAAACCCACAGCCCTCCTCCCCCACCCAAACCCCTCCACTGCGCGCAAAGTCAGCTAAATGAGAGTGTACTCACCCCCTTGTGTCTGCTGTGATGCCCTCAAGCGCCCATCCAACTCACGGTAGGCCACCGCCAGGACCGGAACATCAGGGGGGTCATAGTGCGACGGGCACCCCTCCCACGTTGGGAGGCCATCCCCAGCTGAGCCTCCGCCGTCTTCTTGCTCCAGCGGAGAATGTCCTCCCATCTTTTACGGCAGTGGGTGCTCCGTCTCTGGTGGACCCCCAGGGTCCGGACGTCCTTGGCGATGGCACGCCAAATATCCTTCTTCTGGGGGCGCTGACCTACATAACATGGACAGGGGAAGAAGAGAAGTCATTACTAACTGCACCGTCGAAATGAGTGGCCCACATCCCTGCCCTTGCCATGTGGCACATGCATTCACAGTCCTTCATGCTCACAGAACTCTGCCCCCTTCCTTCTTACGACCAGCCCTCTCCACCCAGGCATAGCCCATACACCTTGCACCCTATGTACTCACCTGTTGGTCTGGAGGACCGTAGAGTAGCGTGTGCTGGGGGAGGACCCTGTCCACGAGCTTCTCCAATTCCTGTGCTGTGAAGGCAGGGGCCCTTTCCACTGATGCACGTGCCATTGTCTCTTCCAGACAGAGGTCACAGCAGCACTTGCAGTATAGGTCCTCTCCTGTCGAAGATCAGGTATCGAGTGATTCAACAGATAGAAAATGGCGGTCATGTCCGCGGCTGTGACATCTGCGGCGGTGCGTATCATCACCGCCGGCGCACTTTGTCATTGGCTCCTGGGACCCATAGGGTCCAATGTTAACCAATGCAGCATTGCGCCACGGTCTTCGACCGCCTACTGCGACGGTGTACAACGCCAGCGCAGTTACCTCACATCCCAGTGTCCCAGTTTAGAGGTCAGGCAGCCGCCATTTCAGGGGCCCACATGGCTTCATTTTCAACTGTGTCACACATACCTAGGCCTGGACTCAACACTCTTACAGACAACGTTTTGGATTATGTTTTGTGTTCTGTGTAGCTGTGGGTACATACCTCTGAGTTGCTTGACTCTGTGGTCGCTTTTGTCCTTCCTAGGCACCGTCAGCTGGGACATGTGAGGATATGGCGGAATCCTCCGGTGTACCGACCGCTGGTGGACATGTTGACAATGGAGGAGCGACATTTAATCATCACCTACAGGTTTGACCGTGCCACAATCCAGGAACTGTGTACCGAGTTGGAGCCAGACCTGATGTCAGCAATCCGCCATCCCACAGGAATCCCCCACAAGTGCAGGTGCTATCAGTGCTCCATTTCCTTGCAAGTGGGTCATTTCAAACAACAGTGGCCATGGCATCAGGGATGTCCCAGCCTATGTTTTCCAACGTGTTGTCCAGAGTGTTGTCTGCCCTGCTGAAACACATGAGGAGCTACATCGTTTTCCCTCAGGTGGAGGATTTGGCTACTGTTAAAGGTGAATTCTATGCCCTTGGACATATCCCTAACATCATAGGTGCCATTGATGGGACCCATGTAGCTCTGGTCCCCCCCCACAGGAGTGAACAGGTGTACAGGAACTGGAAGAGTTATCATTCGATGAATGTACAGATGGTATGTTTGGCAGACCAGTACATCTCCCAGGTAAATGCTATGTTCCCTGGCTCTGTGCATGACGCCTACATCCTGCGGAATAGCAGCATCCCTTATGTGATGGGTCAACTCCAGAGGCACCGGGTGTGGCTATTAGGGGACTCTGGTTACCCCAACCTGTCATGGCTATTGACCCCAGTGAGGAATCCCAGGACAAGGGCAGAGGAACGCTACAATGAGGCCCATGGGCGGACTAGGGGGGTGATGGAACGCACCTTGGCCCTCCTGAAGGCCAGGTTCAGGTGCCTCCATATGACAGGTGGTTCCCTATTCTACTCACCAAGGAAGGTGTGCCAGATCATCATCGCCTGCTGTATGCTTCACAATCTTGCTTTGCGACGCCAGGTGCCTTTTCTGCAGGAGGATGGTCCAGATGACGGTGTTGTGGCAGCTGTGGAGCCTGTGGACAGTGATGAGGAGGAAGCAGAGGAAGAAGACATTGACAACAGGGACTCAGTCATACAGCAATATTTCCAGTGACACACAGGTGAGAATACTTTCTTGACACCTACAAGTACTTTCAGACTTCTACCTCTATCCTGTCTGTCAATTTCAACCAGTATTTGGAAACTGAGTTGTACATTTCCATTACGGTTTCACAGGTGTGGTTACCAACGTGTGTCATCTGCTTGCATCCTTCATGGACTTGTAATGTGTGACATAGGTATGTTGACATTACTATTGAGAACGGATTTTGTCACTGTCATAGCTAATACACATTTTCTCAATCACAGACTGACTCCAGATTGTTTTGTGGTTAAGGGTGTTTATTGAAGTGCTAAATATTGGAGGGGGTGGTAAAATGGTGAGGGGTGATGGCGGAGGAATGTCCATGGCAGAGTCCAGTCTATTAGTCTCACAGGTGCATTGCCCATATGGGCATAGGAAGTGGAGCTGGGGCAGTTCCAATATGGACAGGGTTACAAAGTGGGACAGTGGGATGACAATCAGGGTGGTCTAATTTCTTGGCGGGGGTCTTGGCATCGTGCTCTGTCCTGTTCCTGGATCTCAGGGACCGCTTGCGGGGTGGTTCTCCGTCTGCAGGGGGTGGGGTGCTGGTGTGGTGGTCATGTGGCGGGGCGTCCTGTCCACTAGCGCCGGCAGAGGTGGTGGGCAGTTCATCGTCCATGCTAGTGTCAGGGGCCCCTTGAAGTGCCACGGTGTCCCTCATGGTGTTCTGTATGTCCTTCAGCACCCCTACGATGGTGCCCAGGGCGGAGCTGATGGTTCTGAGTTCCTCCCTGAACCCCAAATACTGGTCCTCCTGCAGGTGCTGGGTCTCCTGAAACTTGGCCAGGACCATAGCCATCGTCTCCTGGGAGTGGTGGTATGCTCCCATGATGGAGGAGAGGGCCTCATGGAGAGTGGGTTCCCTTGGCCTGTCCGCCGCCTGTCGCACAGCAGCCCTCCCATTTCCCCTGTGTTCCTGTGCCTCCGTCCCCTGGACCGTGTGCCCACTACCACTGTCCCCAGGTCCCTGTTGTTGTTGGGGTGGTGGGTTATCCTGGGTTCCCTGTAGTGGTGGACACAAAGCTGATTGACGTGTCCTGGGTACGGAGGTAAGGGCCCGCTGGGTGGGTGCTGTGCTGGTGTTTCCAGAGGGTGGAAGGTCTGTGTTCGGCTGTGCCTGTTTGAGGGGAACCGACTGTCCCGAGGCCCACGATGGTCCGGGCTGGTCATCTGGATCCAGTTGGCCAGAGCTTCTGTCATCACTGTGGGCCTCTTCTGTGGGTGGGGTCGGGTAGAGATGTCTGGACCCTCCTGTCTGGTGACGTTAGGTAGTGGTCCTGCAGGGGTGTAAAAGTATGATTATTGCATGTGTGTGTGTGTCATGGTGTGCAATGGGTGGGTGAGCGTGTACCCCAGTGCTAGCATTCCTGTGTGGGGGCTTGTGTGATGATGGTTGGGGGGAGGTGTTATGGGTATGTGCAGTGGGCATGCTTTAGTGAGGGGTGTCCATGCTTTGTTGTGTCATGCAGGGCTTGGTGTTGGGACGGGTAGTTTGTGTTATTAGTACATTGGTGAGGAGTTGGAGTGATACGGGAGGGGGTGAGGGTGGGGGGGTGTGATAGCATGCAGGTAGGGTGGGGGATATGATAGTTAAGATTTGACTAACCAGTGTCCACTCCTCCACTGACTCCTCCGAGGCCCTCAGGATGCATAATGGTCAAGACCTGCTCCTCCCATGTTGTTAGTTGTGGGGGAGGAGATGGGGGTCCGCCGCCAGTCCACTGTACCGCAATGTTGTGCCTGGAGACCACGGAACGCACCTTCCCCCGTAGCTCGTTCCACCTCTTCCTGATGTTGTCCCGATTTCTTGGGTGCTGTCCCACTGTGTTGACCCTGTCGACTATTCTTTGCCATAGTTCCATCTTCCTAGCTATAGAGGTGTGCTGCACCTGCGCTCCAAATAGCTGTGGCTCTACCCGCTCTACCCGTACGATTTCCTCCACCATGACCACAAGCTCCTCCTCGGAGAACCTGGGGTGTCTTTGCCGTGCCATGGGGTGGTGTAGGTGATGATGAGTGTGGTGATGTGTAGTGGTGTGTGGTGTTTTGTGCGTGGATGTTGTGCGGGTGATGGTGTTGTGTGCCTCTGTGTGGTGGGGTTGTCTTTTCTGTGCTCTCTCCCTGGCCTTCGTCAATAATTTTGGGTCGTAGGGGTTTGTGTGTGATGTGGGTGTGTGTTTTATATTGTAATGGGTGTGTGGGAGTGGTGTTTGTATGTGTATCAGGTGTGTGTCTTTCGAATTGTCCAATGTGGCAGTGTTTTGGAGATGTGTGTGTATTTTGATTCGTGGGTCGTGATAGCATTGGCATGTTTCTGTTGGCGTGATGGTGGAGGTTTTGTTTTTGCCAGTTTCTTACTGATCTTTGGTGTGGCGGACTTGTGTAGGTGTCTGAATTTCGGCGGATTCCGACATGTGGGTCATAATAGTTGTGGCGGATTTCCACGGGCGCGGCGGTGTATTGGCGGTCTTCTGCACGGCGGTAAGCGGCTTTTACCGCAAATGTTGTAATGATCCCCTTGGGCTGGCGGATTTGTGTTTGTGGCAGTATTCTGTTGGATTGGTGTAAGTGTGTCATATTATGGCGAACGGCTATTCGCCACTGCAGCAGTATGTTGGCGGCCGTCAGCATGGGGGTAAGCGGCATTTACCACCAGTGTCATAATGAGGGCCAGAGTTTCAAAATTTGCAATATTTGAGGTTAATTTATTTGTGTACTTTTCTAACATTTTGTTATCTTTTCTCAATTTTCCATAGTGAAATGCTTACTGATAAAATAATTAGGATAACATTTGCTCATTGTGATAGCTAAGATGAAAGTAGGGATTCATAAGTATCTAATCTAACAACATATCTGGGAACTATGCAGTTACCTAGGAACATGTTAAGAATAGAATAATATACACACATATATGTATACATAGACATATACAAATACATTCTATACATACCTGTATGTACATATATGCACGCACACACACACACACACACATATCTATAGATATATATATGCACACACATATATACATTTAACCGTGAGTAAATATATCTTTTTTCAGCAGGCTTAAAGAGTATGTCCATATATTATTATTATGAAATGGTCATTGTACAATGTTTATTAAAGAAGTGCACATATCTATATATATATATATATATATACACATAATCAGATTATAAATGTTTACCAATACAGGCATATGCACTCCATTGCTGTTTGGATATGGTGATAATAAAGGAAAGAGTCAACTCTTGGGTAGTCATTTGAAGACAAGATCGTTATCCACAGATCTCATATTTGGGGACAATAAATTTCAGTAGTTTGGCCGCTTAAAAAGAGAAGGATGTACCACCTATATTATTTTCCTTGAATGGTGGTGTTTTAAGGTGGTGTGCAAATCTTGAGCAGAGGTTTCTTTGATTACTGTATTTGGTGATTTTATTCCTGATGAAAAGCGGTCCTGTTCCATGTATTGCTTTATGGGTGTTACAAAGCAGCTTGAAGGTGGATCTTCTGGCAACCAGTAACCAATGTAGTGCCTTCAAGGCAGGGGAGGTGTGAGCTTGAGGCTTTACATGTAGTAGTAGTCTGGCAGCCGAGTTCTGAATGTGTTGTAGTTCTTTCATAGTAGATAGAGATGATTCATGTTAGAGGCCTGTAGACGGGTCTCCTCGACCGCTTCTACTAGCTCCCGAAGCTGGCGCCAACCACACATCTCGGCAGAACGACGGCCGCGTTCCCATGACGACATGAGAACGCTAACAGATGCGTCGGACCCGGACTTCCGGGTTCGGTGGAGAAAAGAGATGACGGACTCCCGACAAAGAGAGGAGTTCCGGAAGTCAGAGAGAGAGCGAACGGAGGAGAAGACGCCGAACGCGGAGTGGAAGGTACTGGGTCCAGGAGGAGCGCCGAACGCCGAAAAGAAGGATTCCCCGCAGGAAGGGAGAACTGAGAGACGCGAAGAGAATTCCCCAAAGAACCCAAAACCCAACGCCAGCGAGTCCAGCCACGGCCCTGGAGGGTCGTGGCTCCGCAAGGTACGGTCCTTTATAGGACTCTGCAACCCTTACTTATATAAAGGGGAGCAAGGAAAGGAAACCGGGGCACGAGGGGAGGGCTGGGGTTTGGGGACAGGGAAAAGGGCACGGGTTAGCACCGAGAGCACTGTTGGTCACGACAGAGAAAGAGAGTGATAATACCTGCCAACAGCACGTGTGACCCACACCCTCACAACTGGACACTTCCCTTCTACCCTTTTCCTCCAGCCCAAAGTACCCTTCCCCTCCTTACATGCCAATAACAACAGAACCCCTTAAGAAAAACTCCACAACCAACTTACCTTTTTCCTACCCTATGTTTTTCCCTTTCGGTATCCTCGGGAGACAAGACGAGCTGACGTCCATCCAACCTTAAAGGAAGAGAGAAGAAGAGACGGTTAATATCGGACAAAGAAGACTCAACCAGATCTGCAGTTACCGGAGTCCGTTCCCTTTTTCCCCTTTCAACACTAGAACTGCACCATTACTCATATAAATAAACATCACTTACCTTATCTCCGTCTCCGAGTCCTCTGTACCGTCAGTAGCCTATCACAAGGCCTTTGGCGTAATATAGTTTAGATAGTACAAGGGAGATAGAAGCATGGACCTTGTGTGGAAATCCAAGGTGGGGGAACATGTGTCTCAGAGTTTTCAAGGTGATGGAGCTTGATTGTGCTAATTTGTCCACTTGGGCATTCTTGTTAACTTAGGGCCAGATGTAGCAAAGGTTTGCGAGTCGCAAATGGGCCGATCCGCTATTTGCGACAGTGCAAAATCGGAAATGGGATGCAAAAAGCCCATTTCCGACTTGCAAAAAGCGATGGGACCCATTTGCGAGTCGCATCAGTTGCGATCCCATTTTGCGACCCGCAAATAGCAAGTCGCAATTTGCGAGTCGCAAACCTTATGCAATTGCAACTCGCAAATTGCGACTAGTCGCAAAAAGCCCAGTTTGCATGTCCCATTTACCTCTAACTGAGAACAGGTGGTAACTATTACCAAAGTATAAAAGGAGCCCCAGAAGGCATCTGGGTTCACCAAGATGGCGGAGATATACCTGATAGCAGTGAGAAGGAGAGTCCACGCAGCCCAGCAGAGGAGGAGGAGGGGCCACAGACAGGAGAAGATATATAGAACAAGGCAGACTCTTTTTCAGCAAACTGAGGATGAGATATACGATAAATACCACCTTAGCAGCGCAGCCATCCCAGAATTAATTGATTTACTCAAACCACAGCTAGAACACCAGACCCTGCGTGGCTGCGCCATCCCTACGAGTGTGCAAGTGCAATGCTCACTGCACCTCTTGGCCTCAGGGAGCTATCAGGGGGTCATTGCTGTGGCAGGTGGGGTATCCCAAAGTGCAGTGTCAAGGTTCCTCAGGGCCTTCCTAGATGCCTTGCTCACACACATGTCTCACTTCATATACCTACCAAGGAATGAGGCAGAAATGAACAGCACCAAGCTGGACTTTTACCGCATTGCCCACTTTCCCCATGTCATAGGGTGTGTAGATGGGACACACATTCAAATATGCCCCCCTGCAAATCTGGAACACCTTTTCCGCAACAGAAAGTGTACCCACTCACTCAATATTCAGGTTGTTTGTGACACCCATTATGTCATCACGGACATTGTAGCTAAGTTTCCAGGCAGTACCCATGACTCATACATGTTTAGGCATAGTGGGATACATCAACGCCTGGAACGTGGGGAATTCGGAGATGGTTACCTCCTAGGTAGAGCTACAGACACTTGCAGACATACACACAGGTCACTGTGCACGACAATCAGGACTTCCTAACAGTGTTCTTTTTGTGCCCAACAGGTGACAGTGCATATGCTCTTAGGCCTTGGATCATGACTCCATTTTTATCACCCAGCAATGATTCAGAGAGGCAATACAACAATGCACATAAGAGGACCAGGAACCTCATAGAGTGCACCTTCGGACTCCTGAAAGCAAGATTCAGATGCCTCCACTGCAGTGGAGGTGCCCTCCAATATACCCCCATTACCGCATTCAAAATTGTGGTCGCATGCGCCATCCTCCACAACATAGCCACCCGACGTGGGCTACCTCTCACCCCCGCAGACCCAGATCCTGATGATGAAGAGCAAGAACAACTACATCGCCATCATGGGGATAGGAGTATAGCTAATCAAGGCAGACTGAGACGGGAACACATCGCAACACAATATTTTGGAAGGTACGTGCCAACTCCAACCATACTCACCTATTGACCAAAAACTCCGTTTGTTAAGTGGAACAAAAATAACTGTTTTATTAGTGCATTAATGAAACTATTTACAAGTACTGAATGTCCATGGGCATGAAAATGCAAACCAGGCATGTGGCTCATTGACGTCATGTGCCACTTCTTATGGTCCAGGGTGATCTCTAAGACCTTCTGCCCCTCCTGCCAGCCTGGCTGCTCCCTGGTGCTTCCGTGGTGCTCTGCCTGCTACTCCTGAGCACCCTGCTGTCAGTGACAGAGACACTGCTCACTGTCGAGCCCTCCTCACTGTCCTGGGGTGTTTCCCCTGTGCCCCTCGACATATTCCGTGTCTCCATCATGTCTATGATGTGGGTCAGACGTCCCAGGCCCCTTGCCACATCCCCAGCAAAATGGCCCATTTCCACCTGCAGCCCAACTGTCCTCCTCGACAGGCCTGTGGTGTTCATGGCGAGCCTGCCGATGGATGTGGCCATCCTGTCCAGTCTGTGCAGGAGCTGACGGTCCCTGTGCCGCCCACCCTCGGCCTGGGCCAGTAGTCCTCCCGCCAGTTCCCTCATGGCAAGGGCAAGGTCCCCAGTGTTATTGCAGATCATGTCCATCCTTGAGTTCAGGTGCTGCATGCTGGCATGGTTATTGCGCACAAAGCGGTGCAGCACACCACTAATCCTCCCTAAAATTCGATTTTGTAGGCGCTGACCATGCAGCAGATGTGCCTCACTGATGCTGGGAGGAAGTAGCCCGGATGCAGACTGCAGCCCTGATGTAATGGACCTGCGACGCCTGCGCAGCGGTGGCTGCCCTGTGCTTTCACCTGTCTCATCCCTGCCTGTTGCTGGGGCAGCCTCTTGTGATATTGTTGCAGCAGGTGTGGCTACTGCAGGGATGCTGTTGACCGTGCAGGTGGGGGTGCTGGCGGGTCCTGAGGTGTCCTCATGGGGATGGCTGCTTGGAGTAGTGGTGGTGTCTTTTTGGAGACCTGTGGGACATGGGGAACAGACTGTCAGTGTCTACTATCTATTGCACACTTCATAATAAACATTTGCCTATGAACTGCCTACTTGACTACATTTCCCATAATGCATCATTCTGGCATTTGCTACCCTGAAATGGAGCTATCTTGGTTGTGCATGCCCCTGTGTACATGGTGGGTGGGGGTATGGCATTGATAGGGGTACAGGCATATCACATGGTACTCACCGGTTGATGTACTGGGCTCTGAGGTGTCCAGGTCCCCAAATCCAGACACTGCCTCCTGCTCCAAGGTTTCCTCCACCCTTTCTTCCAGGGGTGTGGGTGGTGGCACAGACGATGGTCCCCCTCCTGTGCCTCTCATCTCCCGGAGCCTTTCAGCCACCCTCTCCTTGGTCCGGGAGCGGAGGTCATACCACCTTTTCTTTATGTCGTCTATGGTCCTATGGCTCACCCCCAGGGAATTTATCTTGTCCTGTATGTCCTGCCACAGCTGTTTCTTGGTGGCTTCAGGAACATTGAGGGCTGATTTATCAAACAAGTCATCATAGTGCTGACAGCATTCGTCTGTCAGCACCTCCAGCTCCCTCTCAGAGAATTTCATATTCCTCTTCCTTGGTGTTCCCTCCATGGCAGCTGCTGTTTGACCTGTGTGTAGTTCGGCAGTTATAAAAGGGTGTGGTCCTCCCTCCTCCCAGGTGTATTAGTAAACTTCCTGGCTGTGATGTCATCATCATGTGCCAGGAAGTGTTTCCAGAGTGTTCTGGAGTGGTTTCTGGAGTGTTCTGCTGCACCTGTAATCAATTTACAAGTTAATCGCAATTTGCGACATCTACTCGCTAATTGCGAGTTCGTTTTTTGCACACTCGCAAAAAGCGACCTCGCAATCGGCGGACTCGCACACTGCGTTGCGAGTCCGGGTGCGAGTCGCTATTCCGGCCCGTTTTTTTTGCCTGCATTCCAATTTGCGACTCGCATTTTGCGAGTCGCATCAACTCGCAAAATGCGAGTCGCAAATTTTTTGTTTGCTACATCTGGCCCCTAGAGTACATGGTAATTCCAAGGTTTTTAACTTCCTTAGATACTTGAGGAGGTGCTCCCAGATCATCAGGCCAGGCACAGAGTGGATCATAATCTTTCTAGTCGCCACATGTGAGCATTTCTGTTTTGGAAGCATTCAGTTTGAGATTGCTCCAAGTCATTCACTGATCAACAATTCTGAGGCAACTGAAGATTTGTGTTTGGGGCATTCCAATCTGAGGAGTATTTGTGTGTCATCTGCAGGTTTGTTTTCTTTAATAATGGGCGGATGTATGCCTTTTTAAGGTCTTCAGGAAAAGTTTCCTTAGGTAAAGAATTATTGATGATTCTTCTAAAGGTGCGGCAGCAGAAGTAGATAAAAGAATGATGTTGAAGATGTGTGCTGGACAAGGGTCAGAAGGGCTACCAGAAGGCCTTCTTGATTTGACAAAATCCATAAATTCACTTGGTGATATTACTTTGAAAGAGTGCAGATGCTGGGTTGGCTTACTCTTGAAGGGGGTTTTAGGAAAGATGTTAGTGCTGGTGTTTTTTCTTTTGTTTTAAATGAGAGTCCAATGTGTCTGCCTTAGTTGTGTAGTGATTTGTGTAGTGATTTTGCAGTTTGTCTGTGAATTCATGATTAATGGGATAAGTTCCTTCCATGCATTAAGGTTATCAAATTTCATGGAGAATTTTATAAAATTCTTTATTAGCAGATTAAGCATTTTGAATTCTGAGTTGTACCTTTTTGTTAGCTTTTTTTGATTGATGATTTGTATATTCTGTTAAGTTTGTGTAGGTGAAGTTTGCCTTGAATGTTGTTTGTTTTGAGCCAGGTACGCTGCAGCCTTCTGATTTGTTGTTTTATCTTTTTTAGTTCTGTATTTTCTGTGTTGATCTTCTTTGGTCCTGGTTAGTTTTTTTTAGTGGTATTAGGATATCAAAAGCTTCCTTTAGCCACTCATAAGGTTTTGGAACAGAATTTATATTGCCTAGATCTGTGCTTGCTGTCAGTTCAATCAATCAATCAATCAGTTTTTATAAAGTGCAACTACTCACCTCTGAGGGTCTCAAGGTGCTGGTGGTGGGTCTGGGCCTCATTCCAAGAGCCATGTGTTGAGGTTCTTCCTGAAGATGGTAGGTGATGGGCTTTGTCGGAGGCGTGTGGGTGGGTTGTTCCAGCTCTTAGCTGAGAGGTAGGTGAAAGATCTTCCTCTGGCTGTGGTTTTCCAGATGCATGGGATGGGGGCTAGTGCCTGCTAGGCGAAGCAGAGGGGTCTGGCAGGGTTATGGAAATAGATGTGATGATTCAGGTAGGCTGGTTCAATGTTGTGAAGGGTCTTGTAGGTGTGGGTGAGTAGTTTGAAGTCAATTCGCTTCTTCACTCGGAGCCAATGGAGGATCCTCAGATATTGGGAGGTATGTTCCTGGTGGGGGAGGTTCAGAATGAGTCTCTCGGCGGCATTTTGGATGAGTTGTAGTTTCCTGATGTTCTTTGTTGTGGTGCCGGCGTAGAGTGGCATGGGTGACTGTCTTGCAACGATGGACCGGGATCCATTTGAAGATTTTGCGGAGTTGGTGTGCCAGCAGGAAGAGGTGACTGTGTTTACCTGTTGGTTCATTGATAGGGAAAAGTTGAGGATGATTCCTAGGTTGCGGGCGTGGTCAGTTGGAGTAGGCAGGGCACTGAGCGATGAGGGCCACCAGCAGTCATCCCAGGCTGAAGTGGAGTTTCTAAAGATGATGAGTTCTGTCTTACCTGAGTTAAGCTTCAGGCAGCTCTCCCTCATCCAGGGGGCACCGGCTTCCATTCCGGTGTGAAAGTTTCTCTTAGCCTTGTCAGGGTCTTCAGTGAGGAATATGATGAGATGTGTGTCATTGACATATGACACAGTGTTCATTCCGTGGCCTCTGCCAATGGCTGCAAGCGGGGCCATGTAAATGTTGAAAAGTGTTGGGCTCAGGAAGGATCTCTAAGGGACTCCGTGCTGACTTCTGTTGGTTTGGATGTGAAGGGTGGGAGCCTGACTCTTCCGGAGAGGAAGGAGTGAATCCAATGTAGGGCTTTTCCACAGATTCCTGCATTGTGGAGTCTGGTGCATAAGGTGCTGTGGGAGATTGCGTTGAAGGCTGCTGAGAGGTTGAGGATTATGAGTGCTGTGGTGTGGTCGAGGAGTGTGCAGATGTCATCGGTGGCTGCAAGAGCTGTCTCCTTGCTGTGGTTGCTGCTGAAGCCAGACTGAGAGGTATCCAGAGAGTTGTTCTCTTTGATTAATTGTCACAGCTGTGAGTTGATGGTGTTTTTCCAGTACTTTAGCCGGGTAAGGTACTAGCAAGATGGGCTGAAAATTCTTTAGCTCTGATGGGTCACCCGTGGGTTTCTTCAGGAGGGGGCGGACTGCGGCGTGTTTCCAATCTTCGATGAAGGTGGCTGTGTTGAGAGATCAGTTTAGCATCTTGCTGAGTTGTGGGGCGATGGATGTGATGGCTCTGTTGTAGATGTGGTGAGGACAGGGGTCTGTGGAAGCTACAGAGTAAATGCTGTCTATGATGCTTTCAAACTCTTCTGTGGTGAGAGTGGGCCAGCTGTGGATGGTTTTGGTAGGTTCTGGGGGAGCTGGGTCGGTTGTAGGTTCTGATGCTGGGCAGGTTCTAGGGGAGGAAGCCTTCATAAATATCCTTAATCTTGCAGTGGAAGAAGTGGCCAATTAGTTGCAGAGATGTTGCGACCGGGGATGTTGGTGGCTTCAGAGGGAGTTTTCTCATGTTGTACAGGGAGCTGTTGATTGTTGATGCATTCACGGAGTGCAGCTTTTTTTGCATTGTTGATGCGTCAGTGGTGGGTGGCGGTGGTGGCTCTGAAGTTAGTTGTGTTTCTAAGTCTTCATAAATGTCCTTAAACTTGCAATGGAAGAAAGTGGCCAATTAGTCGCAGAGGTCTTACGACGGGGGATGTTGGTGGCTTCAGAGGGAGGATTGCTGAATTTGTTGATTACCGTGAAGAGTTTTCTCATGTTGCACGGGGAGCTGTTGATGAATTCACGGAGTGCAGCTTTTTTTGCATTCTTGATGCGTCGGTGGCGGCTCTGAAGTTAGTTGTGTTTCTAAGTCTTCAAAATTGAGTTTGTTCCATGGTCGAATAATGGAAGTATAAAAGGTGGTCTTGGGTATGTTGGGTTGTGGTGTTTTATGTTGGGAAGTTACCAAATGGTGGCCTGACCATGTGACTGGTTGTGATGCCTTGAACGGTTACTAATTCTGGGTTTTTGCAAAAATAACATCTAGGTTGTGTTCAGCGATGTTGTGGGATTGTGTACAATCTGATGGAGGTTCAATGTGGGTAGGCCACTGGTGATAGTTTTTGGATGTTGCATATTGGGTTAGTCAAACCAGATGTTGAGGTCCCCAAGAATGCAGAGGTTGGAGTATAATGTTATAAGGTTTGAATCTGTGTCTAGAAATGTGTCTGGGAATGGTGAATTGCTAGGCAGAGGTATGTAAAAGAAGAGAAAGTTACAGAAGGAAGTTAGTGTTGGGTTGCATCTGGTGATAAGGGTCTCACAACCTTGAATGGAAATGTTTTCTGTTCTGTTGAGATGTATTGCTTCTTAGAATATGATAGCTAGTCGACCTCCTCTTTCGCCTATACGGATTTGTGTGATAGTTTTATATCCTGGAAAAATGGCTTCATACAATACTAGGGCCATGTCAACTCCTAACCATGATTTTGTTATAAATAGTAAGTCAGATTGTGTGTTAGTGAGCAGGTCGTAGATGTGGTGCTTGATCTTTTAGGGTGATCAAGAACTTATGCGCAGGCAGTTTAGAAAATGTGTTTTGGTACTGGTATCATTTTGTTTTGGAGAAGGGTGAGTAGTATATTTTGAGCTTATAGCAGGTGTGTTATTAGTTGTGATAACTGTATGAGGGTCACAATAGAGTTTTTTTCTATATTGTGTTGTTTTTATATATCGTGCTAACCTGACCAGCAGGCTTAGGAGGCATTTTGTTGGGTCATTGTGTGTTGGTGGTAGACCTGGTGGCTGAGAGTGACATGATGAGTTTAGTTCTTTTTGTAGATTAGCCTTGTTAGGCAGGGGGATGTGAAGTTCTTAAGAGTTGCATGTTGTTTATTGTGTTTGTATATGTTTATGGTGGAAGGAGTTTGGGTTAGGGGTGGTGGATGAGCATGTGGATCATAATCTAAGGCTATAAATTGTGCAATGGATGAGAAGTGGGTGAATAAATGTTGCTGTGTTGGGGTGTATTTGGTAGATGTTTGTGAACTGTGAGAACTTTGGAGTAAAGATTGTTCAGGATTTGTATTATTTGTATAGTTATGAGGGTGGGTGTGACAAAAGTATTATGAAAGTTTGTGTTATTTTAATGTGGTGATGTGTGTGGTTTGTTTAGTTTTTGTGGAGTAGTGAGAGGAAATGTTGGTGTACTGGTTTCCTGTGAAGGATTTGCATGTGAGTTACTGCTGGTGAGTGAATTTTGAATAGTACAAGTGCTGTGTTTTTGAGAAGAGTGTATGAGGTATGTAGGAGGGTACAGACAAAAGTTAAGAGTGTTTGTGTTAGATTTGATTATTGGAAGAGGTAATATGTGTGGTGGAGTGGAGTGTAAGGATTGTATGGTTGAGTGAAATTGGCACAAAGATGAGGAGGGTGTTGGGGGATGTTGTGATGGAAGGCTGAGTATAGATGTTATCATAATAAAAAAGGGGTCTGATACGAGCAAATAGAGGATTGTGCTGGTGTTTTTTATGAACAAGGAGTTTGTGTCTGGATGGATGAATGTGGCTTAGTGTTGTGTGGGTGATGTGTGGATGTGTTAGTGGTAATGGAATTGTGTTTGGTGTGAGAATGAAGGTGTCTTAAGGTTATAGTTGTGGTGGATATATGTATAGGTGTGGGATGTGGGGTTTTGTGCTTTGTTGAGACATTGAAATTTCTATGAGGTTTGTTTGTGGCGCATGAGTTGAAGGCCTTTATTGATGTTGTGTTTGGATGTTGGAGGATGAGGAAGGAGTACTGAAAAATGGAAAATTGGGCAGTATTTCCTGCCCTAGACCCGACCTTGCACGAACAGGCTCAAACAGGCAACTGCCTTTTATCATCTCCAACCTTTGCCTTGAGGCCCGGACTGAGATGCCCAGAGCCCTAGGCTTAAGTATCCCTTTTGGCCAACGCAACCCTAGTCCTTACCAATCAGAATCATAACCCTAAACCCAAGAGCCAATAGGAAACCTGGCCTGATTAACCAATCACAACCCCAGCCCTGACAGCCAATCACAATGGGAACCATAAAAACCTTTAAACCAATAGAAACCCTAGCCCTAGTACCAGGCACAACCCTAGCCCTGACAGCCAATCACAACATGAACCCTAGAAATGTGAGACCAATAAGAACCCTAGCCTTGGTACCAAGCACAACCCCAGCCCTGACAGCCAATCACAACAGGAATGCTGGAAACATGAGACCAATAAGAACCCTAGTCCTAGTACCAAGCACAACCCTAGCCCTGACAGCTAATCACAGCAGGAACCCTAGAAACCTGAGACCAATAAGAAACCTGGCCCTAGAACCAATCAGAACACATACTGTATCCCTTAAGGCAATATAAATACTAATCCCCAGCAACCAATCACAACAACATATGACACAGCCAATAGAAACGTATAAAAGGGCCAAGTTACCTTAAGCCCAAGCCCCTGTGGAAGGGAGGAGAGAGGTAGTCCTCTATTCACAATCTCCTTTGATATAACAGGCAGAATCCACACTTCCAATCTAGCAGAGTCTAGTTTCAAGGTAAGTGACAGGTGAGAAAGCACTGAAATACTGCTTGTCGCGCGCTCAAGTATATGGCTTTCTTCAGGCAAAAACAAGTAGTGTATACATTTTCCAAACACAGTTTAAATCACAGAGCAGATTAAGCAGTCTCCTAAACACACTCTAGTTAGTCACTGAGGTGTATGTAGCCTTGGGTAAAAAAATAGGGTTGGGGGAGCTGGAGGCAGTCTATGTGAAAAACTAGGAGGGAAATTTCAAACAGTCACGGTTGAAAAAAAAACAACAGTCTAAAAGCACCAAGTTTGCTGAAACACAGGTAGCTTAATAAACACAGGCAGGGTTAGGAAGAATACACATTTTAACAAATAACAAGAATACACAGAACGTCTGCACTCTTACCAGTTCTCCTAAGACTCTGGCTCACTGAGCTGTATTAGGGTGCAGGCAAAGCTGGACTCACAAAGTGGAGGTGGCTGTCTTGGGATTCCCTCCACAAACTTAAAGGCCGACAGCAGGTATAAAGAGAGGGCTCAGGTTGTCTGGGAGCTAGGGAGCCAATCACCAGGCCCAAGCCCCTGTGTAAGGGAGTTGCTTCTCTATTCAGGATCTCCTTGGATACAGACTGGCAGAATCCACACTTCCAAGCTAGCAGAGTCTATTTTCCAGGTTAGAGACAGATTAGAAAGCAGCGAAGCACTGCTTGTCGGGCACTCAAATATATGGCTTTTTCTAGGCAAAAACAAGTGTTGCATACACTTTGCAAACACAGCTTAAATCACAGAGCAGATTAATCACCCCCCAAAACACACTGGGGCATATTTATACTCTGTTTGCGCCGGAATTGCGTCGGTTTTTTTGACGCAATTCCGACGCAAAACTAACTCCATATTTATACTTTGGCGTTAGACGCGTCTAGCGCCAAAGTCCATGGAGTTAGCGTCATTTTTTAGCGTGGACACCTACTTTGCGTTAATGATATGCAAGGTAGGCGTTCCCGTTTAAAAAATGGACTCCGAGGCATGTGCGCCGTATTTACACTCCCTGGCAAAACTCACGCCCGGGAGTGGGCGGGTCAAAAAAAATGACGTACGGCCGCTTTTGCGCCGTTTTTTAGCGCCTGGTCAGGGCAGGCGTTAAGGGACCTGTGGGCTCGGAAGGAGCCCAGAGGTGCCCTCCCATGCCCCCAGGGACCCCCCCTGTCACCCTTGCCCACCCCAGGAGGACGACTAAGGATGGAGGGACCCATCCCAGGGACATTAAGGTAAGTTCAGGTAAGTGTTTTTTTTTTTTTTTTGTGGCATACGGGGGCCTGATTTGTGCCCCCCTACATGCCACTATGCCCAATGACCATGCCCAGGGGAGCATGGCCATTGGGCAAGAGGGCATGA
Source organism: Pleurodeles waltl (assembly GCF_031143425.1). Lineage (NCBI taxonomy): Eukaryota > Metazoa > Chordata > Amphibia > Caudata > Salamandridae > Pleurodeles > Pleurodeles waltl. Next base: position 395,696,653 of record NC_090451.1, read on the forward strand.
CTCCTGTGTTTGCTAAGACAGGAGTCATTTCTATGGGGGTTGGGAGTCGAAAAAAATGGCGCAAATCGGGTTGAGGCGAAAAATTTGCCTCAGCCTGACTTGCCCCATTTTTTGGCGCCCAAGCTCCATATCCCCCTACGCCGGCGCTGCCTGGTGTACGTTGTTTTTTTTCACGCACACCAGGCAGCGCCGGAGGCTAACGCCGGCTAACGTCATTGAATAAATACGGCGCCCGCATGGCGCTTCAGAATGGCGTTAGCCGGCGCTAATTTTTTTGACGCAAAACTGCATTAGCGCAGTTTTGCCTCAAAAAGTATAAATATGGCCCACTCTATTTAGTCAATTAGATGTATGTAGGCTTGTGTAAAAAAAAAAGGGGTGGAGGGCTTGATGCAGGTGAAAGAAAACAGCGGTTTAAAAGCAGAACGTTCTCTGAAACACAGGGAGCCCAATATACAGAGGCTTGTGTAAAAAGAGACACTTTTTAACAAATAACAAGAATACACAGAAAGTCTGGATTTTTTATCAGTTCTCCTAAGACTTTGGCTCACTGGGCTGTATTAGAGCCCAGGTAAAGCTGGGCTCACATAATGGAGGTGACTATCTTGGGGTTTCCTCCACAAATGTAAAGGCCTACTGCAGGTGTGAGGGGAACCTCCAATGTCAGAACTACTTGTGACGTAGGGAACAAATCAGCCTGCAATGGTAATTTGGTAGGAACAGTCAGTTCAGGAAAGTCTAAGGCAAAGATGTTAGTGGATCAGCATTTCTCTACATTTACTAATGTAGCTACTGACATAGATTAACTTTGCTTGTGCTAAGTATATTTGTCCACCTGACTTGTCATTTGAATCAAATTTGATAGGTGAAATCACTAATCATCCCTTGTTATTGTGTTTCAGGGTCTTTCACTGTGTCATCTTAATTTGAACATTTTTTTTTTTTATTTAGACCATTAAAATTCAGAATAACAATCATACATAATAATAAAATTTGGGCCATTGAAATTCAAAATAACAATCATACATAGTAATAATAAAACCCTATACCTGGCATTCAGATAAATATCGATAGTGTGTTCCTTAAAACTAAGGCCATGATCATACTTAAAATACAATAAAAGAATCGTACAATGCGATAAGAGAACTTAATTAAAAGACTTGTGTCCATCATGCAGATATATACAGTTAGTACCTTCCATGAAACTATAACCAGTATCATGGCCAATTTATGAGCTGATGTATTTCTTGTCATATCTAAAATATTTTATAAAATGCCGTGGCATTTAGGCTAAAAATTCATCTCTATAAACTTATAGGGCCTCAACTTCTTATATGGGAGGCCTAGAGCTCCTAAAAAGTTCCTAAAAAGACCACATGAAGGTTAAATAAGATTCATATCAATATCGGAATACATAACACATCTAAAAATTAAAAAACAGGAATAAATATATCTTATTAAAACCCCCCTCTGTAAACAAGAAAAGTGCCTAGCCGACTTGGGGACCCGTGGCTAAGATAACCCTACGATGGATAGACCAAGCTTTGGACAGATATTTGGTGACTGAGCTAACTACCAGTGTAGATGTATCATATTTGCATATTCTGATGGCGTTAGCTCGGTCCTGCAGTAGTAAGTTTTTGCACAGAGGAATGATCCACCTCCCTCTGGGGATCTTGTATAGGGGGCAGAAAAACAACATGTGTTCAATTGTTTCCTTGCAGTGGTGACAGAGTATACATCTGTCAGTCAAGGAGTTGCTTAATGACCAATGAGCCGTGTAGCTATTAATAGGCAAGGTGCTGTATCTTAGCTGAAGAAATAAGGCCCGGGCACGGACAGGCATAGGGAGGTCCATGAAGTTCTCGGGCCGGGGTTCATGTTTGAATTGGAGGAATTCTATTGTTAGCCTACCCGCCCTGTTACGATGGAAAAGATCTTCATTGGTTTTCTCCCAATATCTCCTTTTGACAAGTTGCCTAGCGTTAGCATGGATCAGTTCAGGGTATTTCCAATAGTGGGGAAATCCTAGTTTATCCCAGGCAGATTTCATCTCCTTCAGCCAAAGGAATTTTTTAAATCCCTGTGGAGATGCTATAAGTTCTCTTGTCGCCACCCTGAATGGTTCAAGTTCGTCAGTTTTCCATAGACGGATCCAGTAAGAGAGTGGTCTCAGACCCGCTGTGGTTTTAATACTATTTAATCCTAGGTCGAGCCTGAGAGTGGTCATTGGTGTGCCCTTCCCTAACCTGGAAACATGTCTGAGGAAATGATTTTCTTTAGTTTCTAGAGTGTCCAATTTTCTGTGGGAACCCCAAAGTTCCGCTCCTTACAGGGCCGCCGCACGGATTTGGACTCGGCGATTGAATTCAGGAGGGGACTTGCTGCCATTCTATACTTGCGTACTAGAGCCCCACCTCTTTGACTTATAATAAGTGCCCCTTTATCAATAGCTGCCTCCCAATTACCTCTGTCCATTAGCCTGATACCTAGGTAATCAAACTCTTCCACTTTTTCCAACGGGATTGAATTCATTACTTTTCTTGCACAAGGTCATTTCCTTGAGTTGCTGTATATCACAAGTTTTGTTTTCTTGACATTGACATCCAGCCCATAATCAATGCAAAAGACACAGAATTGATTGACCAGATTTTGAATTCCCATTGGTGATTTAGCTAGCAAGATTGTGTCGTCCGCATATAGCAGACATAGAGGGTCATTCTGACCCTGGCGTCCGGTGGCCGCCAGGGCCACCGACCACGGGAGCACCGCCAACAGGCTGGCGGTGCTCCAATGAGCATTCTGACCGCGGCGGTTCAGCCGCGGTCAGAAGCGGAAAGTCAGCGGTCTCCCGCTGACTTTCCGCTGCTCTTTGGAATCCTCCATGGCTGCGGAGCGCGCTCCGCAGCCATGAGGATTCTGACCCCCCCTACTGCCATCCAGTTCATGGCGGGAAAGCCGCCATGAACAGGATGGCGGTAGGGGGGGTCGCGGGGCCCCTGGGGGCCCCTGCCGTGCCCATGCCAATGGCATGGGCACGGCAGGGGCCCCCGTAAGAGGGCCCCGAAAAGTATTTCAGTGTCTGCCTTGCAGACACTGAAATACGCGACGGGTGCCACTGCACCCGTCGCACCTTCCCACTCCGCCGGCTCGATTACGAGCCGGCATCCTCGTGGGAAGGTCGTTTTCCCCTGGGCTGGCGGGCGGTTTTACTGGAACCGCCCGCCAGCCCAGGGGAAAACTCGTAATACCCGCCGCGGTCTTTTGACCGCGGCGCGGTAATTTGGAGGGCGGGATCCTGGCGGGCGGCCTCCGCCGCCCGCCAGGGTCATAATGAGGCCCATAGTATTTTCTTTCCAGCCGGTTTGGGCGAATCGTTTATACAATTTCCTAAATATTGGATACAGTTGTTTATGTATAGCAAAAGAAGAGTGGGGGCTAGGACACAGCCCTGTCTAACTCCTCTTTTGATGGCTATAGGGTCTGTCAGCTCGCCATCCTTACCGCATCTTATTTGTGCATAAGTGTTCTCATGCAGTCGGACAATGAGTTTCAAGAGGCCAGTTAGGACGCCCATATTGGATAGTGTTAACCATAGCATATTCCTGGGGATCAAGTCAAATGCGGCTCTAAGGTCAATGAAGACCACATACAGATTTCCCCCCTCAGGTCCACATTCTTCCATTTAATTGCCAGGAATCTCAGGGCTTGATCTATGGTTCTGACTGCGGGTCCGAACCCCGCCTGTAAATCAGATATGGCCTCAGACTCCGAAATCCATTCATCAAGATGAAACAGAAGTTGATTTGCATAGATTTTTTGCGAGTTATCAAGTAGACATATCAGTCGATTATTGGCAGGGTTATTGGGACTACCTTTTTTGAAGATGGGAACTATCTCGGGCCCTTTCCAGGACGATGGTGCTCTTGCTGCAACTGCATTACAGATTAGGTTTAGATAAGGTTCAATTCAATGAAACAATTGCAGCTCTAATTTCAGCTGGGGTAAATTGAATCTGGGTGGCCCCATGGATTATGGATTATGGATTATGGAATCATCAGGGGTCCTAAAAAATACTTCGGATGGGCCTTCGTATAGTCGAACAAAGTGCTCAGCCTACACTGCAGAGAGGATTGAAGTGCCGGGCAAAGAAGCGGAATCTCTACAATCATGGTGTTATTGCAGCTGGGGTGGGAGGCGTAGGTGTGGGCCAAGTGCAACTCACTGGAGTTGTGTGGCCAGAAAGACCATATGGACCAGGCTGCTCCAAATCATCCGGACTTGCAGGAGTGGAGTTCTCACTGAAGGCTTGATTCTGGTCTGGAGTGGAGGTGTCTTGATTGCCAGACAGTGAAATACTGGCCTGGCGGGTTGAAAATGAGAAGAAATCATACAATATGAAATTATAATCTAGTTTGTACATCATATATGTCTACAAATGGCGCAACCTAAAAATTTAAAATCAGACTGACAGAATGATTAGGCCTTTGTGTGAATTTCATTGTTTTACACATGCAGGCTCACACATGCAAACTCCAGTGATGATGATGTGAGATGTTCTGAAATACAAAATGTTATTTCAGTAATTGTACATTACATGTACCAGACATTCAAACCAACACAGTGGTGAGTAGATTTGAGTGCTGGAGCCTTTCAGGGCCTAGAACGCTGTGAAACATTAGACAAACTGTGGTTCAACTTAATGGTAAAACTGGCATTGGTCATTGTATGGACAGTGCAAAGCAAATTTTGTGTGGATACTACTTCTATTCCACAGGCCACATCATGTGGTATAAAATCTTGGATTGAACAGCCTATGAATTATGTGAGTATTTACATCACTTCAATGTAGCTATGAGCAGGTGTCAACATGCTTGAGGTACGCAACAAGTGACATTTTCATTCACAGTGTGACATGGTGACTGTCAAACGCACATGATATGAGAATGGTGCACCTATGGAAGTAAAGAAAGATAGAGCAACATTATATTGCACTATTGTTTTGCAGATACAAAAACAGGGCATCATGGTAGTTGTAGTCATCTGTTGACACCATAGCCAATAGTTGTTAAAAAGTGGGTTACACATCTCTATTTCAATAACTATAGTGGAGATTAAAAGACATTTACAACATGCACACATATGGGTAGGATGTGAATAGGTGAAAGTACCACTTATAAGTAGTACATTTTCCTGTGTAAATTGATGGCATTTAGCACCTGTTTTTGGGAGAACAACAACATACATTGACAGAAAGCAAGGGTCTAAGCAAATGTAGGGGATGACCCATGGAGAACAACACACAATATAACTGAACATATAGCACATTGTTAAAAAGGGAGATGAAAACATGATACTAGTAATTGTCGTGAAACAAGATATTTTGTGGAGTCACGTATAGGTTCATCTGTTTTAATAAGGGTGTTGGACCATTCTAAACATCTAAGTTTAAGGCAAAAACTCAATTTGTGATTAGTGAAACATTGCTAAATTTAGCTTACCAGTCTCCACTCCACTAGGGATCCCTGGCAAGCCTTCAGGATGCAGGATCTGCAAGGCCTTCTCCTCCCTGGGAAAGAGTTATAATGGGGGCATGGGAGAACCACCACAAGTTCTCTGAGCCTTCAGGTGATGCTTGGAAGAAAGAGAATGCCCTTTACACTACAGGACATTCCACCTCTTCCTAATCTCCTCCCGTGTGTGCAGTTTGTTTGATATAGCTTTCACTCTGTTCACTATTCTGGTCCACATTTGCCTTTTCTGAAATATGGTTGCGTTTTGTACTTGTGCTCCAAACAATTGAGGTTCTACTCTAATTATCTCATCCACCATGACAGACAACTCTCCCTCTGTGAAGCATGGATTTCTCCTCCCTGCCATAGTGAATAACTGTGAAAAGAACTAGTGTCCAAAAAGATTAAGGATAATCCACAAAAGTAATATTCACAAAAACACAGAAGGAGAGAAACACAGAAAAAAACCTGGCTCCTGTGTGGCAATACCTGCATCCAAATGGTCTGCTGCAATGTAATGGCAAAGCATGATGGTCTGAAATGGAGTGTGTTTTTTTAAAGTGTGTTTTTCAAGTATTCACAATTGTCCAGTATACAACAGGTGTGGGCTGCTAGCATCCAACCAATGGCCACAGCCATAGTATTATACTGAACGGGTTCCACGATGGACTCCTGCCATCATGGGCCTGCTGCTGGTACACCATCAGCAAGCTTTGAGGGATCCCGTCATCAAGACAACGACTGTGGCATATTCATCAGCATTGGAGTCCGCTGCATCAGCTGCAGGATGCAGGGGACGTGATGGAGTTCACTCTGTCATGGAGATGTCCGGCACAGCAGGCGGAACACTGTTGACTTGGCGGTCTTTTCGGGTCTGCCTCTGATGCAGCTTGGTGGTAACACCATCAAGATCTAAATCAGGCCCTAAGTCAGAAGGAACAATTTTTGACTCGGATATGGTTGTTGTATCTGATCTGCATTCAATCATAGCCAGTTTCAAATTGTGCCTAGGTCCTGGTCTACCAAGACCATTGACTATCATTGGAACTTTGATCTTCTTGGTGCTATACCTACATCAAACCTTAAAAATTCCCATCTACAGTTCCCCTTACTGCATTTTGGAGTTTGTGTTATAAAATATTACTCTATTTTTCATCAGTTTGAGTTTTTTGCACGTTTTCACTTTATTACTGTTTTGGCACTGCATAAATACTTTACACATTGCCCTAAATTAAACTTGTTTGCTCTGTGCCACAGCTTGCACGGGGTACGTTCATGTTCATTGAGTGACTTTGAGGGTTCACCCTGACATCGATTGTGAGTATTCCTTGAGGTGAGTAGTCATCCACCCCAAATATTAATCCAATTTCCTACAAATATAAATCATCAAGTTTGGGTCTGCTATTAAATGATACCACATAGTCCTCAATAATGTTCCTTTTTTTTATCATAACTGGAGACTCTTGACTCAGTTTTCAATTAGCACTTGTGATTTTCACCCATTGCTTCAAAACTATCAAATGACTGACTCTTCTTGCTTCCTCAGTTTTCAAAAACAGATTGCATTATCATCCTTGTGGTGCTGCAGCACTAGAGAATCGTAGTTGGCAGCAACCAATTGTGGCATTCTTCTCACAATAGAGAACAGCACAACATTTATCAGCCAATCAAGCAGGTGGTAAAGTGTTCCACCCCTAGTGACTTCAGAAAGGAGTTATAGACTGTACTTTAGGCCTATGGTTATGTGGGTGAAAGAAATAGGCTGAAAGAGCTAGTTTGATCTCCTTCTTGAACTGGATAATCACCCTTATATTGTTATTGTTTTGTGTGTTGTAGGGTACTGGGCAGCCCTCCAACCCTCCTCTTCAGATCCCATGCACTCATCTCTACAAGTATAAATGTGAGACACCGGCCTTGGGCTTACCTTGAACAAAATGATTCACTTATAGAGTAACTGCTATATGTTTTTAAACGCTCTAGTATATACAGCTAAACTTCACCACTCTCCTGCGTAAACAACCTAGGAAAAAACTTGATTATGATAGCATTTAAATAAAACCTTTCATATGTTACCATCTGTATCACTTGATAAATGTAGCTTTCTCTTCCCACCTTGATCGATCTATTACAACATGTTAGCAGTGGGCAACTGAATGTTAGGCACCACTGATGGTACTTGAGGAACATTGCACTGTGTTTTTCTTCCCACCTTTATCAATATCATAACATGTTTAGCAGTAGGCCACCTACTGCTATGCATCATTAATAGGTGAGAACTAGTATTAAAAACCAACACATGATTTTTCCATGTGGTAGTCCACACTATATAACAAAGTCTTAATAATATATGCACATTGTTTTGCAGCTTTGAAAAGAAAACAGGCCTGCGCGCCACAAGGGTTGAAACATATGTTGGCTTGTTGATATATGATCAAAGAATAAATGGATACTTCAAGCAATATTGTTGTTGCAATTTATTGACTGTCTAATTATGTCTAACATGTTTACATATGTTCTTTTGCTGTGTGTATAAAAGACATGACAATGTAAATTATAAGGTGCCAGCATCTCCAGTCTAAACTTACTCAAGTAACCTTTGACCAATTGTATATTAAACATCTGTGTGAAAAAAAATCTCTTCTGCATGCTCACCCTAATTTTTGCTGTCCAGTGTATGTGCTCTGACCCCTAAAACATGTAGAAATTGACTAATCTCTGATTGGTTTATGTAACATTTTTTAATCGGCCATTATATATGATACGAAAATACACCCATGGTGTGAAAAGTTAAATGTTGCCTGTGGACTGCAGCACTTATTGTGTCATCCTCTAGTGTGACAAAGGAAACTTGGCTTTCGGCCTATTGTAGCCTGACCACTGCAGTGTAAGAACTACAGTGTGTCCTATTAAAATAACCTTTCTTAACAGGTAAAAACCTCCCTTTTATATATCAGTAAGTCAGCTCTATGTAAGTCTTGTAACCCACAAAAGAGGGTGCATGGAATTTACAAGTGGGACACATAGAAAATCACAGTGTCCTTACAGTGACATGGATCTAAACGCTAATTTCACTATGTCAGGCTGCCCTATGTAGAAATCGAGAGTACAGATTAAAACACTACATCTGCTATCTCAGGAATTGGGCAAGCTAGAAAAATATATAAAACACTTTTTATAGTACGTATTAATTAAATATCCTATTCAATGATGAATTTGGGTTTTTGAATAAATAATAAGGAAAAGTAACTTTTAGAAGGTTATCCTTTACCTACCTGAACTGTCAGAAGGGTAATTGGCAAAAGACTCTGCAAGCTCCTAGCCAGTGTTGAACCCTGGGAATAAGTGTTAAAGAGATGTAAAATGCCATTGACTTGCAACCAAAAGGCTGACATGAAAGGGCAGAGATGACTGTTCAGAACTCCAGGGAATATGTCAGAGTGAGGGTTGGGGAGCATCCTGTTGGCACCGCACTGTCAAATTATGCTTGATAGTTTTGTTGGACCACATATAACTCTTAGGGTGCACTTTTTGTGTATCCCCTGTCTAGTTTCTGAATGACCTTACTTTTGTCCAACCAGAATTCTGCATTGTGTTTTTTGGGGGTACAGTGCCTCCTTCACAGTGGATTTTAGTGTTAGATGTGGGAGGACACTGCTGACACTCCCACACAGACACCTAGCCGTCAGAGCCCAAGCTTAGTGCAGCCGAAGGCTTTCACCAAAATACCCTAGCACTTGTTTTTTGGCTTTGTTTGCAGTAAGGCAAACAGAAACTACTGCAAAAGTTGATTGGTGAGGGCTTGATAATCTGTACTGCATTAGTCAGAGGTGAACTAGGAGTGTCTCAGGGTATCACCCACCCACAGGATGGTGAACTCTACAAATATGGACCATCACCCAGCCTTCCTCATAACATGGCTGAATTTGAGGAAGGATACCATGGGAGAAGGACCTGAGGAGGTTAAACCCCCTTCCATTTGAAGTCCAACAACAGAATGAGCTCCATGGATCATAAGGCTTATCTCCAGGATGGCTTCAGGAGCATATAAAAGCTGAAGAGAACATTCCTTTGAAGAATCCCAGCTGAACAATGGAACAGGACCTGAGTTTGCTTTTTGCCTGTGCAGGACGCACTGAGAGCCTATAAGTGCTCCCTGTGACGTGCAGGGGCCTTGGACATGTACTACTGCGGTTATATGGGCAAAATTAGGAGTTTTCAATTTTTTTTAAAAACATGTTATTTTAGAGTTGGTGTTGAGATGAACCTCAGGTTTGTCCCAAAGGAGAATATTTTTTTTATTTTTTTTAAATAATTCATTTTTTTATTTTTTTTTATCAAGATCCAACGAAAATAACAGAGGAAAAAAAGATTACAATTCCATACTATTTCTCTTAAACACATTCTCCCCGAGGAATTTCTAATAGGACTGCTCCAGCTACAAACAATCGGGGTAAATGACTGGGAGAAAAAGGGGAGAGAAGAGAGCCCCTCTTCTTTTTACGCATAATTATATACCCTTAGCTAGAAAATTAATCCCCCCAAATCCATGAAAACTTTTTGCTGCTGCCCACTCTCCTGGCATACCTCATTCCTCGATTTCTGACCTGTAGCATTTTACTCAACCATTGTTGAGGGGCGGGAGTTAGATTGGAATGCCAATTTCTTAATAGAAGAGATCTGGCAACCGCAGTGTCTATAAAAACTAACTTTTCCCACCGAGGATGGAGCCTTGCCCCAGGGTCGTAGCCCACGCCCATCAACCAAACCGTAGGGATTATAGAGATTTGAGCAATAGTTGTTAATATCTTAAACAGTCCATCCCAGATATCCTGAATTAGGCGACATGTACCGATCACATGTATCCAGCCCACCACCCCTATTGCCTTACAACAAAAACAGAGATCAGGGCAACTGGGCATAACTCGGGACAAGGCTTGTGAGATACGATATAATAGCCATTTACTAAAAAATATAATGCAATGCCAATTTGCACCTCTGAGAACTGAACATTTTAAATAATTAATCTTTTCCCAGCACTCCCTTGAGAGGTCAAGATCCTCTTGACGAGCCCATTTCCTCACCGCCTTTGCCCAGAGATCAGTCTTATTCTGTTCAAGAATCAGCCTTCTCCATGCCCCCGCACGCCTTGTCCCAGAGGGGGTCACCAGTTCAGAAACTACCACCTGCATAATAGTTGAATCGATATCCAGATCTCTCAAACCATGTAGCATGATACTACAAGAGCCTCCCAGAAGGGAATCATTTTGAACAGCCGACAGAATATTTGAATCATTAATACGAAAATTCCCGATTTTACTAAATCCTGCAGACTCCAATCTCCTTACTGTCTCAGAATCGAGCTGAAGACCCGAGCGCAACACAATGGCCCTCATTACGACCTTGACTGCCAATGCAACCGCACTCCCGCCGCGGTCATTTTGAGATTCCCGCTCGGCCGGCAGGCAGAAACCTGGTTTACGGCTGCAACACAGGAGCCGGCTCCTAATGGAGCCAGCGGTGTTGCGGCTGTGCGATGGGTGCAGTTCCACCTGTCGCGCTTTTCACTGTCTGCATAGCAGACAGTGAAAAGCTGCACGGGGCCGTGTCAGGGGCCCCCAGGGGCCCTGTCAGAGTCACTAGATCCTCGGGGTCTGTGCACGTTCCCAACACTTCCACCACAAGACAGCTCCAACACTCTGATTAGATTTATCACAGAGTCTAAGAGAGTCCAAGTGGGGAAAAGGGGATTAGGACGGGAACAGCTGGGAAGGAGACCTGTAGGAAGCAAAAGGTTAAAACTCAACATCAAAATTACATCTCATGAAATCAGTACCATGCTACAACTCTAAGCTTTGTCTTTTCCGAAAAAACATGAACAAACCTAGAATAGTCCTAAAACTGACTAGGATTTAGATGACCGAATGCCTGAGGAGGAAACAGGAAAACTTCAATAGGACTTTCAGATTCGAGTACTTTCTTTAGCATGAGAATCAGGAAACACTCTGAGCAATTTCTAAAGAACCATATGAATCTCCTTTTAAGAATATATATCAGGAACACACAGCATTACCTCTAGAACTCTGGTATTGTTGTGTTCATCTCAGAAAAAACATTGGGAAGTGAACTGCGCACATTGCAGATTTTTATATGAGTATTAAACACCATAAAGGATTGTGCATCATGAAATCACACAATGTAGATTCAAGGAATAAATCACGCAACGTGTCAACTTGAAATGCTACCAAGAAACTGTCTTAGAATAGTAGCGCACAGTAATTTACATTATTTATACATGAGGAAAGAATTTGCCGTCTTGCCGATTCAAATGCCACCATACAAATGCCAAGAAACGGTAGTACACAATGAACAACATGAAAAGCACTCAGGGAAAGAATTGCGCCTCTTGCCACCATGCAAATGCCAAGAAATGGTAGCGCACAATGAATGACATGAAAAAACACTCAAGGAAAGAATCGCGCGTGTTGCCGATTCAATTGCCACCATGTAAATGCCAGAAAATGGTAGCGCGCAATGAACAACAAAGTTAAATGCTCATGAAACGAGTTGCACGTCTTGCCAACTCGTAAAACATCATGTAAATGTCAAGAAATATCAGCGCGCAATGAACAACAAAGTAATAACGAAGTCAAATCTTTATGGAATAAATTGCGCGTCCTCCCTATTTGCAAACCACCATACAAATGTCAAAAAATTGCAGCACATAAGTAATCTGTTATTCATTTAAGAATTAAAATCAAGAATATGAAAATTCTCAATTACGGTGTTGGGAAATGTCCAAACACCGTCTTACCACCTGGAAACAGTGATCACCAATGAGAGATGAGCGCAGAAGACTGGAAAATCCAAATAGGCTGCCGGGACAGGAGCTTAGGAAGAAGCTGCTGCTCTGCACCGAGACCTCTGAATAGTGAGCACTGGAAGTTGGGCTGACTCTCTTTTATAGAGTCTTGGCCCAGCCTAGAACCACGCACAGGCATGTTGCAGGGAAAGTCTCTAGAAGGCCCTGGAAGGGGACCACACCCTAACACACTCTGAATGTCTGCAGCAATACATTGCAAATGTACAGTATTTATAAGCACCTTAAAAATGAATCTTTTGGATGGAATTCTGCAATGCAAAAGGTTAAACAATAACATATCATCACAATGCATAAATTACATTATCTTGTGAGTGTTGGGTTTTTGCATTCTAGATGCCCGTAGAGCGCGCACTGTCCTGGTGTTGACAGGCCCTGCGACTCCCCGTACCGTCAGCCTTTTCCTGGCGGTTCAAATCGCCAGGAAAAGGCTGGCGGTAAGGGGACTCGTAATCCCCTGGGCAGCGCTGTAAAACCGGCGGGACTGAAGTGGCAGTAAACCGCCGGTACTGGCGGTGCGACCATGGCGCTTTCGCCACGGTCGTAATACTAGGGATTTCACTGCCAGCCTGCTGGTGGTGAAATCCGCCACAACAACCCTGGCGGTCCAAGACCGCCAGAGTTGTAATGAGGGCCAAAATGTGTGAGGGGAGTAAGAAGATGCAAATATGGGATTGAATATCGTCTAAAAAGATCCGATTTCTTTTTAAACAACCATTTAAGAACCTTATATCGAACTTTTTGTGGAGATTTCGCCAATAGTGCAGGATTCGGAATATCGTGTTCTTTGCAGACTAAGTCGCGAAAATCTGTGATGGGTGGGCCACCCGTAATTTGATTAACTTTAAAATGAGTGAAATAATGTGCAAAAAAAGCGAAATAGTAATCCTTAAAATTTGGTAATGCCAAACCTCCTTTTTCTCTATCAGCATATACTGTACTTAAAGCAACCCGTGCCTTGTGGTTTTGCCAAATAAATGAGCTGAACATAGACTTTATTTTCTTAAAAAATGAGGATGTTAATACACAGGGAATGGCCAAAAACAAAAAATTAAATAATGGTAATATAGACAATTCGTCCAAGGATAGAAAGTGGGGGGACCCCCACCGTGCCAGCAGGGCCTGGGTTTTCAAAAGTAAAGGGACATAATTGAGATCGTACAAATCTCCTATTTCGGATGAAAAATGAATCCCTAGATATCTAATATTTACACAATGCTTTAGTTCGGGGAGCATTTTAACAGAAGAAGAGCCAGAGAGAATAATATCAGTTTTACTCATATTAATCTTATTGCCCCCAATTTGCTGAAATTCAGTGAACGCTTTAAGAACCTCCTCCTGGGAGGATCGGTCTTCATCTAAAAACATAATAATATCATCAGAGTAGAGTTTGATCTTCCCCATTAACTTCAGCGGGGGATGAATCCGATTATTCTGTCTGATTTTAATTGCTAACGGTTCAATGAAGAGAGCAAAAAGAATAGGGGATATGGGACAACCTTGACGGGTCCCGCGCTGAACTTGAAGTTGACCAATACAGGCGGAGTTAATTATAATATTGGCCTGAGAACCTGATACAGCCTTTGAATTAGTGCAGAGATCTGGGACGGCACCTCATATCTGGATAGCATTTCAAACAGTGTGTCCCATGCGACTAAATCAAACGCTTTTTCCGCGTCTAATAAAAGAATGATGGCAGTAATTTTATTAGAAGCAAAATAGTCGAGAGCCTCAGCTAAACAATGCATGTTAGATGCAAGTTGCCGACCAGCAATAAACCCATTCTGATAATGGGTGCACCAGTTTAGTAACAACCCTATTGAGCCTGTTGGCCAGAAGTTTGGTGATGATTTTATAATCTGTATTTAACAAAGAGATTGGACGATATGCATTAGGACCTTCCTTGTCCTTGTTTTTTTTAGGAAAGCTGACCACATTCTCAGAATACCAAGAGTTGGGGATCGGCTCACCCTTCAGCAAACCATTAATTAAAGACAGAAAGTTATCTATAAATATATCGATGAAGCTATTGTAAAATTCAGCCGAGAAGCCATCAGGTCCACAGGCCTTCCCCATGGGGAGATTCTTAACAACCTCAAGAAGTTCCGGCTTTGTAAAAGGCTGCCGTAGAGCCTCACTATCTTCATCCGCAAGAGTAGGGATGTCTAAATTCCCCCAAAAATCCCTATTAGCCGAATGATCAATATCCTGGATTTCGTTATAAACTCGCCTATAGTGTTCTAACATAATTTTTTCCACATCTCTGGGGTCTGTATACCTAATCCCAGATATAGGACAACTCAATGCGTGTATCCTATTATTAGCAATTTGATCTCGAGCTTGCCAGTCCAAGAATTTACCTGTAAAATTACTCTCTTCATATGCTTTCTGTCTATTAGTCTGATATCCTATGTCGACCCTCTTGAGGAAACTTTCAGACAAAGCCCGTTTAGCTAATTCAAAAGAGGTTCTATTATTTTCCATGGGAGCCTGCACATAGATAGCCAAACTCCTCTGTACTGCTACTTCCAAAGCCCTAGCCTGCCGTCTTTGATAGGATTTATCTGCTGCCACCTTGGCAATTACTAAACCCCTGAAAAAGGCCTTAAATGCATCCCAGACCATGGCTGGAGTAGAAGATCCCCGATTACTTTCAAATAATTTATTAATTTCGACTTTGGAGACCTGTACCCAACCCTTCTCATGAAGAAGCTGCTGATTGAACACCCACCTCCTACGTTGGAGCGTAGAATGGTCTGGAGGAAGGGATATTTCCAAAGCTAGGGTGGCATGGTCGGATAAGTCAGAATGGCTCACTGACTGATTCTTAAAGCGCAATAATTTTGATATTAAAAAAAAGTCAATGCGAGAAGTGCTTTTGAACTGGCTGGAAACGCATGTGTACTTTCTCTCCTTTAGAGCACTTATTCTCCAAGGATCACGTAGCATCAACACTTTGATGTAGTCTTTAAAGATCTTAGCGACTTTGGGTTTGTGCTGTTTTTTACCTTTAACAGTAGAATCCAAAAATGGATTCTGCAAAAAATTGAAAATCCCCACCAATAATAATGTTGCCTGAAAGTTGCAGTAGGGATTGAAAGAGTTCCAGATAAGGCCCTGGATCATCTATCAGGGGTGCATAAAAACTGACAAAAATAAATCTCTCTTTGACAATTAGGCAATGTACCCAACACCATCGCCCAGCAGGGTCGGCAAGAAAGTCGAGTACCCGAGCTTCAAGATTCTTAGCTAAAGAAAACGCTACACCTCTATGAGCAGCTGGAGCTGGGGCGACAGCCTTAAAATCAGCCGAGCTTTTAAACATATTGAAGCCCATTACTTTTTTAACAGGGATATGAGTTTCTTGAAATAGGATAACAGAGGGGTACAGAGCATTTGCCCTATCCTCGATAACAGCCCTTTTTCTGTGATTGTTTAACACATTAGCATTCCAGGAAACTATTTTTAATGTGGAGTTTAACCTTGCCATTACCTTTTTACAAAGAATTGCCTAAATATTAAGTGATCAGGAACCTCCAAAAAGCGTGAGCCGAAGTCTGGATCAGATTACATTATCCGCACCAGAGACTTAGTAATTCTACATTGTAAATACCTATATTTTAGTCTGAAAATAAAGGATCTTGTAACCCTAGCCCCCTCCCCCGCCCCTCTCCCTACACCCCTACCCCACCCCTTGGGTGGCCGACACCTGGGGCCCTCGCGTCTGGGCGATCCGGGGCCACTCCCACCTCCTGACTCCCTTCTTCCCTAATCAGGTACCTTGACAAGGCACCCTAATGCCCTTGACTACAGAGAACTGGACAGTAAGTTCCATAATAATAAAGCTAAACGTGACGAAATCCTCCCTTCCCGGAGAAGTCTCAACCCTCTAAGTACCTGATGCATGCTCCTTCTTTCATACATATTTTGAATTTTAGTTCATGTTTTCCCCTCCCCGACCTCCCCTGCCCCTTGTGATCTATCAGAATTCTGAATTGAGTGCAAAAGAGTTTTAGCAGCTTCCACCGTGTGGATCAAATTAGAGTGTCCCTGAAAAAAAACTTTTAGTTTAGATTGTTGCAGGAGTCCAGCCAGAGCCCCGGCTTTTTGAAATGTGGGGATCATCCACTACAGTTCTCTTCTCCGGTGTGCACCAGCAACTGACATATCCGAAAAGATTTTAAAGGCGTAGTCGCCGGGGATCTGATAGATTTTACTCTTGATTGCTTGCTGTAAAATGCGTTCCTTAATACGGAAATCTGCAAAGTTGACGAGCACAGTTCGAGGATACTTTGCGTTGGATGGCTGTACTGCAGGGACCTGATGGGCCCGCATAATAGTGAGATCCAAATGTTTATCCTTTGGTTCTGAAAGAACATGCTGTAAAACAAGATCGGAGATTAAATCTATGAGAGTCTGACCATTTTCGCATCCTTCTGGGATACCCTTAAATCTCAGATTAGACCTACGTGAGCGGTTGTTCGCATCGACTAGCCGAGTCTGTAAATCTACAAGATCGGCTTGACAGTGAGTGACTGACGGATCCAAGGAAGAGCCTGAACCTTCCAAATCGGATACTCGTTGCTCTACTTCTTTATTGCGTGAATTAAGTTGCCGAATGTTGCCAGATATTAAGTTTAATTGTGACTCCGTTTTCTGATTTGCTTCTTCTTGGGAGATTTTCAGAGTCCTGAGCTCTGCTAGAATTTGAAGGAGCAAGTTTTCTGAGGAAGTGCCAATGCCTGTCTTGTCTCGATATTCCTGAGATGAATGCCAAGCTTGTGAGTTCCGCTGGTCTCGAATCTCCTGAGGGGGCTCGATTGTGCTGGTATTCCTAAGGGACCTCATCACAGTATTATTCCCAGCGATATGGGCAAGGCCACAGAGTACACTGGAGGAAGAACTGTCCACCTGGGAGGCAGAGATGGTGTTTTTAGTTGACAAGGAGACTACTTCTTTTGAGGCCCTCCCTCTCCCTCCACTAAACAAGGGATATAACTGTTTGGATGCAGAGCCTATGTCCTGGATTTTGCCGTCGTTAGACTCGGAATTCAAGCTGAGCGTTGAACAATCCCCAGGTGAGCAAGCTTTGTTAACCGCTCCTGAATGCAAGTCCGGGTCTGCATCGGAGACTGAGGATGGATCTGGCTCTCTGGCCACCTCTGAAGTAGAATCAGAGCTAAGATGCTGATTCGTCATATTAATATTTACAGGCGGGGAGCTGTGAGGCAGGATAGTACTATAAGAAGACTCAGTAATTAATGCAGCAGTGGTGCTAGGAGGTGAGTCAAGGTTTATATGGTTGTCGGAGGGAGTAGGCCGCTTAACTTTCATATTTGTGCTATCCTAACACCCTTTGAAGCAGGGCGACCTTTGCCCTGAGACTGATGCGGGAATTGACGCATTTTGTTTTTCTCTCTTTTTTTTTCCCTCCCCCTTTCCTCTCTCCTCTCTCCTCCCCCCCTCCTTTTCCTCTCTCTGGTCCTCCTTCCCAGAAAACTCAAATTTCTGGGTAAGAAAATACTTGACGTAGTCCAGATATGCCTAAAGACAAGATATCTTAAGCAGCCAAGTTAGTGACCTGTGGTAAATGGCTTAAGAGTACAATGTCTTCTGCTTGGAAAAAGTAACTAGAGTGCTGACAGCAATATCAGTGAGTAAAGTACTCTAATCTGCACGCAGCAATTGAGAAAGGCCAAGTAAGTTCCACCTAATTCAGATTCACCGGAGCAGTACCTGTCAGTAATTTCCTGACCAGAGATTTTGGGGGTCATTCTGACCGCGGCGGACGGCGGTCGCCGCCCGCCAAGCGGTTCCCGCCGAAAGACCGCTCCGCGGTCAAAAGACCGCGGCGGTCATTCTGGCTTTCCCACTGGGCCGGCGGGCGACCGCCGAAAGTCCGCCCGCCAGCCCAGCGGGAAACACCCTTCCCACGAGGACGCCGGCTCAGAATGGAGCCGGCGAAGTGGGAAGGTGCGACGGGTGCAGTTGCACCCGTCGCGAATTTCAGTGCCTGCAAAGCAGACACTGAAATTCTTCATGGGGCCCTCTTACGGGGGCCCCTGCAGTGCCCATGCCATTGGCATGGGCACTGCAGGGGCCCCCAGGGGCCCCGCGGCACCCCCTACCGCCATCCTGTTCCTGGCGGGAGAACCGCCAGGAACCGGATGGCGGTAGGGGGTGTCAGAATCCCCATGGCGGCGGAGTGCGCTCCGCCGCCATGGAGGATTCTCAAGGGCAGCGGGAAGTCGGCGGTACACCGCCGACTTTCCGTTTCTGTCCGCGGCTGAACCGCCGCGGTCAGAATGCCCAGCAGTGCACCGCCAGCCTGTTGGCGGTGCTACCGCCGACCTCGCCATGGCGGTAATTACCGCCAGGGTCAGAATGACCCCCTTAGTCTTCATAGAAGAGGGGGAAGGGGAGCCACCCAATACTTCGAGATTTTCCTGATTTGAAAGAAGACAGCCAAACATATAACACAGACGAGTCCTAGCAATCCCCTGCCTCACCTCCCTTCTCCTCTGCATTGATAAAGTCTGGTCAGATCCGGCCGAGATTCCTTTCGTGGAGACGAAATAGGATTTAAATATCGGAGGTCCTTTCTGCCTCCTCTGATCCGCCGGGTCCCGGGCTCAAGCGCAGTAAATCAGGCTGGGGGGGGGGAGTAGTGACTGGCATTTAACTAAGCATTCTGGGATGTGGGTGAGAACGCCGCAGCCCAGCGTGTCCGTGCTCAGACGTGCGTCCTCTCCTCCGAATCAACGGCTAGCCGCTGAGCATGACAGGAGCTCCTACCCGGCCTCGAGAAGAGTTTTCTACCAGAAAAATGACAGTGCTTCTTTTCATATTCGGGCATAGAAACTGTTTTGAACTTCCCTACATGTGGGCCACAGCACAGCCTATGTACCTTGCATATCAAACCTGCGCTCCATCACAATCAACCTCAAATTGCACCTGGTTCCCACTGACTACTTTTGGTGCTTTGCACTCTTTCGCTCTATGTACACATAATATTTGTCATTTTTGTGTCATGTTGCTTATTACATTTTGTTTCACTTTTTTAAATTAGAGTGGGATTTTATTGTTTTGTATTTTTGATTTTTTAACTGTTTTTGTACTTATAAATGCTTTACACATTGTATCTATGTTAAACATATGTGCTCTGTTCCATAGCTAACAGGGGGTGAGCTCAGGTTTACTGAAACATTTGACTGTACCGTTAGAGACTGTACAAATTAGAGATTTTATTGCTTGTGGTAGGCTAGAATACACCCCAAATAATATTTCACTCTCTCTTTTTCGCACTCTGCCAAATATATAAAAAAAATCCTACTCACTAAATTTCACATTGTTAAAAAAAATATATATATATTTTTTAGAGATTATGGGGGTCATTCTGACCCTGGCGGTAGACTACCGCCAGGCCAACGACCGCGGATGCACCGCCAACAGGCTGGCGGTGCATCCATGGGCATTCTGACCGCGGCGGTACCGCCGCGGTCAGAAACGGAAAACCGGCGGTGTCCCGCCGGTTTCCCGCTGCCCTGGGGAATCCTCCATGGCGGCGCTGCAGGCAGCGCCACCATGGGGATTCCGACCCCCTTACCGCCAGCCTGGCTCTGGCGGTTTTGACCGCCAGAACCTGGCTGGCGGTAACGGGTGTCGCGGGGTCCCTGGGGGCCCCTGCAGTGCCCATGCCACTGGCATGGGCACTGCAGGGGCCCCCTAACAGGGCCTCACCAAGATTTTCAGTGTCTGCCAAGCAGACACTGAAAATCGCGACGGGTGCAACTGCACCCGTCGCACCCCTTCCAATCCGCCGGCTCCATTCGGAGCCGGCATCCTCATGGAAGGGGGTTTCCCGCTGGGCTGGCGGGCGGCCTTCTGGCGGTCGCCCGCCAGCCCAGCGGGAAACTCAGAATTACCGCGGCGGTCTTCTGACCGTGCAGCGGTATTCTGACGGCGGGACTTTGGCTGGCGGCCTCCGCCGCCCACCAAAGTCAGAATGACCCCCTATTATATATTAAACAGCAAAGCTCTCTTTCTGAGTTGGCCAGTACCATGGGGTGTAAATCAATGGTTAGCCAGAGAAACAGTGGACGGCCCTCATTACGAGTTAACTGGATGGAGTTACAATAATTATTGCACCTTTCAAAATCTGATACACCAGGGATTGGAAATTAAAAGGTGTGATCATTAGCACCTAGTACCAGTTGTGTCCTTTAAAACTTTAAAGTTGTACCGTCACTTTAAAATGGGGCTCAACATGTTTTTTATTGTTTTACACACCAACATCCTCATGTACTGATATTAAGTTGGTGATTCCCCTGGTAAAGGTCGGCAGGTTTGATCTGCTGAAATCCATCTACGGGAAATTGTGTGGTATTGACTGTGAAACCTGAGATAACGAACCCTGCAGAAACATGTTTGTGAAGCGATCGCACAACAATAACCCACTCTCAATATGGGTTGGTCTGAAAAGCCAAGCTTTTGAAGAAAAAAGGACTAAGGTCATAATCGGAAAATGCATTTAAAAAGTTCTTAAGAAACTAAGGACTTGATTTGAAGTTTGGTGGATGGATTACTCGGTCAAAACATTCTGGATATACTGTTCACCATGTTACATGTGCATTATATCCTAGGACATGTACAAGAAAGCAGACACGATATCTGACACATTGTGATGTAGTAATTCACCCGCCAATCTCTAAATAAAGCCCTAAATTTGGGTAAACCAGAAACCCAGTATTAAACTGTGCAGACTACATGCACCATTTGCATGCCAATACACCTTTTGTACCTCAAACTAAATATATAAAACAATGGTTTCAATGTTTCTAACCAAACATACTTTAATAATCTTCTTTTTTGAAGAAGTTCATAACCAGAACAATAGCTAATGGGTGTTTTCAGTTTTGAAAACCCTCCTTTGATCCACATCTCTTATTCCCTCTCTACCCTTTCCTTTATCTCACTTTTGTGCTCTCTTCCACGCACTTCCACCCTCATCCTACTCATTCCACCTGCATAAACTGAGTGCCCCGGTTATCCAAGGAGAATTAGTGCTGTGATAGATTGATGAAACTTAACTGCACTAATTTGCTCCGACAGCACACGTAGCATGGAACGTACAGGTTTTGTGAATGATAAATGCATTTGTTTTTCTTTTATACCTCATGCATTGGTTTTCGCATTTCGTGTGAAACTATTAAATGGAAGCACTGGATTTTGACCAAAGAGTCAAATGTGATATGCAGTCAAAGGTAGAGAAGGCGGCGCTTTAATAGCGGT
Organism: Pleurodeles waltl; assembly: GCF_031143425.1. NCBI lineage: Eukaryota > Metazoa > Chordata > Amphibia > Caudata > Salamandridae > Pleurodeles > Pleurodeles waltl. The sequence goes on from NC_090451.1 coordinate 395,718,334, forward strand.
TGGGGCACTATTTAGCAACAACTTGCATAATGCTTGTTGTTTTTATGAGTTATCAGAATGAGCAACAGAAAATTACTTTATCCACCAAAGTGTGACAATGACGTAAACAAGAAGAGCAAATGTTTTTTGTAATATACTACATTTAGGAACCATGAAATGGCTTACTAAGAAAAGTTACATTATACAACCAATGGGGGGAAATTACTACTGAATAGTATTTCACGGCACCAAATTGTCAAGGTAATAAAATCAGAGCAATAAAAGGATCCCTAGTTGTGGCAATCTCCAACCACACATAACGGCAGAGAAGTGGTTTCAGCCTCACCATTTACTGCAATTCGCATAACATGTTCACTGCTTTGTTTTACATATATATATATTTCTAGGATTTTGTACAGGATATATATATATATATAACTATACTCTCGCCCTCTCAATGCACTGTTTTCTGATTAATAATCTTACTGCAAATGTTACAGTGATATTAATAATTATGTCATAGAAGATGTCATGAGTAATGTAATATCTGGGGTAATTAGTAGTGCATGGTGAGGGCCCGAGTTATAGTTACCATGGGGCATGAGTTATAATTGCTTGAAATAACTCTAACAATAACAGCTGATTTTATATGGTTTTGTGTGTAAGTCTGAACCTAACTATAACATCCCTGTTACCTTCGCTTTTTAGTGAATTTCTAAGGTTTTTTATAATTCTATTTCCTAACTATAACATCCCTGTAACCTTTGTTTTTTTAGTGAATTTCTAGTTTTTTTTTTAACGTTAAGTAAAATAAAATGCCCATCGCAATGCACAGGGGAGGAGTTTGGATGCAGGTCTGGCCTGGCATTGTGCTGCCCCCAACCAAACTTGCTGCTCTTGCCCCCCCTTTCCATTCATTGTCCAGGTCCATGCCCCTCCTGCCTCATTAAGGACTTGCATGGCTATTGTACTTCCACTGCCCTTCCCGCCTGCCCTGAACAGTTATCTTGCTGCCCCATCCACCTTCTCCCTACCCTCTGTTGTCCGAGTCCATGTACCAGTCCCCTTCATTATGCCCTGCAAGGTCCAATGTGCTGTCAATGCCCCCCGTTTAGCTTGAAGTCCCTGCCCACTCCACCTGCTCTCTGTTGCCTAAATCTATACTCTATCATTGCCCTTCTGCTTCTCTGTGCTTAGCTTTTTGCCCATACTCTACTTCCCTCTGACCTCCGATGTCTGTGTGCTTGCCCCGCTCCCTCCATTTTGCCCATCATGTTCCATGATCCTGCCACTGCCCCTCCTACGTACTCTGAGTGTTCTGTTGAGCTGTCACTGCCTCTCCCACCTGCCTAGCATGGTCAAATGACTGCTGCCTGTCCCTGCCACCTCCACCCTATCTATCTGAGTTTCATACTCCTATTCCCTCCCTCCTGTCCTTCATAGTCCATTTTGCTGCTACTCCCTTCTGCCCTCCATGCTCTGTTGTGCTACAACTGCTCCTCCTGCCTACTCCGCATGGTCGGTTGTGAAGACACTTCTGATGCCCTCTCTTGTCTACATGGAGCCCCTGCCTATCCCTTCTGACCTCCATTGTCCTTTGTGCATGCCTCCTCCCTCTTGCCCACATGGCCATTGTGATGCCACTAACCATCCTGCTCCTGCTTGCCATGTATGGCCTTTGTGCTGCCACAGCCTTTCACATATGCCCTGTTTGGTCAGTTTATTGCCCCTGACACCCTCCCACCTTCCCTCTGTTGTCTGTGTGTATGCCATTAGAGTCTCACTGTTGGCCCTCCATGGTGTCTTGTGCTTCCAGTGCCCATCCCACTGGCTCCTGTCCTACTCCCTTGCCCCCTTTCCCCCTTGCCCCTACCACCCTGTTTTCTATTTGCAGGCCCCTATCCCCTCCTGCCGTGTCTGGTCCATTGTTGTGCTCCTGTCCCCTACCTCCTGCCCTTCATGTTCCATTCTGCTGCAATCGTCCCTCTTGTTTGTCCAGTATGGTCAGCTTGCTGCCCTTGCCTCTTTCCCCTCTGTTGTCCACGTGCATTGCCCTATCCCCTCCATATTGCTTTCCATGGTCTGTTGTGCTGCACTGCCATCCCGCTTACCCTGTGTGGTGCATTGTGCTGCTGCAACTCCTGACACCTGCTGTGTAAGGTCAATTTGGTGGCCCTGCCCATCTTCCTCCTGCCCTTTGTTATCTGAATCCATGTCCTTTTCATTCCTCCTGCCCTGAGTTATCCAATGTACCATACTTGCCAACAGTTGATGAGAAGAACATTTAGAAAAATACCTGGGGAACTTATTTATCCTATTGAGTCACATTGAAAAAAGGAGATTTTAGTCAGGAGATAGATATCCCTTTTGGGCTTAAAACATCAGGAGTATCCTGCCTGAAATGTGTCTTTTGGCATGTATGGCTGTTCTGCCACTGCCTCTTCCTTCTGACCTCAATGGTTTATTATATTGCAAAAGCCTCTCTAGCCAGTCCTGCATGCTTGAGTTGTTGTCCCTGCCCCTTTGCCCCTTCACCCCCATGATCTGTTGTGCTGCCACTGCCCCCTCATTTCCCCAGTGTGGTGCACTCAATTATCAGAGTCTGTACCCCTGACATCTGCCTCCCCACAGTATTCTAATGAACAAATAGATTGCTAACATTCTATATTTATTACAAAGGTGTGGCATGCATGACACCATCTTGATGTAATCAAAACTGTAATACCTAAAGCATTTCCTTTAAAAATTATAAAAATTAGAGGGTTTTATTCCCTTGGTGCATTAAAAAACTAAAAATAGGACATATTTTCTGAGTTCTCAAATCGCAACAAAGTATTTTTAAATGATTTGCTATCTTGATTTTGTTTAACCAGTTGATCATTTGATTATATGTTACACTCAGTGAAGAAAATATGGTGTTACACCCAGAGCTGCAGACCTTGCAACTGGGGAGCCAGGATTGAGTTTAAGGGTCAGTTCTACATCCTGTGATACTAGGCAAATTACTTAATCACCCCATACCGAAAGCTCAAAAGGAATATATATTTGTGTAATGTAATTGATGCTCATGTAAAGCACTTCAATACCTTTGGATTAACTCTGTGCTTCATAAAACTGCAGAAAAACAAAACAAAATATATGTTTTGCACAATTCTGTCATTGGGCTACACCTGGACTTCATTTGGGTGATATTTACACTACATTTGGGCTCTTTTTTCTCTAGTGGCCATCTTGGGAGACTTATTTTTTATGAAGCTCCCTAATCTCCTCATTTACTGCAGTATCTACAGTTATAAATGCTTTCAGTTTTCCACTTCTATTCCATCAAGATGGAGGACAGATGTGCCACACTTGATATAAATTCAGAATGTTAGCACTCTAATTGTTCTTTAGAATACTGTTTTAAATTGCTGATCACCAGGTAGTTAACTCTAAGTCTGCTGCTGGTGTTGAAAGTGCATGTTCCAGTCTACATGTCAGAATGTTTTAATGAAACAGAAGAGAAAGATATTTGAGAATGCACTTAAAATGTATCCTAATTTTCTTTCTACACCACTAACCATAATTTCTATGAGAAAATGACTTGCCTCATATTGTTCTTTTCTAAATTAAATGTTTTAAGTTCTACTAGTTTGATTTAATCAAGATGGCTTCAGGTGTGCCACACTTTTGTCATAAGTAAGATTGTTAGCGATATAGTTGTTCTTAGAACACTCTTGGAGGCTACAGTAAAACACGATGAGATTTGTGCTTAGGCTCTGCCCAGATTTACAAATTTCTTTTTCCTTTAATATCTCAAAAACTGCCGAATGGATTCACACCCAATAACAAGAGTGGTTTCTGAGCCAAAAGCTGCATTCCTGGCAATTTTGGTGTAGTTCCATTCAGCAGTTCAGGCTACAGTAATGTCTAAAATCTCTATGGGCATTAACAGGTAAACACATTTTTTTACCTCCCTTTTTCTCTGCTGCTGCTTGACAGGTCACACCGAAACTTTCCATGCACAAGAAGACTCAGCCAGAGAACTGAAAAATGTCATGAAGAGTCATCAGACGACGCTAAAGATATAGCCAAGTCAAAAACACACACATATATATATATATATATATATATATATATATATATATATATATATATATATATATATATATATATATATATATATGATGCACTGCTAATTACCCCACATATTACACCATTCATACAATCTTATGTGGAATCATTGAAATTATCACTGCAATATTTGCAATACAATTGTTCATGAGAAAACTGGGCATGGCGGGGGCGCGAGTTATAGTAACTGAAATAAGTATAACTACTGATTTTCTATGGTTTTATACATTTGATATGTGAGCTTAACTATAACGTCAGTGTAACCTTTGTTTCTTTGTTTTTTAAAGTGAATATATGTGTATATATATATATATATATATATTATCTATATATATACATATATTATATGTATATAATATATATATATATATATATATATATATACATATATATATATATATATATATATATCAAACAAATCTGCATCTAACACAGAAAGAAGCCTCCACTCCTAGACAATATCGTGGTGAAAGTTTAATGAAAGCTATGAGAAGTCAATAGCAGCCTTGCATAGGCAGACCATTGTTGAATATTATACGTTGCTCATCATTTGGCGTGATCAGGGGTTACTGGGTGTTGATGAATTCCAACTTTTGTTTGTGTGAATGCGCTGCATTTTACATAGCGTGATCGTGCTGCGTTTTTATTTCTTTACACCGCTAATTGCTCTAACTCGAGCAAATGTGAGACCCGTTGCATTGAAAATGCTTGTTCTTTATAGTATGCAAATGCTTTATAATCTGCTTCTTGACAGGGAATGTGGTGCTCCTCACATATTGGAGGCCACAAGGGCAAGTCAACACATACACAACAAAATCACTATAGCATGTAATGAATTTCCTGATTTTCACATCCCTACCAGTGGGTGAGGTATAAAACCTTCTGTAGGGAATGCTAGCACATGCTTTACATCTCCCACATCTATAGAGTCCCTGTTAATACCTAAGTCAGGCCCCTACGTGACCTTAATGTTTAGTGGGATAGCTCAGTACCAACAAGTCCCCTATTGATATGTATTTCTTGTATATCATATGAGGGGAAGAGCTGATTAATTTGCCAATAACCTGATCAGATCTGACTAAGTGCCAATACTTTCCTAAAATACAACTGATGGCGCCTGACTTGCTGTTGTAAGTTGTTATAAGCCTAATCTCATTGGGTCCTTCGGCCATTTTCTTAGGTATCAGTAGACTTTCTCTATTGACCTTGGCCACCTTATCACACGCTGCTCTGATCACTTTGACCCGATAACACCCTGGATTTAAATCTAGCACTCATTCTGTTCCATTCTACTTCATATGTCTCCGGAGTACTGATGTTACGCTTCACTCTCAATAATTCCCCATAGGGGATACTCCACTCCAAATTTGTGTGTATGGATTAATTCTCCACCTTAACCAAAACATCAAGAAACTCCATAGTAGTTTTATGTTTTTTGTAGGTAAACCTGGGATTTAGTTCATCACCATTTATCCAAAGGAAGATCACATCTAACCCTTTTTGGGGACCATCCCAAATGATGAATAATTCATCAATGTATCACATCCCAAATATTAGGTGCTGTGTCCACCTCACATTTGTCTCTGTACAGATGTTTTGAGCCTCCTATCACCCAATAAAGATGCCAGGATAACTGGGAGGAAAACAACTCCCCATCACTGTCCCAGAAAGCTGTCTAAACCACTGGTCACCAAAAAGAAAAAAGTTGTGTTCCAGGCAAAACCTCAGCATCCTAAGAAGCATCATGGAGTGTCCAAACAAATATAGGAGTTTGTCCCTAGAAAGGTATCTACAGGCTTGCAATCCAAGATAATGATCAATGCAAGTATATAATGATACTACATCATTCGTGACCAAAGTGTAATCTGATTGCCATTGAATATTCTGGATTTTGTATTATGAAATCCATACTACCTCTGCAATAAGCAAGTAAATTCACAACATAGGGGTACAGAAAAATCAAGATATATGGATGTATTCTTGAGTCAGCTACTATTGGCAGAAATAACGGGTCTCCCCTGAGGGTCTGTACTATGTTTATGAATCTGTCTAACCATAAGAGGGACTGGGAGGTTTAGTTGGTCGAGTGCACAGTCTACCAACTATCATACAAATCAAAAAGGTACACTGTTCCACAGAAAAAGACAGAAATCCACTAGGCACTTCGCAAAATAGAAGCAAAAGCGCTCACACATCCATTAGATGTCATGCTTCATCATAGGGCATGCTCCTCGTCAGACAGGCTCTGCAATATCTGACTATATCTGATTCATGAATCTTCAGTAACATATAAAATCAAGGTGCGTGGAAAATAAACCGATAAAGTAGTCTGGACCCCAGGCTCAAAACATCGAGCCTCGTATGTTTCTAGTAGTTTACCGGTGCTGTGTAGGTGGGCTAAACACTGGAAAAGCCATGACGTATGCATGCCTTTCACAAATGAAAGCAAGCGGATTTTAAAAGGCAGGCCCACAAACCAATGTAAGTGACTGACGTGACATGGGTGTGGTTTGAAGCCCAAATAGAGGTTACTAAATGGACTGAGCACTTTGCGCTTGCCCATAACAATGACCCCAACTACCCTGTGGCGAGACATTGGCAAGAGGTGCATGCTACTGATACTGATAAGGTTTCCTTTTGTGGAATCTGCAGGGTCTTGGCCAACGCAAAAGGAGGAGACAGGGGGTACCTACTTAAGAAAATGGAATTGGAATACATTATCAGACTGAACTGCATACATCCAGGGGGTCTGAACAAAGATGAAGAACTGCATGAACACATAGGTTAAAAACTTTGCTGGTGATATCTATTATAAGAGATGCTATCTCTCCCTTTTCTCTCTTTCACTTTTTTCCCCTTTCCCACATTTTTTGTCATTTTCTCGTCCCTTTCCCCATGTCTCTTGACCATTATGGTGCTTTGCAGGTCTCCTGCCTACGCTGTTCTTTGATATGTAGCTTTATTTGATGCTATTTTGGTGATTAACCATTCCATGTAAAATTGTACAGTGTTATTTTTTTTGGTTTTTTTTACTCACAAATGATTATTTTTTTAGATAATTTTGTGTTGTATATTTAGGATTTCACATGTGTGGAGGTTACACATCGGATATGATGGGCTTTGCCCTAATTTTTCATGTCGGTCACTTGGTTGTTGATTTTTGTAATGAAATGTGATGTTTTTTTGGAGGGGAATTCTGAGGACAGTAATACTAATTATGCTGAAATTGTGTCATATTTTATGAGATGGACTTAGCCACTTGACACATTCATTGTTCCCCTCTCTATTTAGCCACGTGAGTGGTGCAGTGTCTCTTGACATCACCAAGAGGTTGCTAGGTAATGGAATACATTTTCTGCATAAAAAATATTTATGTTTGTGCGCAGCTATTACTTTAAAGAGTGTGACAAGGATATTTGCTTATTAAATGTTTCTCGCAGAATAAGATAATTTGCCTGTGTACCTCCTAAACTTATGTTCGATTTGCGGTGAAGTATTATGTGTAGGATGATGCGGGGGGTTAAACGGGAAGGGGAAAAATGGGGAAGAAAGCACCTGTCACACACTTGGCTTTGTAAAAGACCGGTCATGAAACTTTCACAGCAATATTTTCTGTGAGTGCAGGTTGTTGGATGCAGATGCAAATTTGTTGGGCAAATTGAGTGAGTCTTGCTCCCACTGCCCCACACCGATCTCATGAGGTGGATATGTTCGGACGCCTGCAGGATAACAAACTGTCCACATATATATATATATATATATATATATATATATATATATATATATATATATATATATATATATAAAATAAATATATATGTGTGTGTGTGTGTATATATATTTATATATATATATATATATATATATAAAATAAATATATATGTGTGTGTGTGTGTATATATATTTATATAGATAGATAGATAGATAGATAGATAGATAGATAGATAGATAGATAGATAGATAGATAGATAGATAGATAGATAGATAGATAGATAGATAGATGCATTATGTACAAATGATATACTGCAACATGCAGGCAGAGTAGGAGTGTATGCAACCAACCATCAACATAGGAATCCCATCATTTATTTCCGCATTGTTTTCTAGAAGTAAAAAACAAGTAATGCTGAAGCTAGAGAGATTTGGCATGCTTGGAGTAAACATCTTAGCTGCTGAGGGTTTTCTTCCCCAGTGTTGAGCCCTTCTTGTGTGTTTGTGGTACTTCAGGCGTAAGCATTCATATATTTTTCTCACATAACCTAATGATGCCAAATTTCTTTTAAAAATCAAGGAAATTCTAAAGGTGCCAAGAGTTTGAGAATTTCCCTGGAGGGAGCTTAGGAACCAGAGAAAACTACCTATTCTTGACAATTCTGAAAATTAGAAACAAAGGGAATTCTGAGACGATGTGACTTGTTTGGATGACCTGTGTGGATGCCATGAAATTTTCTAACCCATAAGTCCTTCTATACCACAAAGTTTTCCTAAATTACAAATCCCTAATAAGTGGTACTACCAGTACCCAGGGCCTGTAAATTAAATGCTACATGTGGGATGCAGCACTGATTGTGCCACCCACTAAAGTAGTACTATAAAACATGTCTCAGGCCTGTCACTGCAGTCCGTAGAGCAATTGTAAGGCCTCCAGTTTGACCTGACAAAGCATACTTTTTGTCAGGCCTAAATACTTATTAATACTTATAAGTCACCCTTAAGATAGGCCCTAAGGGCTCATAAGGCAGGGTTCATGGTATTTAAAAAGTAGGACATGAATACTTACGTTTACACATCCTGACAGTGGTAAACCCCAAAGTTGCATTTCACTGCAGCAAGGCTAACTCTCTCATCGACTTACACTGGGTTATCTTAATACATTTAATAAGTGACAACTTCAGTTTGTGAACAGCTTGATAAATACTTCTTGCACTCATTTGAATTGCATTTTAAAATCCTCTTTAACGGTAAAGCTTAATTTTAATCGACTGTTATAAAAATCCCACTTTTAGAAATTTGGCATCTTACTGCCTCAACCAAATGTGTGTCTATGCTAATATCCAGGGTTACATGACTGTTAAAGGCTCTCCTGTGGTGTGATATGTTTTCCATCCAGACAGGGGACAAAATTACCTTGGGTTGTAGGTAATGGGAAGGTATTACTTTCTTGTGCTGCATAGCCTGGGGGATTTACCCAATCCTTTCTGAATTTCAAAGGGTAACCTGAAGGTTGTGTACAGCCATTCTTGTCACTGTCACATGCAATAAAAATGGATATGCAGCCCACATCTGGGCCTGCTCACCCTTTGCCTCCTTAGACAAGCTGGGACAAATCCAGGGAAATGAGAAGAACTGATCAGAAACATTTTATGGTTATACATATGAGGTGTCCCCTACACATAGGTTGGAATTGAGCAAAAAGTGGCATTCTCAAAACTGCTCATCGGAACACTCCTGGACCTGAGAAGATTCTGAAGAAGGACTGCCCTTCTGTCTGAAGAAGGAAGACTGGACCTGTTTGCCTTGATCCCAGGATCCCAGAAGTGACTCCAAGGGTCAGTTGTCTGACCTTCTGTTTGAAGTATAGAGACAAAGAAAGCTTACAGGAGCCTATCCTGCTTTTCAGTTGACCAGACCCCACTGGACCTGACCTGGCCCTCTCTATTCACCTATGTGAGAGTGAGACCTGACCCCCAGGCATCGTCCTCAAGATTTTAAACCCTTGCCTGCTGTCTGACTGCACTTCTCCTGGCCTGGTCTAGTGCAAGGCGTCTGCAGACTCAATGTGAGCAATGCAGTGCGGCACCCAAACGATGAATTCACTGACTTTGACACTGAGTGGTACCCAATTAAAGGCTTCACTGACTCTCAGTGGCACCTGATCACTGGCTTCCTTGACTTTGAAGCCAAACCCTGCCAAGAAGGCTCCAAGAACTTGTGTGGCAACTCTCTATGTCTGCCAAACAGATTTTCAGACCTAAACTGCTGCCCATCTCCTCTGGACACTTTCACCTTCCACAACGATTTTGAAGTCAGAAGATAAACCTTCCAAAGGGATGAATCTGTTCTCTGCGTCTGACCTATTGCACCATCAGAGCCAGCCTCAACGTTTGACTTTGACCCGGTCCAGCACAACCAGATACCCAGGGTTTGCTCTTGGTGCTTCTTGATGCTATTTTTATCTAAAACGTTAAGGCCCTCATTACAACCCTGGCAGTCGGTGTTAAAGCGGTGGTAATACCGCCAACAGGCCAGCGGTAAAAAAAATTGGATTTTGACCATGGCTGTTACCGCAATCCAAAACCGTCACTTTAACACACCGACCGCCAGGGTGGTAAAGACCGCTGGGCTGGAGACTTCGGTCTCCAGCCCGGCGGCCGTCATTAGACCGCTGGCGGTATCAGAACCCCACATACCACCATGGATTTAGTGAGGTTTTCTACTGCCACGAAATCCATGGCGGTAGGTACTATCAGTGCCAGGGAATTTGTTCCCTGGCACTGACTGGGGTCTCCTTCTCCCCCAACATCCACAACCCCCTACCACTCCCCAAAGGTGGTAGGACCACCTCCCCACCCCGCCCCTTGCCCCCCACAACCACAGAAACCCCCACACTCACACAACCCCTCTACACACTCACACGCACACCCCCATGCACGCACACACCACACAACACCCCTCCCACCCCCTCCCCTAAATGACGACCACCCTACCTGTTCTGGTGATCCTCCGGGAGGGAACGGGATCCATGGGGCTACTCCGCCACCAGCACCCCGTCACCAGAACACCGCCACGCCAACTACTGGATTGTATTACGGTGGGTGGTGTTCTGATGACGTGGCGGTGACGGTGGAGCAGCCTCCTCTTCACCGCCGACCCCCAGTATGGCTGCTGGCGGCTCTTTGCCCGAAAAAGGGCGGAGGGCTGCCACCAGTCATGATATGGTTGTCGGACGACCGCCTCCACTGGCGGTCTTCGGCCTGGCGGAACCTCTGCGGTCTTGGAAAAAGACCGCCGAGGTTGAAATGAGGGCCTAAGTGTTATAACCACGGTTCTGCTCATTATTGCTGTTTTCATGTAATTTTATTTAATAAAATGTTGAATATTTTTCTAAATTGGTATTGGTCTCTTTTGTGCTGTGTTTTCACATTAATATTTGAGTGCTACACAAGTTACACATTGCCTCTAAATTGAGCATGACTGCTTCTGTGCCAAGTTACGAGAGTGTTAAACACAGTTTTTTAAGTAAGTAATGTGGTTTAGCATTGCAAGATTTGGTTTTGTATTGGAGGTAGGTTCTCACCCTCCTCAACTAATAACCCAATATCTTACAATCCCAAAATATGACATGGTGATAGTATCTGAGAGAAAAATGACCTGTTATGGTGATCTAGGTAGCTAAACCAGGTCTCTACGATTATACGACGGAACACCGACTTAAAAACAACTACTAACCTTAACAACGAGGTCGGAACACCGACTTCGTTCTTACTACTAATGATTTTACCACGAATGCCTTAACAACGATATTTCGTTGTAAAGGCATTCATGATAAAACCATTACTAATAGGCACCATTCACCCTACATCCCTCACCACACACCCTCAACCCGACCCCAAAACCTAAAACCCCCACCCCTCCCCAAAACCAAAAACGCCCCACCCCCCAAACCCCACCCCAAAACCTAAAACCCCCACCCCCTCCCCAAAACCAAAAATGCCCCACCCCAAAACCTATAACCCCCTAACCCCCCACCCCCTCCCCAAAACCAAAAACGCCCCACCCACCCAACCCCACCCCAAAACCTAAAACCCCCTAACCCCCCACCCCCTCCCCAAAACCAAAAACGCCCTACCCCAAAACCTAAAACCCCCTAACCCCCACCCCCTCCCCAAAACCAAAAATGCCCCACCCCCCCAACCCCACCCCACCCCAAAACCTAAAACCCCCCACCCCCCACCCCCTCCCCAAAACCTAAACCCACCACTTACCTTAGTCAACCCCTTGTCACCCGCGTCGTCCTCCTTCGCCAACTTCCTTCTTTGTACCTTAACCACGCATGTTCGTTGTTCAGAACATACGTAGTTAAGGCACAAAAAAACGGAGTCGTGGTTAAAAAAAGCATTGTTGCGCTTTCGTTAACCACGACTTTCGTAAAAAATAAGTCATAAAAAAGGATGTTTCCCGGTCTCTACCAACCCAAAATATTTCTGAAAACTAGACACCCAGGAGACTCCAGGGTGGTATGCCTCCTGTGGATCCCATTACATTTTTTCCCCATAAGGCCTTGCAATCTAAATTGTTTGCAAAAAGCACACATTTTCCTCATATTTCTGTGAGAGAATGTTCTGGAAGCTGTTTGAATCAAAAAAAATCCTATCACTTTAGTAGTCCGACACATCCCCTGATGAAAACACTTTTCCACTTGTGTGCCTGGGCCCAGTGCCGTGGACAGGAAACACCACAAAATGCAACATGGACAGATCAATATTTTCCACTCAAAATCAACACTTTTTTTTCAATGTGGGTAGCTTATTTTGGGCCTGGGCTTGGCTGCCACCCTGGAAAGCCTGCCAAACCGAACCATTTCTACAAGCTGACTACCCAGCCAAAGCAAAGGGAAACTGGGATGCCCCTTAGTTATTTTTATTTTCCCAACCCCAAAGGGCAAATGTGCTCCCTGGAGTATGGTCAAGCCTCCCCTGGGTTATAGGGACCGGGATGAGATTGGATGATAAAGCATGCCACTAATAGAGTAGGAATGGGTGTTTATGAAAAATAAGAGTATTTGTTACTGGTATCTGCTTTCCCAGTATTGGGGGTCTTGTGTTGGGCTGTAGAATACTGGTTATGTAAATGATATAGAAAGGAAGATAGTATCTTAGATCCCTTTATTGATACCTCTAATCGACCCTTCCCACAGGAATGTGTTGGGTATATTGTAAATTAATTTCTAAATGCTAGATACCCTGAGGTGTCCATAGTGACCGGCTTTTCCAATCTCCCTACATTTTCCTACCCACAATGCCATTCAAACCTCAGACTTTGGCAAAAAACACATATTCCTTACATTTCTATGAGAAAAAATTCTGAAATCTACAGGGCATACAAATTTCCTTCCACCAAGCACTTTCACAATTGCCCTGATTAAAAAATGCTACTCCACTGGGTGTGCATAGTGCCAGTGACACAAGCCCCAAAATGCAATGTTGAGACATCAACATTTCCTGTTGAACCAATGAATTGATTTGGCAATGGGAGTAGCTGCTCTCTATGGAACAGGGCCTGGCCACAACCTAGAGAAACCTATCAAACCCAGACTTTTTTAAATGATGGGTACTCAAGGATATCCAGGGTGGCATGGCTTGCATGGATCTCCCTACATTTTTACACACAATGCCCTTCAAATGTCAAACCTTGGCACAAAACATGCATTCGCCTCACATTTCTGTGAGAGAAAGTTTCAGAATCTCCAGATATCCACATATTTCCTATCACCCAGCTTTCCCACAGGTCCTCATACAAACACTACCCTACTTTTGTGGCTGGGACAGGAACAAGTGAGAACAGGGATAATGAGGGTCCGACAGTGCAGCACAAGAGGGTAACTGATATGCAAGGGGTGGGGTGGGGACTGAAGTGGAAGTGATTCTGCTTCAGCCATGACCTTTGGCAAGGAAAAAGAAAGCCTCCTATGTTTGCACCAGAGATTCATTTGAAAGTCTCCCCAGTGCCGGCCATTTGCCAGTGGCCGCACAAAGGAGGTAGAGTGAATGTCAGCCAGCAGCTGACACCTGCACTCAAGGGCTGAAAGAGAGCCTTAACACTGTTGGGGATGCTGACTTTGGGAATGCCATACTTGTGAGTGACCTGTAGTCACTGCCAATCATGAAGTAGGGAAATATAGAGGGACTGGGAAATTAGTATGCTTAGGGTTGTAGGTCAGAAAGATATTGGCATTGGGAAAGTTATCTGAATGTCTGAATTTCTAAAGCACTCATGATGGTGTTTCCTTAAGGTATATATTGCCAAAGGGGAATTGCCTGGAGTTTAAACACAACTATATTGACATTGTGGGGGGAGTATAGTTCTTTCAGTTTTTGGAAGGTGGCATGCCTGGTTCTGTGGGTCCAGAAGGAGCCCCTAAATTGGGGTGAACAATACACCTAGGGATTTGTTATGTTACCAAGATTGAAATATATCATGAAGCAAGGAAAGACATTTCTCTGTGCCTCAACTATGCGCTGTTTGGCCTGAAGAAGCTCAATGGTGTAGGGACAAAACGCATTGGATGTGTATCTTTTATTCATCATAATATGTCACATAAGAATTAAAGAAAGAACATCTTGAATACATCTGCCTCATGATATCTTCTGTTTACAGACTGAGAAGATGTGTAACTGTGGTCTTTTGGACTTCCAAATGGGATACTGAATGCCCTTAAAAAATGTCCTTCTTGTTTAAATTAACGTAAGGACTTTGTTTGAGTGCTTCTCCCTTTATGATATATAAGTTTGGCCATTTGAATATTAGCAACTCCTATCACGTGAATCCTTTTTCGAGAGGGAGTAGTTTTGGGACTTCCATTGTCTTCACAGTTGAGCATGTCACTCCTGTATCAATTAAAAATGATACGGATGATCATTTACTTCACCCTCTGTGAAGGGACCGCTCTGATCTATATCTAGTGTTGCACCAAGCATGCACTCTTCCTCCCCCCTCTGGCACCATTCTTGGGACTGATCTGAATCATTATCTTCATTTGAATCAAACAAGGGAAAATGTTGTAATGCATTCTGATTTAGAAAGGAATTCTGGTTCAAGTTTAATTAGGTGCCCTGTTGTGGCATCATAGCTTGGGCCTCAGTGAAATTCTACATTCTCTAACTCTATATATTCTGTGGCTGCACTCGATTACTGCCTTGGGGCTGCACGAATCCTGAATTTTGAGCCCAATCTTCATTCATCACTCTATTGAGATTAAAACAACATTCTCGCTTCCAATGTCCCACCTTGTTACAATAATGACAAGGGGTCGACCTCTTTAAAGTCGCCACATCAGTCTAAGTACTCAGATCAACCGGAACACCACAACCTCTACGTTGCTGCAGAAACCCTGTTCCACACTGCATCACAAGGGCTCTCTGCTGGTTGTTCCCTACACAAACTCAGGGTTCCCTGCTTAAGGCAGATTTTGAATCCTCCTCTGAGCTGCTTTCATCTGCACCACCATCAAATTTTCTTTCAACCGCTTCTGCTTCATTTCCATTTCATCACTACTGTACTTTGCATATCCTAGAATCTCATCAACTGATTTATTCAGCCATCACATCAAATGTTGCTGAATCATTATGCTGAATCTCAGGTCTCAATCCTATCACAAATGGAGACACAACATTTCTCATGCCTCTAGGTTCGAGAGTATCAGCTCCACTATTTTGTTTAAACACCTGCATTAGCCTTTCATAAAAAGCATGCAGTGAGTCCTTGGGCTCCTGTGTTGTCCTCTCAGTTTTAGGCCACTCCAAATCTTTGGTAGGAATCTTATTCTTCAAAAAGGTTATCAGTTACTGATATTTTTTCATCACCAATGGTGATGGACTACATGATACTAGATTTCTCAGGGGCTCCTTCTCTGGCCACTCTATAGCGATCTTACTCTCTGCCCACAAATCACTTGGTACCACAATATCAAGCAAAGTGCTCAAATCCACTCACAAATCCTGAAACATCTTCACAAAACTCTCAAATTGTGTATACCATTCCACAGTTTTTTCTCTCAATTTTGGGAAATCATTTGTGAATGGCTCAAAATGATTTCTGCTACAGGGCACATGGCCAAACTCTCCATTAGGCACTTCCCTTAATGGAATATTTGGAGCACCCTCTCCATCCATTAAAGGCGGAGGCAACTGTCCATTTTTTTGTTCTCTCCTTTCTTTTTAGACCACTTGCTTTCTTACTTATCAAGTCTCCTCACTTTCGAAAATAACCAATTAGTTCCTTGATTTGCACCTTCATTTCTGCAGTACTCATGCTACAGGTGCCATGGTCTTCAAAACGTACACACTATCTCTGCAATATCTTGCATTCTCTGCAATTATTTTCTTCTGTTCAAATCTACACTGTAAACTAGATTGTAAGCTTGAGCCAATTCTGACAGTTTATTGTATATTAATCCTGCATGTTTGTGCACAGGAACACAAACTAATTCTCTTTGTAAATGTGTAACAGAGAGAATTCAAGTTTTCCTTCAATCATCTCAACCAATTCTACCTTCAGCTTAACCACGTCTATGGGACCTTCCCTCCTAGGAACGTGAGCTATTTATTTACCTGTTCCTGGACTTTAATTCTTCCTCGACATCTCAGTAAAATATTTAGTCAAATCTTCTACTTCTTCGAATTTGTCACAATCTGTACTTCTGGGGTATTTAACACTATCCTACCTTTGGACCCAGGATCAATTCTACTCTTAGGAATACTGCACATGGACATATCTGAGGTCTGAAATCCCTCAGTACTTCTGGATTGATTCACAATTGAAGGGATGGAGGTGATATAAGGTATACTCTCATTAAGCAGAATAAAATTTCTTGTTCCCTCCATCCCTGTTCTTTTGCCATTTCCAGAAGTAGTCATTAACAAATTTACTTCTGTAGAAATTGTTAAAATATGCTTCTCGGCTTCTGTTGATCCAGGCTTATATGTAGGGATCACTGAATACATTGTCACTGGAACAGCTATTGCATCTGCAGAACTAGGAACAAAGAAGGTAGTAGAACCATAAATTCCTGAGCATCCTCTAACTATGGGGCTTGGAGTATTAGAAACAATAGAAGCAGTTAGTATATTAATTTCTGATGTCCCTCCCACTATTATATTTGGAGAAACGTAAACAAGGGAGCTTGCATGAATTCATTTTCCTGATTTTTCTCACATCTCCTCCACACTGGTACTCTTTGGGGAGGTAACTCTTCCAGGACTACTACTCAGATTCACAGCATGCATTCCTCTATTTTCGGTCACATTGTTTGGGGGTGGACGTGCCGACAACAGTCCATCCATGAAATCATCACTAATATCACTGTTGCTAACTTCCTTTGCACTCCCTAAACCTCATATTTTATTTCTTCTCCTCTTTCTCCCTTCCTTCTCCTCCCTTTTCTCAGGTTCTTCACTGGTCAGGCAGGATATCATTTAGTCCCTTCTATGATATTCATTCTCAGTTGCTTCTGCTCTGCATCCTATCTTGCGTTGGCATAGCTTTTTATTGCTTGCTGTTCTTCCCCTGATACGTTTCCTTTTCTTTAGCATGAGCTGCATATTCCCAGGCAGTAAACTGTGTGGGCCTAGGAGGGTGGTTTAATTTCATACAGAACTCGCTTTCATATTTTCAATGATCCTCAGATTAAATGTGCCATAATGTGGGAACATAACTGCACCCCCTTTATCAGTAATCTTATGCCATTAACTCAACCAAATACACAGGTGGAGCGCTACATTCACAATCATATAATGAACTGGCATGCCTTGAGGAGGTTCCTTTTCTCCCTCCTGCACTGGTATCTTCAGATCACCCCTCAGCTAATTTTGTATGCCCCTAAAACATTTCATTTTCAATTATTTCTAGAATAGAAAACAAAATTCAATTTTAAAACAATTAAAAGTGTCTTTCAAGCT
Source organism: Pleurodeles waltl (assembly GCF_031143425.1). NCBI lineage: Eukaryota > Metazoa > Chordata > Amphibia > Caudata > Salamandridae > Pleurodeles > Pleurodeles waltl. The sequence continues at coordinate 395,736,102 of NC_090451.1, forward strand.
AAATCCTCTTCCAAACGGAGCAAACAATACCAGCGTGACATTCTGTGACACCATAACAGCATAGCACTCTGCCAACCAACCAATCACAGTGCAACATGCTTTGATAGCTTTCTCACTCCTCGCAGGGGCTCACCCTCCTTTACAATTTTTGTTACTGTTACAATACAATCACAAAAACAAATGCAAAGCAAATTTCAACAAATTTCCCTGCCCCACTAATGAAACCAATAGTACTCAATCACATAAGAAACGGCCCACAGCAACACTTTTTGGCCTTTCCCTCACTCACACTTGGACACAACCCACCCCTCTACAAAGGATCCACCACACCAACTGTATTTCACACAAAGATATTGTCCCTATCTTAATTCTGTAGTTGATGGTACTTCACGACTATCACCACAGACTTTAGCAGACAATTACAACACAGTGTATTCTACACTTAATAAATTATTACTATCTGAGAATCTTAGGCTATGTCGATCCTGCAAATCTCTTGATCTCTCAGTATCAAGTGCTTCCACACTCACAAAACAATATAAACCTCTCCACATCACACTGCATGATCTCAGCCAAAAATTGCAAGTTAGAAATAAGCAATCATAATGCACCACTCTATTAATACTCATTCTCTGCCGTTACTACTTCAACTTCAAGCCTCTGGGATACGGCTGCTCCTCCAAATTGGAAGATGAGCTTTGGGATCAGGAATGGACCTAACTAAATTCTGGGACTCCTACACAAATACAACTCCCTTACTTCTCTTTATAACCATCTGGCATGCTACCATTTTGCTAAAGTAGCCTACACCACATAAATGAGAATGCTCTTTCAATAGACCTTGTAGTGTAGTTTTAATAAAGGGAGTTAATCAGTAACCAATTTAACATTCAACTTGTGAAGCCCATTCAACCCCACAAAAGCACCAGAAACCATTACCTAAATTCAAAGATTTATTAACCAAATTAGTTCAGTCAGTCAATATGGATGCTGGCAAAATATAGGTAAAGATACAAAATCATGAATGGCAAGCAGAGACTTTGCAATAAATTCCATCTCAATACGTTATAGAACAGAATAATCACAATCACAAAAATACAAAGATTGGGAACCAGAAAATAATGTTCCATAGAGAAACTTGAACATACTCTTTTAAACATCAAAGTTCTGAGATTCTAAAAAGAAGTCTAATCTAGAAAAAAGGATGTTTGTGGCGAAAGGTTTCAGAAATGTGAGAAGGAGTCAGCAGGATGAAGTCCTCATCTGAAGGCTTCCAATAAAGAACAAGTATTTAGCAAAAAATATCACATTCTGGGCAAAAAGCATAGAGCAGTCTATAACCCCCTAACCTAACAGGAATCTGCTCAAAGCATAAAGAGAATCGGCCAAACGTCTATCAGTGACAACATTAATTAAAGAAACAGAAGCTTCAGAAACACTCATGCCTCTGTCCACGTCATCAAATCACTGAGCTTAGTTCCAACTGTAACATCTTCAAGTCTTTTCATTCCATGGTAGTCCAGATTGATAGGGCAACCTTGAACATCTCCAGTGTCTGATACGAATAAATAAAGGTCTTTATGGGCTTGTTAAGACCTTACAATTCTTGCCAAGATTCCTTTCTCAGGACTCACTATTGACAAACTAATATTAAAACAATACTCCTTTCTGTAACTAAAAGACTTGTGAGACTTGTGAGAGTGCGCCTGTAAAGAAAAGTTACCAACCAAACAAAATACATTTCAATGCAAGGCCAAGACTGAAGGCCTCAATTCAGTTACATTAGCTTAACTCGAATACAGATAATAAGTGAGTACATGTGCTTATACTTGTGCACTTTTAACGTTCAATAATATGCACATCTACTGACTAAATAAACTCAAAATATAAATGTATAACGTGAATAATCATTACATATTGAAATTTCAATCAAATTTTATTGACTTTGATGATTATTTTCCATTAATACAGTTAAAACGTTTATGCATGCTAGTGACATTAGTGCTTCAAGGAAAGGAAATATAATGTCACATATAGGTATATAATTGCACATGTATGACTTGTAATGGGCGGAGCCTACATTGCGTGTCTCCAATAATGAAGCCATTAATACAAATTAACATTGCAGATCTTAAACAAGTTGAAAACAAATTGATTTCTATTTGAGAACTTGCAGTTTTATTTTGATTTCTACTTGAGAACTTGCAGTTTTATTTTGATGACAGTGCAGGGCGGCTTGCTATCTAACATTCAAGTTGCAAACATTAGGCATTGTAAATGCTAGCTTCAGATATACATATCTCAAACAAACCTACAATTGATAGTTTTAGAAAGATCTACTTAATTTTAGTGATCCTCATTTTACTCTTAGGTGGAATGAAATGACAGCTGTTCTAGAACGATGGTTCAGCTGTTGATCTTCGGGGTAACATCTTGATGTGGCAATGCACTGCATGTTTTCTGTAAAGTTCTATTTCACAGGGGTACCAAACTTTAATGAATACATCATAAGATCTCTCTAGTTCCTAAACAAAGAACAACATATGGAAACTCTAAGTCATGTACTTCACATGTCGATGCAGTCATTCACAGGCATGCATTTCCATTCATGCAGACGTTCTGAGTCAAAGCACCACAAAGAGCAACACCATCAAGTTCTGCTGAAAAGTTGAGTCAAGTACAGGGCAAAATGGCTTTGCACCACAAAGCATCAACCGCCCTATGCAAGGAGGTGTAACAGGTGGGAATAGTGTAAAAAGTGATGTGTTTTTGTTTAAAGCCTGAGCCAAGAAAGCAACATTACGTGGCATTTGGTGATGCCCTAAGCCCAAATGTAAACAGGCACAAACAAGGGGGTAGCATAATATCCCTTGATATTCCTACTTATGTGTTATTACAGGAAACTAAGGGCCTCATTTAAGGGGATTTGGCGTAGGGCAGCTAAGCGCATCATCTTGCCTACACACTGATCTGAGTATAGGCCATCCCGAACCTGAACACAATGGGTATCAGTGAGCTAAAATTGCATCATCAGAGCGATTATTTTTTTTTACAATTTGTACAATAGAGGTCAGATGATTTTTACATAGTACTGCGCTGCAAGAAGTCAAGTAAATCTGAGGCATAATCACATCCTCCTCAGTGAATCAAACGGCTGCAAAGTCTGCTCCTCCCAAGAAATCCCTATTACATTTGTGATTCCAAGCCTTTGTTTGGGGTACTGGTTAAAAAAATGTTTATAGCTTGTAGTGTTTATTTATTGTGCTTTCCCATTGCAGGTATTGTAGTCTGTAATTGGAAAATACTCTGCAGTTATTGTTTTACTCAATGCCCCAAGTGGAGCACATACCCAGGGAAAAATCATATAGGTTATAACAGAAGGAATGCTTACAAGTTCAAATCATGGAGTGTAGAACCTAAATTTGGGAGAAAATATAGTTTGGACCCAATCACATTAAACTCGAAATTGAGGCCTAAATGGCTCAACTTGATCTTTCCCCTGCGAAAACACACCCTCTATTTATTTATTCCCACGACCCTCACCACCATATGTACCACATGTGGGCTCAATTTATCAAATTGTGGGCCTGCATTCCTGCCATTAAGCTGACTGGCAAGCTTGCCATCTCGGGGACCCCTGCAGGCAGTCTCTTTCCCCAACTATCTCCCTCTGTGTACCAGGCGGTCACATGCTGTAGCTGACTGCAAAGTAATAGTACTCTAGGTCTGGGATTCCCAGTCCGTCCAACTCCAAATCCCTTTTGAAAACATCAATCCCCACTCTCCTTATTTTGCCTTCCCAGACCAGTGCTATTAGGATATTATTGAGTCGTTCGAAAGTGCTCTGCGGTATCTTGCACTGTACATTCTGTGAATTCTACAGGGTGTACAAACATTGAGAGATCCCGACCATTTTAGCAAGGGCTATGCGCCTGGAAACAGACAATGGGAGTTTATTCCAGAATGCCACTGACCCCTGCAGGCCCATGATGACCCACCCCAAGTTAAACTCACATGGTTTGTCAGCTGTGTGGGCTACTTGAATGCCCGGATAATGGAACCTGTCCACCTCCCACCTCAATTCCAATGCCAGGAGCAATTCTTGTAGCCTGCCCACCAGTCCAATCAGTGGGAAGGACAACAACTTGTCTGGGTTGACTTTCAGGAGAGAAACTCTCTTAAATCTTCTCAACTCCTGCATCAATATCAGCACCTCCACTTCAAGCGAAAATGTATGGACTTTACCCCTTACCTGGACCCCCCAATCTCCTGGTGTGAGACATAGATGTTCCACCACAGGCTCCATGGCCAGCACAAACTGTAAAGGTGAAGGGGGCAACCCTGGCAAGTACCCTGCTTCATTGCTCTGAGATATAGCCTTCCGAGTGGATCCGAGCCATCAGTCCCATGTATAACAGTTTGATCAACCCTAAAAACTTAGGGCCAAAGCCCCATTTGTTGAGGACTGCCCGCATATAATCACAACACCTTGTATCAAACACTACCAGTGCCACCTCTGTCTCCTGTCCCTGAACAGAACACATAATACGTTTAAGCCATTTAATATTCATGGGGGTGCCTGTGGCAAGACTAAACCTACATTGATCTTCACGTACTAAGGAGCCAATCACCCCTATCAGCCTGTTCACTGCAAGTTTAGCCAATACTTTCACATCTGTGTTCCTCATAGACAGAGGGCGATAAACCCCCATCTGTGCTAGATCCCAATCCAGCTTTGGAATCATTACTGTGACTGCCTCACACATGGATGGTGTGAGTTCCCCACATTCCTTAGCTTCTATAAATACCTTCAGCAGCTTGTCCTCTGGGGTCCCTTATAAGTGTAGTAAAATTCATAAGGCAGACTATCCGAACCTGCCATTCTTCCCCATGGCATATATTTCAAAACCCTGAGTGATTTCTCCCACATCAGATCTTTTTCCAGTTCTGCCAGATGTTCCCTCAAGACCTTAAGAAGTTGTAGTGGCCTTAAAAACTTCTCTAGCCCCTCTGGCAGAACACTGTCCACCTTTCTTTACAAACCAGACAGGTAATGCTGAAGCCTGGTCACTACTCTGCCCCCCCGTCCTCCAGCATCCGAATAGTGCTGTAAGGTATTCACAACACAACAGTCAGGCCAGCGACTTGCCCAGTTGATCTGTAATCTTTCGTTGTGAATTTGTTGAGCCTGTCCCAGATCTCCCCCACCTTCCGCCTGCTTTCCAAGAGTTCTAAAATCCCACAATGGTCTGTCAGATCACAACGCTGAAGTTTCACCAGTTTCTCCTCCTCCTTATGGGTTTCTTGCTGCAGCAGCCAGGCTATACCATTTGTTTTGGACATTTTTTCCCCACAAAGCACCACTGTAAGCGCCTCCCACTCCATGCACCACATAGCCGCTATCCCCCATTTTGACTCCAATAACATTCCAACAACTCCCCCACTCAGAGCGGAATGCAGAGTCCCAAAAGGCCTCAGGGTTAAGATGCCTCATGGGCACAAGAGAGGGCTCTCTAGCCCAAATATACTCCATAAGAACCAGGGAATGGTCCAACAAATGGCAGCCCGAATGTTCAACTTTCTGCATTAAACAACTTAATGAGGAGGATAGCAGGATCCAATGAAGCCTACTATACATATTGTGAGTAGAGGAGAGAAAAGTATATTGCTGGCCTTTGGGGTGAAGGACTCTCTACACATCCACAGAGTCCAATAGCGCCACGACTTCCACTAAGGTGCTCGTCATACCGGACTGGGCATGAGGTCTTGTGGTTGATCAATCAAGCCCTCATCAAGGATGCAGGTAAAATCGCTCACCCAGAAGAACGGTAGAGCAGTGTTCAGTGCTAGCACCTCCAGCATTTTCCAAAGAAGGATTTTATTGTCACAATCAAGTGCCTGAACATTAAGGAGGAACACTTCACTAGCTTTCAGCTATCCTGTGACCAATGGAAAATGGACAGCCACATCAGCACGGGCCTCTTGAATATGAAAAGAAATCCCTGGGACACCCTAATTGTCACACCCCGGACATAAGTTGAATAGGTGGACACATAGAACTGGCCCCTCTACTTATTTCTGAGCTTCACTGCCTCTGCATCCAATTAAATGAGTCTTATGGAGAAATGTGATGCCCACCCTGTACCACCTCAAATATGTTTGGAGCCTATATCGGCTGGTGTAATCATGCAGGCCTCCCACATTCCAGGACACTACGTGTGCTGTTCCAGCCATATATCCGCAGTAATCCAAAAACTCCCCTCTGCACACCCACGGGTGTATGGCCACAGCAATCCAGAGTCCCCCACCTATCTGTGTCCTTCAATGTGTGCCCATGTGCCCAAGGTGTTTCATATATGCCCACTTCACTAAATATGTAACCATAATCATCCCCTCAAACTGACCCAACCCTCCATCCCCTTTAGGTAAACACCCCCAAAGTTAAGTGTGTGAAGGTTTACCATAAGAATTGCCACAAAAGGAAATCACTTTAAATGGTCCTCTCCACTAGTGGTCCCTTCCGAACCAAGTGCCAACTAACTGGTGGGATCCCCCACCAACAGCAACTTGCAAAAAAAATAATAATATGAGAAAGCAACCGAAGCGCCGCAGCCCTAGCCTCAGTGAAAAGCAGGTCCAGAGCATGAAGCACAGGTACTCCCAGAATCCCTACATGTAAATGTATTATGCCATTTTACAGTTAATCAAAATCAACAGTAGGGGTAATGGGAAAAAAGGGGGGAAAGCAACAGCGTCAAGTGCTGCCCTCCCCAACACATGTCCCGTTCTGCAGGGTGCGAAGACCTCCAAAAGCAGCAGGCCCCTCCTCATGCACACCCTGCACAGTCATGACTCCTTGCCTACTAATTGTGCCTTATAGCTGCCCAACATCACCCTTAAGGGGAAAGTCTCCATCATCCATCAGCAGGAATCAAATCTCCAAGGTCCAGGCTCAGCAGCTCCTCCGCACCCTCCACATCAGCGACATCCCTTGTGTCGTCTGGTTACACCGTAATATGATCCCGGTCACTGTGCTGTGGAATGCCCCATCATCGCCAGTCCATCAATCCTCTGGGTCATGTGCATTTTCTACTCTCTGAAGGGGCAGACTGTGAGTCCCCTCCCAACATCAGACCAGCTGACCCTACCCAGGTCTCCATCCAGCCCCACACCTCCTCAGGGAGTCCAAAAAAATGTGCCCAGCCCCATTGTATCACTTTGAGCTTGGCTGGTTAGAAGAGCATGTATGTATCATTCATAAGGCACAACTTCTGTTTCACCGACAAGTAAGAACAGCACTGTTCCTGCGTGTGTAGTCATGAAAGATCCTGATGGTGTGGCTCTCAAAGTGAGAGGCTCCTTGTTTGCGAGCCTACTACAGCACACTGTCTCGACCTTTGTAGTTGAACAGTTTTGCTATGATTGCTATCGGGGGATCCCCTGGAGGGGCACAGAACCAATGCCCAAAGCTGAGGAGCCCTCTTGATCACAAAAATGGTGATAACATTTCCTGGCCTATTTTATCCTTAAGCCATGGCTCCAAGAAAGCCTCTGGTGGGACGCCCTCTTTATGCTCCAAAAAGCACAGAACTCACAAAAAGCAGAGGTTACACCTCCTCACCCGGGCCTCTGTATCCTATTCCTGGTTGCACAGGTATTGCATCTTCTCTAAGACCATCCGAACCGTAGTCTGTAATTGAAGCATCTCCTTTGTCAAGTTCTCCACCTTTTCCTCTGTTTCCAGTGAACAGTCTGCATCTTTCCACACATCAGTGCTCATCAGCTTCACCACAATTGAAAGAGTCCACTTTGTGTTCTAATGCCTGCTTCGAGCTCTCAACAGCTGCCAAGATCTCAACACCAGAGAGCTCCAATTTTGTCTGGGGTGATCACACGTCCTCCTGTTCAGCCTGCCGGACCGTGCCCTTTTCAACCCCTGTAAATTGGTTCATGCAGGTCTGTTGTGAGTGCTAGGTTCTCCTGTCACGCCCCATTTCCACATGTCCTGTAACTGACCTGTTTACCACCAGATGTAGGAAGAAAGTCTAAGGGCAAGCATGTGCACACTCTGGGTTTGTGATCCTCTGCCATGGGGTGACAGAAGGGAACACACACTCTCTTTTATTATGGGATGGTCAGTAGATCACAAGTCACCCCTGACCAGGCTCAATCTGTCTGTCCCCACAGGGGGACTATGTCCATGCTCCTTGATCTCCAAGGCAAAGCGCCGCCCGGGCACCCATCAATGAGGGAACTCTTTTCAGCGCAGTAGCTCAGTATATATCAGAGTCACAGCATTGTACTAGCCCTCTTGTACAATTGCCAGGCCCTCTTCACCTTTTAACAGCTCACATTTCAAGGTAGATTAGTCCTACAGTCCACCAGGAGGCCCCACAGGCATAAGCACAGTAGCAGCAACACGCTCTTACTCCCCTGCAGCAGTCCTGACTCCACTTGGACCTCTTGACATGGGCACACAGGCCTAATATTCCTGGCCCATGCAGACCCACAGCAGGGGACCGCTGCTAATAAGCTCAATGCAGGCAACAGTACTGCCCCTAGTGATTTACTTCACATGAGTGTAACACGGAGTTCCTGTCAAATTCCTTCATCCGGTGCGTGGTGGAATTATAACCCTGTTTGTTAGTCTTGGTAAATATGCGCTTGGGTTTTGCCACCCGCTTGTGCAATTTCCAGCTGCTGTGGAGCCTTCCAGCACAATTTTATGATACCGTGATCATGAGAGTTTGCGCGGCTGCTTCTGGAGCAGATTTTCTTTTGGAAAAGCAGCTAAATCGACTCAAAAATATCTTTTTGAGTTGATATTCTGTTTGAACAGAAACGTCATGCTGCTTTTTAGTTTGAAAAGCATTTTTTATTTTACTTTTTTTTTCAACAGGGAGGAAGTGCCCCAGAGACTTCATCTTCCTCTTCCTCTTCAAAAGGTGCCTTCTAGTGCTTTGTCTAGCTCCTGGCCATTTTTCATTTGGATTTCAAGGTGAAAGGATGACTCTCTTTGTCTGCAGTTATTTTAAGGACTTTGGTTTTGGGACATCACACCAAGTAAGTTCAAAACCTTTTGGATAAGGATGTTGTTTGATAGAGGGCGGGCACCAGTCTTTTTATTTGTGCTTTTATTCAGTTTGCATATTTGATTGAGGTTGTGATGGTTACCCTAGAAATGCAGTAGGGTCCTAGTATTTTTTGCATTTATTTTATATCTTTTGCAAAGGAAAAGAGTTGCACAGTTAAATACATTTAGTTCATGTTTGTAAATTTGCTCAATTCATTAGTTTTACCATGTGGCCTAGTCTGCCAACAGGCCATCCAGCCAGTACTAGTCCTTGAGAGCATGAAACCACTGTTTCTGTGATACATGTTGTTTTAAAACATCTATGGTTTAGGCCAGGGATGGCACAGGAATAAATGATAAATGTTTTCTTTTTTTGTATTTCACATTTTTTCTGCAGAAAGCCATTGAAGGATGTTTGTTGTTGTAAAACATTTCATAGCTGACTTAATTTTAGTTTTTGACATTTGTGATTTAGTGGTAGTGTATGCTTCATTTTTACCATGTCTCCTTTGTCTGGCTAGTGTGTGTGAGTTTGCCATAGGCCACCATTTTGTCTTTGTTCTCCATGCCATGTGGCCAGCAGCCCCTTTGTGTAGTCAGTGTTCATCCAGAAACTGAGCAAAGTGGACACAGGAGCAGAAGCCTTTAATATTTATTCCTGAATTAGGAGAAGAACAGGAGGTTGAGTTTCAATGTAAGCCTGGTTCACACAATGGTCCTGGAGGCCAAACAATGCATATGAAAAAAATCACACAATCTGGTGGGAGGGGCACCTTAATAAACTGCTGCTTGTAGTAGTGGTGATGAGAGTGGGGTATCAGCTCTGATCACATGGGAGCTGATGAGAAAAAAGAGGGTGACAGCTTTACACAAAGCTGTCTCCAGCAGTGCACCAGCAGCATCACCCGCATTAGCAATCTCAAAATGCCACAATACCAACAAGACTCAGAGACACTGCATATAGTGACAATTACCTAAAGATGCACATTGACTCTACCACCTCCTGGTCCTTTCTGAAAGTTGTCTGCATCAGTGGCACCACAAAAGGAAAAATATATAAGCTACTATTTCCGGCATGCTCAGTCAGGAGAGGCCCTATGAATGCAACCACCCAACTGCCCCTTTCTGAAACAGAAAGCTTGCTAAAATGTTAGTGCTGGACTTCCTCTCTTTTTCCTTTGTGGAAGGAGTGGATTTTTAAAATTTGTGGCTGCAATCTGCCTGAAATGGAAGGTTCCCAGCCGAACCTATTTTGCCAGAGTTGTTGATCCAGCACTCCATCATGATGTGCTGCAATTGGTTGAGCCAGCTTTTCAGCAGAGTGCTCGTCACACTATAAGACATGCGGGCCAGTTTTCAAGCAATTGATTACCTGTGTATCTAATTTGTGGGGGTTAGGCAACAGACATCTGCTCGTCTCAGCACTAAAGAAACCTTTAAGGACATTCAGCGGCATGCAGCAGTTGTGATATTCCCAATGGAGAAATCCCATACAGCTGCTACATCTTGGAAGACTTTTAAAACAAGGTGTTTGAATGGCTGCGACCCAGAAGTTTCAGAATTGGATCTGTTGCCATGGGCAATGGCAGTAATATAATCAAGGCCATGGCAGATGGTGGATATTTCAGGGTCCTGTGTTTGGTGCATTGTATCAACCTGATTGTGCAGGACTTTATAAAAAAGGAAGACATAGGCCTTCATTACAACCCTGGCGGTCGGTGATAAAGTGGCGGTAACACCGCCAACAGGCCGGCGGTAAAAAAAATTGAATCATGACCACAGTGGGAACCACCAACACAAACAGCCACTTTAACACCCACGACTGCCATGGCAGTAGCAACAAACACCATAGCTGTAACCTCCAACAGCCAGGCGGAAGACAATGTACCACCCACTACATTACAACACGCCTATCTGCCACCTTTTCCGGGGTAGTACCAACGCCATCAAAAGCACGGTGGAAACAGGACACTGAAGGGAAACGACTCACCTCTCGACACTCATGGAAGAACCACAATGCCATGGAGCCCGAACTGCAGGTGTTCCCCATGCTGGTGTACCTTCTCATACACCAGGAACACGAATGCCGGCAAAGACGACCACAGTGAGTACTGCACTTAGCACACAAGGGAGGGGGGAGGAAAAAGAGAGTGACACACACACGCAACGCCCCCACCCCCATCACCATACACACAAACAGATGAAACAACATTACATATACATCCCATAACCCTCAGGAATAACGCAAGGACAAAAGGAATGGAGTAAAATGAGTGTAATAGTACAGTTTTTGATAAATACGTACTTAAATCAAAAAACAGTATGTACAATATATCCAATACACAAAAAAAGGAGGGACAATGCCACTCCAAAATGTCCGTGGCCCACTGGGCCAAAACACTTAGCCATAGCCACACTTGACTCCTGCCGCAATACGAAGAGAACAGTGCAGGGGCATCGGGTCGAAAACACACAGGCACCTCAGGTGGACGGGGAATAGGGGTGCACCTCAGCTGGAAGATGGTACAACGCCACTGGCCTGGAGGGGGATCCATGCCCTCTTTGTCCTGGGGAGTGCAAGGCCACTGTCTCTCAAGTGGGTGGTTTGCCCACTGCTTGGTCCTGGGGAGTACAAAGCCATAGTCTCTCAAATGGGTGGTTTGCCCACTGCTTGGTCCTGGGGAGTGCATAGCCACAGTCTCTCAAGTGGATGGCTTCTCCACTGGTTCTGGAGGGGTCCATGTGCCCAGTGTGCTTCATCCTGGCAAGGAGGGGCTGAGTGGATGCCTTCTTCCACTGGTTCTGGAGGGGGCCTTGTGCCCTGTGTGCTTCATCCTGGCAAGGAGGTGCTGAGTGGATGCCTTCTTCCACTGGTTCTGGAGGGGGCTTTGTGCCCAGTGTGCTTCATCCTGGCGAGGAGGGGCTGAGTACATGCCTTCTTCCACTGGTTCTGGAGGGGGCCTTGTTCCCAGTGTGCTTCATCCTGGATGGGTCAAGGTCACAGTCTCTCACCTGTGTGTCACACTGACAGGTGTTGCAGGGGCCAGAATGCACTGCAGCCCATGTAGCTACCACTACACCCTGCTCTCCGGCGGTGACGGCTGCTCAGTGGATGCCAGTCGCGCTGCAGGTGGAGGTGCTGGCAGTGATGATGGTAGCCTCCAGGCCTTCACCTGCAGCCTTGGACGGCTGCCCACTGGGGCTGCTGCTGATGGCAGTGGTGCTGCTGGCAGCGGTGCATGTGGTGCTGCTGGCCGCGGTGCAGGTGGCGGTGCTGGCAGTGGTGGTGGTAGCCTCCAGGCCTTCACCTGCAGCCTCGGACGGCTGAAGTGCAATGGCTGGTGTTGTGTGCCCCTTCCTGCCCTTGGCAGATGGTGGAACCTCCTTGCTTCTGCCAGTTGGTGTCTTTTTCTTGCCCTTGCTGGCTGGTGGTGCATCCTTCCCCTTGCTGGCTGGTGTCCCCTTCTTGCCCTTGCTAGGCGGCGCACCCTTCTTGGCCTTGGCAGGTGGTGCTGGCACACTGGCTGGGCTGACAGGTGCCTCCTTGGAGCCTCTCACACCTGCAGTAGCTGCAGAAACCACAGTGGCCGTGGACTGGGTGGCTGAGGGGCTGAGGGGCTGAGCTGGGTTCTGGCCACCCTGGCTCGAAGTGAAGGACGGAGGTGGGGAGGGGTGGAGAATAGGTCAAGGGTGGTGAGGAAAAGCTTCTTAGGGACACTGGGGCAGGCAGAGGGTGAAGGTTTGGGAGTGGAGGAAGAGGAAGAGGGAGTGGTTGTAGGAGGTGTCAGCCTGCTGTGTTTGGGTGCAGGTGCATGGGCTGGATGCTGTTGTGAGGTGGATGGCTTTTGGGTGACAGTGTGCTTGAGTTTGTGCACTTTGGGAGGAGGGGTCACAGACACAGTGGGAGAGGACACAGGGGGCGTGTGCATTGATGTGGGGTGGTGACTGCCAGTGAGGGGGGTGTAGTGATAGGCGTGCTGGTGATGGAGGTAGTGGATGAGGATGTAGTGCATGAAGGTGTGAGTGGAGACGCTATTGGGAGGGAGGTGGATGACAAGGAGGAGGGGGTCAAAGTGGAGGCAGTGGATGTTGGTGTGTCTGCATGTGGATGGTGCTTGTGTGAGTGCCTGTGAGATGATGTGTGGTGCTTGTGTTTGCCTGAGCCACTTCTGTGTATTGATTTGGGTGATTGCTGGTCTGAAGGTGTGCTTGGGATAGGCTGGGGTTGAGGGGATTGGGACTGGGTAGAGGAAGTTGCAGGGGGGAGGCTGGAGACAGGGACAATGGCTGCCATCAGTGAGTTGGCCAGAGCCTGGAATGCTCTATGTTGGGCCGCCTCGCCAGAGTGAATGCCCTCCAGGTATGCATTTTTTTGTTGCAAATGCCCTGCTACACCATGGATGGCTTTCAGTATGGTTGACTTCCCAACAGAGAGGGATCTCAGGAGGTCAATAGCCTCCTCACTAAGGGCAGCAGGGCTGACTGGGGCAGGGCCTTAGGTGCCTGGGGCAAAGGAGATGCCCACCCTCCTGGATAAGCGGGCACAGGAAACATGCTGAGGGGCTGCTGGGAGGGTGGTGCTGGTACGGGGTTGGCAGCTGTACCTGTACTTGGGGTGGCCACAGAGGTGTCCACCACCGCCAGGGAGTTGCCATTGGAGGAGGTGTCGCTGTCAGTACTGTCCCCTCCTGTCTCCGTCGTGGTGCTTCCCTCGCCCTCCGTCCCACTGGTGCCCTAACTGTCGGTGGATTCGGCCTCCAGGCCCATGTGGGATGGAGCTCCCTCCATCGCCGGTGCCTCTGCTCCTCTGACAGATGATGCTAATGCACACAAGGACTGGGTGTCAAAACAAAAAGGGGAGACAGAGGATACACTGCCGGCAACAACACTACCGTTGGCGTACACAACTCACAGGGAACATCCCTATGCACTACACCATGCACTACCAGTTACAATGCTGGTTACCAGGCCATGGGGTACAATGCCTAATGCCATTAGCTGCACACCTGAAAACCACAGGACCCTGCCCAGTAGTAGATGCCCACTAACATTAATGGGGTTGGAGTGCATCTGAGCTTGCCCATCATTAAACATACCCTGCCATGTTCGCCCTGGCCTAGGGACACCCACAGCCCACATACCCCACCCAGGTAATACCTTAATGCGTGAAAAGTCAGATTCTGCATCTGTACTCACCCCTTGTGGCTGCTTTGATGCCTTCAAGCGCCCATCCAACTCCGGATAGGCCACCGCCAGGATGCGGAACATCAGAGGGTCAGGGTACGACGGGCACCCCTTCCTTGTTGGGAGGCCATTCCCTACAGTCCGGACTGTTATATGTCTTCCTTGCCCAGCAGCGCAGGTCCTCCCGCCGTTTGCGGCAGTGGGTGCTCCGCCTGTCAAAGATCCCCAGGGTCTGCACCTCCTTGGAAATGGCACGCCAAATACCCTTTTTCTGATGGGCGCTGACCTGCAGGACAAAAAATAACAGAAAAGGTATTAGTCGTACCATCCCGACTGTTATACTCATGGCCCACCATATCCCCCATCCCCTTACGCACATACATTGCCCACCCCACATGCAGCACTCTACCCAGGACCCCTCAGACCACCCCCTGCACGAGGTTTACACACACAGCAATCCATACATTCATGGCCCATGCATCATGCTAACAGTGTACTCACCTGTTTGTCTGGAGGACCATAGATTAAAGTGTACTGGGGTAGGACCCCATCCACCAGTCTCTCCAACTCCTCCAAAGTGAAGGCAGGAGCCCTTTCCCCAGACACTTGAGCCATTGTCGCTTCCAGACACAGGTCACAGCAGCACTTGCAGTGTAGGTCCTCTCCTGTTGAAGGTCAGGTAGTAAGTGAGTGCACAGATAGAAAATGGTGGTCATGTCCGCGGCGGTGCGTACCGTCACTTCCGGCAAACATCACCGTAGGCTCCTGGAACCCATAGGGCCCAATGATAACCAATGCAGTGTTGCGCGGCGGTTGTCGAGCGCAACGGCGCACAACGCCAGCGGAATGACCTCATTTCCACTTGTCCCTGCTCATAGGTCAGGCAGCCGCCATTTCAGGGGGGCACCTGCCATGTCACCTAACTGCGTCACAGCAGACATTGGCACATCAACTGACTTACGAGTTCACATACTGTTTCTGTAAAGCAAAAATTGCATATTAATGTTGAAATATGTGTGAATATGACCTTCTGCTCACCGTTTTTCACCCTAAAGTTCAACCGCTGAAGATGAATAGGAGATGGAGACATCCTCGTGTACAGACCCCTGGTGGACCTGGCAACAATGGAGGGCAGGCACATTATCCTGATCTACAGACTTGATAGGGTCACAATCCAAGAATTGTGTGCCCAATTGGAGCCAGACCTGGCTGGTGCAGGTCCTGTCAGTGCTACATTTCCTGGCAAGTGGTTCCTTCCAAGTGACAGTGGCCATGGCATCAGGGATGTCACAGCCTATGTTCTCAAACGTGCTGACCAGAGGGTTGTCTGCCCTGCTGAAACACATGTGCAGCTACATCGTATTTCCCCAGGTGGAGTATTCAGCCACAGTGAAGGCTGACTTCTAGGCACTGGGACATATCCCCAACATCATTGGTGCCATTGGTGGTACACATAGGGGGTCATTCTGACCCCGGCGGTCATGGACCGCCGGGGCCGGGGTCGGCGGTAGCACCGCCAACAGGCTGGCGGTGCTCCGCCGGGCATTCTGACCGCGGCAGTACAGCCGCGGCCAGAAACGGAAAGTCGGCGGTGTACCACCGACTTTCCGCTGCCCATGGGAATCCGCCATGGCGGCGCAGCTTGCTGCGCCGCCATGGGGATTCCGACCCCCTCACCGCCATCCTGTTCCTGGCGGTTCCGCCCGCCAGGAACAGGATGGCGGTGAGGGGTGTCGTGGGGCCCCTGGGGGCCCCTGCAGTGCCCATGCCAATGGCATGGGCACTGCAGGGGCCCCCGTAAGAGGGCCCCACTATGTATTTAAGTGTCTGCTTTGCAGACACTGAAATACGCGACGGGTGCCACTGCACCCGTCGCACATCCTCCACTCCGCCGGCTCCATTCGGAGCCGGCATCCTCATGGAGGGGTGTTTCCCACTGGCCTGGCGGGCGGCCTTTTGGCGGTCGCCCGCCAGCCCAGTGGGAAACCCAGAATACCCGCGGCGGTCTTTTGACCGCGCAGCGGTATTCTGGCGGTTACCTCCAGGCGGGCGGCTCCCGCCGCCCGCCGGGGTCAGAATGACCCCCATAGTGCATTTGTCTCCCCACCCCGGAGAAATTAACAAGTGTTCAGAAATAGGAAAAGCTTTTACTCTCTGAATGTGCAGATGGTGTGTTTGGTGGACCAGTACATCTCCCATGTCAATATCAAGTATCCTGGCTCTGTGCATGATGCCTTTATCTTGAGGAATAGCAGCATCCCATATGTGATGTCTCAACTCCAGAGGCACCGGGTGTGGCTAATAGATGAGCCCATGGTCCCTACCCAGTTGATGAAGGTATATGGGTGTGGGTTTAGCCCTAAGGGTGAGTGTGTGGCTCTGGTTACCCCAACCTCCCTAGGCTACTGACCACAGTGAGGAAAGCCAGAACAAGGGCAGAGGAACGTTAGAATGAGGCACATGGGTGAACAAGGAGGATCATTGAGAGAACCTTTGGCCTCCTGAAGGCCATATTCCGGTGCCTCCATCTGACAGGAGGATCCCTGTACTACTCACCCAAGAAGGTGTGCCAGATCATCGTTGCATGTTGCATGTTGCACAACCTGGCCTTGAGACGCCAGGTGCCTTTTCTGCAGGAGGATGAGCCTGGGGATGGTCGTGTTGCAGCGGTGAAGCCTGTGGACAGTTACGAAGAGGAGGCAGAGTAAGAAGATGTGGACAACAGAACTAAGCTAATTCAACAGTACTTCGGGTGACACCCAGGTAAGACACTGTAACTTCACCTTCCATTGCAGTTTTGTGTTGGACATTGAACATGGCAGCCTAAATTCGCTATTTATATGGCTACTTACTGTACCCTTTGACATCTCTATTTTCAGATCTCTGTACCCCACTCTGGCTCCAGGTGTGTTTACTGCTGCCCACTACAGGTCATACCTATGTAAATGTTACAGTACATTTGAATTGCAATGTTTACAGTTTCTGAAACTAATACATTTGTCAAACAATTGACAGACTCCATATTTGCTTATGTTCCAAGGCTGTTTATTTAGGTGCTAATAAGTGGAGGGGGTATTGCAATGGGCTGGGTTGCTGATGGAGGAAAGTCCAGGGTAGAGTCTAGTCTATTTGTATCACAGGTGCATTGTCCAAGGGGGCATAGGATAGGGAGCAATGGCAGTTCAAGGTGGAGAGGTGACAATCAGGAGAGTCTTATTTCCTGATGGGGTCTTGGCAGTATTCTCTGGCTTCTGCCTGGATCGCAGGGACCGTTTGTGGGGTGGTTCTCCTTCTGCAGGGGTTGGGGTGCTGGAGGCCTGTTGTTCCTATGGCGGGGCCTCCTGTCCACTAGCGTCGGCGGAGGTGGAGGGCTGTTCTTCGGTTTGGCTAGTGTCAGGGGACCATTGGTGACCAGGGTGGTCTGGATGTCCCTCAGGTCCTCCCTGATCCCCAGGTACTGTCAATCCTGCAGCCTCTGGGTCTCCTGCAACTTGTCCAGTATCTTTGCCCATGGTCTCCTGGCAATGGTGGTATGCTCCCAGGATGTTGGTGAGTGCCTCGTGGAGAGTCGGTTCCCTGGGCCTGTCCTCCCCCTGTCACACAGCAGTCCTCCCAGCTTCCCTGTTTTCCTGTGTCTCTGTCCCCTGAACCGTGTGCCCACTGCCCCTGACCCCAGGTCCCTTATCGTCCTGTGTTTGTGGGGTTGCCTGGGGTCCCTGTTGTGGTGGACACACTGCTGATTGACGTGTCCTGGGGACAGAGGGATGGGCAGGCTGGGTGGGTGCTGTGGTGGTGTTTCCTGAGGGGGGTGGCTCTGTGGTGGGTTGGGATTGTGCCTGGGTCACCGACTGTCCAGAGGTCCCTGATGGGCAAGGTTGGTCATCATGATCCTGGCGTGCAGAGCTGCTGTCATCACTGTGGGCCTCTTTGAGGGGGGGGCTGGATGTGGCTGGCACCTCCTCTCCGGTGATGTTGAGTGTGGGTCCTGTGGGGATGTAAATGCAGTGTTATTGTTTCTGCATGTGCCATCTTGTGCGTGGGTATATTTCACTCTAGGGTTGTTATTAGCTTGGCAGCTTTGGCTTGTGAGAGTTGTGATTGGTTTGGCTAAGTGATTGTCACTAGTGTGCATGTTGTGGTGATGGGTGTCCATGCAGGTCTGTGAGTGGTGTCCATGCATTGTTGTTACATGTAGGGCTTGGGTTTGGAATGGGTGGGTTGTGATGGTGGGGTATGTGTGAGGTGGTGGGGTGATGGGGTGTGGGTAGGGGTTGTTGTTTGTGATGGCTTGCAGATAGGGTGGGGCATAAGGTAGTCAAGATTTGACTTACCAGAGTGCAGTCCTCCTGCTACTCCTACCAGGCCCTCAGGATGCATGATCGCCAAGACTTGCTCCTCCCATATTGTTAGTTGTGTGGGAGGAGGTGGGGGTCCACCGCCAGTTCTCTGTACAGCTATCTGGTGTCTTGCAACTACGGAATGCACCTTCCCCCGTAGGTCGTTCCACCTCTTCCTGATGTCATCCCTTGTTCTTGGGTGCTGTCCCACAGTGTTGACCCTGTCCACGACTCTCCACCATAGCTCAATCTTCCTTGCAATAGATATCTGCTGCACCTGTGACCTGAATAGCTGTGGCTCTACCCAGAGGATTTCCTTCACCATGACCCTTATCTCCTCCTCTGAAAACCTGGGGTGTCTTTGTGGTGACATGGGTGTAGTGTGAGTGGTATGTGTGAGGGTGTGTGAGGTGATGTGTTGGGGTGTGTGCTGTGAGGTGCATGGGTGGTGTATGGGTAATGGTGTTTTGTGGCTCAGATTTAGTGGGTGCTCCTGGCTTGTCTCTCTCTCTCACTTGCCAGAATCTTTGGGACGTAAAGAGTTGTGGGTAGTGTGGGTGTGTGTTTTATAGTGTTGTGGGTTTGTGGGTGTGGTGTGTGTATGTTTGTCAGGTGTGTAGTTTGAATTGTCCAATGTGGTGTTGTTTTGTATATGTGTGTGTATTTTGAGCGCAGCGGTGTGTACCGCCAATAGTTTACCATGGTTGAATGTCCGCTGCAATGATTCATGGGTCATGATGCTGTGGGCGTATTTCTGTTGGTGTAACAATGTGGGTTTTGCTACCGCCAGTTTATCACTGACCTTTGGTGTGGCGGACTTGTGTGTATGTCTGTATAGTGGCAGATTTCTATGTGTGGGTCATAATATGGGTAGCGGTATGCCATGCTCGTGGTATATTGGCGGCAGTCAGCATGGCGTTAGGCGGCACTTTCCGCTAATGTTGTAATGAGGGCCACAGTCAGTAACATACTGGCCACTTGCAGAAGAATCTGCACTCATTTAAACCATTCTGTTACAGTCCGGAAGCATTTGAGGATCATCCAGCGTGCTTATAGAGTACCAGTTAAATCCCTCATACAGGAAGCTGCAAAATGCTCGAATTCTACTCACTACATGTTGCCATGTCTGTTTGAACAGTACAGACCGATCACCGACCAAATCCTTCAAAGAGGAAGGGAAACAACTGGGAAAAAAATGACCATGGAGATCAAGAAATGGACTCTAGTCAAATGCCTGACATGCCACAAATGCTACTTCCTTTAGAGATTTTCACAGGGGAAGTCAGCAAGGAGGACAGTACGGTGAGCCAAGCTATCCCATTGCTGCATCTGCTATAGGGCCAGTTAAAAAAGGTGTTGCAAAAGTTTGCAGATGTGAACAGCAACAGAGAAGTGCGTGAGATAAATGAGAGCTTAATCCTTCACTTGGCTGTCAATCCAAGGTGGCAAAGGGAGCTCATGTCCTCCAAAAGAGTCCTATGTGCAACAATACTTGATCCACGATCCAAAAAAATACTGGCAACTTCCATTCTTTTTTCGGAAGGCGATGTTTCACTACCCAAGACATGGATTGTTGAACAAGTGAGAGACCTGGAAAAGGAACAGCTGGAAGTTAGAGTTAGGGCAGAACCTCAGGCATATAGTCTTCAGCCTCCAGAGAGGGAGGTGCTGTTGTCTTATAGCAGCCAACCCCAACAACTGCACCAGCAACAGCACCAGCAACAGAAGAATTGACCCAACCTCTTCAATGGATTGCTTTCAAGTGGCAGGGCTTACGTCTAGTGCAGAGGTGAAAGCAACAGAGGTCAAGCAAGAGCAGCACCAATGATCATTCAGAGGATGATCCAAGACTATTTGGATGGCCCAAAGAGGTCTACATTGCCCAAAACCCATTGGTCTTTTGGTATGGGCAGATGTGCTAATGGCCAGAGCTCACGTAGTTGGATTGGATCAAGTAACTAACTATTCCACCAAAGAGTGATATATTTTTGAGAAAATGTGAATTGTGATGATTTTTCATGTGGTGGCAGACAGTGAGGCTTTCAACTAATTAATAAACTTGATTTCAATAATTTGAAATGTTTAGGGGATGATGGGTGATTTTGCCTAAAGGTGATTGGCCCTTTCACACTTACCTAACTTTACTTACATGGCCCGTCTCCTTCTTGTACTTTTTTTCTGGTTCTTCAGAGACCAGACCAGCCAGTTCACTTAACAAATACCAATCTGCACAAAATGCTCAATTTATTTTGCTCTTCTTGTTCACAACAGAAGTGCACTACAGGTCTATCTGTCTCAGTCTAATTTGGGCCAGGAGTCAGTCTGATTCTTTACTTGGAGTCAGGACTCAGGATGGGACTAATTCAACAGCCAGAAGAAGGAAGCTATCTACTTCAAATGCAAACCTACTTGATGATGACTCTAAGAGGCCTACTCAGTCCGGTGGACTGGAGAGAGATGTGCTAATTTGGAAAATGCTGAGTAGTGCGCTGACTTAAATGTCAAACTCCTCTCTTATGTGGTTGTGTGTAACAGGAGACTGACATGTGATGTCATATCATCACATGATGGACACACTCGGCTAATAGTCATGACAGATGTGAGATTGACCAGCCAGATAGATGCAGCAATTTGTCTGGGATTGATTATAAAATTGCTTTTAATTCTCACTTAATCACATGAGTCATCATGAGTGATTGCAGCAGCCAATGGGTTTGCTCTGCCTCTTGGTCCACTCCTCATGAAGCTTGCCTTCTGTCCTTCTCCTTGACTCTACAAAATCATTACTATCTGTTTTATCATTCACAGGCCTTCTCTTCTCCTGCATGAAAGATGACAGCTCCATACCACTCCTGATTACCTTTCTAGAATGATTCAGCCAGTCACCCAAGATGGACATTCCGAAAAGAATGCAGATGCACCACCCAATTTGGCGTTTATATACAGCATTGTGTTTCTTTTAACAATCATACTTTTTAGAACTGTGTGGGATAACTCCATCATAATGTGTATTTTTCAAACTGAGAAAACAGAACATGTAGATATATAATAACTTGGGTCTCTGGAACTGAAGGACTGTTTTCAATGCATTTAATTGAACTGTTATTCCTTAATTTCCTTAAACAATAGTTTTGATGATGGTGATGTGCCGCTCATAGGCCTAATGAATATTGTTGTTGTGTAGTGTTTGTCTTTGCCACACCATTCCCCAACTACCCATTCCCATCTATTCATCAAACCCCAAATCCTCTTCCGCCTGGCTGTGTGATATATTGAGGTATGACTTATGAATTTACACCATAAATGGATCAAACACTTGGTGGGGAAGATGTAGTGAAAGCAACACCAACTCACTGTGGGATCTTACCTAAGCAATAGCACATGTCAGCCCCACTTACCCACCCTCAATTAAAAGGGATACATCTAATATAATTTGTCAACATCATCATTCAGGCCTTGTATTGTTTACATGATTAACCTTCTCCTGTCCTGAGTTAACTCTTCCTTAATCAAGGATTGGTTTTAATTGTTTCAATGAATTAACCAAATTCTAGCTCCCTATTGCTTAGACGTTACCACTGCTAGTTTTTATAATAATATCAGTATTTGTGTCATGGTGGTAGTCAGGTCTAAATTTTTGGTAAGTCATGCATAACCCACTAACTGTTTTTCTTTCAATCTAGGTGCCTGTGATGGCTAATCTTTCTGAATATACCAACAGTTGGAGTTCACCTAGGTGGGAGTTGGACCTTGCTTGTGATGTCTTTAGCACGCTAGCCTGCTAGAATGAAGGCACCTTGGAAAACTATGCAATAAGGTTTTGGAAGATTGAGAGTGGTAGCAGCCATTACTTTATCTATTCAGATAAGAGAACTAAGAAGTGAAGTGAACTTGGTTAGTTAGTAACTTCCACTGAAGATTAGGATTATTTTATGCATATTGTAGGTAATAAGCACAGGCATACCCCCCTAGTGGGCAATTTACAGAGGGTATTAGGGTAAGGGTATAACAAGCTGTATGCACTTTGATATGTGGCTGGGATGCTGTAAAAGTGGCAAAATGTAACATCCTCAACCAATAAAACAGACTTAGGCCAAGTGCATGGGCAGTGCAGGGGCCCCAGAGTTGCCCCAGTGCACCCCCTCCGCCAGCCTTTCCCTGGCGGGGAAACCCACCAGGGAAAGGCTGGAGGATTAGGGATCATCCGAGGGGCAGCACCGCTGCCCTGTTGGATAATGATTCCGACCGCCGCCAGGCTGCCTGACAGAAGCAGCCTGGCGGTGAGTGAGTGTTCATTATGTGGCGGTGTGGCCCGCCATGCCGGCTGCCGGATTTTCCCGCCACCGCCATGTTCAAAATGACCACCTTAGTCTGCTTTGTTCCCACATTGGTAGCAGGATATTGGTTGGGTATAGTTCAAGTAAGTAAATTAACAAATGATTACATGGCCAGGGACTTCAGAATCAGCTAGGCAAAGCCTAGGGAAAAAAGTCTATGTACATTATGTGACTGTTCGGAGGATAGCATTTTGACAATTATAGAACTAGTTTATGCTAAAAGCAGTGCAAACCAGACAAAAGACAGATTGGCCTCATAACAACACACAAGTTACCCAAGTATTTTTTTACAATTAAACCTCAACCTGTCTACCCACAATAGGCCCACCCCTCTCCCCAAAGAAATAAATAAATTCCCCAATGTCAAAAGTAATGAAATAGTGCAAAAGTCATTGCCCCAATAGCCATCCAGTTCACACCTTCTCCATACATGGCATAAGTTCCTCACACTAAAGAAAATGTATTAAAAGAGGGGTTAGAGACCATCTAGCCAGGTATAAATACATGCCGTCTCTTTGCGGATCAGTGCCAGCTCCCTTAGGACAGAGTGGAAGAGTGGTCTGCTGATGATGATGAAGGGGGCAGCGGTGGTGAATCCCGGCTGCTGGCGGTGCTGACAATGGTGTGGCCGGGATGGATGCACTGGCGGCTAGCTGGATGGTCTGGGGGCAGTGGCAAATGCTGCTGCCTCCTCCTCCTCCTCCAAAACCATCATCT